>NC_079299.1:10155244-10755244 GCF_023638135.1 Falco biarmicus
GACATGTTATGCCTTTGAGGGAATGGACTCATGAGATACAGGCTTTTTGAAGCATGGAAATCCTCCTAAATAAGTATAGGTCCTGGACAGGGCAAAGGATACCTGTATGAGAGCATGGGGGATTTTCTAATGCATGTTGTATTTCTGTATTTTTACCCTGCCATCCCTAATGTATATTGTGAAACTCTGCTTGATGTGCTGTTATCTTGTCAGTGCCCTACTATAGCATATGGTATGTTGAGATAGCAGGTGATGACATGGGAAGTGTTTAAATAATGTGTAACTTAACACTTTCTCTGTCATGAACTTGTTATTCTAACACTTTAGAGACACCAGCTGATCTCATGCTGAATATTCTATAGATGTCCCGAGGCTTAGCTCCTTTTTTTGTCCTGTTCCAAATCTTTCAAATTTCATGTATGTATGTTTCTGACTGTCTTAATTTTTTATATACACTGTTTTTCCACCAAATGGATCTGCCATTCATCATATTTGTTTAAGATACCATATAACTTTCCATCCAGCAGTTTTTACAAATGCGCATACCTCACAGGAATTCAAGTGAACAGCTTGGGATCTTATTGGTTATTTCCTTGTTATAATAAGTTGTATTTCATTCTAGACTGTTTTCTAATGGAACTACGTTGTCGTAAATAATTTGCAAAAGATTTAAAGTTGCTGTGGGCTTTTTTTGGGGTGGGGAATTATTTATCCTCTTACAGTAAAACCATCAATACATCAGTAAAGACTACACTGTAATACATAAAAGCAAGAGAGAATGTTCTGATTCTGCAGACTTCTTTAAATTCCTGAATTTTGAACCCAATATAAATGTTTTGTAATGCCTGTCCTGGTTTTCCATTGCTGTTTAGTTCTGATACTTCTGATTATACTTATTTTTGGATCTTTAGATACTAGCATGGCAAGGTCTTGGCAAATAGTGTGTGTCTGGTCAACATTTATCAATAACCAAATTGGAGGAGAAGGAAGTACTATCGTAATCTGATTGAAAATGTCACTGTGGAATTGAAGGCGTGAAATGTAGACGAGATAGTTTGGAATTTTTACAAGTAGAGGAGGATACTGATAATGTGGATTTTTTTTCATAGTTTGACCATGCTTTAACAATGTATGCAAGAGAAGTAGCTGTATCAATTAGCTTTCATTTCCTAATTCAACTGTTTATTTTTCTGACAATCTTTCTCTTTGAAAGTAGTTGTTAAAGTACAGGATGGAGCTTTTGTTGAGTCTGTTTCACCATTCTGACCTATACAGGTACATTTTCCAGAAAAGTGTTCCCGGAAACTGCACATGTGGATCAAATATGATTTTAGAAATTGAGGGCTCTGTCCCAATTCTGCAACACTCAGGCAACAACATGTTCTCCTGCAAAGACAAGTTGCTTTGCCTCAAGTCATTTAAGTCCCGGTGCGTCCTTGGAAGAAGCCTTAAAGAGGCATTTGGTTTGCAGTTGGTTAGTCCAAGGCATGAAATACTAATACTACCAGATCACAAACAGCTTTTCTCTCTTTAAGAGGAGCTAAAGTTCTTGTTATTATCTGATACACTTCCAATTCTCAAGAGGACTTGAGGGGGAAAGAAAGGTGACAGAGTCAGGCTTATTTCCCTCAAGTAGTTTCCTCGTTCAGCCCTATTTATCCTCAGGGTGGTTTAGATTAAGTACAGGGTCATTTTTAATTGCATCTGGATATCTGAAATTAAGTTCTAGTACAGGAAGAATCAGGTATTACCTCTTTTCCAGAGGAGAGAATTGGAGGAAATTCTTATCTTCCTACCTGTGTCAGATGACTGCATTAGCACAAAATGAATCCAAATCTGTAGTCCCCTGGATGTTGTGATGCATTTGAATGCAAGTTTGACATAAAGAGAATCCTTAATTAAATATATGTCCTCAGGGAGTTTCACAGCACAAAGTTGCAGGGTCTTACACAGAACTGTGTTGCTCATGAATATAGGAATCAATGTACATTTTAGTTTGGGGTTTTGTCGTTTGGGTTTTTTTGGTTTTGTTTTATTTTTTTGTGTGGTTTTGTTCTTTTTTAATTTTTGTAACTTCTGCTGTTGACATATTGTCCAAGGTTGTTACTTTTCAACAATGTAGTTTGTCTGGTATTTTTGTAAAGGGAAAATTATTTATCTTGGAACAGCTAATTTGGAGATACTGTACCAGAAAGCTTCCTTGCAGCCTATTCATTCTCTTGGTAAACTGGAGAATTCTGACAGCAGAATACAGCATTTTCTGATAAAAGGAAAAAAAGCTATGTCTATAAACAAGTTGACTTTCACGTATATACATTAGAATTTTTTTAATCTAATCTTTTTAGTTTAATATGTACTATATATACACAAATAGCACATATATACACAAAAAGCACAGACCATCTATTAATTTGGTTTCTATTAGAAGGTTCCACTTGCAATCTTGACTGGACACAGTGCTTTCAGTACACTCTTCGATCAGTATTCAAACAGGGAACGTTAAGAATCAAGCTAGTGCATAAAAGCAATGTCTGCTGGGGGAAGACATCCCACCTGCAGATGCCAACAGAAGGGGGCAGAGGAATGCTGAAGCCCCTTAAAGTTCCAAGCCTGTCTTGTATTGAAGGGTTGAGAACAGGGAATGAAAATTCTCTGGGATGTTATCTTTAAAGATGCAGAGGAAGTAAGTGTTTTACATTTAGATCTGACAATTTAAAAAAAGCACAACAGTTTTTGAGAATTAAATGTGTTTCAGAAATTACTAAAACTAAAAAATTAAAACAGAGAGACTCGTTTGGCCAATTTTCATAGGGAATTTTTTAGATGTGGTGGTTTGCATTATTACCTCAAAATATAGATATCTAAGTATAGATTTGTATTTACAGTTGCTGCAACTGAATATGCAATACCTGACAATAAATACAAATTCAGATATGCTTTAATATTTGCAAGAAAAATTCTTTTACAAAAATGGCAGTATAGTCATTCCATACGTTTAATCAAAGCATATGATTTATTTTCAAGACAAGCTATCTCTTCAAAAGCTTGCTAATTTTTTCCCTGTTGTTGAGTATTTAATAAGCCTTTCCTCTCATGTAGCTGAACATTCAACAAGCTGATACCAAAAAAATCTGGGTTTTTTTTTCCATAGTAGGTAAATACTTGAACTGTTCTTCCTGCACTTAGTCATTTACCAAAGATGTTCATAATATAATGTGTTCCTGTGCCAGGGACAGACCATTTATCTATTAAGGACAGAAAAAGTCATTCCAACTTTACTCCAATAATTTAGGATTGCACAGCAACTCTATACGTTCTGCAACCTGAATTCCCTAGTAGTAATTCTTGTTTGTTTGGTTTTTAATATGATAGACACACTACATTTGACATTACTAAAAGAAAAAATAATCCTTTCTTTAAGAAGATGGCCCAAGGAGAGTACAGATTCTTAAGTTTTAAATAAGGGTAAAGTTTTCAAAAGGAATGTGAATCTGAAGAAACTGTGCTATTAATGATATTGGTAATTTACTGGTTACCTTTGTAATAGACAAATATTTAATCAGTTCCGTTGTCATACTGTATGATGTTGCACAATGCCTAATGTACCTTAGTGCCTTAATATTACTGATGCTAAGGACCCTGAAGGTGCTAAGGCAGGGTTTTCCAGAGCCTCTCCAAAACTATTTTCTGTTATAATTCTCGTGCTGTTATTCTTGGATTATTTTTCTCATGGCCTTGCATTTGCAAACCCCAGTGGTGATGTTGCAGTGGATCTTCATGGGAGCAGCTGTGATGCTGTGAGAATTGCTTCTCCCCACCAGATCTCCACCTCCCAAAACCTCGTACACAACAAAGTTGATTATAGTAATTTAAATGCTTGAGAAATATTTTCCATTTATACATGTACACAGATGTTTAATGACCAATCAGTATACAACACTCGCACTATGGCACACAGCACAAATAGCATCATAAATGGGAACAACCAACAGGGAGTTTGAGCAATTCCCAAAGGAGAGCATGTAGTGGCAGAGGGACGGCATGGCAAAAAATCATCATCCCACTGTGAGCAACAGCATTGGCATATTTGTCATTGCACCTGCTGTACCAGAGAGATACTCTCCTTACTCCCAAAGTAGGATGCTTTTGTGGGAGCCCTTAGCTGCTTTTCCAAGTCAGCCATCGAGGAGATTTTTCATATTTCATCCCCTTCCTCCCTCATTTTGTCTGTCTCCTTAGTTTTAGCTATAGACCTCACTAGTAAAAATCACTGCTTCTAAAGATGTTTGGGGGGGGGGGGGGGCAGGAAGGGATGCATGATCCATTTTCAAATAGTCATGTTTAATCTCTTCACTAGAGCAGGACTTAGAGGTATTTTGGCATGGAGTAATGTACCATTTAAAGTTTGATTCGCATGTCTAGAAAGCTCTTAGGTTTGCATGCGCTTTAAGGTGATTATTGGGTAATGTTTAGTCATGCTTCGGTAGATTTTGAACAGCTTCACAATACACCATCTATTAGCATGATTTCCTTCAGCACCAGGTATGCTTTTCTTTTCTATCCTTTTGTACAGGTGACTCAGCGGAAAGCAAAATGAAAGCAATCTTCCTAATTTCTAAATTGGACTCTAGCATCAGACTGTAGATAGTGTTTTAACTGATCTTTTGCATTTCTCTATTAACATAGTTATGTTTTTGTCACACGTACATTGGTCTGTGTCTGTACTGTACTGCATGATTTATTGGTTTTCATGTTATAAAGTAGATATGTAGGACCCTATTTCTCTGAGGAATGTAGTATTGGTTCTTAACAGGCTGAAATTCCTAGTGACTGCCAATAGTAGGATAGTGTCGGAGACTATCCCTGCTCCCCTCGAACAGTCTAGGGAATAGCAGCAATCTTCTGGAAATGGCACTGGTAAACAATATTGAGTAAAAGGGAATTTTCCAATCAGTTCTCCTGTAAAATAGTCTTTTAGTTAATGAATGTCTTCCAGAGTTTTCAACCCACATGAAGGCTGGGAAAGCTATGTTGACAGGCTTAGATATATATCGTAAATCCTACATGCAAAAAAACCAATTTATGACATCGGACACAAAAGGATTAGTGTCAGTGATGTAAATATATGACCCTAAAAATATATGTAATCTGACTAGAGCTTCTGCAGGTGAAGAAATTTTGTTTGGATATTGTATGTGTTCATTTCAAACAAATATATTTCTCTGTAGAGACTCATGTAGAACCCATCTGTTTTCTCAGGTAAAGAAAGCATGCTGAAAACTGGGATTTGACAAGCTTTTTTTTAAGATTGTTTGAACTGTGTAAGGTGGGAGGCTCAAATTAGGTTTTGACTATGTGATTTTCTAGTGTTATACCAGAAAGAACAAGATACTATGATAGGTCATCCTTTTATAGAGATGATCACATGCAGTTGGTGTGGCTGTTTGTGTTTTTGCACTGAATAGGCTAGACAGAGCAACTCTGTAAGTACATACAACACACACTCACCTGAGTGATTCTGTGGTTCTTTCAATCTACAAGTGCATCATTTATGATGCCTCATGTAGGGTGACTGGAAAAGCCAAAAGAATGTCTTATGTCAAATAAAAATCCTAGATCAAGTTTAGGGCTTCATTCCTTCCAAAGTATTACAACTAAATGTAATGGCATTTGACAGTATTGACTTTTTTTATATGACTTCTTTCAGCTAGCTCAGCATTCTGAAAAAATAAATAGTCTTCTCCCTTTGTGATTGAAAGGGTTAAATAGTACCAATTCATTACCACTCACAAAAGGATTTATTTTGTTCTCATAAATCAGTTTTATTCCACATTTTTATTATTCCCTTGGGTCAGCTGTTCCAATTGAAATCAATACAAGTGCAAGTGACACAATCAATCTAGATATTTGATTATGGATTTGAGACTCCCAGTTCTGCTCTGTGTGTTTTGCTAGTCTCCTTCTGATACTGTCCCTGGAGAATGGAAAATTCTTATTGGCATCCGTGAATTATGGGCATAGATTCAGAAACCAGATACTGTGGTAATCTCCATTTATGTACTGCTGCAGCTAAAGAAAGAATGTTCTAACCATGGAAAAACAAACTTGAGGATTTTAAAGCTAACTGTGTCTGAAATATTTTAGAGTGTAAAGTCTTTCGTGAAGTAAACTTTATAAAGTCTCATCATTTGTCTATAAAACCTCTCAGTCAAAATGGATGAAATCAATAATTACATGCTGTATCATCAGCTTAACAACACAAGTACAGCAAATGTTTTTTTTCTGTTTGATGCCTTCTGGTCATTCAATAGGCAATGTGATGTTATGCCACTTGGGCTACTAAACTGTGCTGGGACACTTTTTCATGTTCATGTTCGGATAAGAGCACCTGGACACGGGAAACTTGTGTGAAATCCATGTAAAGTTGGTTCTACTTGTAGAATGCTTTCCAGAGTTGGGCGGCCTCACCCTATTTGATGATTTCTTTAGGTCATGGACTGAGTTCTTAACAGTGTGTCCTTACAACACTTAGTATGGTGTGTGTGGATGGTCCAGGACTGATGCCCCTTGGTGGTGTTGCAGCACAGTGAGTTACAACACAAATGAATATACTTACAGCAGAGATTTAACACTGTACTTAATACACTATCTTAACTGGAAGGTTTAAATGAGACAGACTCAGTTGCAAGACTCAGTGGACATTTCTATGTTTGTGAAAGAGTAATGAGAAAACCTAAACCAGTAATTCAAATACAAAAAGTTTCTTCTTGATAGTTTCATCTATAATTACAGAGTTTTTAAGTTGGAAGCCTCATGGCATTGTACTGGAAGCTCAAGGGTAGATGAGACCACGCACCAAACATTCTTCTCTGCCTACCATCATGACAGAGGCTAATTTGGCTGCAGTCATTAACTATCCGTGGGACCTGTGCTAACTTTCTTGTATGAGCTCCCCCATCAAGATGTGGGCTTTATTCATATCTCAGTCCATAGAATTAATGAGCATATAAATGCACATTCCTTTGTGTTTGTAACACTAATTGCTTTTTTCTACTGACAGGCACAGGCTTTGCCTTAGGGTTCTTGAAGTATTCTGCAAATTTTCATAGAATCATAGAACAGCTGAGGTCAGAGAGCACATATAGAGACAGTCCAAACCCCCGTCTCAAAGCAGGGTTAGCTGGAGGACATTGCTCAGGACAGTGTCCAGCTGGGTTTTGAATATCTCCAAGGATGGAGACTCCACAACCTCTCTGGGCAACTTGTTCCAGTGTTGGATCAACCTCAAAGTAAAAAAGCTTTTTTTCTTAGGTTTAAATGTAATTTCTTGTATTTTCTGTGTGTACCTATTGCCCCCTGTTCTGTTGCTACATAATGCTGAGAAGCATCTGGCTTCTTTATATCTTCACATCAGATATTTATACACATTGATAAGATCCTGCCCCCCCTTAGGCCTTTTCTTCTTGAGGTTAAACAATCTCGGGTCTCTGTGTGCTAGATGCTTTGAGCCTTTAACCATCTTTGCATGGACTCCACTCCAGAAAGTCCGTATCTATCTTGTAGTGGGGAGCCCAGAACAGGACAAGCACTCCAGATGTGTCTCGCCAAGGCTGAATAGAGAGGCAGGATCCCTTCCCTTGACCTACTGGCAATGGTCCTCCTAATGCAGCCCTCAAGGCTGTTGGCTGCCTTTGTTACAAGGAGTCGTTGCTGTGTCATGTCCAGCTTGTTGTGTACCGGGGCATCCGTGTCTTTTTCAAAGAAGAAAAGGAACTTTCCAGTATCAGCCCCCAGCCTCTGCTGGAGGCCAGCTCAGAGTGACAGACAGAATGTTCAGCATAGACTGTCTTGAGATGTACAGAATGCATAGGATGGCTGTATCAAATTTAAGTCTGTGAAAAGTCACTGAAGGTGCCTTTGCTTGTTTTAAAGTGAGGGACACTGAGCTATGGAAGAAATATCTTTAGTACAGTCAAACTACATATGGGTCTTTGAGCCTTCAGATTTCTGCTGTATGCGGCCATAAGAAATTTTCTCTTGGTTTTTTTTTTTTTTTATTATTTTTTAGTCTTAAAACTAAATACTTTGTTTTACAGGAAAAAAGGAAAAACTTAAGTTTTTTTCAGTGCAGATAATGTGAACTGTTCCTTATTTACAGGAATAAGAATATTTTGGATTCATAGTTTTTTTCCAGTTTAGCATGGTACTTTTAAATTACCCATCTTGCCTCATCCAGCAACTGAGGATATGAATGAAGGTTTCCTGTGATAAGAGAGTCTTCAAGTTGTGGACTGTTTGATGGACTGAGACCACGATACATCCTTACGAACAACACATCTGTCAACTCATGAGCAGAGGAACAATGGTGGTTCAGGAGATTAAAGCACAAATTTGGCAGTGTACTCATCTACAAAAAAACCCAAACAAACAAAAAAACCACCCAAAAACCCCCAAACTCCAACCAAAAACAAAACCCTAAAACAAACAAACAAACAAAAAAATCAAAACTCTCTGCAAAACATAACAAAACCTCCAAAACCTGTTGAAAAGAAGGGTATGGCATCAAAGCACAGAAACCACTTTAACAATTGTTAAACCAGTTAAAGAATTGAAGAATGGTTCATTATTACAGTTATTAGGAAAAGAGAGTCACTAATAATAGCAAGAAAGATTTTTAGCTGGTTTTTTTATTGGGATAATCAAACAAATGGAAAGTCACGTTTTTCATTCTGAATACTGCACTAGAAACAGCAGGAAAGGGAAAGAGGGAGAGAGGTAGAGAAGAAAGATCTTAGCTGGGAGGCAAGGAATAGCTTGTGTGAAAGTTAATGAGGCTGAAGAATAAGCAAAACTAATGGACAAAAGAATGATCTTACAGAGGAGGAAGTGTGCATGTTCACAGAATTTCCCCCAGAAAGACGTGATACCAAAGAGTCAGAAAACAGTACAGGGTCAGAAACTCGTGGACAGTGCGGATGAGGTATGGGAGAAGGATAGAGAAAAGGGGTGAAAAAGTGAGTTCTTGTTTCATTTTTATTTTGCTATTCTGACATTCACTTTTTCTGTGGCCCAAGATAACATGCTTAACCTCTGTATGCTCACACACAAATAAAGCAGGAGTAAAAATGACTGTGTGCTGATTAACAAAGTAATCTTTGTATAATTCTTTAGGTAGTCTTATGTACTGTTTTTTGACCTGGATTTTTGCTACTTTTATTCTTTGAGTAGTCTTCTACAGTGATAATAGTTCTGCTTATGTCTGAATATTGTAGAGCAACATGCTTTCTAATGTAAAAGAGTTATCGGGATATACATAACGGAAGCAGTATAGATTGGTAATTTTTCAGAGCATGACATAAAGCCTTAAACTCACTCAGAGCATACTTTTTGCTATGTAGTAGCACACTATGTAGTGTACTTTTGTGATCGAAGCCTCACATTATCTTGAAATAGTGATATTGAAAGAAAATAATAGCTCATTAAACATTTGCGATAGTAAGATTTAAGTGTTTTAGGCTTAAGTACCCTTTTAGGGTGGAAATCTCTCTGCATTTCAAAAACTATGGTTCTGTTACGTCATTTTCATTCAGTCAAATCTTGGGGGTAAGATGAGCAGTCAGGCAATTTCTAAGACACCACAGATAGGAAGAGGTAGAAATCTGTTTTGCAAAGGTGGCTCCGTTATTGAAGTCCCATAAGAATACAGAGAAGTATAAGGAAGCTGATCATTGATGGATATTTTCTATATATTGATGGCTAACTCTTGATTAGGAAAAGAAAAGCATGTGAGCACTCAGTAATACTTCTCAGTAGCATGGCCTCCTTGCTTCCTGAAGTCAGCAGCGTAGTTGTGTCAGTGCATTTGCAATACCAACACATTAGACTTGTTATGTTTGATCTTATTACTTTAATAATCACAAATGCAATGGTAGTAATAGCAGTATGCCCACACATATGAAACATGAAGTTTTTCTGTTTAATATATAAAAAGGAAACATCTCAATTTATTACCTTTTTGCTTTAAAACACTGATTTTGATCCAGATGAAAAGAATACCTCTCAATGTGGCAAATTCTGGAAAGAAAAGGAATTTTTAAATGTGAGATGAATGCGTTTAGTTTGTATTATGTCTTTATTTCATTGCGGTCTTTGTCATGAGAATGGTTTCATGTTGTACCATTTCTGTGCTCCTTACAACCTTTGTCACATGAATAAGATATCAGAACGCTAATGACTAATATACAGTATTCTGTGTCTGCTGATACTATACTGTACTACTGTGACCTTTGCAATATTATGTATTCTGATTGGCTGTCCATTTCACCTCTTCCCCACAAGTTAATAAGGCTGTAAAAAGGAGAGAACTTGAAATCGCCAGCCAGTCAAATTACAGAATATTGAAAAGGTCAGAGCAGTACAGCACACAGAAAAAAATTATGGAATATATGAGGCATTAAAATTCTTGTGACAATGATTATAACAAGAATGGAAAAGGATACCCATTTATGTTATTTCAATCTAGTGAACCCCATAGGATGACGGACCCACGACGGCAGTAATTTACGCACCACCAACCCACAGCAGCTTTATTCACCTATTTACAGGGGTACTCAGCAACAGGAATGCGCATCTGCTTGGAAGCCCCCTTCAAAGTGTCCACCCAAAACCATAGTGAACCTTTAGACACATACTCACCACCTAGAGTGCTGTGTGAAGCTCAGCACTTTTAAACAAGGATTTTGAATGGAATGTGTATTTGTGTATATTTTGTAATGTGAGTATGTTTTATTACTCAGCTGTGCTTCAAGTATGTGTATTTTTTTTATGTTTAGGTATATTCTTTACCCTAATTTCTTCATTTGAATGTTTTTCTGAAAAACTGAGGTACTTTGATCTGGTATAAACTAGGAATAAACTGAGAACGGTACAGGTTTGTCTCCAATACTGGATTTAGTCAAAGTAGTCCCTCAGAAACATTGGGGGAAATATGAAAAGCCCTATGAGCAGGAAGACTAGTAAAAGAACAAAGTCATTGTGATGCAAAAATATGGAAAGTTTAAGGAGCATGGGGAAGCCTTTCATGTCTGCAAAGGGTTTAGTTTATTTTAAGAGGTTATAGGAGATGGTGGCTTTCAGCTCCTTTCCATCTGAATTATTTTTTTTTATATGGGTGCTTGTGTGTCTTAAATGTTGAAAGACGTGGTGAGCCAGTTCGAGGAGTTACTTTTCTGCCTCCTTAGGCTGTTCATGTGAGCTGTGTCTTGAGGGGGTCTTGCTTGTTGGCCTGCTGGTGACTATTCATGGCAGGAGTTACAAGGCAGAAATGTGCAGGAACAAGGAGGTATTCTGGTGGAAACCACTTGTCTCAAGTAAAACAGAAGTCTCTCAGGACTTTACCAGTGTGTGAAGCAGCTGCTGTTTAGGTCTGCAGCAGGCTTGCTGGTAAGCTGCAGTAGGACCTGTGAGCAGGACGGAGAGAAAAATATATAAGAAAAATGGAAAAAAAGAGGCCTCCTCCACTTATACTCACAAATAGGGTCCACACTGAAGCAGTCTAGGCAGGAATGGCATAGAGTGATATGACATGGTTATCGCCGTATCGCGTTCTGTCAGCCTGAACCTATGTGTCTGCATTTTCCAGCCCACTGAAAGCAAAGTTTAAGCAGTGAGAAGTGGTAAAGCTGCATATTGCAACTCACCCCCAGCAAGACCTGCATTTTAAAAATGTTCTTCTAATATTTTACTTGCCAGTAGCAGTAAGTTGCTTGGTTGGGAACTGGGATAAAACACCTTTTGTCTGTGTAAAATTCAGGTTAGGAACCTTGCAAGTACTCCTCAGCTTTTTATTAAAAGCAATAAAAAATTTTGAACTGCTGTGTTGTCTATCTCATTGTAAATTTGCAAGTTCATTTTTGAGCTGAATAAAATGGTTATGTAATTACATACTTCTCCTAATTATTGAGTAATTACATACTTCTTATAATTGCCGAGTAATCACTCTGCTATAACTAGAATTTAATGTTACAACTAATTGTATAATTACTGTATATTAATGTTGTTATCCAGGCAACTTGGAATAGAGTGTTATCCTGTTAATTCCTTTTCTATTACTCAAAACTCTATTTTTAAAAAATATAGTGTAGTTAGCCATTGGAAGAAAGATTAATAGTGGAATAAAAATATCAGCAGAGGAAGTACATGCTTTTGTTCTGGGCTCAGGTGGGTGAGAATAGAAATATGAACATGTTAAAACTGTACTGTAGATAGAAAAAGTTTAATTTTCTCATTAATTGGATACATAAATTGCTGTTAGAGCGCCTACTTTTGTGCTTGAAGTTTGAATCTATCCTATGTGCTTTGATCTGTCAACACTAGATTTTTAAACTTTCCTACACATTGTAGGGGAAACTTAAAAAATGCATCTCTTTTCACAGCCAGCTGAGTTCTGAAGTGTTGCATGTCACTAGGACCTTCAGAATGATTATGTCAGTTAGCCATTTCCAATGGCTTTACTGTTGTTAATAAGACAGTAGGTGCATGTAACAGTCATATGTTGTTGGGTGGGCACTGCAAAGAATGTTGCAGACTGCCTGGTAGTGCACGGAAAAGCTGTGATAGGTGGCGGGAGAAATGTGCTTTGTTGGATTGTCTCTACTCCACGCACAGGGATGGTTTCACAAAGGTGCAGAAGGAAGGTTTGAGATACAATTTAAGAGCTGATATCAAGTAATGCATATGCATTTTTCTAGTGATGGCTGAGTAGCCTGGGTATGCAAGACTACTGTAGTTTGTTGCGGTATGGCATGGTGTAATCCAGGCAGACTTTGAGCAGTGTGGAACTAGGCTACATGGCATATTTACAAAAAAAGTTTATTAAACTGTCCCGCTCCCTCAAAACTCAGAAAGTAAGTTTGCTATATTTTACTGTCAGAATAACTGAAAACACCCTTTGTGCAGCTCTGAGAACATCAAAATAATGGAATGGCTTGGACTTGTACCATAAGTGAATCACAGATTGTTTATAGGAATCCCAAAATCCAGATCACTCATCCATGGTTAAATGTAATGGGAGCATGACTGAAATGTACTGCGTAAGCACACATCAGTGCACATCATAGAAATACAGAACATTTGAAACTGTTTCAGGTTTAAAAACATTTCAGTTTTAACAGTTCATCTGAAACTTGCATAAAAATGAGTAAACCCAATGAGTTTCACTTAAAAAATTGAGAGATAGTTTCTAAGCGTTTTCTACTTCTGTCTTTTTTAGATTTTGTAGAGGACTCAATGTCTTCTGCCTGTGCCAACGCCTTAATTAATTTAAGATATTTTCAATAGTTATGTTCTGTTTAATGTCATTCTTGTACCTGTAGTCTCAGACTTGTGTGATTCTGCTGCTGGTAATGCAGAATTTCTATCGACTTCAATGTGAGAGCTCTCCATGGGATGCTGGATAGTAGTAATAATATTAATCATTTATATAGCACTTTATATGTTAAAAATATTGGATAATCTTTAAATGAGCTCAGCTTTGCTCTCAGATACATGAGTGAAATCTTCATTGAGTCAAAAAAAATTGTTACTTGGTATATAGTGTTCTATTTTCCAGTCTTACTCATTGGGTATTTTGGAAAGGTTTATTTTGTTATTTTTGTAGGGTAGAATATTGTCTTATCTTACTTAATTTTGACATCTTAAAAGGATTGTAAAGAACACATAGGTTGCTTTGATGTCCTCTGATGATTTCAGCTGATAAACTGAATACTTCAAATCCTTGTTTTATCTTTGAAAGGACTGCAGGCCATGCTGGAAAGCATGTGTTTCTTACTACAGATGACTAGTTTTTATGTATGCAATGGAGTTAGCTTATAAACTCCTAAGGTAAGTGTTTTTCTAGCGAATTCAAGAAGTTTTACCAGTCTTTCATAGACATAAGAATTAACCTTAATGTTTTGAGTTTGCAGTTACCACACAACTGTTCTAGAACATGCGTAATTTCTGAAAACTGGGTTCTGTTTGCAGAATATAGCAGCCAGCTTTGCAATTGCATGGTTGGTTCATTTATTTTCCAAGTTTTATATGTACCACAAACTGTTGGCAAAAGGCGGAGGAAATAGCGAGTAATATTTTTTCTTCCAGATAGGCCATTTTTTTGGTGTTATTGGTATCAATGGCAACTTCTCATTTGAGTAGAAATACAACTTGATCCTGACGTAGGTGAACCTTCTTTAGCAGGGGGTTGGACTAAATGATCCAACCAGAGGTCCCTTCCAATCCTGACTGTCCTGTGATTCTGTGACTTGATTTATAAAGACAGCAAACTGTAGCAGATGCAAAGTCTAACATTTATTCTTCTCTGCCCTCCCCCCCCCCCCTTTTTTTTTTCCTAACAGATAATGCTAATTATTCTATTCTAAATGATACTCGGACATTATGCAACAGCAGCGAATCCAATGTATGGGTACCCATTAAAGGACTGATTCCATTTTCTAACTACACAGTACAAGTGAATGCTTCCAACAGCCAGGGCAGCTTGATAAGTGATGCCATAACAATAGTCATGCCTCCAGGAGGTAAGTATGAAAAAGTGCTTTTTCTGTGCATGTAACAATTACACAAATACTCTGTTGAACAAAACGTTATTTATTACTGCAACTGAGGACTGGAAGGTCAGAAGAATATGTTCACATTAGTGGTTCTTGTTAACAAAATTGTTCTTTTCAGCTACTAATTTGTCAAATTGTTCACTTTAAGAACTGGAGAGTGAAAACAGGTAGTTGTATAGTTAACATGTTAAGTAGGTGAGAAGTGCATTATATTTTTTTTTTCTGTCAATGGTGGTGTATTTTATCATGGACAGCTAATCTTGAGAGTCACCTGCATTTTGTAATCTATTTTGGAATAAAAGTTGTAAGTGCTGACAAAGAGCACTTACTGGATAGACTTGGATAATTTGTTTAGTTATAGTAATATAAAGCATTGGTAGTATATTGAGCCAGAATACACAAACTGGTGTACTTGTAAGGAAGTCAACTGAAATGCGATGACTTATAGTGAATGATCATGGCTGTAAACCTCTCTGGATGTTATCGTCATAAAAATTTGAAATAAGAGAATTGAGCAAATAGTCCCTAAACACTGTGTGTGTAATTTTATTTTTTTTAAAATGAAAGCTTAAATTTACAGCTCACGTATATGTGTTCCTTTTACATTCTTTTTTCATGGACATTCTAGTGAATTAGCTTTTGTTGAATTAATGCCAATGGAAACAATTTTGAATTCTAAAGTAAGAACTCAGCAAAACTTGATCTTGAGAGAGGTGTATGTGTACCTGATGACCAGAAATAGCATAGTGGCATACATATTGTTTGAAAGTAAAGTAAAGTAAAAACAAATCCCATAAACCTTACAGCTCAGAAATACAATTACACTTGGAACAGTTTGCTTGCAAACAGATGGATTGATGGATTAGGTCTGGGGCCAAACCAGCAGAAAGACTTCTGAAAAGTTAATAAGTAAAAGGCAGACATTGTATGACAGATTACTGAGAAATAAGGAAAAGGTAAATTCCCTACATGTTTTATACTTTTCCAATCTTACTGCCAAATTACGTTACAAATTCATATTAACAAATATACATTATCATATAATAAAAAACTGCATCTGAGTTTTATTGTTCACTTAAGACTGAGCAGTAAGACACTGACATTTCTAATCTCAATGTCACATTTCAATTTTGCATGTAGAAATAACAAAATTTGGTGGTGGAAATTTTACCAAATGAGAAGGTAAGGGATCTTTAAAGATAGGCAAGGATGTGCACAAGTTTATGACAGCCATTAAGATACACTTTCTTTCATCATTAGATTGTTGTTGATTACAATTAGAAAACTTATAGCTTTGAAATTATCTTTTTTATGACCTTGTGGTAATTTAAAAGCAATACCTCATTGATTAAATAGGTTTTAGTTCATGCTTCCTTTTAGTTAATGATCTGAAAACATATTATCCTGATTTACACATAAAATCATGCTGAAAAGCATGTGGCATTCACTAGAATATGTGTGTTTAAGTAGAATTAAATTAGCAGTGAGAGTTATTAAAGAAATCTTCCATACTATTGTCCAGTGGACTGTGATCTGTAGTGAAATGAATAATAAATGAAGCAGTGCATATGAGGGGAGTACTCTCACACACACTATAATCTCACTATGTGTGTACACATATACAGACACACGTGTGTGTATCTAGGAAATGCATGTTTAATTTACTATGATGTTTATTGTAATGACTCTTTGATTTCCATACAGTTCCATTGTATGCTAAATTGTGAGTCTAATGGTCATTTTACACTGGGCTGTATTCCGTGCCTTCACTTACAAACACTTTCTAAACAATTTCTAGTGAAATCTAGATGCTACTAACATCAGAAGGAATTTTATTTTTTATTTCAGTAAGCAAGATTTCACTTTGAAAGAAGTTTTGTTTTATCAGGGAGTGAAAGAGATCTCATGATGTACAAAATCATAGCCTTTTAACGAAGGTTAAAATGCAGCATCCTCTTTTCAAGCATAACAAAAAAAGCTGTTTCAAAAATTTGCATTGTGGGGAGTACTTCATGGAGCTTGGTAGAAGACTTTATAAGAGGGAGAGTGATAGAGGACAAAGGAGTATTCCATTTCAAAGTTACTGCAGATAGCTTTTTTAATTATGATAGAATTTTTGTATCAAACGTGCATTTCTTTTGTTTCGTTTTTTATTTAAAATGTATCACACATAATGTAAAGCATGCCAAGTCTTTAGTGTTACCTGATTGAATATATCTTAATTTCTCATCAAGCTGATTTGCCATGCTTAAAAAAAAATATCTTAGAAATAAGGAATTTATTGTATCTGAGCTCTTGACTAAAATTGCAGTGCAGGTTCAAGAGTTCTTGGAAAGATTAAAAAAATAAAAACTGAATCCAAATGTTAATCCATAAATATGAAACTTTCTTCTGACCCTTACCCTGTAGTGGTCTGGAGTTACTAATGGGGTTAGGATTTCAACTCTTAATGGGGCTTGGTGCATTAGTGTTTTGTATGCATGGAATTCAGCATTCAGTTTAATAAGTGGTTGACATTGGTGATGTCCCTTAATTTGCTTAAATCTAATTGGCTCTTTTATCAGTCAAACCTGTATGGATTGGCAATTGATCAGAAAGGGTCAGCCATGACTGTGCATGTACTTAAATGCTGGAACCACCCGTTAAAGTCACTGTTGCATAATAAGAAGCTGAAACCATGAGAACAAATGATCTTCAGAGTCAGAAGGCAAAAGAAAGCAGAGAAGTTTCTCAGGATGTTCAAGTTCAGAACAAAGGCATTATGGAGTATATAAATTTTAAATACACTGCTTTTTGCCTCAAGACTTAATGCTTTTTTCCAGATGAACTGAAATCTTGTCTGAAACTGTCTTTGTTACATCAAAGAACTGCATAGAAAGCTAAAAGAGATGGAAGAAGCATAAAAGGGCATAGTTTAAAATGATTAGTGACAAATTTCATACTGTAGAGGTAGAAGTAAATTTTTTTGAGTTTCATATTTTTTCCAAAAAGAATAAATTTGTTCTATTTATCTTGTCCTAAACTGCTTTGGTAGAAGTTGTAAAAAATAATATACTAGCCGGTGCTTCACATTAATTTGAGGATGCCAGCCAGTAAAAGATCTGGAGAACAAATTGTTTTAGAATTAGTTTAATTAGGTAAATGAATTGAAATGATACAGTGGAAGTAAAACTGAAAAAATCTGGGAGAAAATCTTCTGCACGCAGTCCTTGGTTATATATTTTTCTTCTTAATGAGTGCTATTTCTGATGTAGTGGCATATAGAGGACCCCATTATTTTAGGATTGCTTTGTAATATGAGGTGGTAAGCTAACAGAAAAGAAAGTTTCAGTCTCTACTGGGAATAGCTTATTAGTTAAATCCATTTGTTCCCTTCCCTCAACCACAATAGCCCTAGTATGGAAGGGGATGAGAAGTCCTGCAGAAAGGAAGAAGATAGATAATGTTGAAAAAAATGAGTGCAAAGAGAGAACAGAGACAGGCTGTTGATCAGATGGGAAACAGGCAAGTGGAGGCTCAGTTGCCACCTCCAAAGCATAGAAAAAGGCTGGATTCCTGACTAATGACAAGAGGTGTGACGCTTGCAGATATAGATGGAAATTCTGTATCACATTGTGGAGTTGTCTCTGTGTGGTTGCTTGTGCTTGGGATTACAAACCATTGACTTCGTGCTGACTTATCTATAGAAAAAAGCCTCAAAGAATTGATACATTTTCCCTATCTAAAACATAAAAGGGAGGATACTCTGAAAAAAAGAATTGCCTGAGCATTGTCTCTTTAATCTCTGCCATAATTTATGAAGTATGTTGTTCGTTTTTATGGTCTGTCTGTGATTTGCACAACATAGGAATGTCTAGCGCTGAAAGATGTGAGATTTTTGCTTTACACTCTTAAGCCACTTGCCCTTTTCTGGTCCCTTGTTTGCATGTGCGATGCTGCATGCCTCTTCCTAGGAGCTTGGGCTACTTCTCACCAGCCAAAAGCGAGCCCACATACTTGCAGCTGTTGATGTTTGTTCAACATCTACAGAGGATGGTGTCCTGCAATCAGAGGGTTTCAGCCACTGCTAGTTTAGGTGGGAACACCTCTGAGACTGGATATTGAACCGCATCATAGGATCATTGATCTAATCATGCAAACAAATAAGATTCACATCATACACCTTCTATTCACATCTGAAAGTATTTGCTCGTGCAGGTTGATCGCTGAAGCCAACAGACCTCCTTAGGTGAATGAATATTCAGTAAACAAAGCAAACTGATGCTCTTAGGCCAGAATTATTTAGGAAGAAAAATCAAGCCTGAATATGCTAGGGGTCTCCCTGTGAGACAGGTTTGTTTTTTCCATGATGCTCAGTATCACATTAATAGTCACATCATTAAACTTGTTTTGAGAGAATTTCCTTTACTTCAGATTTCAGGTATTTCTGAGGCATCAGTTGCTTTTCTAATTTGTCTCCTTCCCCCCCCCCCCCCCCCCCCCCCCTCTGTTATTTGGTTCTTTCTTTTTTCTTTTTCTTTATGCCGCCCCCCACCACCCACCACCCCCTTGGTAGTCTTGGACTAAAATTTAACAGGATTCTTTTCATTCTGTATCTTTTGTTTCTTTTTAATTTTTCTTCTCTTTTCTTTCTCTTATGCGACTTCTTGTGAAGGTAGAGTGGTAAAATCAGGATTTAAAAATGGGAAAAAATAAATGAAAGGTAGTTTAGGAAAAAAAGAGGTTTTGGCATCGTTCTATTTTATTCATTGTGAAAAAAATACGTTTTTAAAAATTCTGATTTCTCAAACATTTGCGTGTTATCTCTGTAACTTCATAATAGTATGATCTTTGATTTTGATGAAGAACAGGAAATGTTTTAAACAAAGTTGTTGCAAAGAAGTCTACAGGGGTGCGGTGAGGAGCATTAACAGAAAGGTCTTTGTGAAAAATTGTGACCAGATCTTTTCTAGAGGTAGTTTAAGGAGAGCAGGATAGAGTAGGGAGGGGGAAAGAACTCTCCTACATCTCTCATCAATGACCTAGCTAATTAAAGAGTGTCAGTGGCAAGCTGTGTAAATTGTCCGTTCCAGTTCCTTTTGTCCAGAAAGATGATTTCATGGGGATATAAGGGTAAGACTGCAGAAGTGCTTGTGTGGAAAACTGGGAGCTGTTCTAATGAAACAGTAATTCTTCTCTAACCTCTGCAGTATTGAACTGATTGTCATTTTCATTAGTTCTACTTTTTTTCTTTTATTCCCCTCTCCCAGTCTGTTCAGCACATCTTTTGGTGAGCTCATACTGTATCTATTCTTGGGTTTGGGTGGGCGTTTGGCTGGTAAGAGAAGAGAGAAGTAAGACTCATTCCTGAAAGGTTGTATCTTCACACTCTGGCAATAGGAGGCACAGAGGTGCCCTCTTTACTGCTCACTTTCCTAAGTTGCAGCCAGCTGGGGCTCAGCCTAACTCCACACATCATAAAGGACCACCTCAAGGTTGCTTTAAATTGAAACTTAGCCTAAGTCCCTACTTATAAAACTGGAGTGCCAGAAGCCAATGACACTCCAACTTTGTCCTTTTATTTCCAATAGCCTCCTTCCCTTTGCCCCTACACCCTACCTTTTTGGGGTGAGGCATATCTCCCATAGTTACAGCTGTGGTGTTTCCATGCTCTAGACATAGGAAACCTGTAGTTATCAGCTCTTAGGTTATTTTCTGTCTTCTGGAGCTGCATGAAACAGGGCAAGAAGATCCAAATTGCAATTCTAGTTGCCTAGGAGAATATGGCTGGTTTTGCTTGCTTGCGGCATGCCAGTTGAGAAAGGGAGGACTGTGCAACAGCTTGAAATAGCCAGTTGAGGGTCTATAAGCAGGCTATTAACCTCATTGTAGAGGTCTCGCTCCAGGTCTTTCCAAAACCTAGCCTTAGCATGAGGTCCAGGTGGTACTTAAGATCTCTTGGAAGAAACGTGTGGTAAAGCAGATTTCATGCTGGAAAACTACAGCTTGATTGTATTTCTTAAAAACAGAGGAATATAGACAACTGGGGAAAATGGGATGTTGGGGAATTTAGCAACAAATCATTATTTAAACTTATTACCTACCATCACATAAGCCTATTTTGGACCAATTTCAATTGTACATAAAAAAGAAGACAATTTAGACGAAGTATGCAATTTTTATATAATCTTAAGCCTGTTCATGGTTAGATTTTTTTTTTCATTCTGTGTAAATCTGAACTAGACTGTTCAGTACTCTATTTACAGTCAACAGTCCTTGTGATAAATTAGGTTCTTCTTTAAAGGAATTCTACAATAAAATGACATTGAAATTCCTACTGAAAACATACAGAAAACATTTTTAAAATCTCACCATGAATTTTGTCTTTTGAACCATTTTCAAGAAATATTAAAACAATAGGAATTGGATCAATTCTTATGTTACCTTGCTACTATGATTTGCACTGCTTTTCTAAAAAGCTCACTTTATTATATTTATTTTTGACAACTCCTGCCCCTGTAGTTTCCAGAATAAAATGGCATTTTCATTACCTGTCAGCAAAGGTAAATGTCTGCGTGTTGGGTTTGGGGGTAGGGGTTTTTTTGTCATTTCATTCTGAATTTTCTGCAGTTGAAGTTAGTCTTCTGAACAAAAAGCACTTGAGTGGCAAGGGGTTTTTTGAGCTACTTTGTACAGTTGAGGAAGCTTTGAAGTTCCTGGACAGAACAGCAAAGTTCTGTCACCCTGTTACATATTTGTCACATTTCTATACTAAAAAAACCCCAAAAAACAAAAAACAAAACAAAACCCAAAAAGGTTAAGAGGAGAAAAATTAAGGTTCTCATAAGATTTTGGTGAGGGTGAAATGTAGAGAGAGTCAAATTACTATCCTTTTCCTCTCTTTAGCTAGGGAGAAAACAGGAGCTGATCTTAAATGCTGTGGGCATAAAAGTGCTTCTGCTTTTTTTGCTGGTTTTCTTTATAGAAGTTTTCTGTATAGTTTGGAAATAGATCTGAAATAGATACAAAGTAAGAGTTTTAAAATACTGAATTCTTAAAACATTTTGCAGAATGAAAATATCTTTTCCCATATAGTTAATTATTTGTTCTGGTGGTGTTTTAGTCATACAATCATAGAATCATTTAGGTTGGAATAGATCTTTAGAGATCAAGTCCAACCATTAACGCAGGACTGCCACGTCCATCACTAAACCATGTCCATAAGCACCGTGTCTATGTGTTTTTAAAAACCTCCAAGGATGGTGATTCCACCGCCTCCCTGGGCAGCCTGTTCCAATGCTTGAACACCCTTTCAGTGGAGAAATTTTTCCTAATACCCAATCTAAATGTCCCCTGGGGCAACTTGAGGCCATTTCCTCTTGTCCTGTCGCTTGTAACCTGGGAGAAGAGGCCGACACACACCTGCCTACAGTGCCTGTCAGGGTGTTGTAGAGTGCAGTAAGATCCCCCCTGAGTCTCCTCCAGACTAAACAACACCAGTTCCCTCAGCCTTTCCTCATAAGACTTGTGCTCCAGCCCCTTCACCAGCTTTGTTGCCCATCTCTGGACATGCTTCAGCACATCAACGTCTTTCTTGCAGTGAGGGGCCTGAAACTGAACCCAGCATTCAAGGTGTGACCTCCCCAGTGCCGAATACAGGGGAACAATCACTGCCTGGTCCTGCTGGCCACACTCTTTTGGATACAAGCCAGGATGCTGTTGGTCTTTTTGGCCACCTGGGCACACTGCTGGCTCATATTCAGCCAGCCATCAGCCAGTATTCCCAGGTCCTTTTCCACTGGGCAGCTTCCCAGCCACTCTTCCCCAAGCCTACAGTGTTGCGTGGGGTTGTTGTGACCCAAGTCCAGGATCTGGCACTTCTCCTTATTGAATCTCATACAACTGGCCTTGGCCCATCAGCCCAGCCTGCCCAGACCCCTCTGCAAGAGCCTTCGCGCCCTCCAGCAGATCAACACTCCCCCCCTACTTGGCGTCATCTGCAAACTGACTGAGGGTGCGCTCAATCCCCTTGTCCAGATTGTCAATAAAGACATTAAACAGAACTGGCCCCAGTACTGAGCCCTGGGGAACACCACTTGTGACTAGGTGTAACTCCATTCACCACTGCTCTTTGGGCTTGGCCGTCCAGCCAGCGTTTTACCCAGCGTAAGGTACATCCATTCAGGCCATGAGCAGCCAATTTCTTTTCCCTGTTTCTTCCTAGAATATGTAACATCTATGCAGTTGTTATCTTTGAGCTAGTTGACTGAGTACCTAAGGAGAAATAAGCTTCTCTAGAAAGACAAAAAGGTAGTGAAAAGGGAAGTTGAGTGAGAGTCAGTCATCAGAGTTACCATTTCTCCTCTGGTGTCCCTATAATGCGGTGGTGGTGTATGCTACCCTCTTTCTTACAACAAAGGTGACTATAAGAGTCTATAGACCTTAGTGATTCCTGATATTTGATAGTTCTCCCTCATGGTGCTTTTCTTTCTGAACATTTATTTTTGTGTCTGCACGCATGTGCACACCCACAAACACGTATATGATATGTTAGTGTATGCATGTTCATGCATACGTGCTTGATTTTTGTCTTTTTTACTTTGGATCTATATGCAGGTCTTATTTTCCTCACAAAGAAGACTATGCTCTTAAATTCCAGGTTAGTAAAATGAGAGAGGGAATTCATATATTTCATGTTACAGTGGGATACATCCCCTATTGAATTATATTAATTCTTACTATTTGTATACTGGCATATTTACTTTCCCGATTTTTACAAATATTTACTAATTCAGCTTTCCAGTAGGCTTCTGAAGTGACTGAGGATTGTTATTCCCATTTTACAGATAGATAAAAAGACAAGCATGTGTAAGTAAGGAAAGAGAAAAGATATTTTTATATTCATCCTGGTGCTGAAAAGTATGATATACATGTGAGAAAGTTTGTCAGCCTCTCTTCTTGTCCCTCAGGTAAGACCAGAGGGATTGCCTTTCCGTGAAAATTGTCACCATAGTTGAATGCAGCCACTGTATACATAGAAAATATGTGAATTTGGGTTCACAGATTTTAGATCAGCTAAGAAGCTCTAATAGACACAGAAAGAAAGGAAGTTGATTGAGTGAAGAGATGGCATTCTATAAAGACTACTCTTTATACTTCCACCATAGTTGTGAGTGCTCTTACATACCAAGAAGCCTGTTTGAGAGGGTTATTCAAAAGAAATGGATAGTGCTGTCCAAAAAATTCAACAGGCTGTTCCTGATGGTTTTAATCAGAATTAAGCAGCTGTAAATTTTCTGTGATGAAGATTTAGCGCTTTCAATCTTACGTTTTAAAAATGAACAAAGGAGAGGAAGTTTTCCCTGCCTCTCCACTTGTTGTCAAAAAATTGAAGAAAATCTGTGTTGTAGAGAGTAAGCATTACCAAGGTATTTCCTTTACCTCAACATATGTGCAGACTGGAGTAAATGCTGTGACATGTTTTGTGGCATATAAGGCCAGCCTGGTTTAGGTTTGAATAAAACGTGTTGGTGTTACTAAGACTTTTAATTAATTAGGCTACCCAGTTTTGAACAAGAAGACAGTAGCCAAGATCTTTTCAGTAAAAAATACTTGGGAAGAGATCATTCATTGTTGTTTATTGACACGCTTCCACCAATTACATTGGATTTGTGTGTTCTTCAACATTATCTTAGGAAATGAAGCCAAGAGTTAATTCTTATAAATGATTTATTTGTTAAAAGTATCTGGAACACGACATTAACTGGTGAGTAACTACTTAATAACGCTGTATGAACATTCCTATGTGGATGGGTTGGGTATAAAAGGTTGTAATCCTTTTGCCCTATTCATCAGATAAGTCAACGGTATATTTTGCACGGATTATTTCCATGTGCGAATAGCCTTGTCTGAATTGCTTTTTATTCACCTAAAATATTAAATATTTTGCTTCAGCAGATAACACCTGGATCATATTTCTGTCAATTGAAGTGTTATTTTTAGTGAGGGACCAATCTATAAAAACAGTTAGGGATTTTTGCTACAGTTAGGTGGAACAGAGGTGTCACCTTTCATATTTTGTCATAGCTTATCTCTGTTAGAGCACTGGCCAAAAAAAAAGGAGATCTGGATTATTCATCCTTAAGTGACTACCATTCCCATCTCCTCCTTGCTGGGCAGCATACTAATCTCTGGGTTCATAAGTAAGGCAGGCAGAATACTGCCCCTCTGTCCTGTTGAAGCTCTGATACTGTGGCGGGGAAAATGTGATCTTATTTACTAGGGGAAAAGATGGAGCAGGTGCTATTGTAACCCAGGGCTAAAGACACTTGTCAGGTTGCAGTGAGGCAGTGTACATGTCAGCAGCAAAGGGGGCAAGAGGAGCAGGTCCTGAGTTCTGGGCATTTGTGGATCTGGACATACATTGTTCATCAGTGCCAATGCTCAGCATCAGAATGTGATCCAATTGCTATTTTCTAATATAGCTTAATTTATTGATACTGCAGCTTTTGAACTAGACTGTAACATGAAGTGACAGCCATGGCATTGCAGCTGGCAATTTTGAGAAGTGATAAGAATTCTTGTTTGCTCTGTAAATGTGATAGTTCAGATTTGTCGGCCTTGGCCTCATGTGCTACATAAGAAAATAATATATAGTGTTTTGTTGTTATTTTCCTAATTATAATAGTTTTATTTCCAAAACTAATTTTTTGATTTTGCTCTTTGCCATTGTGCAGATTTATCAACATTGTGCATGTTGATCAATGGCAGAATTTGGTTATATAGGAAAAACCACTCCATACTGTTAATGATGACAGATACAATTAAATTAATTCTCTGCTGTCTCCTTTGATGTACACAGATTTTTGCCATTAATATTGATGGACTTTAGAGTCACAAGCACATGTTGGCAGGGGAGCAAGCCCCTGAATGTTGTATTTTGCTCTTTGTGGAGCTGACTATATCACTTTATGTCTAAATGTAAGTAAAGCTGCTGACAGTTTTGATATATTAAATTATAACTGAGAACTAATTCAAGGATCAAAGATGCTCTTTGGGAGACATCACTTTACTGGTAGGAAAAATCATTACCTTTTTTTCCCAGTCTCATGTATTTGTACTGTATGTCTTGGAAATATCATTCCCTACAGTTTCTGAATCTTGATGTTTAATTTAGCACAAAGGTCTTTGAGCAGCACAATGGGAGGGGGACTTCTGCTAGTAAAACCTCGCAGAAGGAAATTGAAATGTACATGTTTTTTCTCATTTATCAAAGAAGTGCAAAAATCTAAACTGACATTTTATATCAAATGAATTATGAACTGTGTACTTTGTACCTAAGGGAACAACAACTAAATTAGACTTTTGTTAAAAAGAGAGAGAGGAAAAAATAGGCTTTTAATAAAATATACAGTAATTTTTGGTATTTTGTCTGAACCTGACATGTTCTGTACTTTGCAGAAGAAAACTAGAGAGTATAGACTACTTCAAAGGCTATATGCATTGAACGCCTTAAAGTGAATTGAGAAGCAGGTTAAGATAACACACAAACAAGAGCTTCTACTTAATAAGTATTGTTCTTTCATATTTTTGTTTTCAGCCTTTTCCAACTCAAGTGAACGGGAAAAGATAACATGCTTTTTAATAGCTTGGAGATTGGAGCAAAGTAGTAAATTATTTTTTTTTTTAACTTCTATTTGTGAGAATGTGGTTGTTACTGAAAAAGACTTCCAGGGATCAAAATTTTCTAAGACACTTGATTGAAGTATAAGAGGTAAATTTTCAAAGTATTATATACTCAGTATTCTAAGGGCATGACTCCCACTGTCTTTAGGTGAACACTTCTTGCAAGCCAAGAGGAAACTCCTAGTCAGTAAAGGTAGAGTCTGTAATGTTTATGAGATCTTTTTACATTCCCAGTTCCTGAATTTCCTTCACGACTTTCAATGGGAATATATTTATTTCAGTGCATTGACATAGAAGACACTTTGATATTGTTGTGATAAGCACATAGACCTTAGAGAAAATGGGAAATGAGAAGATAAAATTCCATGGTTTCTTTGACAACATGTTCCCTAGTGCACTCCTATGGCACTTTTTGATATATGAACAAAATATACAAGAACTAGTTGTTTTTCTCATACGTCATATACATATATTTCATAAAGATATATTTCAGGAGAGTAGATAAGTTAGGATATGCAAAAGCTTTCAGAAACTCTGCAAGTTCCTTGCAGAAAACAATGGTGTATCATCAGTGATTATGGGAATATCATACCATAAACGCATCACACGCACATCTGCAAGACAATGAGACTAGCTGTTTGTACTTTTAGTATTGTTTTATATCTGTGCCGTCATGAGATTAGAACCAAATCACAGCTGTAAGGAGGTGTATTAATGACTGCACATCTTCAGCTGAGCTATCCAAATGTACTTACGCCCAAGGAAGAAGTGCCTTCCCTTTTGTAACATTGCCAGCAATGATAAAGTCATCTGATCCCTTAATATGTGAGTCTGCGGTGAAGAATGGTTAGTTTATTGGTATAAACAATGGATATTTTTAGTTAAAAGTAAGGTGATTTTTCTTCTTCATTTCAAACTAAGATTTTACTTCTATTAGTCAACAATACTGATTTTCTTTTTCTAAATGTTCTTTCTATTTATAAATCACAGTACTATATGGTATTAATTTCCAAACAACATGTAAATGCCACTGGAAATGTGGCAGCATAAATGCACATTTTTCTATTACAGAAAGGGCAGGAGAAGAGGTGGCAGCTTGAGGGGTGCAGTGCTTTGGCAGAGCTGTGACAGGGACCTGGTCCCCTCCAGGCAAGCCAGAGAGTCAAACTTTCTGCTTGTGCTGTCTGTGGAGGAGATGAGAGGGATGGTGACAACTGTAGGTTGTTCAGAAGTCCTCAAATTAATCTCTAAAGCTGTTTCATGCAGAAAGGTGAAGCTATTGCATGAAGATAGGCAGGATCTTGTTCCCTCTGCTCTTGCCACATCTGTTCCCCTAAGTAGAAAGAGGCAGATAAAATAGTTTCTCAAAGCTACTTCACAGAGAAATTTTATTTTCCAGTAACCAGAGTCACAATTAACCCACAGGATCTGTTTGTTTAATTTTGGTTTCTGCCTGATTTTGTAATACCAATCTTTATGCTTTTTTCCTCATAGTATTTTTTTTAAAAAATAATTTTGTGATATGACAGTTATTGGCTAGGCATCCTTTTAAACAGTTTGATGAATGATTAGTTTTACTGGGCAGTTATAAATTCCATCCGATGTCTTTATTACAGGTATTAAAATAATAAATTATTCAGCTAATTGCTTATTGGCATTCTTTTGTAGCTTTTAGTTTAGCAAAGTTCTTGCTGAGTAACACGGATAAACTTTTAGCTAACATGAGAAAGGAAGACAAGTTACTTCTTATCTAAAGGTAAAGGTGACAAATCTGTAAGACATTTTTATAGTGTTGACCTCAGTAAAATATAACACTTAGGAAAGGGGCATCTCTTACATGTATTTTTACTTGAGACCCGTATCTGGATTGCAGATGTTCAGGTTGTACATGAAGAAAAGTTCATTAAAAGGAGGGGGGGGTGCCTGATTTTGGGTTTTGCTGGAGCAGTATTAATGAGGAATAAGTAAGCCTGCTCTGGGATTTCAAAATCTTTGGGTCTGCAGGTCATGGAGTAAAGCTTAAGTTGATTTTCAGGGCCCTACTGAAATTGTACTCTGCATCTTGGAATACCAAATAGTGCAAGGGAAGGAAAATTTGCAGCTAGAGCTTACACACCCAATCCATATAAAGATAAATTTTAGATTTTTTCAAAATTCTTATTTTCATTTTCCTGAGTGCTATTGTGCCTTACAAGTAACATTAAAGATTAATGCTAAAAGTGAAAAGATGTACAAAGATACTCTTTTTCAAATTAAATTACTGTTATAGCAGAGATCAGATGTATAAAACAGGATAGATCATGAAGAAAGAACGAGATATTTCTGCATCCTGCTTATGTTAAACTTTGGAAAAACAAATTTCACTGACATAAGATGTGAACAGATTTGAATTTACTGGGAAGTTTATGGTGGCTTTAAGCTACTCCTTTATGTCTCTTCACTTGCTTTTTCCCATAGCGCAGCTTCCTTTCTTCCCAAGCCCCATGTGCCAGAGGGGGACAAGCAATAAGGTCACCTATTGCATTGTGTGTTCCGAAGTGCACGGACGTGTGTTGAGTAAGGGGTGCGCTGTCCATGGTATATGTATTATTAGACCGAGGTACCTCTAGAACTGAAAACATATATCAGGGAAATTATAAAATCAAGAAGAAAATCTAAAAATACTCTATGCATTCTTTAGGCATTGAGTATGTGGAAAACAACCATATATATTAAATGAAAAACCAAAACCAACTGTGTATATTTGCTGTACACCAAGTAGGAAAGATAACTGGGAAAAGAGGGTTAAAACCCAAACTGGAGTAAACTTCAATGAACCTGTAAAGATAAGAAAGAAATAAAAGCAATCTTCTGCTTTGCCAATAGATAAAGTTTTATAACTAGCATGCCCTTCTAGTGATGACATATGGCCTAGCATCATGGCCTGTCTTTCGGTTAAATGAAACAAACCCACATGCCCATGTTAAGAATTATGGAGAGTGCAATGACTGGAATTATTTGGACTGAGCAAACAACTAGATAACAGGCATACCTGGGAAAATCAGAAGAAACAAATGTCAACGTGCAGAACATATTGCCATAAAAAATGCTGTAATGAGATGATCTCAGTATGGGCACCTGAAATAGAAAATGAATCAGGAGTATCTAAACAACCACTGCAATGAGATAAAGAAATGGGATTTGTGAATTGAACCTGGAAAAGAGTGGGAGTCGGCATGACTGAGGGAGATATTCATCTAAAGGCAGTCTGACTGAAACTTTTCCTTGCTGTTATGCCAGAAACTGTGGAAAGCCTATTTTCCTTCTCTGTAGTTAAACACCTGCAGTTACCATTTTCATCCACATGTGTGAAAAATATTTCAATAAGATACAAATGCATCATCTGTGCTAAATATTTTGCATATGAAGATGTAGCAAATTGTAGAGTTACATTTACATAGCTCCAAACCTTTCAAGCTGCCTGTCTGCAGATATTATAGATACAGCAGGGCCAATATATCTGATCACTGTTAAAAGTGGTGTTACTTCGTATCAAAGTTAGTGTGAGCTGACACCAGCTTGACAGATACCAACTCAAGCTCTGCTGACTCTTCTTCATCTTATTAAAGGTTAATGGTGCAGACATTTTCATAACTAAATAATAATTTATTGTCCTAATGGTAGTTCACTTTCAATTGTTCTACTCAAAGTCTACTTTCAGAAAATTTAATTTTCAGATATATCCTTATAATAAATATGGCGAATACCTCTTAGAAAAACAGGCTTTTGACATGGAGTAAACATTTAAGTACAATCATTTAACGCAATGCTCGCTGTACTAAAATAAACAAATACAAAGCTGACTACCACTGTATGTGCTGTTTAAGATAAGGAAATTGAGGCAAGAAACTGAAACACTTTTCAAAGAAAGACTGCTTAGTGCATAAGTGGCCAAGCAGGGATCAGATCTTTCTTGACTCATCTGCATGTACCTGAGCATCTGGAACACAATATACCATTGTCAGCTGGAAACAGCCTTTAATTTTTATTATTTTGTGGGACTGTTTATTAATTCTTTGATTAGAATTGGCATCTGATTAAATATTTTATTCTGCCTTTGTAGTCTTTTCATATACAAAGCATGACTTTCTGCCCTGCTAAGTGAGGGTTTACTGGGCTAGATGTTGATTCAGTAGGTTGCAAGTGGAGTGGTTGCCCCCTGAGGGTCATATTAAAGCTTGAGGGGAGCTTTTTGAGCAACATTGCATCTTAAAGACAATATATCAAGCTGATAGATACATGGCTCTTCTGTTGAGAAATTTGCAGTAGAATTATTGCTGGTTGCCAGTTATTACTTGGATAGTAAGGAGTCTCTTGGGAATATGGATTGGATAAAAAGGGTTAAGCTGAGGGAAATGTTACACTGAAGACCTTGGTGATGAGGAGTGTTTGAAATAGAGGATGTTTTGTGTGCAATTTATAATTACCATTTGGGGGGGGGGAAGTGCTCTGTAGCTTTAATGATCAAAGCGTGATTAGTTTAATAGAGCACCTTTCTCGTTATGACTCAGCAGAGATTTGACAATCCGTTGTATCCCCTGCCCCCTCCCTGTGGAAGTGCAGAGCCGAGGGTATTCTCTGCGACCTGCAGGAAGTCTTTCAGATTAAATGCATTTGCTGTATATTCTAATGTGTTGGTTTGAAAGTAGTGGGCTTGGCTTGTTCTACAGGTCAGTCAACTTTTACAGAAGAGATCTGTCCAAATTTTCTACTCTTTCCTATGCTGTGCTTTTGTTGGTAAAAGAGATTTGAACATTTAGCTGAGATTACCTACGCCACTAAAATAACATCTGCACTGTGAATTGTTATTGACATTTAGACAGCTACATCTTTGTTTTTTGATGAACATTCCAGTATCGCTGTAATAACCAGCACCATACATACATAGAGCTTAATCGGAGCTTTTACTTTGTAGATCTCGGAGAGCTTTACAAAGAAGGATAAGTATTATTATCTCCATTTAACAGATTGAGAAATGAAAGACAAAGGTGAAGTCATGTGTCCTGACAGAACTGGAAGTAAATTTAACGCTTTTGCCTCCTCAGTGAGTTGCTCATGCTGTCTCCTCAACAGTAACGTGAACTTTGGCTTCCTGGTCAAACTACAGCTCGGCTAATTAGATTCATTTAGATTCATTTTTAGATGTAGCTTTTTTTTTTTTCCCTGTGTAGGATTTCTGTGTGCAACTAGTGCATTTTAAGCTACAGACAGTTCAGTTTTAAATGAGGTAGAGCCCTTCTTTGAAGGAATATTGAGTCTTTGTGTTAGCATCAGCTTGTAAAAACACTTCAGAACCTTCCAATAGAAGTTTTTACATTAGTTGTGCCATCTTTCTCGTGCTGACTCTTTGCCTGCTGACAAGTTCAGGAATAACTTTATAAAGGGGTGCCAAAATAATTAATGATCATTTGTGAGTACTGTACTTTACATCCATAAGATTTAAATCCTCTTATTGCACAACTTAACTCCAACATTAGTTATGTGGCTGCTAAACAGAACAATGTTAAGTGAGGTAAATATATGTTCCTCATTTTACTCTAAGGGTGAAATTTAATTCACATACAGAGACATTTGGTATGCAGATGTTTTGTTTCTGATGGCTCAGCTGGACAGATGTTGGGGGGCTGTTCAAGTTAAATCAGCCATCTTCTTCCCTTGGAGTTGAGGTGCTTACAAGCTCTTGATTGGCCTTGAAGGTGTTGGCAAGGGATCTGCAGACCATGAATCACCTTAGCCTCCAACATCTCCTGGATTTATAAACAGGAGTATTTCAAGTTTACTTGGGATTTACTGGGGCCTTATTTCCTATGCCTAGATAACGGCAGCAGGAGGGAGCATCCAAAGTCAGCCACGCTGGCTCAGGCCCAGAAATGTTGTTGTCTTTTTCACACAGAGAGGAGGGGAAGGGAATGAGGGGAGCTGGAGATCCTGTTCCACTTCATCTTGTCCTGAAAAAGCAGGAAGGTTGCAGGGCCAGGGGGCAATTCTCAGGGGTAAAATACCTGGGAATAACTTGGGTACACTAGCAGACAGCTTTTAGTAAAAATTTCTTACGAGAACTGGCAGACCTTGAACTTATGGGAAAGGGAACAAGTCTCTAGGCTGGAGCAAGACATGTCCTATGCCTTTTCTACATAATGCAGTTTGGAGCTAGAGCTGAAGAATTTTTAAGTTGCCCGGTCATAAGTATGTGTAATCAGAGTAAAAGTGGCAGATGCTGTTGACATATCTCTGTATGTATATGTCAGTATAAATAAAAACAATTGTATATGATTGATTAACTTTTTTTTTTTTTCCTGAGCCAATGCCATTCTTTCATCTGTTTAGGGGAGAGAATGATTCAGACAGTGTATCACAAACTCTGTTTTCCTCTTAGTAACCACCTCATATACAGGTGGTAAATGAAAATCATAAAACTTACTGTAAAATCCTGTTTGCTTGTCTTACAACTTACAACTTACGCCTTGAGGCTTACAACTACACCTTAAGTTACAGATCTGTGAGACTGTTTTTTCCAATAGAGAAGGAAGGAAATAGCAGCAGAAAAAATTTCTGTTGGAAAGACCAAAGAAAGAAGCAAATGGTAACTACTGGACCATGAAAAGCAAAAGTATTATACAAGCGTTTAAATGACAAAGCCAGTAACTTTCCACTGTTTTAACTCTCCGGAAAAGAGCTACAGAGCTATGGCTACAGACATACATTATATATAAAAGTTTCTGATGTGTTTATATACAGAAAGTTTGTTTAGCAGATAGTTTTCTTCTTAAGGAAAAAACAAAGCCATAAACTCATGGGTGCAAATTGGCATGGTTCTTTTTACTGCATGCAGTGAAATTTATAGCAATTAAAGGTCGTTGGTGGTATCAGTACTGACACATTTTGATCTTCATTTCCTGGACTTCATGAAAACCAATTTCTTTAACAAAACATTGGGCTAGAGACTGAGGCTTCAGTGAATCTATTTTGATTTCTATCTCAAGACCTTTTTTCCCTTAAAACTTCTGCTGTTTTCTTTTAAAATTATCGTTAATTTATAAGGGTGAGAAGGTATCTGAATGACAAAAAGTCTGATCAATTTTACTCTTGCTGGGTAACATTTCTGTGAGCATTTCTTTAACTTCTCGGGGTGGGAGAGCTGGGCACAAGGAGAAGAAGATAATATTTGAACAGGTGGTAGAGAATATGTTGCTTCTGAATTACTTTTGGTGTTTGGAGGTTTGCTTGTAGCAAAATGATATTCACATTAACTGTATTGGAAAGAAGAAAATGAAGAAATAGCATTGTTCAGTAGTAAAAATGTTAAACTAAATGGACCATGTTAACATTGCTGTTGATCCCGAGGAACAGTTTTTCCAGTATATGGAGCATTTTGTTTCCACCCGGCATATGTTCTCCATGGTTTTCTCTGCTCTAATTCATCCATGTTTTTCAACAGCTCCAGATGGTGTGATGCCCCCGAGGCTTTCATCTGCCACTCCTACCAGTCTTCAGGTTGTCTGGTCTACACCAGCTCGCAACAACGCCCCAGGCGCGCCCAGCTACCGACTCCAGATGCAGCGGAAGCATTCTGCTGGTGACATTTTAGAGTACGCAGACCATAGCAAGGCCACCATCAACTGCTGAGCAACAAAAGTCCCATTATCTAGAATATGGCTCACCTTTAGGGTGGCTGGTTTTGTTACCAGACATATAATGTTTAAGTCTTTCTTTAGGTGCTGGGACGTTTAATGATGTAACTTATGCTGCTTTTCTTTGCAGTTTGCTTTCAAGCCCTACTGCATCCTTAGAACACAGGGTTGGAGATCTTCAGCCATACACCGAGTATGAGATGAGAGTGGTTGCCTCCAATGGTTATGGCAATGCATATAGCAACTGGACTTCAATGACTACAGCAGAGGACAGTAAGCAGTCCAATCTTATTTAACCCCGTTTAGCAGAAAATATAAATAACAATTCAGCTGCCATTGCACAGAATTTCTTTTGGTTATCTAGCTTTTTCAGTTAAATAGCAATAATATATTTCCTTCCTGAATATTAACTTGCAATAATAACTCCTAAGGGATCAAGTATCTGTTCTCTTAGACTTTCACAAAATATAAATATTTAATCTATGTTTTGTTAAGTAGTATCTTATTTCTTTACATAATATCCCTCCATGCATGTGACTTCCTATATGGTTAGTTTAATATACACTGGGTAAGTACACCTTTGTAAGTGGTATTCCTTTACATTCAGGGAGTTGATTCTGATTTCAGTCATATCAGGGAAAACAAGTTGAAGTTAATAGTATATGACAGTTGTCTTATCTCTGTGTTGAGAATACTTAAACTGTACCACAGCTGAACAGAACTTTTCATTCCCAGTGATCGTTGTTAATTCAAAGTGGTGATCTACTGGTCTGAAATTGAGTTTGTCATTGCTAGTCCCATCACTTTCCTTGTTCGATGTTCTGCACTCACTCCACATAATTTGTTCAACAGTTCCTTGATTTAACAAAGAGGTGTGAGCATATAGGTACAGCCAGTTAGTTGGCAGTGTAGGATTTTGCACCTGATACAATATTTATGTAGAAACATATGACAAAATGAGATTGTTGTATATAGTACATATACAAAATACATAATTTCTAATTTTTTATTATTTTTTTTTTTAAGAAACAGCTATTAGTTTTCTCTTACAATGTAGCAGGATATCTAACAGCACACTTTTTGGAAAAATCTGTTGTTTTCAAATACTTTTTTTTTTTTTTGTTAATGAGCAATGGATAACTCCATTTTACCAAATTTTAGAGAAATGAAGTATTTTCTAAAAAAGATTTTTTCTATTGTATCGTGTCTCATAAGAAAGTCACACTGAGCAGGAAAAGGTGCAGGGGTGTGTGGCTTTATTACTATGTTGCTTTTTCTGGCTTCACACCAAAGTGCCTTATGGTCTCATTCTCTTTTACAGTAATATGAAAGCTGCATTTCAGACTGTAAATTTAACTTGATATTGTTGTAACAAATATTTGGTGCTGGTAATTCAACTTCATTTTAGTCCCTTCTCTAAATGAATAGCCGTCTGCACACCCAGAAAAAAATATATGTTCTCACAATTCTAAAACACTTTTCTTTGAAGCTGAGCAAATAATTCACAATAGAAATGTATATGATAAGTCCATTTAAGCTCCAAAGGTATAAATGCTTCTATGAACAAATTACCTGTAAGTAATTATGTAATAAAAGTAAGTTCTGAACTTGGTCTTTAAGTACGGCAGATTTTATCTACCTGTGAATATCTTTGTTGAGATTCACTTCCTTTATTGTAATTGTTTGTTACCAAAAATAGATACAATATTATTTAACATGTCTACATTGATGGTCTAAAAGTATGACTATTTTGTTCAAATTGCAATGATTACTTAGCTCTGGTTGGATAGGTGCACAGAAGTGTGTTTATAGAAGGTATCACTTGTTTAGTGTGTACAATAATTTTTTGTGCAAAGTAGTAGGTGTACAATTTTAAAATTCTCTTTTTGGGAATTAGGGATAAGGCAGAAGGCCTGCACAGGACATACATTCCTGTATAGTCTTCTTGAACATATATATAGAAGTTACTTGCTGCATAGAACTTTGATGGTCTGTGCACTAGCATGAAATGCTACCCTTTGCAAAACCTGGCTGCAAAAATGCCTTAAATTAGTATGAAAAGTAGATAGTGCCAAAGAAAAGTTAAGAACAAGAAAATAAAGATATAATGCCTCTGCCAGTGTTACATAATTAAAATATTTTGAGATTAATAAATATCTCGCCTCTGATGATGCTTGCTGCATCTTGTTCCTTAGTTAAAATGAACATCTGTAGATCAGTTATAAATTTCATGTCTCCAAAGGGAAAATTATTTTCCTTAAAATGTCCTTTTCCATTTGCATTGATACTGCTAAAGAATACATGCTGATGCATCCCTAGTATCCAACGACCCTTGCAATTTACAAAAAAATCCAAACCCCAACTTGCAGCAGTGACAAAGGACTCTGGTTTTGGTGTCACTGTGGAGGGCTGCCATCTGTGAAAGGATAGTCAACTCAGTTGCTTAAGACTGAATGATTATCATTGGGTGTAAGCAGTATTTCTGTCAAGGTTTAAATGTTTCTTATAAAACTGCCTATACTGACAGCTTGTTGCAGAAGTACACTTAATTCCTGGCCCTGCTAACCAATAGACTTTGACTTCTTAAAGTACAATTTGACAGTAGAAATTTCCCATATCTCTTACTCTGTCGAACTATAACTGTGTACACATGTCCTTATTGAATTTTATGCAGTGAATATACATCTTTTTTGTTTCACCGGAGCATAAAATATCTGTAGGAATAAAGTATATGTGTGTGTGTGTTTGTGCACATACACCTGATAGCAACAGATGTAAATCAACACATCCGCTTTTAAAATTTGTTGTGCTAATACAAGCTGTTGTTTTCACAATATAACTGCATATTGTATTTTATTTATGATAAATATTTAGTAAACTATGATGGTATTAGGAATGATTAAGGAAAAAGTAGCAAATGCTGCCATAAAAATCTGTTGTGTGTGATAATAAGATGTTTTAATATACAGGTTAATAGGTTTGGGGTACTTTTTAGTGCAAGAAAAAATTTTGTAAATAGTTTTCAAATACTTCTGTTTATGTGAGTGTGGCACTAGTAGCTAATTTCATGCATTTTTTTAAGTCTAACCTGCCTGTGCCAGATAACAATAACGTACATAACCTATGAATATTTTAAAACCTGCTAAACATGTTAATGAAAGGTGTTTGTTCCAGTGATCTTGGTCAGTATTCCATCAGACTATTTATTGCCAAACAGAAGCAGCTGATGAAGTTTCTGGATTAGGTCTTGCTTTCAAGAACTTGAATGTAAATTTAAGATAACTCTTGCAATCAATGTAACCACCAGTGAACTGAGAGGTCAGTATGTATCACTGAACTGAGAGCAGAATTTCATGCATTGCATTCAGAAATAAAATGAAATTTTGTAGGTATAAAAAGAAGATATCTGTTCAGTTTTCCCTTTTGGTATGGAAGTCTTTGAGCTATCCAGGAAGGAAGCTGTACAGGAGCTGGTTGTAGTTACTTGAAGCTAGCAAAATTGCTACTGTAGAGAATAGCTGCTTTTTTTTTTTTTCTTTTGAATGTCCCAGAAACTGTCTGCAATCCGATGAGTTGCATACAGCAGGATATCTCAGTCACCAGCATGTTCTCTACATTGCCTGTGTTTCGGTCCTGTGGGTCAGTGTGCAATTCCAGTATGGAAAGCTCTTACTGAAGCCCTTTTGTAAGTGCCTGGCTTGCATTGCTTGAGAGGGAAGGTTTTGTGAGTTGCCTATCAGGAAGTCAAATTATTTGTTTTTTGGTTCTTACGCAAGTGACTGCAAGTCCATCTCTTTCATGTATAAAGAAGTTATAGGCCAGTCCAATGTTTATTCATAATAAGTAATGTCAAAAGTACGCAGTAATCACTTGAGATCATTACATATGAAAGTTGCTAGAGAAAAAAATGCAAATTATAAACAAGAGAGAGCTCCTGCAATGCATCAGCTGAGCTATTTCTTGACAAAGCAGGGAAGTGTTATTCTTTCATTTAGAGTGCTATGGTGTGCTCCTTTGGCACGCTTAGCACAAAGCTTTGGTGCCAGGATGAGAAGACCTATTCTCTTAAAGCTTCCTTGTGTAGACAACAGAGAGAGGCAATGACGTTGGGGCAAGAGGGCAGATAATGCAGTTCTCAGCTTGTGGAAGTGCTTGCTTTCTCTGCTGATTATCTGAGAAAACAAGTCTCCTACTTTAGCTGTGTAAATTACATCCATATAGTTTAGGCATATAAAGTAATCCGTATTTAGTTGGTGTGGATGTAGTCACCCATGCTCAAGAAAGATAGAGGGAAACTGAAGCAAGTGAAGACAAAACCTGGTGAGGTGATAAGCAAAAGTCATGTGAAATGCATGACAGGGTGAATAGCAAAAGGACAGAAGACCAAATTAATCTGTAGCTGTATCATGGCAGATATGATGATAGTTTGATAAAAGTACAGACTGCCTGTGCATGCCTATAGATTAGGAATCAGAAGAAGATTCTTAACTGATAGGCTGAGGAGCCAACGTGTATTTGGAACAGTAGAGGGGCAAAAAGTCTGAATATTCCGAAGACAGCTCTTAATATGTATTCGAAGGGGTTCCTATAGACTGCATGCCATTGCACAAACAGCTTAATGACTTTTGAGTTCTGTGGTCTGATGTGATAAAAGATCCCTGTGGTCCCTTGTGCCCGAAGGTACACAATTTGGATTTTCTGCTGGGTACAGTCAGTAGTATACAAAAGACACCCCGTTTTGTTAATATGTATAATTTCATTCTCCGTGTTCCTGAAAAGAGTAAATGATTCAAGAATAAAAGGCACAGAATTTCTATTCTGCTTAGTGAGAGAGTTTCCCAGCAAATCAGGTATTTCTCATTAGCTTTAAAGGGCAGTAGTCCAGGTACATGTCTCAGTATATTAATGAAAGTATAGATTCCTCTGATATACATCCATGAGAGTATAGCTCCTCGCTCCCCCAGTCAGTACAATAAGTAAACAAATGTGTGGTTCTAGTCAGAGAATTAAAAAAAATAATGATAATTTTGTGTCTTCGTTTTAAGTCAAGCCTGAACTTCTGAAGCAGATGAGCAAAATAGCCTGCCATAAAAGATAATTTCATTTGTCAAAATGAAACTACCTTTTAGTATTAATACTGTAATGAAATGGTTTGAAATATGAACTAAGAATCTTAAGGAAAAAGATGCCCACTGTTCCCATGTTCAGTAGTTACTTTTATAAACAATTACATCCATGTAAAAAGCTTTATGATTTTATTTTCATCATTGTCAGGCTGAGCTGTGTAGCTGTCATCCTTTGCAGTCTTCCCTCCAGTGACAACCACATTGACAACATGTTATACTCCACATTGATTTTACAGTTAAGGAGCTGATTGTGATATATAGGGATTTTAAGAATTCAGCTGAGAGGCTGACTTTTGCCTTTTATCATTCCATTAAAATTTTATAACCATCTTTTTCATGTCATTTCATCCATGAATTCTTACTTTAGAAAGTGATAGCTACTGCTGCGAGCATAACTTTTCTCATGTTCAGAGCTTTTTATTGTATTAGCAAACTATCCCAATTATAGTTAATACTCATGTTTTACATAATTGTGGTGACCCTTTCAACCAAGCAGTATCGTGCTAGTTGATTTGTATATAGAATTAGATGATTCTGCTTGCCATTTAAAAAGAAGCTACACCGAATGAGTATTGGGGACCAGGATTTAATGCTTTCCTATCCAGTGGGGCCAATTAAGCATCTCTCAAACGTCTTGTTTGAACTCAGAGAGTCTTAAAAGTCTTTCTTTTAAAAGGGCAGTAGGGAATGTGTGGGTAGGTATGCTAGCTACCAAAATATGCTGTTTTGAGGGGAGGGGGAGGGACGAGGGGGACCCAAAGTTTGAGTTTGACAGCTCCTTCCATACATTACAGATCGTCTTTAAGGAATATGTCTAAACGCTGAGGGGGTTGAAGCACAGGTTCAACTAATTACCATGAATGTTTCACCTGTAATGGCAGCAACTTATTCAGCAGGAATAAAAAGGCTTATCGGATGTTCCCTTACAACAAACTGCTTGATTGTTGTAAGGGTTTCTTTTGTTTTGGTGGGGTGGGTTTTTTTCCCTCCTGCAGAAGCTCACAGTATGGTAGCTTATTTATGAGGTATAATTAGATAAAATGCAAGTTTGTAGCTCAGTGGCAAATATTATATCTTTCAGCTTCCCTCCCCCGTTAAAACTAGATTTTGCAGCAACTTATTTTCAAGGTCTTCAATTCCAGAGAAAATTTTCCTCTTCCCCTTCACCCCAGCAAAATTTTCAGTTTACAGAACATACATCTCATTCACATTTACACCTCCACCTCTCTATCTTTCAGTGAAGTCTAAATAATGGACCAAATTTTGTTCCAGCTTATGACCTAATTGATTTTGCCCAAGAGTACATGCGAATAGAATTGAATTACTCTTTACAACAGATCATTTTCTATACTTGTAAATTCAGAGATCTAAATTAATCCTAGAGTGCACAAGCATTAAATATAGAACTCCATCCTTATTATCACTGTGAGTAGAACAGGATATGTGATATGGATGAGTTTTATGGAGTTGCTTTGTGATGCATCATATAATGAAAGAAAAAACAGTTACTTTTTCAAATTTAAAAGGAAAAAAAAATTAAAGCTTGCTATCCCAATTTTACATCACTGTTTCCACAGACATCAGTGGAATAATCCTGATTTACCGCTTTCTGTGTGTAGGAGGAGAATTGGGACTTTTGACTGCTTCAGCTGTTATTCTAAAATAAAGAAGGAGCCACTTTCTGTGCTGGATTTATTTGTTTCTAGGGTTCCTTCCTCCCACCCCCATTTCTCTCATTGCTTAAAAATTATCAGGAATTATTTAACTTCTAGTGAAGTGAATTATTCTTCCTATAGAGATAATGTTGCTTGTGGTTTGGACAGTGTACTGCTTCACTAGGAATTAAATGATGGTGCTGTTGACTGCCATGGAATTCATATATGCTATGTCCTGTCCCAGAGTCATAGCACACCCACAATCACTAATGAATTTTGCATTTTCAACCCTTACCATTTGAAACTTAGCCCCCCCACCCCAAATCCCCAAACCTAAAGCTATTTTAAACAATTACTAAATCCAAGTATATCTTTTTTTAAGATTTCAATAAAATGTAATGTTCACAGAAAAATCTCATAAATGTCAAAATTGCTATGGGCAGAATAGGGGGGAATATAGTATTTTCTTGATCTGCTGTAGCAATTTATAGATTTCAGGATGTGGTTTATAAGAATGCTAAATGTTCTGGAATTACAGCTGTTACTGATCAGTGATTGAGCCAGATTTGTGTTATTGCACCATGTTCTTGCTTGTACCTAGAGAGCAGTAAAGCCTCAATATAATAAAAAGCACCTGCATTTTAAATGAAATTTCAATTGAAAAACTTAACAGCCCTTCAAATTGCAGAATTTAACGCAGCCCAGTAAAGCTTAAATAACACTTTGCCTCCACAGGCTGAGGGTTTTGCATTCAAGGTGACTTGATTGTGTCGCATGGTGAAATTATTTACAATTAAGGAATTTCTCTGGAGGGCTGCAGAGTATTTGCTGTTCCACAACACCTATGCAGGCATATGGTCGGTCTTTTTCAGTATTCATGGAAGCTCCTGAACCTTTATGATAATTGAATCAGTTAGAGTGCTGAGTGGAGCAAGCATAAAACCTGTTAACCTAAAGGTCAGATCTGTGCATTGTTTATTTATCAGTAGGTGAAAGAGCTAAATCGGCAGCTTCTGTCACAGTCGAAGTAAAAAATCACCTATAATATTAACAGGGAGTAGATAAATTGCAAAAAATGGATTAGAATTATAAACAGAATGAAGTAAAATATTGAATATATAATCAGTGGTGCAGTAGGGGCTTACTGAGCTGTAAAATATGCAGCTTTGTTATGCCTGTGCTGTTGGTTGCAATTAGTAGCTGGCGCTCTAGAAGAATATCAACAAAAGCTAGAACTGCAGATCTGTGTTGATACTTGGCCATACACTTTCTCCACGTGCTAACAGCATTGATAAGACATTTTTGAGACGCAGGAGGAAAAATGATGCAGAGGAGGGAGGAAGGAAAGTGTGCTTAAAGAGCAACTTGCCTTTGAGAAGAGAGCCACGTTCATCCCTGGAATAGCTGGGCCTACAGTTCCTGGGGAAGTAGACTGTTAAGTAAATTTGAACTTCTGCCATTTTCAGCCTCACTTGATGTGTACTGCTTGCTAACACTTACTTTTACAAGTCATGGACTATCAGTAATTTTCCTTTCCTTCTTTTTATTTTTTTTTCCTGTTACAGAACCTGGACCTTTGGATCCACCACTTCTGTTGAATGTTACAGCAAGGACAGCAAACATCACCTGGCAGCATCCTTTAAAGCCAAATGGCATTATCACTCATTATAATATTTACCAAAATGGCCAACTGTATGCTACAGTGCTGGGAACTAGATCTAATTACACTGTAGAAGACTTGCATCCTTACTCTGTCTATGTGTTCCAGGTAGAAGGATGCACTTCTAAAGGATGCTCTCTTTCACCTGAGACCCCAGAAATACAGACTCTTCCAGCTGCACCTGAGGACATTCCTGCTCCAGAGCTGTATTCTGATACTCCAACTTCTGTGGTCATATCCTGGCAAGAACCTGCTCACTCAAATGGTTTGGTGGAAAATGTTACGGTAGAAAGGAGGGTGAAAGGAACAGAACAAATATCAACTGTGGTGACTCTCCCTCTTGGTCTGTCCATGAGCTACATCGACCAGAGTACTGCCCTGAGCCCTTGGCAGAAATTTGAATACAGGATACTGATGAGCACTCTTCACGGAGGCACGAATAGCAGTGCATGGTCAGAAGTTACCACGAGACCATCAAGACCTGCTGGTGTTCAGCCACCTGATGCAGAAGTGCTGGGACCGTATTCAGCTAAGGTAAGAATATTTTTTGTTGCCTCCTGGCTTTAACATGTTTTCTTTGTAGCGACTCTGTATTTAAGAGAGACATCTACTGGCTGAGCCAACAGATCTCATTGCCGCAGGGGTAGCTTAATAATTAGTGTCTGTCCTTTGGCTCAGAAGCATTAGATTCCTTTCTATTTTTGTCCTTTACACCAGCTTTTGGCATTATATATATATATATATACACATAGATATATATATACACAGACACACTCCAGTTAATTTTCTTCCTTATGCACCTGATGTATTTTCAACATTAAACTTGAATGCTTACTTTTAAATCCCTAGTCAGATCAGAAAATGACCTACTGCCTTCTCCAAAATTTCAAGACTTCATTAAAATGCCAAGAAGTAAAAAGATTTTTTTTAATGCAATTAAATCCTGTATATAATTATCAGATTTTGTAAAAATAGCTATGAAGAAAAAAAATAGCGTTATGGTTCTCCTGATTTACGAAAGAAGAGTCTTACAGGACTACCTAGGAAGTTTTCAATTATTCACATCGTTCTGTTGGGAATGAACTCTAGAGGACAGGATAACTACCATTGTTTTGGCTTGCATACAAACTTCATTCAAGGGAAATTAGTGTAACCAAACAAGAGGGATTTTTGTAGCTTAGAAGCCTCTTTTGTGTAAATACACACATGCTTCCATGGATTCAGTCTTGTACTAATGCCAAAAGTATTGGTACAGTAGCTTGCTCACCAGAGCACAAAACAAAGGACATTTGCATAAGATTGAAGTTCATCTGTTAGATTTATTTTTTTTGGTATACAATGTGTTTTCAAAAGGTAAACAGAGCGGTGTTACCAATGCAGTCTAAATAGTGTGAGGGAATGAATTTAAGCAGTAAACAAATGCTGATTTTTGAAGCTATGAAAAAAAGCTATTCACCATTAGACAAAAAAAACACTTTAGCTTTAAAAATCATGTTCTAATGTCTAAGGAATTGCATGTTACCTCCACATTAATAGCAAATGAGTTCAGTATGAGTACAATAGTTACTGTAAGAATTAATAATGATTGACCGCTAGTAACTGTGATGAATTGCCAGACTTCTTGTTGAAGGTTTGGGCAATCTACTTCCAGGACTCTGCCCTCTGTGCTTCTGTAGATGTATTTTAATATCCACCACAATTTAAAGTAAACCATTTTTAATGGGTTTACCAGAAACAGCAATGCTGAGTAAACAGTAGCCTGCGTTCAATGGCATGCTTACACACCTGTCCACATTTTATTGCATGAGCTTTTACACATTGGCTTCAACTCTAAGCACAAGGAAGTCACTGCAACCTTTAATGCTTCAGTTATTATATCTTACCCATATTTTTTGTTATCCAAGTGCAGTCAACACCCAATGCTAATATTAAAGCCTGAGAGTTATCAAAGCTCTTGTCATTCTTTACTGGATGTCTTTTCTTGAGATCAGAGATGTGTGCTCAGTTGTAATTTTTTTTTTCTCAGCTCTGAAATTAAGTAATCTACCAATACTGGAAGTCAGTTTGATCATTTATTTCTTCTGAAAGCTGAAATCAGGGAGTGCAGTCTTCAGTCTGTAATAATTTAATTTCAATATAACAATGCTTTTTAAATTTGTTTTCCTTCCTTGCCAAAGAGTTTAAATATTCCCCCCCCTCCTTCTTCCCCAGTCTATTATTAACATTCAAAGCTCTTTAACGCCCTTTAATATCTGCATTGTATGACCTTCTGTATGAGTGGTGGTCATATTTTGTGTCATTGCTGCTCTTGTGGTCTCAGGCTTGTTTTTTCCACCTGGAGACAGACATTTGTTTGGTCTGTTAAGACTAATTTCTGTCAAAGATGCTGAAGCTTGGATGTTTTTATTTCCATGACTCAGTTTAATGTTAATTTTTCTTGATTTTAAATGTATAGGTTAAAATGTTCAAAATAATTTAAGGTGGCAGCATTTAATTGAGAAAAGAGACTTATATGTATATGCCTTTCCAAATACACCCTCTTCTGAGTATCTGTCCTTCAGCAAAAATTCTCTTTCAGGGTACAGAGTATTGATATCCTTAGCTGATACAAACATGAGTTCTTCTAATTTATCTAGTATTTTATTTTACTTAATGTTCTCTAACTTGATAGTCATAATTGGGGGAGAGTTGGGAATACTTGGTACAGTTCCTGTGCAGAGGGTATTCCAGGGCTGAGACATTACATCACTTCTGATTTCAAAGATTCTAATACTTAAAAATCTTAGAATTTCTCTTATTTGTCCAGGACAGCAAGATTTTAGGTTGTTTTTTGTTGTTGTTGTTGTTTTTGTTTTAGCTTTTATTATTCTTTATTCATTAAAATGTATTATCTCTTAAAACATTTGAAATGAAGTTATAGATGCAGAAGAGCTCATGGAGAGAGAAGAGCTCTTCATCACTGAAGAGGTTATGGACAAGGCTTGCTGCACCCAGGGGTTTCCTTGCCTTCTGCTTGTTTGCAGATGGGAGCACCAGAGGAAGGAAATGGGATTTCATCTTACTTGTGGGTCTTCTTACAGGTCTGTCAAATGGATTAGCTTGTTAGTGGTGGTGGTGAGTCCCTTCAATTTTATGACAAGTTCATATCAGAGTGGCAAGACTCTGAGACCACCCAGTGGGCTGTGCTGTGGCTCTGAGGCATCTTGTGGCCTCTGTGAATACTCTGTACTAGGAAAATACAAGAACAAGGGTAGCATCTGTTTTAAAGACATTTGGGGGTTTTGCCCTGCTCTTTCAAACTCGGATGCAGCTCTGAATAGCTGCCCTGCAACCCCCTCTTGTCCCTTCACCCCAGAAATATGCTAGCTGCACGGGTGGAATGGCTGAGAAGTATTGTGCAGGGATTGCCACTTAGAGGTTGCAGAGTTTTCCTGTGTGGAAATAAGGTGGATCTGGCTTGGGATTGCTCTACATTGGTGCCTTTAAACTCTGATGAGAGTCCCAGAAAGGCATACTTTCCCTCCTGAGCAGATCAAGCCCACCACAGCTGCAGTGCATGCATATATCACCAATGTAGTGTTCAAATCAAATTTGTGGAATCTGCTTGTGCTGTCCAACGCTCTCATCTTATTCAGTGTCTACAATGGTAACTCAAGCAGAGAATGGGAAACAAGCCGCCTCTTTGGGAGGGGTATTTTAATTACCTCTTGCCCTAGAGAGAGCTGTCCTCCCAGGCTGGAGTAGGCAGTATTGGAAGGGCACTGTGGGAAAGATTAGCGAGAGGCTCCTTTACCAAGCCACAGTTGCAGATCGATAGGGGCTTTCAGCTGTCAGTGCAACCAATCCCTAAACCATGAGCACAAATATTTACTTCTACTGAAAATAGGGAGAATTTACAAAAAAAAAAAAAAGAGAGAGAAACATATTTCCATTCCTTTATTTAGTCATAGAATCAATATGAATGATTTGAGGACGTGGAGAATTCAAAGCGCTTCAGGATAGTACTCACTTGAGTATACAGCTTGTTTTCATAGACCAAAGCTTTCACTCTGCAAGGAGGAAAATACCAGCACAGCAGGTCACTCTTGGTCTAAATACTTGTGCTGCGTATGTGCTCCTTTCACATTTAATTTTAATCAGAATGGACCGATATCTCTCCATAACATTTAGCTTGCTTTCTTTTGTGCAACAGAAAGTATAAAGCTGTCGATAATTTTTAAAGTACCCATTTCCGTGACACCTGCATGATATTTTTTAATATTTGCTGAATTGATAATGTTCATGGTAGCGGAGTATACTGCGCAATAAACTGCTTTTGTGGCTGATTAAATGCCAAAGTGAAGTGGAGGTATTCAGCAACTGCAAAAGCCGTTTATTTAGTATATGCCAATGCCATGAACATTATTCCTGTTACACAAGATTTGCTATACCCTAATGTACAGAAGTATAAAAGAAATTGTTTCCTTTTCGTGTAAGGGTTGCAATTGCTGTGCTGCTTCAATCTCACACTTCACACTGATATGACATTCAGGAATGTAGCTAGGTTGAATGGCTTGAGAAAGAGGCTGGTTTACACAGTGAATAATTATTTAAAAGCATTCTTTGTGTAGGAAAAGCATTATGTGGCTGAGTACGCTGAACTAAATCAACTGTAGTATGCAAATTCTTCAACTTTGCCACTTAACTTTTGATAGGAAGACTTCCCTTTTCCTGCTGTGGTTCTCCCTTGAGGGCTTTGGCCTGGGGAAGACAGCTCTAGTCTTGATTATTGGCTTAACCGGAGGCTTGCTGACCCGTTTGCTGGGATGGTTTTCCCTCACTGACCAGTGCCACCAACTGGGCCACTGACTGAAGAGGCTGCAGCCATTCCCTGTCATTCATTGTGTAACTTTTTTCTTAAGATAGAAGTTGGCATGAGCTGTACGTAATCCTGATGTTTCTCTCAAGGGAAAAGGAATTCTTTTTTCTTTTTGGTGCTTCAGTTGTAAGAGAAGCGTTCCATCCTGGTTGGATGAAATAAGTACTTCATTGACATATAGTTCTTATGCCTTGCTATTCCTTCATGATAACATCAGTTACAGAAACTTCCTGCAATTTGATTAGCTACAAAATGAGAAAAATAAAAAATTATTAGGATTTCTTTGACTTTTCTCTTAATATATGTTATATGTGTTGCCTGCTAGGAATGAAGGGCTGTGTTGATTCTGTAGCACCAAACTGTCATTCTTCTTTCTAATTTGGTTTTTTTGCATATTGATTTAATATCACATCATTGTTTTTCAATGGATTATTTCTTTTTCATAAGTACTTCTTCATGACTTCTTTGACTGAGGAAGGGTTGTAGGCTTTTTAATTCCATTGTCATTCATGTTTGTTGTTACCCTCAGAGGTGACAATCACTTAATTTACAGTTCATCTGTTATTCTTTTCTTTGTGTAGAAGCAGAGAAAGCTGATATTCCACCCTACAGATTGCAAAATGTCTTCAGGATCTTCAAGAGTTGCAGTCTGCACTCTTTCTTTGCAGAAGTTTATCCTTTATTGCCACAGAGCGATAAAATTTTGTAATAGCTATTTCTCAAATTGATGACTAAATTGCATATGCAAGTGAGCAAACACAAATAAACAAGGCTCTATTTTTATAATTGTCTTCTGTTCTTCATTAATCTGGAAGCTGAACAGTGGACTGCTAAATGCCTGTTGTTCTCTAAATAGGCTGGGACTAAAATATGTGTGAGAAAGGTGTCAGCTCTGTGGAGTGGATACCATTGACATATTTAAAGCAATATGCCCTGTAGTTGGAGTTTGGGTATCATCCGTGAAAAGGAAGGTGTCGTCTTTATCCATTTTCCACTTCCTATGGGATTACAGTTATAGGCACATGTTCTGGAGTTGCTTTTTTGACTCACACGTTAATGTTTGCTGTCTTGTGAAGTTGCTTCTGATGAGAGAACGTTGGATGTGGTGGTAATAGCTCCATGGTCACTGAAGCTGGTGACTAACTGAGAGGTGATCCTTCAGTGTTTTGCGTCTGCAGATCACTGTGTGGTAGAGAATGAGGGTGTGAAGACCCTTCCTCTCTTCCAGGTGAAACCCCTCTGTTGCAATTTCATTCCCAAAATGCTTCAGACTGCAGTTGCCTAAGAACATAATTTTGAGAATATGAACAATCCTGATACACAGGCCTTGTGCACCAAAGTGAGATGCAGTAAGCCCACACAGCTTCACACTGGGGAGAAAAAAAAAGAGTTTGGACTTTGTTCACCACACTTCCAGTTTTATGCAGGTATGCCTGGTGCATTGGGGAGATTGTTTAGGAGCAATCAATCCTTGTGTGAAGATTGCCTTGTAATGCTGCTAAGGTCAGTGAGACCTTGGTTTATTTGCCACATAAGTGCTGCTTGAGTGACTTAGGATACTCCAACACCCATAGGAACAACCTTAACTTACACACTAGAGGTTTTCCACATTTTAGGACTGTGATTTCTTGCACAGCTTGCTCATTTGATACAGATCATACAGTGGGGAGAACTAGTCAGGGTTTCATCAGCGTTATCCCTCTGCCTTTGATATAGATTAAACACTTTACTGTAGTAGGTGTTTAGGATCATAAATAAATATTCTTTCTGTTTTTCCACTGCTCAAGCTAGGTGCTTCTAGAAGTTTTTGTAGTAGAAATCTGTTACTGCTAACTTGATCGTACCATTCTGTGGTAGTGCTTGCTGAAGTTGGATGTAATTCATGTGCAAAGTGTATGAGAATAATTGTCAGCGACCTCTGTCAGGATTTGCTTCTGGTGTGATACTGGCTCTTGACTGAATCCCACTATAATTTCTGTTAAGATAGATAAGAACTCATGAGGAAATTCATCTCCCAACTACTTTTAGGGGGGCTGGGAGGTTGGCAGAGGACTATAGTCCAGTGGCTGAAATGCAGAATTAGGGTAACAGGTCTTTGTTTTCAGTTTTGCTTCTTTCTGATACGTGACTTAGTCTGGGATTTAGTCTTTTCATCTGTAAAACTGGAATAATAATACTTGTAATTTGAGACTTACAATGCGCTTTGAGACCAACAGTGAAAAGCTCTCAGTAGTGTATTTATTACATTCTGTTTGTGGATATTACAAGCAGTAGCTAGGAGAAATGAGAATAAAATGAAGCCAAACACACTGATTTAAAAGCAAACTGTTGAAGCCAGGCCTGAACTAGTGAAATAGTTACCCACGTGCCAATGCCTCTCTTCAAATAGCCTAGAATTAAATTGCAGGGTTCCAACTGCTGACCCCGCCGCCCCTCCCCCCCCCCCCCAAAAAAAAAAAATAAAATCCAAGGTTATAACTGTTTAATGGGGGTGGGGGGAATGGCTAATTTCTGTCTCTTTAAATTTTGTGGTGGAGAAAATAAGGTGCTTTGATCTTTAAATGACAGCTTCCAGAGTCATTACATTGAATCAGTTAATCTCTCCCAGTAGTTACCTTATTCTCTCTTCCTCATGGGCATCCTCTTTCATGGTCTCAGTGCTGAGCTTCAAATCAATGAACAAACTGTTACTGCTTCCAACACAGCCTGTCTAGCGAGCTTTCCGGCTTTCATGTGTTGCCAAGCTCTTACCTCAAACTTGGCACATCAAAGTGGAGAAGACGTCCAGGAGTGCCACATGTGTGTTAACCAGGCTGGCTCCATCATCTTCATTTACACTGTGTGGGTCAGGCAGTCCCTCGCCTCTTGACAAGAGAGGTTTGTCAGAGACTGCATGTCCTGTCATTCCCAGGTGACGTGTAATTCAAAGCAGGTCAAGTGACACAGCGGTGACTGTGGGTATTCTTGGTCATCCCTTTATCTAGTGTAAAAACAACCAAACAAAGGCAAGCAATAACAGATGTGCATATCTTTGTATGAGGTATCCATGCCCAGACAAAAATAAGTTGCATTCTGTGTTTTGGTGCTGATGGAATATTCTTTTTCTTCAGCCTGGTTTTCGTTTCTCTTAGGAAAAGTTGAGAAATTTCCCAGTGTAAGCTCCACAAAGCATCTATGTTACATACAGTATGAGGTATTTTACCTTCCAGTGCACAGCAAATGCTGTGAAGTAACACCTGGGAGTTTATTCATTTTTTACCAGCTAGTGCACATGCTGGATGAAACTCAGGAGCTGAGGTTCTGGAGCAGCATCTGTTCTCCTGCCCATGTTGTTAATCCATTCCTTTATGTGAAGGTGTTACAATATATGATGAATCTTGTGCAAGTTCTATTAGAATAATTTTATGGCTTTAGACATAAAAGTTAGGCATCTAAAATGTAATGTAATTAAAAAATAACTCCTCCTCTCTTCCAGGAAATAAACCAAGATTTGGTACAAGGTGAACATTTTAAGACAATTTTCTCTTCTGAGAGTAGTACTAGGAATTTTCCAAAGCATTTGACATATAGTACTTTTATTAGAAACCACTTTGTATTAAGCAACAAGTAAGAGGGTTTTTTCACTTATAATGACAGATTTACTTCATTAATATTCCTAAAAAAACCCTCAAATATGTTATCTTTAGTTGCACTTTACCAAGGCAGAAATTCAGGATAGCTGCTACACCTCAAAAAAGAATAACATAATTATGGCTGCAGAAATGGGTGTTTTGCTGTAGTGTGTCAGACCTGAAAGTCTTCTGTGCTTCTTGCAGTGACTTCAGAGATATGTCCCTGAAAACAAAAGTGAATCTTGCATGTTCCCGTCTTTCTGTGACATATACAATGCATCCTGTGTGTGTGGTATGGTAGCAACAAATAGTACTGGGAACTGGAAATGTCACCTGAAGTTGACTGGCCTGAATGCTTTCGACCTTGTTGTGTTTAACCCCAGCCAGCAACTAAACCCCACGCAGCTGCTCGCTCAGTCCCTCCACAACGGGATGTAGGTGAGAATCGAAAGGGTGAAAGTGAGAAAACTTGTGGCTTGAGATAAAGCCAGTTTAATACGTAAAGTAAAAGCGGTGCACACAAGCAAAGCAAAACAAGGCGTTCATTCACCGCTTCCCGTCGGCAGGCTCCAGGGAAGCAGGGCTCCATCACATCTAACGGTTACTTGGGGATGATAAACAGCATCACTCTGAACATCTCCCTCTTCCTTCTCCTTCCCCCAGCTTTACATGCTGAGCATGACGCCATATGGAATGGGACATCCCCTTGGTCACTGGGGGCAGCTGTCCCAGCGGTGCCCCCCCCAGCTCCTTGTGCACCCCCAGCCCCCTCGCTGCGGGGGCGGTGTGAGAGGCAGAAAAGCCCTTGGCTCTGGGTAGGCGCTGCTCAGCAGTAACGGGAACATCCCTGGGTTACCAGCGCTGTTTTCAGCACAGATCCGAAACACAGCCCCATACCAGCTACTGGGAAGAAGATCAACTCTATCCCAGCCCAAACCAGCACATACTTGCACTTGAAAACATTTTCTGTCATCTGTGCCAATCATCCATTCTCCTCTGATTCCTAAGCTTACAGCTAGATCACATCAACTACTTCAAAATGAGAGTTTTGCTCAGTCTGTGAGAATGGCACAGAATCGATTCCTGCCTTCTGTGAAATTTTGCATTGCTTTATTGATAGTATTTTCTTTATTTGTTTGATCATGATTTGGGGCCAGAAGTAACAGAAATCTGAATACAGCAATTGGTAATTAGCCAGAGCTAAGCCTTTCCTATGTGGGCACCAATAATCTTGTTTGTGCTGTCTTTACTCAAGATCACCCTGTTTCTAATTCTCTGTTTAATAGTATTCCAGATTCTGTTATCAAAATCCTTCAGCTTTCTCCAGTACTTTGCTGCCAGGTTTCTTACAAGTCTGGTGGCCTGAGAGGTCCTTCTGTACCTAAGATATAATACTTCTTAATCCCTAAGGGTCCTTAAAAATCATTTTATAAATCAGGCTTCCCTGTTTCCACGGCCATGTGTAATTGTGTGTGTATACCTTTTTAAAGATACTTTGGAGGCTGGAAGAGAATTAAGGAAAAAGTTCAACTTAACTGAAACTAAAGTATCTTGATATTATTATTTAACGCTTCAGTATTACCTTTGTTCATTTTATTCTGCACATACCTTCATCTAGGCTTTCTCCATTTTTGTGTTCTTTGTGATGTTGGATTCAATCCTTGATTATCCCGTGCCTGGGAGGGAAAGAGGCAGCAATCATTATTGATGAGCGGGTCAATGGCAAGGAAAAGAGTCCAGAGATGAGCAAAGCAAAGCTGGTATACTTCGTACACTGGGACATCTAGGGGAGGAAGGATTGATAGATGATGCTCTAACACTACTTTCATGAAACTTTGAGGCTTTAATACAGTTTCATGTCCTCGTTGTGTTAGTCTGAAGTGCCCTCTGTCATGATGCCATGGCAAAAATCCTGAAAAAAGAATTGAGAACATCCTTGCATTTTATGGTACAATGATTTAAGTGTGATTCCTCACTGAAACTGGTAAGAATAAATATATATAATGTTATACTTAAAAAAATAAAATTTTAACCCTCCCCACCTAACCTCAGTTTAGTAACATTAAAACCACAGTAAGCATAGCAGCATGTATATATATATACACCATGAATTCTGTATGTAACTTGCAGAGGTTTTTTGCTAAAGCTTTATCAGCATAATTTTATAGTTCTAAAAATGGAAAACTGTCCCTGTTTTTTGTCTGATGCTTATCGTTGTAATTTATTACTGAAAAATAAAAGAGAAAACCTACATATTTTATCATATAAAGAGTGTGGATAAGTCTTGTTTCTGATAGGGGCTAATAGAGTTACACCTTCCTGAAAACTGCAAATGCAAAATAAAATTTCTTCTTACTCTGCCACTAAGAGGTGAGCACACCAGCTAATAGACCCTAAGAAAATAAATGACAGTTAGGGATTCTTGCGATAATTAATGTACTTTTGCTAATGCATCTGAGCATCTCACAGAATTTTAAGTAAAGTGGAGCATTCACATTTTACTGGTGAAGCTATATAGTAGATGACTACAATGGCTACAACTGTTACTGCAACTCTCACTAAAATTAAAGGAGGTTAAGATTTCTAACTATGTACTCTTAAAAATAAAATTGCAGTTAAAGGTCATACATAAAGTCGTTTTTGATGAAGAAGGAAAAGCACATCTTCAGATCCTGCTGGTGTCCGTTTGTAGCATGCTGTGTCTGTATTTCTGCATTCTGACTGTAAGAAATCTGTTCTTTTAAATTATTTTACTTTTTCTTCTCCTTTAGGTCTCATGGAAACCTCCTCTGATACAGAATGGCGAAATCCTTAACTATGAAATTCGCATGCCTGATCCACGAATTGTCATTACTGGGAACACATCATCAGCGTTAAGTCATTTGGTGACTAATCTTATACCCTATACTAACTACTCGGTCACTGTAATAGCGTGCTCTGGAGGTGATGGCTTTCTGGGAGGCTGCACAGAGAGTTTGCCTACAAGTGTGACTACACCTTCGACAGTTCCTCAGGGTGTTAGTCCATTGTCTGTGACTCCAATCAGTGAGTCCTTTATTGCCATTTCTTGGCAACCACCACTAAGACCGAATGGCCCTCATCTGAGGTAAGCTCTTAGTTGCAACTGAGATAGCAGTTTTCTTCTCCTTACCTAAATCTGACTCAGAAAATTCTGACTGTTGCAAACTTGGTTGTGATCTCTTAATTTCTGATATTTTGAAGTTCCTCTTTTAGGGGTCAGGAGTCAATGGATGGACTCATGGAAAGTGGGTATGTCTAGAAGCAGATAGCAAGATGAGCTCTGAATTGTTTTGAACTTAGGGTCAGGATTATGAAAAGCAAGTGGTGTCTGTGCTGGAAGGCTCTGGGTCTTTCAGATGGAGCAGGCGCAGGATATTTCCAAAGGCATAACTGTTTCGGGCTGCAGCATAAGCCACTTTTTGGTGATGAGTTCAGGCAACAGGTTCCACCAACAAAATAATGAGAAAACCATGAGATCTCTGTGGACCTAAGTATTTAACACACCCAACATTCTCAATACTCTGCATGGATTATTCCACATAAAGTGACTATTTGGAAGTGTGATGACATCAAATAATCTTCAAAACTTAAGCACTTAATAAATTGCAAATGATGGAGTGTGTGAGAAAAATGGAAATTAAAATGCTACAGGTTTGGAAGCAGAGGCAAAAATGGGAAATGCAAGGAAGTGCTGAGTGTCACAGGCTGGATCTCACCACAGGAACCAGAGAAAGGCATCTCTTCTGAGATTTGTCTGGAATGCTGGGATAGGGATCTTGACTTGAATCTGTCGATTACTGAGTGTGTGTGTATATACATTAAAAAAATATGGATTTGGGTGCATGAAGATTTATAAAGGCAAATATATCTTTATATATATATACAATGAAAAATGTCAAACTATTTTTTCACTCTAGTGCTTTAACGTACTGTGAAACATTGTGCATGGAGCTATCTCTCTGTAGTCCATATGGTCTGGTTAGTAGCTCTCTTCTAGGTGCACTGGTGGGTTCGATAATTATCATGTAATGCTGTTTCAGTTGCATGTGTTATTACAGCACAGTAGCTTGACTCTTTCTTTAGGCTTAATTAGGGCACGCTACAACTGAATGAAATGATGATTGCTCTATAGTAAAATTTGAAGTTTTTGAAAAGCAGTCCCTGTTATTCTGGGTTAACAACATGACCATTTTACCATAGATTATTGAAGTAATTCAGCACGACCTACATCTGCAGACTTCATTTCCTTCATGGTGTGCCATGCTGCCCTCAACAAGAACAACCACTGAAGCAGCTGCTCTGTACAGCATGATGGAGCAAGAAGTCTGCAGCAAGCAGAGCAGCAGCAGCAGCTGCCAGTGGGGGTGATTTACACATGATCACCATTCAGTGTTCAAAAAGATTTTGATGTTTTTCATGACTTGTCTATGAAATGTATTGGACAGATTATGCCAGGACTGTTCCTAATAAAACTGTAGTGATATGCCTTTGGGTTCTGTTGACGCCGATGAACCACTCATGTGTGAGTTGTTCTTCGGGTAGAAAGTCATCTGAATATTTTGATAGAGTTGGAGATTAATTAGTTTTTACTATTTAATTTCTGAGGTTGTACTCCCAACCATTAATTTGGTTTGGCATCACTAAGGTCAGTGGTGCAGTGCTTGTTTGTAGCTGTTAAGAATTATTCCCAAAATCAGGGGTCAAAGTTTAGTTACACACATACATCCTAGCAGCCATGGAGCACAGGAAGATTCAGCTATCTTGTAAGAAGGCCCCTCAGTTGATTTCTGGTTTTGAAGCAATGCAAAATCACTGTCTGCAGTACCTATTAAGTGCCCTCTTTATTCAGGGTCTGAAATCTAGAATGGCATTGTTCAGCATTTCCTCATCAGACTGGAGATGATCTTAACATGGAAAAGTGTCAAATTGCTCGTGAGGCCAGTGGCCAGAAAGATCATTGCAACAGACCCACAGCAAGGCATTCTGCAGAATGCTTAAACACAGAAGGAAATGTTTTCATAAATAAGTCCTAAAAGTGAGAGTCCTTAAGAGCTGCCTGAGTATCCACATGCTTTTGGCTGGAATTTAACAGTAACACCTTTCCGAAACAGGGCCAGGAAAAGGTTGACACACAGGAGCTCAGCACTTCAGAGAGTCAAGTTGCCTATTTAAATGAATATATATGCATATGACCCTAATTTGCTGGGCACAAGTGGGAACCCTGACGTAACTATAGTTTGATAAAAACTGCAGCTCACCATTGAAAGCAATTCCAGAGTGATTCTATAACTGGTGGGAAGAGTACAAACGCATGGCGCCTCACAAAGAAAACACCACTGTCAAACTGAAATGAAAGTCCTATTTAAAGAGTCCTGTGACATGTAATAAAGAAGAATAATCCTAAAGATTTTGAACAAATCTATGTAATTTTTTCCTTTATAGTTTTTGATGTAATCCCTAGGATGATGAGGAAATGCAAAATACAATGTTATCCCCTTTAGTTTGTGTAGACATTAGGTGATTTAATCTTGGTTAAATTTCATAAAGATTTTATATAAAAGATGATGAAGAGTGAGTGATGCAGAACGGGGTGGAAGGCATGATTTCCGAATCAGGCAGTCTCATGGCTGAGCTGATGAAAGATGGGCTTTAGCTGACCTGCTGTTTGGAACAGAGACAGGAGTACAGCTTCAGATACCAGTTAAACCCAGGATGAAATAGTTTGGTCTTTCAAGCTCATATCATGAATGTCTACCCAAATACAAAGGTGCCTTGCTAAGATCTACAGATGGATGGAGAAATTAACTCATTCTACGCCTGTTTGTCACTCATAATTTACACTACAGTTATTTGCAAATGCAAGTTAAACACAAATGCGCGTTTCAGTTGCTACTACCAGTAAAATAGTAATAGCAATGTGATATGTTTCAGCACATTTGTAAGAAAGAGACAGTGTCATTTCATATTCTGGAGCAATCTGTGCATATTGGGTGGCATCAGTCAAATCTGCATAAAACGCTATTACCTGGCTATTTGGTCTTGATCTTCATAGCATTTCCACAAAGTTTAAAATCTCTAAATCATTAAACTCATTCTTTCAAATGGAAGTACTTTATTTTCCATTTTTAAAGCATTTTTTTAAAGTAATTGAATGTTTTAAATCATGAACATTAAAAAGAATGTCTATCTCAGAAAGTTTACAGCTGTAAAAACAAAATAATGTGTGCCTTTAAAAAAAAAAAAAACAACTGTGGGATTTTTTTTGTGTAATAACATTAGTTGAGATAATCCTGGTGTTCTGCTTGTCTTTTGTGTTAGATATGAGCTCCTGAGACGTAAAATCCAGCAACCACTTGCATCAAATCCCCCTGAAGATTTAAATCTGTGGCACAATATTTACTCAGGAACTCAGTGGTTTTATGAAGATAAGGGTCTTAGCAGGTGAGATTACAAAAACTATAAAAACAAATGCTGGCATTTTGTATAGTGTATGTTTAATAGTTCAAAGTATTTCTTGTGTCTTTATGTAGTGAACATATTAATTATGTAATGAAATATTTTTTGTCATCATCTTTGTTATTAATCATTCTAATATGCAGGGATTTATTATTAGTCTGTCATTCTTGACTCATATATTGTTTTGCTTTGAAAAACAAATGAAAATAAAGATCTTGTGAAATTTTAGCATTGATATGCTCATGCAATCAAACCATTTAGATTTATGTGTACATATGCTCTAGATTTGTATGTTGACAAAGTCATAGCACAGGCAAAATGAACGTTTGAGAAGTCCTAGCTGGGAAACATTTGAAACTTGGTTTCAGCGTTGTTTTTACCTGGGTTTAAAAGTGCAAATTAATGATTGCTTTAATATCTCCAAAGGCAAGAAGGGTATTTATCGCTCTCTCAGCAGACCTAATTTATAGGCAGCTTTGTGTTAGTTTCATTATAGTTAAATGCAGAGTGTTGAGAGTGGGGAAATGGAGGGAGGGTTCTGCTTCTCAGTAACAGACCTACAGAGGAAGGCATTTGGTCTTGATCAACCCTAGTTTCCATATCTCAAAGTCAATTCTACCACCCTTAAGAGAAGCAAACACACACATTGAGAAACTGTAATGGAAGAGTAAACATCGATTCTCCATTGGGTTTTTTTCACTAAAGTCTCAGGAAAACATTCATGAATGATTTCGGGGGTGAGTGTTCTCTGCGCTTGTGTGCTGGCATGCTTTATGAGGACTGCATGTCAATCATTGCCCCTCAAATATCCGTACGTTGCTTCTACTTTGATAAAAGTTGTGTGAGCATCCCTCCTGAGCACAATGTGAACCAGCAGAATGTGACCTCTGCTCCTGACGGTTGTATAGACTTGAACCAAGCCAAGGGTTACTGCCTCTGGCTTGTCATTGCCTACTTGCTGAAACGCGCTGCTTTCTCATCCATTGCAGTAACTGATCTTTTACCCAATCCTGCTCAAGTGTCTATTTGTTTCTTTCAACCATGTTTGAAATTCTACGTAGAGTTTCCTTTGGTTTTAGTTTAGCTCATTTCAGCAGCACTGATGTGTGCAGTGGTTATGTTAGCCGTTCAGAGGGAGCAATAATTTGTGACAGGGCGTTAGTGACCAGTCATCAGGCACAATGACCTTTTGGGCTGAATGAGCTATGGCCAGAAAAGTGTGTCTAACCCTCAGACACACCTGAACACTCCTTTTGGGAGGGTTCTGCAAACTGCAGCTATGTTTTTGCAGTCAACAGCTCAGGGTGGGTTTGTGGCTGGAGAGAAGATGTTGCAGAGAGACTCAAGCCTTATTTTTCACAGAAAAAAAATCCATATATCAGCATCTATTTTCACTTACGTCATCCTTTAAGCATGTTTCAGTATTAGTGAATTTTTATTATATTCCTGACAGAAGTCTTAATTCTACAATGACTTTTCTCAGATGGGGTTTTTTTTCCATTTCCAGGCTAAGCCAAACTTCTTTTATTTTTGTTGTTGGAAATATGGATCCAAAAATTAATCTCAAATTCTCATCATTAAATTGCAGGACTAGATTCCATTCATTTTTTATTGCACACGTACTAGAGTGTCCAAAAAAATACTACGTGTTTGCAAGCAACAGAAATTTCAGAGAGGGAAATAAGATGTGATATGTATATTGTCACCGTTCTACAATGCTTATAGTTATAGTTGGAGCTAGTGAGCTTGCTTTAGTTTGCTTTCCTCTCAGTGGGACTGTTAAAGCTTAGCTCTTTTGAAAATCAGGCTGGATGGTGGCATAATATGAGGTGCTACAGTGTAGCAGTTAAAAAAAAAAAAAAAGTGTGACTGACTTTTTGTAGCTAAATCTCTAAATATTAGGCATTTATGGTATGTTGCTTTATTGATTTTGTAGACATTTATCCCAAAGTGTTGCAGATTCAGTGAAAATTTGAACAAGGTGATCCTGTGTTTCTGTGTTTGTGCAGTTTTGTGTGAGGCTTTTAAAGATGAAATTAAATCTGAGATTATGAAATCCCACTTAAATTACATTAATATGCCATTTGATATAGGGAAGAAATTATGGAATGACAGTCACTTGGTTTACTAAAGATACATGAAGTATTTAATAAATCTGTGTAAGCTGAATAAACAGCTTAATAAATCTGTGTAAGTACAGTTCTGAAGAAAATCACTTTATTAAATAAGCTTGCATTCCTAGGCACTTTTTTTTAATGTTTTTGTAGTGGGAGAGTCCTGGCTGTGTGGTGAATCACTTTTACAAATGAGACTCTGCAAGTTAAAATCAGTGGGCTTCCCAAAAGAGGAAAAAAGCCTCATTTGATTAAATTCTGATCCAAATTTTGGCAGGTTGCCACTGCTGTAATTACATATTGAATTGAGCTATAATCTTTCAACACCTCAGAAGCTACAACTATGAAGAAGTGAAATACTGTGTTTTATTTTTGTTACCATGTTAATCATGCTGAATTATTTCCAGAAAATAGACACCTCTTATAGAGTCTTCATTGGTACGAACCATACAGCTGAATTTTTTTGGACTGGGGGTGAAGAAGCAACAAAACTTTGGCACAGGCAGAAGGTTTACAGCAAATGTTTTCTCCGTCTGCATTTTTTGTTCCATTTAATTATTTTTAAAATGTCTTAGGTACACAACATACGAGTACAAGCTCATAGTGCACAACGAGGTAGGATATACATCAAGTGAAGAAGTGATAGCTACTACATTAGCAGGATTACCAGAGAAAGGAAGTATCCTCATTGCACATGCTGTTAATCATACTGCGGTAGAAGTGGAATGGTCAAAACCAAGTAAGTGTGCTTAGTATTTATTCCAGTAACTAGATGCTAACCTGCCATCACTTATGCTGGTCTGCCTTGCTCTCATAGGAAACAGTCCTTGTCTTGATTTATAATATACCTAAGTGTCCTTGAAAGGAGAGGAAAGAAATAGGGAAAAAAAAAAGGTGCACATTTTGCTATTTCTCAGTCATGTTCGTATGTATTATGTGTTATTTCTGCAGAATGAGAACAGTGAAAGTGAAGAAATGGTTAATGCGAGCTCATGAGAAATCTATATAGTAGTAGTACACCAAATCCTGTTGTCTTTGTGGTATATTTCCTCTCTGCGTAAAAATTTACATGTACATTCCTTCAGGATGAGAGGATCCCCTTTCTCTCTCTTTTGGCTCTGCTCCCTAAAATGAATTTAGCCAATTTCTCTACTTGGTTTGCTAATACAGCAGCGGGGAATTTCTTCATGACTTACATGCAAATGATTTTATAAGGACTGGGTGCTGAATTGCAACAAATGTAGTCTCTTTATTTTATAATTGCATGCCTGAAGTAAGCATGCTTATAAAAACTGACAAATGTAATAGATCTGAAGCAGCTCACTGAAGTTTCATTACCTTAGTAATCTAAACCCCTGACCTTCTAGATGTAGGTAATGCAATCTGGTTTTATTTTCATTCATACCTTGGAAATTCCTCCATATATGTTTATGAACGCAAAGGTTAAACACCAAGACAGGGCCATTCATTATTTGAAAACCTTATCATAATATTTTATTACTACTTATGTTGCGATAAGCATATTAACTATTTTGTATACCCATGTTTCATTTTTTTCATAATGTTAGTTTTCAAATGGTTTTCTTTGGGAACTTTGGAGTCCTTAATGTATGTTGCCTTGCTATCTTTCTTTTTCTGGAACACCTACTGAAGGTTTCTGACTTCTAAGGATTTAAAACTTGTATCTGTACCACTTAAAATAAAAATAACATATCACTCTTGATTAAGAATTTCTACAGCAAAACTGTGCATTATTAAATCTGAAAATATGCTTTTGGCTTTTATCAGTGCTCTTTGCCAGTCAGCTGAGTCCTGTTCAGTGGTACAGTGTGTCATCTAAAGCAGTATGTATTAGTGCTTAAAGTTTTTGTCATAATTATTCTTTTCATCTTGATTCCTACTGGAAAAGCAGTTGCATTTGTTCAGATCTGAACTGAAACTGTTTGACAAAGGACAGATAACAGACTGCATCTGAGTTGCCTGGAATCCTTGTTTATCCACCAGTTCAGACCAGTGAATGTCCTTCCCTGTGTAGCCCCCCGCCCCACCCCGGGAGGCTAGTGCTGGGCAAAACGCAATTTAGGAAGAAATGTGAGGAACTGTTTTTGGTTGTTTTTTTTTTCCCCTGTAAATGTAATGCTTCTGATGGTATTACAGCTTTACATGTTAATGATGACATCGTGTATGTTCTAAAATAATAACACATGGATTTTCATTTTCACTATGGCCAAAAGGCCTTCTGTATAAAGTTGAATGTAACTATAATTTCAGGCATAGCCACTTGGCCCTTATTGATGGCTACAGGCATTCAGTACTTTTGGGTTTGGGTGGGGGAGTGTTGTTTAAAGGGAAGGAGCAAAATGGGAAAAAAATCTTTGCGGTTTCCATCTTAAACTGGTGCCACGGAGCAGTCAGATTTACTCTTTTCCTTCTATCTGGGTGAAAGCCATCCTTTCGCAGTGGCAAGCTGCAAGGTCCACCTACCACTGTTAGCAGTGGGTTTCACCTATTTGCTTACTTCACAGATTCCATTGTCATCATAGGGCGATCTAGAGAAAGCTTTCTCGGTATTAGATAGGATGATGAACCGTTAATGATTTTTACAAGTTTGGAAGAACAGTCTGCATCACTGCTTAGAAGGATGAAATTGAAGGCACCCGATGGATTCTTTGTGTTTTTTCTATAAGGGGGTCTGCATAAAATTTGTTTTTCTCTTCACAGTAGATGTTGTTGATAAGAAACTTGCTGACTGAATATTTCCCATCTGATTTCCCAATGTTTTTCCTTTCTTAGCACTACAAGATTTGCAAGGAGATGTTGTGTATTACACCCTCTTCTTGAATTCTACTGATGATAGAAGATCTCTGAGGATCCAGGCTGATGTAAACTCTGTAGTCGTAGGTGATATGCAGCCCAACACAGACTATCAGATATTTTTTCAAGTTTTTAATGGAGCCCACACCATCAACAGTGAAGTTGTACATGTGACTACCTTAGATGGAGGTTGGTTAGCAGTGAATGCAGCTTGGCTTAAAATCTGAGAATGAAATTGATTGATTTTTGTTAGGGTTGAGATCAGTCATCCTTCCATTATAAAATTTCCGGTATAAAAGGGAAAAGGGCTAAAACGCTAAAATGCTTAAGTGCTGGTTGTCATCGTGTGGTAGATCAATAAATGGTCCCACTGAGACAGAAGCAAAAGCTCTAATAGCAGATATTAACCTAGTTTGTTCTCATCTTCTCCTGCGTATTCCTATCTGTGTGCACTAAGTTTGGAACTGAGTTCATATCAATAAATGGTGGAATTTAGAAACAATTAATGGGGGTTTTAAAAGATTTGCTCTGTGAAGCGATGTGCTTTTGACATGACAGTCATACACAGGGCCTTGCCTGAGTCACCAGAAACTCTAGCTGTAATTTCAGCCTCTAAGAAAATTCCTTATGAGTCATTTTTATGCTAGTGGGCAAGTGCAAGGCGGGGAGAGGTTGAGGATAAAATAATAATAAAAAAAATGTGCACCTGAAATGTGTTTAGAATGGTCTTTCTAATCTTTTTGCTTTATAAAGTCTCATTATAAACATTATAATATCATTACCTCAGAAGCAAGTGTTCCAGGTCATTAGCAAAGCACTTTAAGTAAGTATTCCATTTCCTTTCTGATGCCAAAGGTCAGCACCTTTTGTTTATAAAATAAATGGATCGTAAGGGTGATTTTTCAACTGGTAAAGATGGGTTCTTATGATAAAAATAGGTCTTTGCATAGTTATTTCTGACATGCTTAGATAATTATGTAATTTAATGCTAAGGAAGGTGTTTTGAGTTTGGGGGTTGGTTTTTTTTTTAAGTGTTAGACTTCATCACCTGTAGTAATCAACATTCAAAACCATTTACATAATGACAATATTGCATATTGCTTCATATTGCTTCAGCTATGAGGCTGATAACGTCACGTTCCACCAGACATAAAGTATTTTGGTCTCAAGTTTTGCTTTAAAAGCAAAATGCTCTGTTTCTCTCTCTCTCTTTTTTTTTTTTTTTTTTAAAGGATTAGGATTGGGAGAGACATAAAAATAATATTTGTATTTTGGCAGTGCAGATGGGTGAGTAATTTATCATCATATCACACTGGCCGCATACTACTGATGATTGACACTATGCTGCTGGTATAAAGCATTTTACCATCGGCTCTCATGGTTTCTAACTGAGAGTATAATAAGCCAATTTACAGAAGACTACAGACTGTGATAACTTCATCAGAGGAAAGCAGATAAGCAGTGAACCCTTTGCTAAACCTAAATACTAATCTGCATTTGGTTAAACAAGTGCTTTTGCAGAGACAGCTGGAGTTTATTCAGTTTCTTCCTTTATTTCTAGAGCCTGAGGGCATGTTCCCTCCAGAGGTTGTCATCATCAACAGTACAGCTGTACGTGTCATCTGGACATCGCCTTCAAATCCGAATGGTGTTGTCACAGAGTACTCTATCTATGTAAATAATCAGCAGTACAAGACTGGAATGAACGAGCCGGGGTCCTTTCTTTTAGCAGATTTGTCTCCATTCACTGTGTATGATATCCAGGTTAGAATATCTTTTCTGGGTTGTGTAATATACTTTAATTTTACACAAAATATGTGTATTTCCAAGTGGAATATTCTTTCGTGAATTTCTTTACATACGTGGACATATATTTGCACTGATGTTTGTGTGCATACACATACAAGGCATAAATTTATTTTCAGCATATTTTAGGTCTGTGTACACTTTTCATAATACAAATTTCCATTATCTTTTTTCAAACCATCAAAACTCCATTTACTTTCCCCTAAATGCTCTGTGCTAAAACATTAGCAAAACCCCAACATATATTACAAAGAGGCAAAGATTTTACTCCTACTCATTAAAAGAAAATTGCAATTGTTTTAGAAACATCAGGCATGCATAATATATCAGCACAGAGAAATAATGATGTTGCATTTGTCATCCTTTTATCATTTTTTTCCCTCCTTATCCTTCTGAGGAGGAAGCAGAGCTGATTTCTGAAATCATAGTAGTACTTTTCATGCTGTTAATAAGTACAATATTTTTTCTTTGCTTTTCCTTTTCTCTATCTTTGCTTCTCTATTCATATATCTAATGAAAGGCAAAACGCTGCGTGCAGAATAAAAAAATATAATCTTTCTATCCCTAAGTTTTATTAATATATTTAAGATACGCAGTTTGACACAATTTTAACTATTCCTGTCTATTTTGTTCAGGTTAGTTTTGCATTATATATGAGAAGGACTTAGTAGTACCAGGTATACTACGTTCTGAAAATTTGCATCCAGTTAGTACGTGCCATAAATAAACATCATAGACAGGCATACTGTAACAGATTTCTATGTTCCTGCCCCTCTGAAACAGCAAACCTCCATCCATGAATACACATATGACTTTCTGAATGCTGCTTGGAAACACATTCGTCTTTTCTCAATAACAATGCAAATTCAGCGTACTGCCTCACTTATAGACCCTCTTTATTAATTTACCATAGCCAGCTACTGTTGCTTGAGATGTTAATTATTCTTCTCTTCTGCTTCCCTAGTCTTTATACCGGACTCCAGTGTAATAGGTAAAACCAAAATCAGCTGAGTTTAATTATTTTTTTCTTTTGATTCTTTTTCTTCTTGTCCTGGAAACAATATTACCTCGGATGCATGTGCATCTTACTGGTAATCTTACTGCATTATCTTTCATTTTTTGTGTTTGTTTATTTTGAGTAGCTTCTCTTTTGACAATAAAAAACCAATGTTACCATCCTTTACTAGCTATTTCACTGTGCCCCTGCTTAGTTTAATCCCAAAATTTGAAGGAATAAGTTTTTATTTCTGTGGTATTTTTCATAACAAACTGTATGATTCCTGTTTACATTTTTCACTTTTAATTTTCCAGAACAGATATGAAGGAATAGAAAATATTAAGGAAAAAGTATCCTTATTTATGTCAGAATATATGGTAGGTGTAGGAAACTTATTCAAGGCCTGAATCAAAGTACATTTTTTTTCAGTGTTGTGCACCAGATTCTACGTAAACGTGCAGAAAAACTAATTCACTGCAACTCATTTGGTGATAATTTAATAGAGAACAACAATTAATGCCAGAGGGCTGCATGTATCCCGTTTTTGGTTTGTTTTTTTTTTAAATGGTGTGGGAAAGCGTGATACAGCACAGTATATCTCTGGTAGATATACTTATCTCAAAGCTGCAGTATTTTCCTGGCTGCGTGAAATCTGTTGAATAGAAAAGAATAAAATCCTGGGTGAAGAGAGAAGTCTAAACAAGTAGCCGAGCTGAATATCTTCTGCAGCTAAGTATGTGAAATTCATGTTCTTCATCAGATTGAAGCCTGCACGGTGTACGCCTGTGTGAGAAGCAATGGGACCCAGATTACAACTGTGGAAGATGAGCCGAAGCAGCTGTCAGCACCCGTTATTCATGTAATTGGCTCAAGGTACTATGCTGTAGGTGGCTTTCGTATGTCAGAGCGATTTGTAGCTGGAATGGGGACCAGAATGTAAGGTTGTCTTCTCTCAAATGAATAAGGTGCAAAAAAGAATCCAGTATACACTTTGAAAGCATTTTTCATGGTTGTTGTTTTGGGGCTTGGAGTTTTTGGCCAAAAGTGCAATTGAAGAAATCTCACCCTTGGTTGGTTGTACATACCCATTTGGGTATCGCTGTGCTGTGATAATAAATAAAGCATAAGTGGAAGTAGTTAAGAGAAGAAGTGCAGAGGAATGAAAATTATCACATTTTGCTGTCAGTTAAGAGGAGGAAGATTAATGCTCAGGGAGAAATGTGATGCTGATAATGGAAACTTAGAATAATTGCAGGTAAAAAAAGAGTCACCTATCACAACAGTAGGAATTAGTAAGCTGCTTTAGGAGGAGGTATGCATGTCTATGTCTCCTTGAACCAGTGTTTGCAATCTGCCTATCCACTACACCCACAGGCATGGGCAAACTTCTTAATTGTAAAGGGATCATCAGATCTGCAGTCCTTAGAAGAAGCCAAATAGTAACATGTGCAGTGATTCTTTGGAAGTTAATATCTTCCAAAGACAGACTAAAACTAAGCTTGCTAACACATTTTTCAGAATTACACCAACAAAATAAAACAGTTAGCCTCCTGTGTTTCTCTTATTGTTCGTGAGATTTTATTGCACTTCTGGTGGAGTAAGCTCATTAGCAGCCTTTCTTTTATAGAAAGAAAAAGAATATCTATTTTTAAAATAACAATCTGAGCCTTCAGAAATGGCCAGCAGAATGGATTTGCTTCTCCAGTCTCTTAAGGACTTTGGTTTGCTGTTTTATCATTTCTACATTTTGCTTGAATTCAGCATTTGTCTCTGTATAAGGGTGAAATTAAGCTTGCTGTTTTTCTGTCACACATACAGATATAGTCAAAGCTTGTTTGATGATAAGAACTCAATTCAGAATCTCATCTTTTGCCCTTGGCTTTAACTTATGTATGCCTTTGTCTGTATTGTCTGTACTGCAAACACTTGTGCATGTTTCTGCTATTATATATAGACTAAATATGTCATAACACATGAATGCAAAAGGATCAAAAATGCCTTCCTACTTTATAATCTGCTCAGCCAGAAACAGACTCTGTTTCTACACTGCCTTTTCCTACATGTCATATTATCATCAGCTGTTCTTATATCCCAAAAGAATACTAACTACTGATCGATTGCCCGGACATGTCTGGCCGTGGCCTACACGTGCCCCGGGTAGTTCATTTATTTGCCACGGTGGATTTGCTAGAGTGGAATTTAATCAATAGCTAATTCATTAATTCTGGTCCTCGAGTATGTAGGGATTGTGCAGTATAAAAATGACTGGCTGGCTTCAGCTTTGATTGAAATATGACAAACAGTACAGCTGGCAGCTTCAGCAGGTGCTGGGCTGAATATGAATTTTGCTTATTTATCCTCCATAAAAGGAAAAGCTTGGGGAAACAGAAAAAAATAGTTGGTGTAGACAAGAGGACGTTTTAATACATATCTGTCATCAGACAGAGAAAAAATGCATTTGTAGAGTATAGGCTCATGGGATATCTGAGATATAATACAGACTGTGCAGTTTATTGTCTTTAATTGGAATCATGGCGGTTTTCCCTCTTCTGAATCAGTTTGGGGGGGGGCTGTATTATTGATGAGAATGCTGTAGGATAATGTCTTTGCAGCATTCACAAATAATTGTTTTAAAATTTGCCTCAAGGTGCTGCATGACATAAATTATAATTTCACCCACCAACTTCTTAGAAGTCTTTCTGATAGCAGCTCCATCCGCACTGTTCTAATGAAGGTTATACCACCAGAGCCATTATAAATACCTTACTTTTCTACCCCTTACAGTTAATAACTCAGCTTCAGGCTGAAACTTGGCACAAAAGGTCGCAGTCCTGGAATTATTATTTTATAATGCCAAACATCAAATAGAAAACAGTATGGGACCCAATCCTGAAGTCCTAAGTCAGGGTCTGGTTTGTTATGTTTCTTGTCTGGGTTTGGGTTTTGGGGGGGGAAAGTGGAGAGGTCACATTGGCCATGTTTAGATAGAAGCAAATACTCTTAAATCAGGTGTGCTGCTTTTTAATATTTTTTTCCTTAGTTAGGACCTTAGATAGGCTTTGTCTCCATAGAGAAGGATTGTATTTTCTTACACAGTTTAGAAAATTCTCTGAGTACTGTGTGCATGTGGATGCCGACTGAAAGTTTGTACAGTGGATTAAATTCTCATGGTGTGTTGGAAAACAGTTCATACCCCTTGAAAATACTTTTCTTCTTTCTCTTTTTCCTTGTGATACAGCATGCTTAGTTTCTTCTGTTAACAATACTTAGTAGCAGGTTTGTTCCTTTCAGAAAACTGAGGCACAATGCAGATGAACGCCTGCCAGCAATTCTGTTCAGTGCTGAATGTAAAGGTTGATGGCTCTGAAAATCCTTCCTAGCTTCATGAAGAAAGAGAGGGCCCTTTAGGCACCTTGGGGGGAACAAAAAACTCTGGTCAGGGTGTAATAGAAAACTCAAAGAACGTAAGACCATGGTTGAAAAACTAGGTGAATTCTTTGGTGTGATGTTCAGTATCATGGGGCTGCGGAAGGTTTCTGTATCAGATGCTGTTTATGGGTGAATGAGCTGGAGGAATTCTTTCAAATTAATATGTTAGTGAGAAACATTTTAGAACAAATGGATAAAACATATAGCAATAAATTTTTGGGATGGTAGCATTTGCACAGTTCTAAAGGAGCTCAAATATGAAAGTGGCAATCTACCATGCTGTGTAAATTGGTCTTGGTACTGGAGGAATGAAAAACAGTGCAGCACAAATTTCTCTGAGGGGATCTGGGGAACTAAAGACCAGTAAGTCTGATTTTCCTTAAAAAAAAAAAAAAAAGAGGGATTCATAACTATGTCAATAAACATGCCAATAAACATGAAATACTGGGGAAGATTATTGTGGAGTCATATCAAGTCAACCTATGACAAACTAACCAGAAAATTCCAGAGGACAGGCAAAACACAAAGATTTCTTACATATGCTTAGTTTTGTAGAGTTTTGTAGCACTTTCTCTAAAGTGTCCCAGACAGTCTTCCTGTGGAGGAAACCTCATCGCTCTCCCTACTTTAGTAATGGGAAAAACAAAGCACTTCTCTAAGAAGTTTGTAGCAACAACAGAAGCTTAATGCTATTTATCAGCACTTTTATTATATATATATATAAATATAAAAAATATATTAAATGTACATTTATCAGTACATTTCTGTACTGTGCCATACCACCTTTCTAATTATGTTAGCACTGCAGTCCACAATACAGCAGGTACTTTGTGCAATAATGCTGAAGCAGTTGCTCAGTATGTGGGATCTCCTGATGAGGAAAGTGTTTTTTCCACTGGTCTTTAATCGTAGCAGTGCTCCCTATCTTCAGAATGTCAGGTGAATCTTTTGATTTTTCTGTGATTTTTTTTTTTTTAAGTTCCAGCTCCTGAAAGTAAAGTCATTGAATCTTAGGTTTGATGTGAATTATTATTTTTTTTTAATTTAGCCCTTGTATGTGATGAGACTAACACAATGTTCATTCTAAAGATTCAAAAGTGAGGTCTTGTTATATTTTTAATCTTCATGGTTAAACCTTCACTACTGTGTTGAGAAAATATCAGGAGTTCTTTCCATGACTCATGGACACTTGAAGCTGGTGACACTTGAAGCAGGCAAAAAAGATATTTTCCTTTCTAAAGACTGGTTTACCAAAAGGTATCTGATGTGATAGCAAAACGCTGAAGTACTGATATTTTTCATGGATTTAAAAAAGATATTCCTACCTGGACATTTTGGAATGAATTGTCTTCACATGCTTGACCCAAAGAACTTCAGTTTGCTCTGTTGCACCATGAGTGAAGCAGTTTGAAATGTTTTTTATCTCCTGGAAGTGCTGCAGTGTCTCATGGACCTTGTAGTCTAAACCAGTTCGTTTCTGTGAGCCTGGTTAAGCTGCCTTTTTTTTTTTTTTTTGGGGGGGGGGGGTAGGCCTCCTTCAGTGCTTTTACCACACTGGCAGCAGTCGCAGAAGGGGCTCATCCAGCCTTTGAACCATCATAACTTGCACATGCTTGAAGTTTTCTTGGGGCAAACACATTACACTCCTCACGCCAGGTGTTGTGCATTCACACGTGCCTAGAATTTGCAAGTCTGCTTCTGTGGTTCAGGCTGCAGGCACTTCCCAGCACAGACACAGCTCTAGTTTATTGGGGAGAGAGTAACAGGGGGTGAAGATGAGGAGAGGGTGGGCAGCTCCATCCCCATGTTTCTGAAGCTGTATCAAGTGGACTGCATGGGATAAGCTGGGCTGCGTGCTAAAGCGCCCATCATGTCCCATTAAATCTGCACCCGCTCAAGAAAGTTTTCAGCTCAGCCTAGGGTATTTCTTCAGATGAGAGGTGTCAAAAAGCCTCTGTAATCCCATGAAAACCCTGCTTTTTTTTTTTTTTTTTTTTTAAACCGAGCTGTGCATTGTTCTTGCAGTGATGCTTTCTGAACCACTGGAATTCACCATGGACTGAAGACATCAGAAGGTGTAGGCATAACTGAAACGTTCATAAAACTGTGAAGGAGTCTACTTATCTGGGAGTCATTATTGGAAGGTCATACGGAGCTTTACCCTTTTGGTGGCACTGGTCAGTGAACTCCCATGCCACGTTATTTTCTTGTGCAGCTGCAAATTTACGTGATACCAGGCTATGTCCCTCCCAAATGCTTACCTAGAAATTGATCAGTAATAAAGTGATTGCTCGTTAAACTAAATAAATACATGCTGAGCTCTGCAGAAAAGGCACAATGTTCAAATCATTGCATCAATTCTTAGGCCCCATTTGAAATTATTTTAGACAGAAATATGACTTGCAAACTGCAATAACTGGCAAAATACTTTGAAAATATACCCTTGAGGGCCTGAAGGAAACTTTCACAAAGCAAATAATTCAAAAATATGACTGGGAACGCTCCTATGATCTATACCGTGCAAAGACCAGGAGAGTTACAATGGCATTTATAAAGGTTGAAGTACTACCCTTCTTTTCCTTTTCTTTTTATCTTTTCTCTGAAGTCTGTACAATATATTTTCCTACTTTTACATTTTTAAGTTAGGTCCTGTAACATTATTTAAATGTAGATGTGTGTATGTGCATGAGTGTGTGTACATGTGCATATGGTAGAATATGTTTTGAATACAAAATAGCCATGTATGGAATATGGAATTAAATCTGTGGTTCAGATGAAGACCTTGGAATTATAATGATGACTCTACAAGTCACCTATGAAGGTATTCCCTCATAGGTGACATTAATTCCTGTTCTGCAAAGGCTTATGGCTGTGCGTATTCTTCTGTTTATACCTCAAGGAAGTGAAATAATAGTTCAGTTATTTTTATTCTGTTAAGATGTCAAAGTTTATCTCAGCAGCTGCTGTTTCACTGTAACATTTTCACTTTAAATTAATGCTAATTTATGATGTCACTGGCATTCTGGCAGTGGCTGTGTAAATGGGACGTGGAGATTAAAAAGAGTTACTTGGAGCCTAAGTATATACTGTGCAATGTTGTCAGTCTTCCTATTGATCTACATGTAGCATTGGGATCTCTGTCTACCCAAAGAGAGTCATAGTGAAAGAAATTTGTGTCTTATGCAACAATCCTGAGTGATTATGCAAGAAATTATGTTTTCATTTGGAATACCAATGTAAAATGTGTACGCTATAAAAGCCAGAGCAAATTCTGTTTCAAATGTCCCTTGTGGCATATTTTTTTTTTCAATTGCAATATTAAGTGAGATTTTGGAGCCAATAGCTGCACGTTTTTAGTAATGACATGCATTCTACAGTTTAACATGATTTTTCCCTCAAGATACTTTCCTCCTCAAATGGATGATGGTCTGATAGGAAACCTGAAATCAACAACAGGCTTTTGTTTTAGTCATCTGTGGGCTGCTACAGTCACACTTTTGTGCTCAGAGTTGGAAGTCTTGAGTCTTACTTGTAATAAAACCATTTTTTTTACTTCTAATTTTATGTCAAGGAAAATACTTAAGCACAAAAGAGAACTAGTGCTTAATGATGCTGTGATGAGTTCTTTTAATTCTGAGCAGAATAATACATTTCAAAGCAACATACATTTTTTGTATAATGTTTTTGAAAACAAAGAAAACTCAAGTTGAATACAAATCTGTTCTAAATGGTAACTGAGCACAATGTGAGTAAGCTGCACTGCTCACAGTTCAGAGATTCGTCTTTTGCCCCCCAGCTGCCCATCCTTTACCAGGTTCCTGTCTCAGAATGGAACAGTCACACCAGCTCTGACAATAGGTCATGTACGCCTTCGCTGTAGCACCAGAAAGGCATGCTCAGTCCTTTCTCCTACCACTGAAATGAGTAAAATGCTAGAAAGTTTATTACACATAAGTTTCCCGAACAATGAATGAGGTGTCTTTTAAAAAGCAACCTTAAGAACTTCAATTGCACGTGTGATTTATTTTCCCAAAGTATTAGCACATATTGACACTTTCTTCAAACTTTTACACCTTTTGGTTATTAAAGCAGCTGTGAAATTCACCGATTGGAAGAAATTTTGGATACTTCAAAATATTTTACTGCATGTGAACTAGTGAACAATAGTACCAATGTATGCTAATCCTTTAATGTAAGTATCCATAGAAGCATAAATACTTTCAATAGTTTAATGGATGTTAATTTTCTGCTTTTTTGTAGATCTCTTCAGATCAACTGGGCATCACCAGGGCAGCCAAATGGTATCATCCTGGGATATGAACTCTTACGTAAGGGGTGGCAGAGGTGTACCCCATCAAAGGCTCCTAGAAGCAGCAAAAGTAATAGAATGTGCATCTCATTAGAATGTAAAAAGCACGAAAATACCTGTGGAGAAGCATGTTATCATCCAGAATTAAAGGTACATGTATAATATTTTTAAGTTAGCAATGCAATAAAAAAAGTATACTTTTAGGAATAAGTGTGTAAACAAAACCTCTTTAGTTATCAGAGAAAGGGAAGGGTTCTACTTCTTTTGACATTGTAAAACCAAGGCTCTGTTATGTATCTTGAAACTTTAAGATCAAATATGGATGTTTGAGCTCAGTACAGGGATAGCTGTGCAAAATTCTCGAGCGGTGTATGTGAGTCAGCGGATGACAAAGTGATTCTGTTGTCTTAAGTCTGTGATTGTTGGCTTTATTTCTCCTTTCAGGATAAATGAATTGGTGAACATTTATGAATGTGTCTTGCATTTACACTTTGATGCAGAGCAATAGCGCAGTTCTGAAGTGAATCCCCAGATTGTTTTCATTTACTGGATGTTGGTTCGGGGTAGAAGTGATTTTAATACATGAAGGCTAAATCCCTGGCACAGGAAGGGAAGCCAGAACCTGTAGGATCCCAACCACTCCATGGACCACGTCACTTCACAAGCACACATCTGAAGTTTCTTCCCTTCAGAAACCCTCAGAAAGCTTTGCTCCACGTGCATAGTGTAGGTGTTCATTCCAAGGAACCAGGCTGTACCCGATTCAAAGTAAATCTCGCAAGCCACATGTAATGGAAGTTTGAAGAATCTCAGTACCAGATGGATATATATGTATATAGATCTCTGTATGTATATTTGCATCCCACTTGGAACAACCAGTTTTGCTCAGTTGCATGCCCTAGACCACACATTGTAAACTACCAGAGAGAATTCTTTGTCAGCTCAGGTATTCAGGTATCTGTGGAGCACATCGTCAGTTCCTATGGCTCCTTTGGCACAAAGCCATCGCATGGGACCATTTAAAGGCCACAGGAAATTTTCTATGTGTGTGCAGAATTTCAAAAATCCCAGTAAAACTATAAACCTCCTCTCTATGCAAGGAATCATTCCTCAAAGCCTCATGGCAAATAGTGGTTATTAACATGATTTGCTGGGTTTTTTTCTCCTCTCTTAAATTCTTCCTTGGCTAAATGCTTAATGACCAGATTCAGCAGTACAGAAAATCTATTTAGATTCAGCTACAAGTGGGTGGCTGTTACATGACAATGATGAGCAGCTCTGAGTAGGATCCATTGTGATTTGTCAGATGATTTTTAAATTACGGCTATTTTCAGGTTAATCTTCATATGAGTTCCTGTTTAGGAGTAGAATCAATAGCATAGCGGGAGTCTGTAATGGTTTTTATTGACAAATGAGATAGAAAACTCTTAGTTTGAAAGTAAGATTTAATGTAATGAAATAGTGTCCCTATTTGTCAAAGGCATCATCACATGTTCCATGACTAAAGCAAACAATATGTATTCACAAGTTTCCCTGTCAGACAAGACAGTAATTAAGGGAGTGAGTTATTTGAGGGGTTCAAACCAAAATATAAATTATTCCAGCCAACACAGCTTTAGCTTTTGAGTTCCCTTGAATGCAATACTATGCTAAACATATGTTTTCCTGAAATCTTGCAAATTAATTATGGGCAGTCCTTTGTATTAAAAGGTAGATGTACTTATTTCAGGGGTTTGGCATGGTAGACTTTTTAATAGATCTTGGCATGTGTATGAGTTAAATTTATATTATATTAATTTCATAAGTTTTCGCCTCCATTATTATTTTTCCAGCCTTTGTGCATTTATGGTAACTTTGAGCTTGGAGACTGTCCATTTCCTTTTATAGCTTCCTGACTTTGTAATTTTTTCTAATTAATTTTACATTATTTTTTTATAATAGTCTCTCTGTATTCTCGGAGATTGCGGTTAGGAGTGGGTGCTATTTGATAAGTAATGGATATAGAATAAATGACTGGAAGGTCCACAGGAAACTGAAGCACTCATACATAAAATGACATGGGAGTAATTTTTGTGGGTGAATTGATTAAAATTCCCCTCCCAATGCTTTGCTTGGTTTGCTGTGTGTATCCACACTAGACATCCAAAATGTCTGTAAGAGATATCTACAGAGCCCCTGGCGCATCCACGTTTCTCTTAGTCTGCGACAGGGACAGCGTAAGACACTTTTCTATATTTTTTTTCTAGAATTTTCTAGAATTCACTGGCAGTCTATGCCAGCTATAACGCTGAAGCATTATGCTAGTGTATGTGGTCCTCTGATCTGTCAGTCTGCTGGACAGCAGCAAAGGACAGCAACACTGGCCAGCATACACTTTTTCTGAAAAACAAGCCTGTTGTCACAGTGCCAGCTGCTGTTCGCCATACATTAATTGTACAGCCAAACATGAAGAGGTGCCACTGAGAATTAAATACAGAGCAGCTTAAGTAATGTTCAGATCCAGTATAATAAACAAGTTTTTTTTCTTCATTTGTTGACAGACTGGTCAGTAAAGCAGGCAGATTGTATATATGTAGTTCTGATAGACAAATAGGTTGTGGAGTTCTCGCTTTTGCTCAGGTCATTTATTGCACCTTGTATACAAGACATAATGGGTCTAATTTCCCTCTTGCACTTTTGTTGAATCCAGGAGTATAAATTGAGAGGAAAATGATGCCATTTATACAAAAATAATTTGAAGATAAGTCTTGGGTTATTCATTAATATTTCCCTATGGATTTATGGGCTACATTTGGCATCATTGGCTTGCTATTGTAAGGCACTGCAGAAAGAGAGGGATATGTTATGATTTCTTATCTGCATAAGAGATCGCCCAAATATAATACACTCCATCCATAGGAACCAAAGTGTTTCAGTAATAGGAATACAAAAGTGTGTTTTTAGGGGGCAGCAGAGCAGGATGCAGTGATGCCAGATAACTTTGGCTGAGCGGGGTCCAGCCAAGGCAGCGCAGTTATAGCAGAACGGCAGCGCTGAGTAGCCTGGCGCAGGGTTGCACCGGTACGTGCGCGCTGCGCTTGGGATCCGGGGTAGCAGCTCTGCACAGCACTGTGCTGTGTAAATAAACCAGCTTGCTCAGAGCTGTCTTGGTAATCTCTAAAAGAGCAAATGACCTTTTCACTACAAGGGGCGTGTACATGCACATTCATGGGCTCATGTAGGCCTGATATTAAGCCTAATGTAAACCAAACAAGATTCCTGCTATCCTAAATAATCAGATCCTTACTTATTTCTAGTTGTTATCTGGTTTTCTGCTTTGATGTTAGAAATCTTTGTTGTTTTAACCAAAGCCAACACAGTGCTGTGCCTGGTATCCTTGCCTTGGTGTTTGTAATCAGACTTGGATGGATTTATAATTCTAGAGTGCAGAAAGAATTTAGAAAGGTTTTTTGTGTATAGTTTTGCATAAAAAGCTGAGAATGCACTCTCATGATGCATTTTGTCAGCTGCCAGGAGGGTCCTTATGTCCTGTGTACCTTTTACAGTAACAGAGCTGTGCTGCTTGGGTGTTTCCAAGCTGCCAAAACTGACAGTCTTTTCCTAGCTGTTTTCAGTAAGGTGTGAGCCATAACTCTGCCCATATTTGAAATCTCAAAACAGACATCAGCTCACAGAGCACATATCACAAGTTCTCAGGCATGTACTTCACTTAACAAGGGAACATGCCCTAGCTTCGCCCACCAGGAAGCACAATCTCAGTGCTGATGGGGAAGGCATTCCTGTATTATGGATGCTACCAAACTGTCCTTCTGTTGTTACTGGCATCCTGAGGTGAACACTGAAAATAATGAAACAGGTACAGTAAAAGTGTAATTAACATAGCGACATAAAGGCTAATAATTTCTGTACACAATGGATCGTGAGTATGAACAGCTAAAAGGGTCCTGACTGAAGGTGTTAATACAGCTTCAGCACTTTTTATTTTCAGTAGCAACAAGCTGTATAAATCTGCAGTTAATGAACTAATCAAATATAACTCTGACATTACTAGGAAATACAGGCTTACCCCTTTACTCATTGTAATTAACGTGTGCCATTTGTTAAAAACACCAGCAGGACTCTTCTTTTTAAGGACAGGAGGAGCAAAACGGTGGCTTGATAGCTAGCCTCAAAGGCATGTTTTCAGGAGTGAAAACTAACACATCTTGACACTGGTGAAGGATATTCCATCAATATTTATGTAAAATCTACTATTAATGCTAGCAATATTGTGCAAATTCTTTTCAAGTACTTTCAGGCTTAGAGAACCTTTAAAAAGATAACACATCGTGTCTAGTATGTGTTGTAACACACCTGAAAGACAGGAAATGAAACTCATCTTAGTAAGATAATATATAGTGATTTGTAAGAGAATAACAATAATTTCTGCTACGGGTTTTAGATCTAAGGCTATACCGATTACCAAAAGAGAACAGCAGTTTGAGAAAAGAAATGGGTGAGTAAGTATACTTGGCAAAAAAAGGTGTGTATATAGATTCAAAGATAATTTAAGTAAAAAAGAATGAGCCTTGCTAATTTAAAATATTCCCTCTCACATGAGAACATGATGGGTCAATCATTACTCTGGTGTTTGCTCCACAGGCAGAAATTTTTAATGAACTCCTGTAGCTAATAGGAATTCCTTAGAGTGTTTTGTGAATTGCTATTTCACAAAGTGGCTCTGGCAGGAAGCGTTTGACAAGAAGGATAAACATGGCTGCCTAGCACATCTGTTTATTTGAGCAAATCAGTCCTAGCTCAACTGGCATGTGTCCATAAGGCCAGATAATATCCTTCAGTAAAGTCTTCAGCAAGCAGTGGGATCAAGGATGACACAACTTTAATTAAAAGAGAGTTGCATAGAGAAGTTTGGAGTATTTTTTAAAGTTTTGAAAATATTGTGTAATCCTGCCTGCCAGGTTTGATGTCTGGTTACTCTGTGCTAGTGTCGTGGCTGACCAGGCCTTTCCCAGGTATCACAATAAGCCTTTCTTCACACCCAGCCCTTCCCAATCTCTGTGCTCCTGGACCAAGCCTCTCTGTGGGCTTGGATGGAAGGATAACTACAGGATTGATTTGTGAGTCTACCAATATTTTTAAGGGCTCCCATGACAGCTAAGGATGAACGTCTTGTATCATCTCCGTACGCAGTAAGGATCTTCTGGTCAGCCCTCTGTATGAGGGTGAGATCTCCGACCTGCCTAAAACGTTGGTGTCACTGCATCTGATCGCTCTGAGGCTTCTACTTGCATGTACATAGTAACAACATCCAGTTGGGGCTGTCACTTTTAGATCTAAGAGGATGAGATAATAATAACCTTTTGCCACTATAACTTTCAATCCATCTGCTTTTCTTCTTTGTCTATGACATAATTTTAGCATTACTTGAATGCATTTTATTTTATGGGTTGATAATGCGGAATCTTTGGGCTGCATATCAATGCAAATAGAAACGAACTATCTTTAGAGGACTGCCAAAAAAGTGTTATTTAACAATTTACAGCTGACTGCAGAGGATTTTATGGCACTACATAATAATAGCACCAACTATATCAATCAGTAATGCCATATGAGGGGTTGAATGTGCTTTAGAGCTGACTGGACCACATTTCGGAAACCGCCTATAGGGTATTGAGAAATACTGAGGATCCTAAATAATTTTTAACAAGGAAAAGTAGCTGCTGAAACCATTGTAACATAGCTGAGTGTTCAGCTGAGAATTTTTTGAGGGAATTCCGGAGGAAAAGGGGAGACACCAGTGACAACGTCCCAAGCAGAATGCTTTAGAGTTGGTACTAACAAGGCCCTCCCGGTGTCTGTGTGACGTACGTGGAGCAGCTGCTTCTGCTGCAGTTTCACCAGAGAAGGGGCGTTTCTTCAAACTGGAAACATTGCACAGAAAGTGAAATGGCTGCTCAAGCATTTGAGCCTGGACGATGCCAAAGGTGTGCAACTTTCTGTATCTGGAAGATGGTAAGACTGTGTTCAGGTGAAATTTGGGTGGTGTGCATCAACAAAAAGGAGGAAATGGTATAGGGATGACAAATGAAATCCATGAAAAGAAGATGACAAATTGGGCTAGACACATCACAGAGGAGGACACAAGAAGCACAAAAAAAGGGACCAAGAATGTGCAAGGAATATGTATTTGGCCTCCTTTCATGCAGTCTGGTACAGCATTTACTGGCTCTGGGTGTCTCAGGCTCAGGATGCAGTAAAAAGTGCGGGACAGAGGCCATTTTTTACAGGTGTCAAGAATTGTTGCTAAATATGATCTATTCTGAGAACAGTGGCAGAACAGTACTCAATTCGGTGTTTTTAAGAATGCTTTTAAATGACTTGGAAATACAGAGAGACCAGCTAATCTTCTAGGTTGCTTTGAAGCCAATTGTATATGAAGAAAAACAGCCTGGAGTGCATGCCAGTCATAAAAAAATATCCAAAAGATAGGAAGCAGAGAAGAGGTGTAAAGCAGAGTTTTATTTGACATCTTAACTAATGATCTGGAAGAAAGAACAGTAGGTTAATTAAATTCATAGATTGGATTATATTACCAGTGACAAGGTGGACAGCAAAATAATATAATAGGACCTACAGAGACTCAAAATTCCTGAAGAGAAAATGACAAAATTCAACTATGCTGGTAGTCTAAAACAGATGCTGAATAAGAAAGTGTACTGGAAAAACAGAAAACTGTGTGACAATTCAAAGCATTTAAGGTCATAAAAACTCAAAATATAATAAGGAAACAAGAACACCTTCTGCCCTACCTCATGTTAATTTTTGGTTACGCATGTTTATGTATTGCAGATTGTAACTTCAGAACCTAACCTAATACTCCCAAGGATGATTGAGTAAAAACAATTTGAAAGTGAACAAAACAAAGCATCATCTTTCTGAAATCAAAAATATTTTTTTCATGACTTAAGAAAAGTAATAATATTTTTATGTATGTATATATTTGTGTAAAAATTTTTATATACAGATTTAATACAAATTACATGTTCTGAGCCTTTTAATACCCATTTCTTTAAAGTTTTCTGTTAGCTAGTAATTAAAGTACCTAGGTAAACAAAAGAACCTTCTAGAGGAACACTTTCTTTCTTTGCTGTTAAGATAACCTGATAGAGAATGTTGTTAAAGTCAGGGGTGGAAGTGGTCCATGTCAAAGGAAAACAAAGGAGCAGCTTTGCCCTGAGATGTGTGCTGTACTGCCAACTGCGTTTTCTGTCTGGCTGTAAGAGGCATCCTTCTGGCTAATACCAGCTGCACTGACTCTATGTTCTGAGCTTACAATTTTTACAATGATTCTACTGACTGTTCTATATGATTTGTTGTGTATACAGTGTGCCACTCCATCGACACAGGAGTAAGTGTATAAATAATTATTTGATTGTTCAAGCGTATAATTTTCTCGACAGCACCTAGAAAGAAGTCCACAGTAGAAAGGCCTTTTCAAAATTCATTTCCGTGTAAATTTTATTTTGAAAAAAAACTCCTTATATAAATACTATTCTCTTGAGATCACAGTGTCTGAAGAACTGTGGTCATAAATAAGTGATCATGTGCTATAAGAAGAAAATTCCACTTATTTTTATGTGAAGGAAAACCCAAGAGCTCATATTGGGAAATACTGGGGTTTAGTTTTAAGGGTTTCAGATGACATGTTTCATCATAAATGAATAAATAAATAAATAAGAATTTGGGAGAAAAGAAAAGATGGTAGATTATATCTACGTATTGCAATCTACTCCACATTGAGAGATTCAAAGAGCCTGCAAGGTATATGAAGATTATTCATATTAATGGACTATTTTATTAAGGTGCAGTATGATCAAAGGCCACAAAATAGCAGCATTCTGTCAGATACACAGTAGTTTATTGAAGTCTGATAATGCTGGAGGGCAAACGATTTTAGCCAAGTTACATTTTATTTGACTGCAGTCATATTAGTATCCATGCTAGGATGTGCTGTACACATTTTCATATACGTTGTTTTGCCAGAGAACACATTATGTTCTGTTTAACAGATATTGCCTTACTGATTTTTTTTTTAACTACTTCTAGGTATGTTGTAATGGGATTCTGCACGACAATAAACCTGGCTTCCAATGCTGCGAGGACAAGTACATTCCATTTATTCTTAATTCACCAGGTGTTTGCTGTGGTGGTCAGATACATGCTGTGCAACCAAAACATCAGTGCTGTGGTGGTTATTACACTAGGGTATTAGTAGGTAAGAGACAACTCCTTTCCACTGCTTCAAAGAAACAAACCAACCAAGTTTATATAGCTGTTAAACCAAGGAGAATGAAAACATAGCAATAAACGAGGGATTTATCAAGATTTCTAGGTGTCGTCAAGGCTTCTGTTCAGTGGCACAAACAATGAGAATTGCACTGACTTTGTCTTCTAAACACAGTTCTGTGTTTATACAAGAAAGGCTTAATTGATGAAACCTGATGATTGGGTCATTTCCCAGAGAACTAATTTATGCCAAACTATACTTAATTGCAGTAAGTGCTGCATAATGGGGAGGGCAGTTCTGCTTAATAGGAACACCATCAGGAAATTTAGTGGTGTGGTTTAGTTCTCTGCTTGACTTGACCCCATGTGATTTTTCCCTAGCCATGTCTTTTGTGGAACAATTTTTAGCATTTGGGGTGGATTTTATGGATTACGTCACTTTTACTTGTTTCTCCATTGTCTACTTTTTGTTTCTACCAAAGTTAGAGATCAAAGTACACATCTCACGTATATTATGTTTGCTGGAAATTTATCCTTTTCTTAAGGATGATCATACTCTAATTCTCAGAACTGCTTGGGAAGTTTGCCAAAACTGTGCTTCTGTCTATTGTCCAGAGTTTGGTTTTCCAGGTTGTTGGTGGGTTTTTGACAGGGAGAGGGGAGGAAAAGGGGGAGGAGAGCCCTTTCAGGGGGCAGCGTTCAGAGCATATATCTCTTTGTAGGCAATTGTCAGGTCAGGAGCTAAAATGCTTCCATTACTCATGAGCTGGCACACATTCCCTAGGCTCAGAAATGCTTGAATTTTTGCCAACACATTCAGCATATCCCAAGTTCTGATCCTTTGAAAAGTAATTCATATATCACAATGTTAGAATGCTTTCCATGATGTCATCAGAAAAATGCTATCACATGGAAGGACCAGAGAAGAGTATTTTGCTGGCCTCATTAATCTCAATGTGCTGAAATGGAGAGATTATACTGTGACCTCTGTCCCCATCCAGTGGTCTATGTTAACTAGCTTAATGTTGTTTACATCAAGGAAGAAAAGCACAGTGAAACAAATTCTTATGTCTGAAAGTAGTTCTTGTTCAGTCAGCAGTCCATAAGCATGAAACGGTAAATGTTTGAACATGTTTTTTCTTTCAAAGTATACTTGCTGCATTCTCTTTTCCCGTACTCTAAAGGGCAGCAACATGAACAATGTTGGTCACTTTTTTCTTTTTTATTTTTATAAATATGCTAATAACCTCAAGCTAAATGTTAATGTGGGTCACTCTTTGATAAGGATAACAATTAACTGGTAAGACTGCTTGGTTGTTTTCAGAGAGAGAACGTTTTTGAGCCCAGCTTGGAATGGATCCCATTTTGAGAGGTTAATGAGAAGGTTACTGATCCTTTGTGTCTTATGTCTAATAGTTTTTAAAAAAAAAACCAGTTTTATTTCCAATAGATGTAAGCTACATTCTGTGTTTTAATACTTTCTCTGTGTAGCAACTAAATTAGATCCCGAGGAATGCAGGAAAATATGATGAAGTATCTAAACAGGTTATATCTATTATACTCTAAAAATTTGTTCTCATCTTTTTCTGTTTATTATTGACTTTATTTGATAAAGTTATTTATACAGGAAACACTCTAAGCATACATATTTCCCAGATGTTGTTTGGCCAGCTTGATAGCTCTAGATGTACTGAAGCACACTGGGCTGAAGGCATGAAGATTACAAATTAGGAAGGCAGGAATCGGTTACCGAAACAGTAGTGCACAAAGAATTGGAAACATCCATCCCAGAACTAAGATGGGAGGAGAAATTCTTAAAGCAGAGTGAAACAAATAATGCTACTACCACCCAGGCACCTCTGTGGCAAGGAATGTAGGGGGAAAGGAAAGCAGTGTTCTCCCTCATCTGTTACTATCTCATTACATGTTTATTTCTGACAAAAACTGTGTTGGGTTTAGGGCTCTTTGTCTGTAATTCTCAATTTTTCAGAGGAAAAGGACTTGAGATATTATTTGCAAGGAGAAAAATGAGTTTTAAAAATCAAAACACGTTTCTTTTATTAAAAATCAGAAATCCAAATACTTTAATCACCTCTATTACCCGTCTTCAATATCAGAAAAAAACCTCCCAAATGACATTTGAGCCACAGAAAACATTACAACACAGAAAGACAATACAAAAGTGTTCCTTTCAGAACACTGGACCAGATCAAGTGCAGACACTAATGAATGAAAATTATTGCCATATACCATAATTTTTATATCTTATATAGCAGTATCTACTCCTTTCACAGCACGGTTTAGCCCAGCCCAGCCCACCACCATAGCATCTGGCTCATGGGCAGTCTTATCTTTAGGCCTTTTCTTGCAAAAAGTGGTGCTTTTGCTTAAGTAGCAGCCAAGCCCACTGATTGTGATTTATTGTGTGGTATTTAATTTTTAAAGTGACTTTAATCCTTAAATTCTTTGGGAGATGAAGTCCTGAGTGACACTGGAAAACTCTTCAACCAATGTGAATTAGTCCTTCAAAACAAGTCTAGAATTATTTTGGAGGAGACATGGAAATTTTTTGCTGAGAATAAGTAGGCTGACTTCTGTTAATCATAGCAAGAACAAACTCTCTTTACTGTGTAGCTGCTTCTACTTAAAGGTTTTCAGCTGTATAATTATTACATTTACAGAAATAATTTTGGTTGCTTTTCTCAGTTTGTCTGTGCCACGCTTGCATTTTGATATCTTACGGAATCTTGGCCCTGAATTCATAAATGCATGTGTGTTTAATTATTACAAATGAACATACTTTTATAGCATTCTAAAGTACCAAGTGATTCCATGCTTGCATGTGGAACGTTTTGTACATGAAGCTGCTAGTGTGTGAACCCAGACTGGTTGCTAGCAGATCATAGAGTCATTTAGGTTGGAAAGGACCTTTAAGATCATCAAGAGCTAAAAATGCATGAAATCTTTAATTGTATTCTTAAATTGACAGGAGAAGTATGTTGCCCTAACGAAGAGCAAAACAGAGTTTCAGTTGGAATTGGCGACTCTTGCTGCCAGGGAATTCCTTTCTCCACATCAGGCGATCAAATCTGCTGTGGTGGATCCCTCCACGACAGTTTCAATCAGCAGTGCTGTGGTGGAGAAGTCGTAAGCGCAGACTTAATCTGTTGTGGTGATGAAGAAGAAGGGACTGCACACAGACCTCTCACAGGTAAAGGATAAGTTTTCAAAAAAAAAAGTGTCTTCATCTTTTTAAATCTCGTGGGATACTAACCATTCGGCAGCGACACATTCAGCTTTAAGGTGTGTATGCCAATTTGTTAAAATGATGTTGCACTTTACTCACCTGTTCTGATAGACTGCAGAATGGTGAGCTTTCAATAACCCTTCCTTTTTACCTTTGCCCCAAAGCTGCGGGGATAGGAGACAACAGAAAATTCAAAAGGAGTGCATGATCCTTTATTATACCAGTCAGGAAACAGGACCGCTCCCCTTTCAATGAGTAGAGCGGAGGTTAGACTTGGCCACCTTGTGCTCCCATGCATCCCAGTGCAGGGATTTTCCATTTGCTGTGGGGATGTGGGGTTAGTCACCTAGAAATTGAAGATTATGCTGCTATCTGCTTGGTGGTCTACGTCCTTCACTTGTGCATCTACACAGGGGTAAACCTGCTGCAGTTTAAAATTAACAAAACTCAATCCCCAGCACTAGTCACTTGTTCATCTGGCGTATCCCATCGATCCTTTGCACCCCATAGGAAATTACTCCACCACTCAGAGGTACAACCGGAACCCTACTTCCTCGTAAAGCATTCTGTGACTAGCTGCTGGCAGAGATTGGAGGTGTTATTACAAACCCTATTCAGGTATTTTCACGTGTCTTTTCTTTCCACAGTTATTAGACAAATTATATACCATCAGCCTTAGGCTTTCCCAGCCTCACAAAAAGACTTCAGAAACAATTGCAGTCTCAAAGGGGAGCCTGGTTTCAAAACACAGAAATAATGAAGGTTTAGTACCCAGTTCTGCTTGGTGTACAGAGATGAGTGATGCAGTGCTTTCACCATATGTGTGCCAGTTTTGAGCCTCTAGTTGTGCAACTAAGGACCTTAATATATAACTCAGAATGCAGACCTGAAGGCTGAACTCCTCCTTCCCAACAAAATGAGCTCTATCTTCAGTTTATTTTTCATATTCACTGGATCCCTCAGCCACTGTGGTACTAGGAGTACCCTATGTCTGCGTTGACTGTCAGGAAGGGCTAAGCAGAAGAGACATTGCAATGCTTTCTGTGGTTTCTGTGCTGTCCTGCCCTTCCAGTGGTGAGTCATAGCGTGTATGCTGTGAACAGCACCGCTTGCAGGATTTTAGCTCCCCCTCACCGTGATCACTAATTGTGCCTGATCTACAGCATCTATGCAGGGCTCACAACACCAGCTCTGAAAAAGGCCCTCTTGCATAGCCGTGCATTGTGTGGCTCCTACAAGACGGGGCTGGCTCATAAAACATCTCTTTATGTACTTTATTACTTAAACTCTTTTATTTGCCTGCAGGAGCCCTTTAACAAAATCACATTGAATTGACTTTCTCACACCAAATCAAATCTCCCTGGTCCCAGTTCAGTTGTCTTTGTCAATATGTATTTTATAAATGGAGTGAATTAACAGATGCTGTTGGAACAGAACTGCTGGGGTAGCGTTTATGTTTTTACTACTCTCTCTGGGCAGATGAGTTGTGTAGGAGTGTAATACAGGTATCTTGGGATGAAAGTTATGTTCTTCATTTCAGTATATATGTATTCTTAACAGTTTTTTTCCTTAAATATATATATTTAAAAAACCTTTATACCCATCTTTTTAAAATGTGGTTAGCCTATAGCGCTCTATCATTTACACCATTTTTCTTGAGAATGGGTCTGAATGACATTTTTTTGGCTGTTAAAAAAGAAAACAGTGGCTTTTTCATCACTCACAGGTTTTCTGTGAGGACTTTATGCTGCAAGCCAGCATACAGCTGAACACAAATACAGGTTTGAAAGATGAATTAGCACCATAGTTGAAAAGAGAATCATATTCTTTTGCATTAAGCATAGAATAGATTGTGGTTTCTTATCATATCATATACATCATGCTCAATAGGTTTTTGCTTAATTTCTTGGAGTAATTCAGCCTTGCTAAATAATGAAAATGCACAAGCCAGGCACAAGAATCTACCTGTTCCCTATCCCTATTATTATGATTCTAATGGAAAAAATGCTCTCACATAAAAACATAATTTACTTATCATTGGCAAATGGAGACGTAGAATTTTGCAAGAATATGGTAATTGGAAAGCTGATCTCATTGTCTGGAAGGGGAAGAGGTAACATGAGTGGCTTTATGCAAAAGCTGAAATGCTTCTGAAGCTCTGTTTTGTAGTCGGCAATGAATGCTATGGTTTAAAGATATGACAACAATTTAAAGCTTTTGTTTGGGAGTTTTAGTTCCTTGAAAAAAATCAGACAAGAAAAACATGACAACGAAAGGTGCAGGTGTTGTGCACAGCCTTACTGTTGCATGACCAGTTTGTAAGCAGCATGCTTCTGCAGAATCTAGACCCAGGTTCACACTGAATATTGGTTTAAGGGGATGAATCATAGAACCTTTTCATTTGCCATTCTATACCTTTTTCGGAGAGTCTGTCCTACAAAAAGAGCTGTTGTGCCCATCTCACATTAATCTTTTTGTTACTGTTGGTTTTGCTTAATTTCTATTTTCTTTGGTTTTATTTTTCACCCCGTGTTGGCCTTATTTAGTGGGGTGACCATAGAGACATCTACTGGCAAAGCCTGGCAGTGATGCCATTGCACACACGCGTCCTGAGCCCCACTGCTGCAGTGTGATTATCCAAAGTTGACTATTTCTGGCTATAGAGGATAATGTCAGCTAAAACCACTCTTGGATTTTGTCTTTTGAAAAAACAAACCAAACCAACCAACCAACCAACCAACCAAAAAAAAAGCAGAAATAAAGAAAGAAAATACCAAAAGCTAGTAAAATGCCACTATACTGACTTCCCAGACTCATGAAAGATGATGCTTTGTACTGTTGTGGTTCCTGATCTGTAATAGTTGCAATACCCACATGTAAGCCAAGGATTTTTGGAGTAGTTTGCAATGTACACTGGCTCTGTATTTTGTTGATCCTCTATTCTGGCTCCAAAGGCTAAGCCTTTTAATACTCATTTTTCCCTTTTGAAAGCATTGGTTTTGCAGCTTTACTACATTAGTAATTCATCACTCGGCTATGTTTGTAAATTTTTTCAGTTGCTGGGGATGAACATGAAATAATTGTTGACAGAAATCACTGTTAGCAGGAAGTGTCTTTTCCAGCCCGTGGATTTTCTTTTTGCTGTAATGCATTATGTGGCTATGAAACATAAATACATAAAGTATGACACACACATTCCAGTTGATTTACAAACAAATAGTTTGTATTTTGGTATTTTGCTGAATTCAGCAAAAGATTATAGGAATTTCTGGACCCTTAAGCAATTGAAGAAAGTGATTTTTAGAAGGCAAATCAATCCATCAATATTACATGGTCCTATTTTGTTTTTCTTGGAGCATATTTAAAATTGTACATTTGAGGTGTCAAGGTTCAGGAGTCAAGTGCTACATGTGATAAATTAAGCAAAGGTCAGAGGCTATGCAATGCAGTTTCAGAAGATTGTCTACCTCTGCCTTTGCAGCTCATTCATGCTGAAGTGATGCACTATGGGAATTACTACCAAACTCTGCTCTGCAACATCTGCTCTCCCTAAGTGAGTTAGTGCACGTCAGACATCTTTATGTCAGAATATTGCAGTGATGGATGCAGTCTTCAGAAAATGCTGCATAAAAATCTGGTGTGCCGTTCTGGCCATTAAGTGAAATTACTATTTAAATTAATGGCGCTGTCACAGTTTATCTGTGCAAAGAATGAACGCTGATTAGGGTATTAAGTAATTAGCAATTTATCACACTGGAACAAGGTTGATAATAATTAAAGAAGTAATGGTTTACCAAAGAAACTAGAAAGGGAGTCACTTCTTGTTATGTGAGTGAAATCTTGGCTGAAAAATTTAATTCAGTTAAACAAAGATGAGGTTCGCAGTGAAAGAATATAGCCTTGTTTGTTTCAGTAGAAAAGCAGTTCATTATCAAAATTTTAGTTTGCCTGTCAAAAGTCCCTTGGGGCTGTCTGAGTTGCTTATTAGTATTGAATTGAGTCATTTTCTGCATTAATTCTCTACTTAAAATTGGTAGAATCCTAGAACAATTTGGAAAAAGGGTGTGAACAGGAGGAAATATTTACCTCTTGGAGAGCTGGTGATCACAGTTTGATTGCTGTGAATAGAACCAGCCCTGAAAACGGGTAAAGTATGCAAGTAACGTCATTTGTAGTCATTCTGGTGATTGGAATGAAATGCTCTGAGTGCTTTAGCGGGATCGTACCCTTAAAGAGTAATTTTCAGTATGTATGACTTCCTAAGAGAGATTTGCTGCAATAAATGGCAGTGAGAAAAGTAGCCCCTTCTGCATGTGTTTTAAATGCCTACATACTACAGAAATTATGTCAGGTACAAATTACTTTGTAAGTGTAGAAAGTATATCACAGCCCTGGTTTTGTGTGTATCTTTCTAGATGAATTAGTAATAACATTTATTTCATTGTCAGTTATAAAGGTGTTTGTAGCATTTGGTTCAGAGTTAAAATTTACCCCTTTCTTTAAATGGTGTGAGGCTCAACACGAGTATTTTTCAGTTGCAGAATAATTCGTGTGTATATATGGACAATTACACTGGTTATGATGAGCTTTTAATTTTAAAATAAAATAATTTGAAATAGAAGAAAGACAGTGGAATTAATTTTGGCAGCTTATCAAATCCACTATAGAAATGCGTGTTATATTTAGATATTAACTTCCTAAAGAGTAATTCTCTGTGTTAGATGACTGAAGCATCACTGTGGGTATTTGGCAAGTCACCCCTTTAGTTTTACGTACCTAATATGAACCCCCACTTTAAAAACGTAATGTGAAACATTCTGGAATACTAAGATGCAGTTTTGGAAGACTGCCCATGTGAGGGGGCCATGAATGAGACCTGACTGGAGAGTACACGGAGCAGCTTTCTCAATTTCTACATTCTACAGGAAATTTTCATCAACAGTCTGGCTTCGACCTGCTATGCACGGTACCTTGGTATGGTATTTCATAGCAAAGGTTCTTACAAAGTTCAGCAGTGGTGTAGGTTGGTTCTAAGGGATCTCTGTTTATTCCTCTAATTCTTGATTATTTTCAATAGGTCTGGAAGTCAGGACACTTACTTCAGTCACCTCATGTTCGAATTTAATCTCACTTTAGCTAAATCTGGGAAATTCCAGATGCTGGTGGTTTTATGCCAAGCTAGATTGCATTCTGAGCTTTCTCCTTTCTTACCTATTTATTTATTTACTTACATTTCATATTCAGATATTTTTGTTTGTTTGTTCCTTTCAGGGATGTTCTGTTGTGGGCAGGAATACGTGAATGAGTCAGATACCATATGCTGCTCAGGTTCCAGTGGTGAGTCCCTAGCACATGTTAGAAAGAATGACCAAGTGCCAGTAAAATGCTGTGAGACTGAACTTATTCCAAGGAGCGAAGAATGCTGTAATGGAGTTGGATATAATCCTTTGAAATATGTTTGCTCTGACAAGATTTCAGCTGGAATGATGATGAAGGTAATTGATAGAAAATCTCTCGGTAGCTCTGATTTGACGATGGAAAGAGAAATACACTGTTCATAACTATTTTTCTAAAATAGGAATATAAAAACTCTTGTGTGCATTATTCATTTTCACATTACATCCATATTAATACCGAATGAGTTCACCATGATTGATGTTATTGCAATGAATTCTAAAGGAATTAATAATGATTAGCTGCCTCTGTGAAGTGTTGCCCAGCACTTCAGATTAGTACGGTGGCTAAAAGCTGGCATACTAACAAGACTGACATGTATAGCCAGTTCCTGTTCTGTGACCACTGTTCCTGGTGATGTTCCTTAAGTGGAAATTAAAATTAAAGTGGCCAGTTCTGAAGTATAAAAATGCTATTACATTTCAATTTAGGCAGGCAGTGTGACATAGATTCCCCAACTTCCTAAAGAAAATATAAATAAAAATAAAGCAATTGATATTTTCTTGATGGACTTAAACCTCATCCTGCAGAAAACCACTGGTAATCCTGGCATAAATTTCAGCGGTACTAGGATAGGTCCCTGTATAACTTTTAGCAACAATGAGGTTATTATATTTTTAGTGCCTTTTGTGCCTACTGAATTATATAGTTTTAATTTCATTCTGTTTTAATGTAAGAGTAAACCAAGCACCATAAAGGCTAATTCCGTATTTTCTAAGAGTGGCCAGTATCAGCAAGAGATGATGTGGCCAAACTTTCAAAGCTGCAAATTCTTGCAACTCCGGTTGAATTCAATATAAATCTTCAAGAATTAGCATCTTGGTGTTATATGTAAGCTGTAAAAATATTGTCAGCTGTTATTGCGATTTTTGTTTAAGAACATGAACATTTCAGAGGATGGTAATCCTGGTTTTATATACATATATTCTTTTATATAAAAGTATATTTATATTTCAAGAGAGGGAGAAAGTACATGAGAGAGAAAGAGGATTGGATATTGTCCATTCTACAATATGGAAATCATGTAGATATTGTGGAATTGTGGAATCACCAAAGTAAAAACAGACCCCATCCTGCCACATACAGGTGTTCCTGTATCCTTTGCATTCATCTGCTAAGTTAATACAGAAATATTTCTTCCGTCTTCTCCTTTTCATGTCAAGGTTTTCATGTAATTTCATTTTCAGGCTGAATAATTTTCTCCTAGAGAAAACCCAAGTTTTGTGATGAGTCAGCTACAGTTCCTCAATGCATTGTATTGGTTCCTACAAGGCAAAAAATGGCTGTGAATAGGTTAATGAATTCTGGTAGATAACATGCTAGATCTATGCCTTGGGTATAATGTGTAAACAAAGGAAGCACTTTGTATTTCATTTACCTGCGGTAAAAAAGAGATAGCAGTACTAGCTTTCTGTTATGTACAGATTTACTAACATTAAAAGCACTGATATTCTGCGACATATTCTGGAGCTACTTTTTCTGTAAATACAATCCATCTATATCCTACATCCTATATTGATATCTATCACACTGTAATGTTTGTGAAAGTGCCAGGTTTGGGAAATTAAATTCACTGAAGTTCGTAATCAGCTAATAAACTAATTTCAGAGGATGAATTATGGAAGCATTAGGTATAATGTTTGTTTTCCCTTCTAAGGTTTGTAGCCTGATGGACAGAAATATTTGTAGCAAATATTGCAGTACATTTCTTCCTGCAACAACCTATATTTTATGAGAATTATTGCTCTCTAGCTTATGGTTTGGCAAAAATATTATTTCATGAATTTTAATAGAAACTTGTGGAAGTTCAGTGTATATTTCTGTTTCTGTGAATTGTTCTTTATGGGTTAAACCTTACATCTGCGTCAACATTTGCAGAGGTCCTCTTATTGCAGTCAAACTGCTGTTCAGGAGTGATGTGATAGAGGACACGATTTATGTAGCCCATGGATAAGAGCTCTCAGCCTTGAAAGCTGCCAAGGAGTTGCGCAGAGCCCTCTGGTGTACTTGGCAAGCTGCGTGGGGCTGGGAATCTGCTACTGATTTGCCCCGGGGTATTGGTCTTTGCCAGAGCAGAATGTTCAAATTCTCAGGTAAAATCCCATTCTCATTTGATTCAAGACTCGTCTGTTTTCAAAACCCCAGCCATCTGGGCTTCCAGTGGTTAAAATTTGTGACTTTTTCATCCAAGGACCCTAACAACAACAAAAAAATATCTGTTTCTTTTAGAAAGGATTATAAAAGCATTAATGATCAAAGACGGCAGACAGGCCAAAGGCTGAAAGGATCTCCCATCGGCTAGAAATACCAATTTATTCAATGTGATTGCCTCATTTGTATGTTGCATAAAGAAAAAGAAATACTAATGGAAGCATTTGTAAAGAAAGGAAGATGTGGTAAAATTATTAAAAATGAATATGTATTCCTTAGGTACAAGAAGAATGCAAGGCGAATGTCCTTTGCCCTTTGTCTATGGTGGCAACAGCACATTGTGGAAAGTGTGACTTTGATCCTAGGCAGAATATCTGTGCATGGATAAAAGGTTCACAGAGTGCTACAGAAAAGGAGATAAAAGAACATGTGTGTCCAGCTGAAGAGGAGACTGTCTACACGGGAAGTCCAAAGCAGTATTCATTTACCGGTAAGGAAAAGTGACATATCAGATTGGTGATTTGCTGATGTATTTGATTCACTCTGGAGAAAAAGATGTCCTGGATGATATCATGTATTCTAATTAAATGTAAAGCAATTGTAGTGAAGTACCATTGTTTAAGAAGTAATCTGTGAATCAAGACCGAATCTTCAAAGAAATGAAATGAGTAGCAAGAAGTTCAGTGAATGCATAAGGCCTAAACTTGCTTTCGCAGAAGTTGATAGAATTATTGATATATCAGAAAATGTCCCAGACTAAAAGAACTTCCGTATCTACTTGTCTTTAAACACAGAAATAGTCCCATAGGCACAGGAAAAAAAACGTAAAACATTATTTTGTATTTTCGTAAGACTGAGATGATCCATACGTAACTTTTTTTTTTTTCTAGACCTGAACCTTGAACCTTTTATCACATATGAGTACAGGGTGGCTGCTTGGAATAGCTATGGAAGAGGCTTCAGTGAAATTAGCAGAGCTATCACTAAGCAAGATGTGCCACAGGGTGTGCGTCCACCAAAATGGGCCAAAGTGGATAATCGGGAAGATATGATACTTCTGAACTGGGAGGAACCACTTCAACCAAATGGTATTCACATATGTTAAAAGAAGAGTATGTTCAATCATTCAACTGACAGTCTTCCAAAAACCAAAACATTTCCTAATTGATCACTGACACTGAAATATAGGTATTCTTAAACTCTGCGAGAAGAATTTTCTCTAGGTCGATATAGTTTTCTTTCCAATTAAAAGTAGTCTAACTTCACAGAAGACAATTTAGTATGTCTCTAAGAAGTGCCCAGAAGCCTCTTTTGAGAACAGTTGTAATAATAAGTGGCAAATTTGATCAGAAAAATCACAGTCATGTTACAAAGTATTTGGGGATTTGGAGGTGGGGGTGGTGATGCTCATGTTTCTTTCAGGAAATCTTGCTTATGATCTTCAAACAGTGAGAAAACTTGGAAGAACTCGCTTAATAAAAATTGAGATCTACTAGAAAGTTGATGTGGAGGCTGAGGAAAGTAGCTGGTAATTGACATTAGCAATTTACGCAGGATGATTGTCTGTTACAGTGGTCACCTGGAGATTTCATGTAATATTTCCCATGTGCAGAGTAGCTTATTATGGTATACCATCACACAGGATTTCTCAGCTAGTAAAAGAGTAAACTTCCTTTCTGCAACAGGTCTTATTATTCACTATATCATTCTCCGAAATGGAATTGAGCATTTTAGAGGAACAGAAATGAGCTTCACAGACACGAGTGGTGTCCGGCCATACCAAGAATATTCCTACCAGCTGCGAGCCTGCACTGTTGCTGGATGCACAGACAGCAGCAAGGTTAGTGAACTGGTCTTTATGGAACTGGTGCCAGAAATTTATCAGCCAGTGTGGTAACATAAAAATGCTTTTGGAAAGGTGTAATTTGAAGACATGTTGATTATTGAGTGAGTAAGTGAAAAACATCAATAATCTTATTTGGATTCAACTACCAGCGGGTGATTATTTGGAACACAAAGGTTGGTACAAGCAAGAGGAAGAAGAAAGCACTATCTCAGTCTTGGCAAAGCTGAAATTGCACTGTAGGAACTGATATTTGTTAAAAAGAAAGCTGTACGTGATAGAATAGAGTAAGGAATATTAAAATGCACTTTCTCTAAGCCTTGAAATTAAATCTTTGCTTCTCACTAGGAGGTCTGTAGCCTCTTCTTCCTTGGTGTTTTAGTTTATCTGCTTTAGCTCTAGTCTATCAATTTGTTCAACAACCTTCTTATTCTGAGCCTCCTTCCACTATATTACCCTTCACTGGCTTTCCATGTCTGCACCTGCTTCAGGCTTTACACTTGCTTTGTGTACAACCTGCCTCTGCTTCAGTTTTAAGCAAACAGAATCGCTTCCCTCCCTTTGCCACTGCTTCATTGTCTTTCGTATTGCTTTGAAGCACAGATGTCTTTTACTAGCACTACTATTTAACCAGCTAGTTTCTATTCTGCAAAGTACCTGCCTTATTCAACATTTGGAAAAACTATTTCTTAAGTGACCTCTTTTTCACAGTAATATCCTTGCCTCTAAGAAAATGAATGTCTAGAACTGCAAGCGTAAGATCTGTGGGGCAGAGGTGGGAAATAATGATTGTGCTTTGTAATTAAAGTATCTGTGGGATTTAAAAGTTGGATTTTTTTTCCAGGGCTTTAACTGTTTTTCTTATTAGCACAAATCTAAGTCAGAACTATAAGAAAAGAAACACAGATGCAGAGGAATGGACATCGGTGCATAGTCCTCTACCTGCACACACAGCTGTGGTCTGGAAGCTACGTAGGCACAGTTGCTGCAACCCTTGGTCTGAGCTAATAAATTCTGCTTATTTCACTGGCCTGTAATTAAGGAGTTTACTGTTGCAAACACTGAAGTCTGCAAGTAGGGACTGATTCCACCAAATGCACTAAGACAATATATTATAGAGGGCACATTTTATATTTACAGCATAATATAAATACTTTATGGTGGTAATAACAGAAAAAGAAAAGTGGTTCTCAAAAAGAAAAAGGTCTGACTCACTTATTAAACCAGTGTAATTTCGAAAGGTCTCTGTAGGAGATGGTAGAGATGTGTCAATAGAAAATTGGCTTTTTCCCTTTTCTTCTTTTTTAGCGGAAAGAGCTTAACAAGTGCAAAGTAATTCTAGCTTTAAAAATCTTTGGTTTCCTTACAAAAATATGGAGTTGCAAATAACTACAATAGAGTTCAGATTGCATGGGATATATGGAGGCTTAGCCCCATGTTTACGGGTGCTTAAAATATATGAAATCAGGCAGTTAAAATGCAGAGACACTGACAAACCATATGGAAGAGAGTTATCAAGAGTTTTCAAGCAATACAGTTTTTGTTGTTTCACCCTGTGTAGCTAAAACATGGTGAACCTGTTGTGATAAATTGTAGACATAGACTTATGTAATGTATTCAAGGTCAGATTTCATTGTGAAAAAGGAGGAAAAAAGTAACTAGTTCTGCAGACCCTTGGTAATGATATGCCAGCACAAACAACATTTTAAAACAAAAGTGACATTCTCATTGATCATGGTATCTAGTGTACTATTACATTAAATTGCTGTTTAATTCATATGTCTTCAGGTAGTTGCAGTCACTGTCCAAGGAGTCCCAGAGAGCGTTCAGCCACCAGAAGTCAGTGCTTTGAACTCAACAGCATTACATTTAAGCTGGATTGCACCCAAGAAACCAAATGGTGTCATCAGAGAGTACCAGATCAGTCAAGTAGGGAAAGGACTTATATACACGGATGCTGGAAGCAGAATGCAGCACACAGTATCAGGTAAGGAGGCAGAGCTCTCTGAGAGGCTAATGTCCTGTCCTTAAGACAGACGACAGTATTAATATATTAAAAATGCTACTTGTCAGTAACTTTTAAATCCCCAGTACTGCACACTTTAGAATGCTTTATCATACTTTACGTATCTTGAATCCACTTTTTTCAATCTCTTATTTCTGGCTGCTGTTTGTTAAAATATTAATAGATTTAATTTCAAAATTTTAAAATAAATCTGTCCAGCTCAATTCAAGATGCAGGCATTGTGGTGTTCTCGAGGTCCCAGATATTCTGTGTAGGCTTGCCATCCCTTCTGTGTATCTGAAAGAAGCTTTAGTCAAGGGATTTTGGGGGGAGGTTTGACTCGGACCACAAGTGTATTATTTTCACATATTCAATTTTTTGTTATATTTGAATGTTACACTGAAGCAAAGTTATTCTTAGACATGTTTCTGTTGAACACAAGACGGGAACATAAGCATTCTGGGGTATCTTTTTTCACTCTTTGGCCTCAGGTTGCTTATCAAATTCTTATATCTATGATTTTTAGGAACTCATCAATACGGGGTTTTTTTCTTCTTTTTTTCCATCTGAGTAGGAAAGGTAGAGATTCATGTGTTATACACACACCATATGATAGCAACCTAAGGAGTAGAAGCTGACTTAAAGCACATAAAACCTGTACAGTATATATGGCAAAGCACGAGTCCTGAGTCAGAGTGGTTCCCTTAAAAGAGTGTCCTTGCTGTAGTCACTCACAGAGGAGTAAAGGATTGCTCTTTCTCTTTGACAGTATCATGCTCAAGTGTGAAATTAATCAACTGTGTATTATGCCTGTCTCCATATCCAGTGCTTCTGGACATGAGATATTACTAGAGTGTGCCAGTTGGTGGTATGTGTTTTAGAATTGCTGGCGTAATTTTATACTGTAAAGAACACCTACCAACAAGGAATGGTTTCTCAAACCCATTGAAAAATACTCATGCTCCTACTTCCTTCCCAGAAGGCAGTTATTTTAATGCAAACAGTACTGGTTCTCTTACCAGTTGGAAGGGAAAGAAAATGAAATTCCCTTCAGAGAAACAAGGATCTTTTTTTCCTTTAGTGTACCTGTTCCATTCAGTAGCTGTACAATGCTGCCGTGTTAAGGCAGCAGTGAAATAAGTGATTGCTCCTCCTGACAGTCACAATCAAATCTTGTGCTGTTTTCTGCAGGAGCATCCTTGGGTAATAATGTGGAATTCGTGGCAGCGATTTAGCAATATGGATAATTATTGCTTTCTAAATTAAAAGAATAAGATAAAAAAATCAATTTATTTATACGTAATCCAAATGTTTGAACTGTTGTCTTATTTGCCATGGATGTTTTGTTTTTCCCCATCTTCCTTTTTTTACTTTTTTTTATTTCCCCAAAAAACCTGTCTGCTTTTCCCTGAGCAACAGTTGAACATTAATGAAGCTGTCGCATTAGTATTTCTTGAGACTTTGAATCTAGGGTCTTGCACATAACAGACGAGAAGGCTAGCACCTTGCCACTGCACCATTGTCTTGGTGCTTATTTTTAATTACATCAAAGCTTTGGAAACATGATCCCACAAATGTTTTGTGGGAATAGTGGTGAATGTGCTCATCATGTGAAATCCATAAATTGCTTATAATCCTCTCAAGATGTTAAAAAAAGCATTAAGTAATTGAAGACAGGAAGTCCTCAGTTAATTATTTAGAGGTGTTATCAATGCTTTAAGCAAACTGAAGCATTTTCTGCTATCTCACTGAGTTGAATGCCACTGGGACCTAGGGGCAGCAGCCATCATCTTCTCATATTCTCTAATGCAAACAGCACATGGCAGCTTGTCAATAAAAGACCTTTTTATATCATTTATTACTGAACACTTCCACTACCCTGTACAGAACAATTTGGATGACAGTTATGGCATTGTTTCACTTTGCGTTACTACTACTTTACAAATGGGCCTGCTAATGGTTTGCATGAGGGGCCAGGAAGAGGGTAAGACTGAAGAAAATAATTAGGGGAATTGTAAAAGAAAGCTAAGAGTGCCCTCTTCAGCAGCAGCAGCAGGTGGGTTTATCACAAAGGTTCTTCTCAGGTCCCCCTTTTAATTACACTGAATATAATATTCCGAGTAAGAGGTTTTATTGAGAATTTGTAGGAACAATCGTCTTTAGGTAAAAGTCAAGGAAGATCATTGATGCTTTTTTTTTTTTTTTTAGTAAAAGAAACAATATTAATAAATACTTTATGACTGAACCATTTGGAATTCTTTCATCCTAACATATTCTCCGTTTCAGGGGAGTGAAAACCGAAGAGATACAGGAATGTTGTCACTGGTCAACTCTGTCTCCATGCAGCACTGAATCATTAGTAATATTTATCTAGAAGAAATTCTTTGGGGTGGAGGGGTTGTGTGAGGCTGTGGTCAGCAATCTGACATCCTCCTGTGTAAAATTCCCATGGCAGGGCCCAGGAGCATTATCCTGGGAGCTAATTACTGACCTTGCTGGAGCCATACCCGCAAATGGAGACAAACAGAAACAGAAAGAATTGATTTGGCTAATAGAACAATGCATTCTTAAAAACCCACTTGTTTACAGCCTTTTGACAAATGGCAAATGCTGCAATAACAAAATAGACTGCTAAGTTAAAAAAAAAAATAAAAAATTAAAAAAAACCCCACAATAATAGACCGAAAAAGAAAAGAAGTATCCTCTAGAGAACAATCAAGTAGAGAAATTGGAAAAGCAAAATGCTGCTTATGTTTCAAGATTATCTTACTGGTTATTTTTATTATTAATCACATACATAGATTTGCACGGAGCTTTCCAAAGCATGCATAAGACAAGGAGTTTAATGCAAAGCTTTAATAATCTAGGTAAAAATCTGCTGTGACTGCTCCATGTATGACTAGAGGTTTCAGGTATCAGAATTTCACCAATAAATTTAGTGAAACCATGTGCTCCTTTTTTAATGCTCATTTTTCTCTTTAAAGTGTAGTTGTAAATGAGTATTGCTTTATTATGCATGTTTCCTTTAAAAGTGAACATGACTCCCTTTAGGGGAATTCAAGTAATTTGTTGCCACAGTAATCTTTTCTATCCTGAAATGTTAAATACTTGGCTTTCCTCCATGCCTTTGCCTCTCTCTAGCCTGCAACTGTCATTTTCTCCCTTCTTACTTTTATACACACTGTTCAGACCGTACAACTCCCTGACACGAGGCTGTGGGCTGGTGTGGGTCGGTCTCTTCTCCCAAGTAACAAGCAACGGGACAAATGGAGATGGCCTCAAGTCGTGCCAGGGGAGGCTTAGATTGGATATTAGGAAGCATTGAAACAGGCTGCCCAGGGAGGTGGTGGAGTCACCATCCCCAGGGGCATTTAGAAGATGTGTAGATGTTGCACTTAGGGACATGGTTTAATGGTGGACTTGGCAGTACTAGATTAATGGTGGGACTCTGTGATCTTAAAGGTCTTTTCCAACTTAAATGATTCTATAATTTGGTTACAGCCAGGGCTGTCCCTCTGAGTCGTCTCTTTCTTTTCTCTCCTTCATGTCTTGTTCAATTCATTAAGCAGCCTGCATGTCTTCCATTCAGTGTTTTACCTTTCTAAATAATTGTTGCTTATTCTTTCTCTCTATTTTTCTAATATATTTTAATTAAAATGTCTTCATACTGGCTATAAGCAAGGATTTGTTTACAAACAAAGATCTTGCCTGGACTTCTTTTCTTGTCACAGAATTGCATTGTAATTGGAGTAATTACAGCTAGGTGCATGAGCTACATCAAAACTACGTGATTAAGGTCACAAAGCCACACACTTAAAAATTGACTTGTATAATATGCATGAATTGACCTGTATAATCCTAATTCAGCCTCTTTCACACAAGCAGTCTGCATTACACGGTAGTGTAGTCATGCATTTGTACGTAGGGTTACTGCCTCATTCAGGCTACAAGCTATGCAGGGGAAGAGTAAAATGGATAAAAAAGAAAAAGAAGAGGCTCCTGTATGTAGGATTGATGCCTCAGCTTCTGCTCTCAGCTTTTTCTGTGTTTGGTAGGTGTATTCCTTCTCAAAATCTCAGTGTAGATGGGCCTATTTCCACTCCGCATGTGCCCAGAGCTAAATTTCCTTTCTGCTCAGCAGAAGCCAGGGGGGCACAAGCCCAAAGTTTTGTGTGAATGCAGAGCACAGCGAGGGAGGCGAGAAGGATGGTGCGAAGCCAGAGAGCTAAAATGTGGGTTGCTGAGGGGCTGGCAGCATCGCCCACTGAAGGGAAGGAAGAAGGGGCAGCATCCCGGGAGATGGGCCGCTGGCAGCACGCAGGGTGGCCTCGCTGCTGCAGCACGCTCCCACGTCAGCTCCCTGCCACTGCTGCCAGCCTCTCCTGGGCTTCCCCCAGCCCTGCTCGCAGGCCTGGGACTCCAGCCCAGCCCAGGACCTCAGCCTGGGACCCTGTCCCGGTCCAGCCTGCTGCCCTCAGTCCCTGCTCGCAGCTGTGAGGAGAGACCGTCACATCAAGGCAGTTGGCTTCTGTTGTCCCGGGCTTTCACAGCAGCTCAGGCTGCAGTACTGAGGAATGCACATCGCAAGCTTTCACAGCTTGACACAACCATGTCTTCATTTTCCTGGCACCCCACCTGAGACCTGAGGCCTGAATTTTGTCCAGCTGAAGGCACCAGTTATGCTTAGATATATAAAGTTTTCCCTAACACCAGGTCCTCTGGCAGCCAGGTCCCCACCATCCTAAATGGCCTCCTGGCAAGTCCAAGGAGATTTTAGTTTCTCTCAGTCTTTTTGAACCAGCATCCTGTTTCTGAGAGAGATAAATCTATCTTTCTTATATATATTATTATTCTGGTACTGTATTAAGCCATTTGCAATGCTGAGATGATTGGTGTTAGTAAAGCAACTGTATGCTCTAGGGGTGGACACCACAAAAAAATCTGTGTACAGTTGGGCAGACCAGAGACCACACGTTGGGGGGAATTTTGGATAGGACTGTGCCACAGAGCCTCTATGCAGAAGGTGTGATCTGTATCCTACAATGTCCTAATGCTGGGATTTCCTAGTTTATGAGTGTTCAGTTTTGCAATCTTAGCATTTTCAGAGCTTTTGTGTATAATTTGCTGCTTGTTGTTGTGCTGTTTGATCCCTTTACATTCAGGAACCTTGTTTTAACGTGTTACGAGATGTTAACAAGAGGGTCCTTGAAAGCATGTGAGGGAAAGGTTTTCAGTGTCTGACAGTAACATTTTTAAGATCAACTTTAAGAAATACCCAAACAAGTAGTTTAGCGAAGACCCTGTAACCTGCGCTGGACCATGCTCTGTGAGAAGTCTGATCAGCAGTTAAAGCTGAACTCTGAGATGTTCCAAAATAGGCTTGCAGACATCTGCATCTTTAATGATTTAACTGTAAGAAGCCTTTAATAGGTGTGCAGAAATGGCTATTTTAAAAGCTTCGTTTCTTAGCAAAATTTTAGATGCAATTTCATGAGGAGCCCTAAAGTCAAACTCTTAAGCTGCAGACACCTTGATGTCAAATCTGAAGTCATTGACACACAGCACAAGGATGTTTGAAATTTTCCAAGGAAAGGTCAATGTATTCTCTTTTAGTCTCATTCAAGGAAGTCCAGCATAGAAAGTTTGAGCTGAAAAAAGTTCTTAAAATATTACAAGTAACTAAAATTAATATGCTGTAATGGGGAGGGCTTGGTTGTCAGTCCTGCTTCTAACTGCTTGTAGCATTTATAGTAAATTTTGTAACAAATACGGTAAAATAGGAGTAAAAAATGAACAAATAGAAGTTGGGAAGGGGGCAGGAAGAGAGTATCTTTGGACTTGTCTGCAATATAGTAGAAAATTTCATGTTCAAGTTAAGAGTATTTTATCTTTTCTTATTGTTGCAAATATGTTTGTAATAAATTTTCAAAACATTACAGGCTCTTCAGCTTTTCAAGTCCAAAGCTCTAAGGAGTGACACTTTTAAGTGCTTATTTGTTGGAAAACTTTGGACTTCTGTGGTCATTACCAGTGATGGAGATTCTATCTGTGTCAAGAACGTTTAGGCGCTTTCCAGTTAATTTTTAACCATTTTGTACAGGCAGAAACATAGGTTAAAAAACCCAATGAAACAACAAAAAAAAACCCAAAAACAAAACAAAAGCTTGGAGACTGGGTAAATTTTCAACAGTAATCTGGGCTGAGATCTGCACTGTTATTACTACACTGCAAGTGCCATCTAAGTTAATTGCTTTGACGCTAATTCAGGTATGTCTATATGAGGGGCTTCCATAGATCCATTGCAGCATAGATATGCATGCAATCTAAATTGATTTGACAGTTCTTTTAAACTAATAGAGGATATATGTCTAAAATAGCAAGAATTCACCATTTTAATATTATTCAGATGTAAAATCAAAATAGCGCATATGCCAAAAATATAAAAAAGTTAACTGTAAGTCCAGTAACTCTCTATGTAGTGATACAATTCATGGGGTGCCTGATGTCAGCGTTTTGGTCTAACCTCCGTTTGCTCTTTCTAGGTCTGCAGCCGTACAGTAATTACAGCTTCATACTTACTGCATGCACATCTGCTGGATGTGCTTCTAGCCAACCACATTCAGGTCAAACTTTACAAGCTGCTCCTCATGGTAAGGGAAAAAGACATTTTTATAGAACAGCAAAGGGATAGTCATATGGGCTTGTATTTTCTGATGGTTGAACAAGGTGCAAAACTCCACTGTCATCCATCAAGCTATCATGTATAAATTCATACAAGAGAATCTGTCTCTTTTGGAATATTTGTATCTTAATGCACACTTTATACTGACTGCCTGGCACTGCATTTCTGCTTTCTTTTTGCGACAATTTCCCCAAGTTCGTCTTTAAGTTAGCAAGGTTAGGATTAGTTAGTGGATGTGTATTTTTTTAAAGCACAAATAAATATGCAGAGACAACTGGGCGTATAAAGGCTGAAGCCTTTGGTCTTGTTCTCCATTAATCTCTACCTTGTCCAGTTGGTTGCATCTGATATGGGATAAATACAGAAAGTGTGTTAAATTCTGTCATTCTCTCTGGCAATGTTTTACGCTTTCATTACACTGCTGAAAGCAACAGCTCAAACTGTGGGAAAGGAAAAAAATCACCTTTGTGTTTCTCTCATAAAATTAAATTAGTGTCATTGTGATGTTAATAGGGGTATGGCCAAAACCTCATCATATCACAGTCAGCTCAACAGAAGTGGAAATCTACTGGAATGAACCAAAGAAACCCAATGGACTCATTACTCAGTATCGATTACTTCGTGATGGAGAACAGATTTTTCTGGGTGGCAGTACAGACCAAAATTTCACAGATGTTAACCTGCAGCCTAACACTAGGTAAGGCATGTTAAAGAGCTCTGGTAATATGTGAAAGGTGTTCAAAAATATAAGTACATGTGTTTGTGAAATGTACAAAATGTAAGTTGCTTCTTTAAAAAAAGAAAAATCTCTTACAAAATTACTTAATTACTAAAAAATCAGTAGAGTGGAGGCTTCCAAATGTTGGGAACCCTCAGTCAAAGGACTTCTCTTTTTTTTTTTTTTTTTTTTTTTTTTTTTCCTTTTCTGAGAATAGGTCATTCTGATTCAAAGAGAAGGAAGCTTTTTTTTTTTTTTCCTTGGGTGATTGTTGGTAGCTCATTGGTTGTTTTTTCCCCTCATGGAATATATTTAGAAAAATGTAAGTCTTCATATGGCAGACAGCACTGCACATGTTTTATAATGTTTTTGTGAATATTGACCATACAGGCTCAAAAGTAGAAGTTGCTGGTATTTTTAGAGAGGCCATTCTGAAATTGGTTTTGACACTTTGAGTCAATACTTCTCTCTCATGTATGCTTTTGTGAATTTTAGTATTAAAATTACGATGATGATGACTTACTTTTCTCACAATAAGAAAAATTAAAGGTGAAAATCTTCAGTAATGCAATATTTGTATATTCTTTGTATAGTCTATTCACTTTAAATTATAGAAAATGGAAATGTTCTATTACTGATATGCCTAAAGCTTCTAACCGTAGTGTCTGCTGATCTTTTTTTGTTTGCGCAGATATGTTTACCAGCTGGAAGCCAGCACTTGGGGCGGCAGCAACACTAGTGATAAATATATTATACAAACACCAGTAGGAACACCAGAGAAAATTCATGTCCCATATAATGTCACAGTAATTGATGCATATTCTATATTTCTAGCTTGGGATGTGCCAGGTAAAAATGTATTTCTATGTAGTACTTTGTTGCAAAATGAAAGGATGGAAAAATTAGTATGTTCAGGCAGGCAGCTGAATCATTTTGAAATTTTTATTCTTCGTATTTGGTTTTAGTGTTTGTGTGATTTAAATAACCAGGGTCTAAAGCTGCTGTTTCCTAGAGACGTATTATTTTAATAATATTGACCTATATACTTGATGTGGGTTTTGTGAGGATTAGCTGATCAAAAATCCGTATGTTAATTTGATCTTGTAAACTATTATTGAGTGCATGTATTAAGGGAAAAAAAAACCCAACAAAACAATTACACAAGTTTTCCCTTCTGTTAAGACTAACCTGAGTTATTGACAGGGAAACCTGCCAACCTGTTGGGTTGGTGAAGTCTTGATAGCTATTCCAGCAATTAAAATGTCTAGTTGTCCTGCGGGTATGTAATGTTGAGCTCCTTTAACAAAAAGTGTAAGAGTGTGACACAGAGATCCTGTGCTAGCCGTGACCTGACTGAGCACATTTTATTTGCCAGAGCATCATTGTATTATGTAGACATGCTACCTTGCAGGAGGGTGAGTCAGCAAAGGCCCAGAAATATTTTTCCTCTTATTACTCTTCTGAACATCACCAGGTTGTCTTGGCCTGCTACAGAGGTAGGCTAAGAAGGAATAATTGAATAATAGCATCTTTTTATATGAGAGACTGTACTCTGTCTCCTTAATATAGATCATACCTTAAGTGATTGGGGTACTTTACTGATGTTGTAAAAATGATATGTTGTAGTTATTGTGGGACAATGAGAGCATTGTAAATGAACAATTTTCTGTCTAGTGCAGTTTGCTTCCAGCAAGGTGTTTTCCAGTTTCTAAATATTGGTTTTTTCCAGTAAAAATTAGGTCAATTTTTTTTAGAAACTTCAGTTGTTTGCATATTGCAGTAACAACAGTATGTATTTTATCAGTGAACTCAGGGAAGTTTTTTGTCTCCTTTTCCTAATTATTTAAGATGTTCTTTCCTTGCATAGCAGGCACAGTAGAGTCAATTGTCATTAAAAATAAAGTCACCTAGAAAAAGTATTTTGCCTTCAAGGCTGGGATCGCAAGTATTGTGGCAGTGCTTAGCAGTGCTCACCCTACCCATTTAAGCAATGATTAATAAATCTATAATACCCTGAGCTGTCAATCTTTAGTTTTCAGAAGCACAAAATCCATTATAGAAATGCTATAATATATGAAAAAGATTAAAATCTTAAATTAAACTTTTCCCCCTACTTGCCTGAAAGGATTTAGAACCCAGCAGAAGGCAGGTGAATTCAAATGGCATATAATCTACAGTTGGCTTTATTGCAAAGTGACTCATGCTGTATTATAGTTTTGATAATAAAAATAATTTAAGGTACAAAATACTCAGCAACATTATAAATAGATTTAAAACATAAGAATATACTGGAAAAGTGTAGGTTTGTGAAGAGTGAGGTGTTTCCCAGAAAAGCTTGTCCTTGTTAGTCTAGACCATTTTCTTTTCCAGCTGCTCAAATTCTTGTTACTTGCAGTAGGTTACAAGCCTGCAAGGAGAGTCGGGCTCTGTGTAGGACTTTTGGTATTGTTCAATTAAGGTTGTGCATACAAAGGTTCACATATTCCTGAAACCACACGATCAAAGGGGTGAGGAAGAGGCTGGATATTATGGCTCTGTAGCGGATGCAGGGGTGGTGCATTCACACAGCTGTAAGAGTCATTCTCCTCGGCCACGGGAAGGCACATATCCTTTTTCCCAGGTACTGGGATGCACCTTGAACACTTACCTCACTTCCGTGATAACTGGTGACTCCTCTCTGCCTTGTCATCGTGGGGCCAGTTATTTAAGTTTCTAAGTACGAATAAGGGATTGTTTTTCATACAATGCCCCTGATGAGTAGACAGAAAAGCAAAACTTGCTGTTCCTTTTATGATAGGACCTCAGGGCCACCAGCTCATCTTACAGGAATGGGGGGTACTAACAGCAGAGAAATGTTACTAAACGCTACTAAAGGAAAGCCTGTGTGCAGGAACATAGGTATATGCAGAGGATAGGAAATTAATTTTTGACCCTTCATACTCCTGCTTCATTCTGAGACCTTTGTGCTTCTAGTGTTTTTTTCCCAAGGGAAAGGCTGTGGGCTATGCAGGTGGAAGTTTATTTGGGAGGTTCTGATCTTCTGGAATGGCATTCATCCTATTAACAGGTCCTATGCATGCAGATGTCTGGGGCCACATACATCCCCAGCTTGGTAGGATTAGCTTCAAGACACTACAACTTTTTATCTCATTTATGTCATTGTGCACCAAGTAATTTTTTTTCTGATCTGTTTTTCTCTGTGTATAAATCCTTGTGTCATAATAGGCTATATTGAGATAATGTAGGTTTCCCTTTTAAACCCAGAATGCAGCATTTATTATATGGGTTTTCAGGCTTGGCAGTCGTTCTTGGATGACAGAGTTCTTTTCATCGGTATAGTCTCCATGAAAAGAAGTGCTTTGTATTAGCCAAGTTGTGATGGGAGGGTAGTTGGTCATAGTGTCTTGTCTGTGGCTATCAGGGATGCTTTGGCATTCTATCTTCTTATCTGCAGTAATAAATTTGGATCAAATAATTGCCCTCAAGATTAATTATGGGCATAATATTACAGAGATCTTCCTTTTGGGTGGTTTTAATTATAAAGTTTCAACATCTGTAATGTGTCTAAATCGTATGACTTTACAGATATGTAGCATTTCAAAACTCCTGACTTAGCTAAATAGCAAGGTGGCCGAGTAGTGGTTAAAGTGACGGATTCAGAAAAAATATTTGACACACCTCACTCACTATGGAAAATAGGACTTTATTTTCTGAAATAGGTATCCCATTATCTTGTGTTGCATTGCTTCAGTGCACAGACCTCAAAGGTATGGTACATTTCACAGATACGCTACAGAAGGATATGTTACAATTATTATGGAACAACTATTAGTGCCATGGATAGAAGCAGAAAAGTTGAATGGAAAAAAACTCACCACATAATTCTCCTGAGGTATATCCATAAATGTTATTGATCGGTAGGCAGGTAGCCATCCTGTATTTCAACTCATTGACAACCCCACTGGTCCTTACTGGGGGCCTGATTCTTCTAGTACCCTCAGTTGCTGTTTGTGACATCAGAAAAAAAGCTGAACATGCTCAAAAGAGGATCCTGTCCTCTGCTTCTAGGTTAGGTGCTTCATACGCTAATGATCATACGAATTAAAATGTCTTCTTTCGTCACATAACACTCTACTTCATCTACCTCTGGGTTAGCTTATCAGTTAGAATGAAAGTATAACATGTGGGTTCCTACTTTATTCTTCTTAGGATCAAATTTGGTATTTGAATAACATTTATTTGTCTCAGCTTTGTCTCTTGGCTCCCCCAGCTAACCTGGTTTCTCCTTTATTGGTGAGCTAACAAATCGTTCTGACTTTTCTAAGCCAATGTTACATTTCCCCAGTTTTGTTCTCTCATTTAAATTATTGTTTGCTCCAAATCACTGTAGGACAAGCTTTTCAAGCTCATTGTCCAAAGTTCTGCATCTTGAAAGCAGTCAGCATCTCCAGCTGTTACTGTCTATGGAGTCTGGTTGGGAATACTTGAAACAACCAGAATGAGAAATCTGGATATTTGAAGCTTAATGTAAATACTTAATCTCAGTAAGCCAAATATATTGTTTTATTTTGTGAAGCTAAGTATTAAAATATAAATTTACTCTTACTTGTTTTTAAATAAAAGATGTGAGATTCTTATCTTACTATTTGTTTACTATAAGTGACACAGTTCAACTGTTTTGCTTTAATTGTGATTTGGTTTCACATCATATTAAATAATTTTTCAGCGGTTGACTTCAAACAGATTCTTGGTGACCAGCCTGTAAAACAGACTGTGGCTTTTTTCCCCTAATTCTAAGTATCTTGTGCTGCAAAATCTATTTGTGACCTACCCTAGTTTTGAAGTACACAGAGCCATCAAACCTAATTTGCAGAGTTTTGCACAAAATTGTCCATTAAATGTTATCCAAATATGCCCACAAAAAAACAAGGTTTAGTTTGATTGACTTGTCCCATTGCAAAGTGTGCACCTGCTGTGAAATGAAGTCACAGAGAAAAAAAAGTGGAATAATTTAACTTTTTTATTTGTAAAGATAATCAGGGTTTTTCTGATTACATCTTAACTTCATAAATGTTAAATAACCTATCAGCGTCTAGTTGTTGTAAATTATGAAAAAGAGTATTGCTGGGAATATTAACCAACTAGATCCTTGTTCTTTAGTGAACATGAAAATTCGTTATGGCAGGTTGTCATTGTGCTCATGGTAACTTTGACACCAAATAACAAAACTGCCATTTGCACTTAGGGTAAATTGGTTCACTTGTGCTTTTACGGTTCCTTTTATTCTGACATAAATTTATGAACTCTGGAACTAACCAAGTCGTGTGGTTTCCCAGCTGACTTTAACAAATATGCCCATTTCATTTCCTTCAGTCATCAGAGCACACAAGGTAGTAGTTTCAGACTGGCTGCAGATGCTGAAGGCTATTCTGGAAGAAGGGGTTTATTACAAGTTTCTGTGTTGTACTAGTATGTATTTTTTATTTTTCAGATTATAAAGTGATCCTTTGATCTTAGCATTTGATGAATTTAATCAAATTGTAGAAGGATTTCCATTGGATATTGGGATTTTTCAGGATGTTACTTAGTTTTATTTACAATTTCATGTGCACTGTTTGAGAATATTTTTTCTCCTGAGTATATTTATTATTGGCATAATTCCTAATATAGTGCAAATTTAGCAGAACTTTAAGATTTTCAGCTTTGGTTGTTGGCATTTTTTGGTACCATTTCTGCTGAGATACGGACTGAATGTGGGACATGGATAGGTCAATTATTTTGAAATAAGTGTCCTTTGCTTCATATCGATGGGTGGATGCAGCTGTCCTTATTTGTATTTAATCTTCCTTGAGAAATCAAGCATTCTGAATAGTTCAAATTTCAAAGGTTTCTGGTGAATTTTGCCTAGAATAAATGCACTGATCAGATGCACAAAAGTGAATTATGTGTCACTTTCATAAGATAGTGAGGTTTTCTGGATGAAATATCTGGTCTGTTGTCAGGACTGGAGAAGAAGGGGACATTAACTAGGAGATTTAAAAAAGGTTTCTATTTGATGTATTGTCTACCATTTCAAGCTCACTTTCAGATCTGTTGTGTCCTTTACAGACACCCCCATTATAGAAAAAAGGGGGAAAAAAAAGGAAAAAAGAAAAAAAAAGTAGTTTAGCTGTAATTTTATATCTTTAATTACTGGTATAATTATGCAATGCACATTCAAGTGCACTCTTCTGGAGCATTTCATCTTCCGTGTATGACGGACAAAAAATAATCTTGGTTGCAGAAGCCATCTACTTCAAGATCACCTCTCATAGGTTTACTTTGTAATACCCTTTACAATTTTAAAAGTTGTTTTTCTATTATTCAATTTTTAATGATTAGATCTTGGTGTTTTCCTTGAAACTAGTACACTGAAAAAGGAAAACTGTACAGTGGGATTTTTGCACTTCCCATCTCCTTTTTTCACCTCTTCCAACGACTAATATCAGCATCATTTTTCTTCCTGTAAGCTGAACAGTTGGATAAGACTGAAGTCATGCTTCCGTTTCAGGGCTGTTTTTTCAGATTTTTAATCTAATGGCATTTCCTTTGTCTAGCACCTAGTGAGGCAGCAGCATCTTATTTCTTTGGGATTTTTATTTCCTCTTTTTCTTCTGAGAATTGCAAAACCTTTGTATTTCAAAGATTTTTCTGATCTTCCAAAGTACAACAATTGTTTATAGTACCACAAATAAATTTTAAATCTCTCTGATTTCTTGTAAACTTTTTATTTTTTGTTAATGTGCATATTCACATACATACTCATCTAAAAGATGCACAACAATAAGGAAAAAATGCTCTTTGTAGCTTAAGGGTAATAGTGTCAATGGTAGGTGCTTTATCAGAAAAGGATCAAGACCACAATTAGGAGAAGGAATGGGGTTATTTTCTGAAGTGATGAATGGAAAGATTCTCAAGATCTGCTCATAGGCCTCTGGTTCTTGGTGGCATCACAAAGACATCTCTGTGATATCTAAAGTAGGTGTGTTGAAAGAGAAATTCTCTTACTAGTCAGATACATCTTGACTCATTTCAGAAGGGTACCTTGTCTACTTTGTTCTTAAGACTGCCTTATGTAACTGGAGAATGAAGGAAACACTTAACAGACACTCTTCTTTGGCTGTTCCCTTACTTACTTTTATGAGATTGCTTCTGTCTGCATAGAACAGTTTATAGACAAAAAAATAAAAAGCCTACAGCCCATTTCCTAATTAGAAAACCATACCAAAACAAAACAAAACAACCCCTTGAGAAGTCATGTAGGAGGAATCAAGAAAGGAAGTTCTGCCGGTCATTCTAAGCACATGGCACATGGCTTAGCTTGTTCTTGCAGAGAAACTGATTTTTTTCAGCTTCCAAACAGAACTGAAGAATTAGGAATTGACAGCATGGGAAGAAGAATAAATGGGCAAAATGTTTGAACTAAAAGAAAACAGTAAAAATGAAGGGGGTTTACTTCAACACAAACTAAACAGTTTGGTTTTATACTCAGTTGAAATGATATGTTTCTTGATTCAAGCTAGTGTATTGTACTTTAGTGGTAAAGCAGGCTAAGAACCTACACTCAGCTACTGCTGCTGGGCTAAAAAGGGATAATTTGCTAAATGGTGGCAATTCAGTCTTTTGATCATATGACTCTCTATTCAAACAGCAGTGCTTAGTAGCTGTTGCCCCTCCAAAATAAAGAAATAAAAGCTCTGTCATTCCAAGTCATAAGGTCACACCTTCCAAAAGCAGCAATTGCAACACTAGCATTGACTGAATTGAATTTTGATTTTTAACTAAGAACTGTAATGCCTATCTTCAAGTTGTGATCTGCAGATGGATCTGTTTCAGTTTATATTTAAATGGTTGTAGTTTCCAAAGGAGGCAGTAGGTAAACCCTCCAGAGGGGGCTTACATTTAAAATTGCATATGATGAATGCCTCTTTGAAGTTGTCCTGCACTGTTGTTAGTATTTCAGATAATCACTGGTTCTTTTCTGTCTCACAACAGGGATATTCATTGTCAATGTGCCTTTGGAATACAACATCTTACTAAATGCGAGCAGTCCCACTCTACTGGTGAAGCCCGTAGGACAAGCACTTTTTACATTTGTCGATGGCCTAGATCCCTACACCCTGTATGAGATAAGAATACAAGCATGCCAGAATGGTTAGATGATTTTAAAAGACTCACCTCTGTGACTTGAAGGGAATGGAGATTTTCCAGATAGATTCAACTCAGCAAAAGAGATAAAATCTTATTCCTACATTGGATTTAAATGTTTACCTAGTACAAAGAAAGCCTAGCATTGAATGAAACATTAAATATTTCTTCATGTTATATCAGAAATATTTTAAATGGAGATTTAAAAAATGTATTTTAGTTAACGTGCCATTTTATTAAAAGCTCTTCACAAATACCTTAACAATTTTTGAAAATGTGCATACAGGGCAAAATCAGTTCTGTAACTGTTACCAACAAGAAGTGGTTATTATAAAGACAGGAGAGCCCAAATATTACAAAATTACTTGACTTTAATGGAAATTTTCAAAATCCCATTGAAATGAGTTTTTCTAAAATGACACTTTGGAAGCAATTCTCATCTGCACTGGTGAAAATCAGGAGTAATTAATCAATGGAGTTTTTAAATGGTGGTAATTTAAATAAGTCTTTAATAATGAAATGAGGTGAAATGAGGCACTGTTTCATCAGGAGCTTCTTTACTTGAGATTCATTTGCTTTTACTGTTTCTTTTTTGTTATTGAGAAAGAAGCTGTTATCACTAAGCAAACTTCGGGTTTTGTAGGTGGATGTGGAGTGGGTGGTCTGACATATTCAAGAACTGCTGAAGCACCTCCTAAAGATTTGAGCCCACCTATCGTTAAAGCAATGGGAACTGCGCTCGTAGAAGTGAAATGGGCACCACCTAGGAAGCCAAATGGCATCATTACTAACTACTTTATTCACAGGTAAATGCTTTTATCACCTCAGATTCTTGGCCTTATTGAACTGTTCATTTCTTTATTCCTTGATATACTGGGAGTTTTAAAAAAAGTAGAAGTATATGGTGAAATATATATTACCTTTCAAATGCTAATGTAAGATGCTGGATCTACAAATGGCAAAAAGCAAGTGAAAATATATTTTTAAAAATTCAAAGGGATAGAGAAAAATTATAGGATAGATACTCTCACTGTGCTTGCCCAGACCTCTAGGTACATTCTTCCATCCTCTCTGATAGACAGTTCAGGAGTTTGGAATGGAAACAGCAGTAATTCACCATTTTAAAAGGGAAAAAAGGGTATTTAAGTTCCTAACACAGATCAAATTTCCAAGATAAATAATTATGTTCCTGTTTGTAAGTAATCTGTAGTGTGATTACAGTGCATCTATTTGCGTTCCTTGCTGTTTATATTCAGCTGCCCTTTCTAGGTGGTTGACTGACATACCCTCAATGCCTATGAGCAGCTTCATGAGCCCTGTGTGAGGACTTTGCAGATATCTGTGTTTAGGGAAGCATCAAAGTAGCAGAGCACTGACATCTGTTGTGCCCACTGACCCTTTTTTAAAAGCTTGCTGAAGGGACCTTCTTGAATAGCTTCAGAAAGTCAGAGAATATAAAAAAACTCAAGCCATGTATTGGAGAGAAATTTAAACTCTGAAGTTCCTGGTTTTCCCAGCTCTAAATATGTGTAGTAAACACATGCTGGGCTGAACCTAGCCTCCCACAAAGAGTTTGGGACATTTTATTGTATTAGAGCTGCGACTGAGAAGACAGGGAATCCAATTACCTTTTGGAATCAGCAGTGATAATTAATATAAATTCACTTTTTCCTTATACACTTTAGTAGTCTCTAAAAATTCCTGCTGTCTTGAAATATCCTTTTGTTTGCCTTTTTTAAATTGTCTGTTAAAAATAATATAAAAAAAAAAGTCCCACCCCTGTATAAAGAGGAATAAAATGTATGTTATAGCCCAAGACATGTCTTCACTGTGTTGGTTTTGTAAATAAAGCCGATGATTACCGCTGCTATTCCATGGCAACCATAGAATGGGAAAACAGGAAATATAATGCAGAAAGCCTGCTTCAGTGAAAAATACTGTAAATTGAATTTGACAGCATTTGATGGCATTTGATTATTCTAGTCACAGCCAAACAATGATATAAAGAGTAATATGAAACAGAATGTGTTACTGCCTAGCAGACTCAAAAGCAATAAACCTTCCTCCAATGTGACACAATCACTTCACAATCATAATTGTAGCCTGTTTGATACCTCTGAGTACAGCAGAAGGGCACTGACTGACATAGATACATTTTGTTTTTTATTTAAAGTGAAATGAAAATGGCGCACTGGGGCTCCAGATACAATCGGTATATTCACCTACATAGGCATGAATCACTTGGCAGTTATTTCAGCTGAAGTTTAAATGTGCTTAGACAACAACAATATCAAATCTTTCTCAGATAGCTGCAAAAAAAATCAGAAATGGGATGTAAGCACATAGTTCTTTTTCATTTTGTAGCCACACATAGTCTTATGTTGTTATAGCAGCAAGCCTGCAGTATTTCTATGGGAGGTTATGGCATGTAATTTCTTCTTCATCATGTGCCTCTTCCTTACTGCATCACCACCAAAATAAATTCATTTAACTTCAAAACCTGGAATGCTTGGGGAGCTACTGTGTGTACTGAACTTTGCATTAAAATGGCAGGACTTGTGCTTTAGTCTAGAATCATAAAAGCACTTGCAAGTTTGCAGCCATTTTGCTAGAAACCAAAAAATTAAAATGTTAGTTTATGATAAAAGAGATGGTGACATTTTATTTTTGATTCATATAGAGGTTTTAAACAGAGATCTGAGGCTTTAAAACTCCTAGCAAGGACCACAACTTAGAAGAGATTCTGAATGAGAAAAGATTATGAGACAATCCCCAATCTACTTCTCTTCCCATTCATCATTACATAACATCCCTGTGACAGCCACAGAAGTTGTCAGTCTGGAAAAATAATATTATGGAAATAGGTGATGTATTTCTTGCTGTATTTAATACAATATAGGGCACATCAGCTGATAGAACCGCTCTCTGTTGACCACTAGCATGCACTCTGTAGGATGCACATGAGATGACTCTTAAAAGAAATATTGCCTGTAAAATTATAAGTATTTTGGTTCTTGCTTAAGGCAGTGTCTGAATTTCTGTCAAAGTGTCTATGTCATGTTCAGTAAGATTGTATTATTTAGTGTATATATATGTGAGTTTGTAATGTAGCTCTCATTAGGTGAGCAATCCTGATGGTGACAATGTAGCAGAAAAATCAACAGGCAATTTAAGATAGAGGACATGTCTCAGTGGCTGTTGACTGTTGTGACTTGCAGTGTAGAGGCTTCTAGACTGACTCTATGATTAATTAATCGCCTACCCTTGTATCCTTAACTGTGAGCTGCACCAGATGGGTTCCAAGGTATGTATATTAGTAGAGTAGTGGTTTAGTATAAGAATCCTTATGGATAGATATGTCATGGAGTGTAAGAATTCCTGAAGGGTTTTATTTATACCTGTAATTGATAAAATACCTAACCTAAACTAGCATGTTACCTGCAATAGTCTCAAATGCCTTTTGTTCACTTTTTGACATCAAAACTTGTAAACCCCTCCCCCCCCCCAAAAAAAAATAATAATAAATAAATGTACAAACTACATTAGTATAGATTTGTTGAATCCAAATGGGAAGTCAGGCTGCTTTATTTTAATTGGATGTGAAACTGTAGAGGGGGAGCACTGCTGATGTTGCATTATTCTCCCACATTTGACAGTGCGATTCCCTGGCTGTTTGAATCTTACCCCAGGACTTCTCAGTGTTTCTAGAAATAACTCACTACCACTCTGGTAAGGAAAACAGCAGGCACTGCTAAAACATGTACTTTTGTTGCATGGTGAAAGGTAAACATGGGAGGAATAATTCTGGGTTGACCTGCAAGACCTCAGGGATTCACTGAGTCTCCTTCCACGTAAGAAAGCTGAGGGGTGACTGTTGCAGTTAGTGTTGCTGCAGTCCTCCGCATAGAGCTCTAGAGTCAACTGTCACAAAGAGGATTATATTCTCCTCTTTGTGTCATCTGGCTCAGATTGGCAGTGGGGCAGGGAGAATTTGCCCTTATAAAAACAACTGTATCTGAGCATCTTTAAAATGAATATAAGCAGCAAATCAGACTGTGCAGATGAAGAGACAGCTTCCAGCTCTCGGAAATGTTATTCTCCTTTGCAGCTCATTGTACATAAGAAACACTTCCAGTTAAATGAGCAGTTGAATCTTAAATCTTAAGACAATTGAAATGATTACAGACTGTTCAACCACTTCTGTTCAAAGTTTATTCATACATGAAGATATTCTGGTTTTTAGCACTACAGATGGAACCATTTACCTAACCATAAGTTTCATTCATTAAATATTCAGCAGTAATAAGAGCTAAATACTTAACCAGACTACATTGTACAGCTTTGCTTGTAGATGAGCTTACAGTTTGATCTTTTAGTGTGAAAAACAGTTTATCACAGTTTCAGAAATTTATAAAACAACATAAATTTGTGTATTCATTTAAATGCCATACTGCTTGGTCAGACAAGACATATTAAATGTGATTTTATTGCACTAAAGTATACTCACTTTTCATTTGTCTGCAGAGATTTTTTTTTTAGGCATGTTTTTGAGCACATGCAGGAAAGACTATATTTTTAGGTGCAGGAGAAAGTCATAGTAGTGATTCACCTTTCAGAATTATATGCCTTACATTAAGTCAGTGAACAGCATCTAAGGGAGAGTTCTGCATAAAGCTTAATTTGCCATTACAATAGAGCATGGGAAAGTGTATTAAAAATAGATGATAAAATTTTGGGGTCAATGGGAAATTTTGTACCCTGACTCTTCCAGACATTTTGTTGCAAGACAGAGAATTGCTAGGGTATCTTTCCTGCCTGTTCTACCTGGCATGCTTCACCCAGTTCTGCCAACCAATTCTCAGTATCAACACATCTTATATTTTGTGTATTTCACTACACAAGAGACGTCATACCTCAAAACCCTTCTTTTTTCAAACTCACACTTTAATCCTTCTAAATTAAACAGTGTTCATATTGCCTGCTTGTCTCAGAGTTTAGCAAAAATTCTTTAGTTTCATATAAGAAAATAATGTATTCATGCATGCCTTATATATGCATATACACAAAGGATGAATAAACAGCTGTGTACACACATGCATTCATTATGTTGTTCATATTTGCTTGTAAATACCTGGGTATATATTATTACAAGCAGCTAAGATTATAATTTGTAAAAAATTGTTGCATTTTGTATTTTTAAAGTAATTTCTGGGTTGGTCTAACAAAATAAAATCTGACAGAATTCTGTGAAATACAGATTTTCTCTTGCCAAAGAAATGTTCTTCAGCTTTTCTGTGTGTGTAGTGATGATGACACCCAGTACTCAGACAAACCAATTTTACTTCTGCAAATTTGCCCTACTTGCAATAGAAGTGGCAGATAATGTAATTTGCTTTTTGTTGTTGGCACAGAGGGTGAAAGTGCTTTTACGTTCTGCAGAGGCCAAGGTTCCTGTGAAGAGTAGGAGAAATACTTAAATTCATATGCAGTACAGCACAACCATCATTGAGATTTATCACAGTGTTTAAATGTAACCAACTTAATTTCACACAAACATTTTTATGCCAACTGAAAGAATTGATTTGATAACTGTTTTGGAGATGAGTGCTCGCCTTATTACAACTGTTGTAAATTATATACTAGAAGGGGCCACATTAGAAAGGGACTGAGGATCATCTGTAATCTCCTTTGATACTCAGAATATCACCAGGTCCAACACAAACATCTGTAGTAGGAATGTTATATATGTGTATGTGTGTGTATGTATAGATACAGATATATATACGTACATACAAAAATAAAAATCCATTGTGCCAAAAGCCTATACAGTGAATTGTCTTCATATATCTTAAGGTTGCATTTTTAAACAAATACAGCATTGGAAAAAATATGTCATTTATTACAGAAAGCACTACTTGTGATATTTTAATGAGTTTTTGTGATGGAGCTGCAAATTCTGCTATGTTTATGCACAAGGGATTGCTTACTCCAATTGCAAGAACAAATGAGATGTTTATTGTGGGCAAAAAAGAATTTAAAAGTGTACGGCTTTGGTTTTGAGGGCATGATAGAATATTTATCCTTTGTTCACTAGGTAACGCTTTTCTCAAGTAAATTGGTCATAAGTTTTCCATGAGGGATCCTGAGATGAGTACATCCATAAATAGTTTGATTCTCAGAAATGTTGAAATTTGCACCCATTTGCAATTCAAGTCATTACTTAGCAACTACTTGTGGATTTAAAAGTTAAAATTCTAAATTCTGAAAGTCTCATATCTAATGTGTTCTATCCTAAGTGGACAGTATGCTATTGTATTGCTACTCTGCTACTATGGACTGGTACAGCACACTTGTTTGACATATTTTGTAGTTTTCTTCTAGATAAAGGAGAATAATTAAATGATTGCCTCAAAAAATCTTTTCTTCACTACTCTAGCACCTAACACAAGTTCAGGGAAATGCTTTTAAGATGCAGAGATAGGTAGGCAGTTCCTTGCGTGTGTGTAATGTGTAGAAGTAAGTTCTTTACTTCTCTGAAGTACAGCTTGAAGTTAGAACTTCAGCACCTACTACCGTGGGACTGTTAAAGTTATTTTCAATTTTAAACACAGTCCCTTTGATTTCATTTCAGACGTCCTGTGGGCAGTCAGGAAGAGCTGCTTTTGTTCATCTGGACTGAAGGACCTTTGGAATTTATTGATGCATCTGATGCTCTACAGCCTTTCACCCTCTATGAATATCGTGCCAGAGCTCAAAATGCTGTGGGGTCAGTGGACAGCCTGTGGGCTTCAATTCAGACTCTGGAGGCTTCCCCATGGGGCATGGAAGCCCCCTGGGCACAAGCGACAAGTGCGTACTCGGTGTGGTTGAACTGGACCCAGCCTGTCTCTCCCAATGGTGTTATATCTCTGTATCGAGTAGTCTATCAAGAAAAACGCAGTGATCCCACGTTTAGCATGCCAGCTGTTACAGCACTAACCGTAACGGTAAGAACTGGACCACAAAAGAGTGGTTTAATTTTTTAGTTGGTTTTACTTTGCTTTGATCTCTGTGGTATTTTAAAGTCTCATTTAATACTGATTGGAAAAGTGGGGTTTCCAATTGCCAGTAGTTTTGTTGGTTTAAGTGTTGTGTTTGGCCCAGTGCAGACCAAACCATTTCACATGAATATCCAAATCCTGGTAGAGGCAAGTAGATTACTGGAAAGCATAGATGGGGTCATGTCTGGAGGAATTAAGCACATGCATGTAACTTTGTCAGCCTTGCTCTGAAAATACTGTCCTGGGCTTTTTGTCTGACTGTTGAAATACTTTCACGAGGTCTGCACAAAGAACAAAAAAATCACTTCTCCTTGTATATAATTTTAGTTTTGTGATTCAGTTGGAATCACAAAGCGAATGAATTCATTAGTAATTACATAGTTCATATATGCAACACATTTGCATGTTTCTCTCATAATTCATTAGTAATTAAAGCAGATCTACTTTTACTTTCATTACATGTACTTATATTAAAATGTAACTTTGCACTGCTAATATGTCTTTCCCTTCAAGGGACTTTCCAAACATTAATGTCTGTAAATATTACATTTCTATTCAGTATGTGAAGGGATAGACTCTGGAAAAGGCAGGTTGTTTTGTGAACTGACTAACAATATTATGTAAATCAGTGACAGAAGTGGTTATGGTTTGTGCAGTTACCGCTGTCCTCCCACCTATATATTGTTACATATAGATATATATAACACATCTTTTCTATAGAAAGACAGCTTACAGATAGTTGACTAAACTGCTCTGTATTAGGACAGATGCTGTACTTGGCAGTCTTCTGAAAATAAGTTTTAGAAAATGGTTAAGGAGTTTGTAATAAAGTTGGGTTTCCTCAACAGGCCACCTCAATTTCATAAACCTAGAATTTTTCCTAAATTATGTTCCTAGGCCATATTTGTATTGAATAACACCGGAAAGCTCCATAATTCTTAATTACCCCAATTACAAATTATCTGTTTGACATTCAAGTTGGCTCCTAAAGAGCTTTCTCTGGAATACTCAATAGTAACCTTAAAGTAACTCCCTCAGACAAATCTCAACATGACAAGATGGGAGATTCCAGCTCGGTAGTTTTACATCCTCTTGTGGTCCCATGGTTCCAAAGCAGTTTTGTGTCTAGCTTCCTGGAAGCCTAAGCAAATTAAGTTGGTAATACAGCTTTTTCTGAAAAAGAAAACGGGTCCTGGACTGAATGATAGGAATATATACTTTTGGCTTCTGAAGTAGTTGCATTCACATTGTAAGTATGCTAGGTTTTAGAAAGTAGATTGGGATTTTGAAGTCATTGAACTTCAGTAGCCTTTCAGTAATTAGCTCCCTTAGCTTGTTTTTAAAAAAATAATCACAATCATAATTGTGATGGGACACCAAGATTTCAAAACCAGTGAAATGACAGGGCTTCTCCTAATACTCTGCTTCAGCAGCATGCAATGTGTTGCTGAGCGTTGGAATTGACCTGGCCGGTCATGCATTGCAATGTCTTCTAAGCATGCCAACAACAACAGAAAATGTCCAAGATGGTTGCATTGTGGGTAATAAAACCTACCAAATGGTCTTTTAAATAATGTTGCCACAGTGTGTTTCTTTAACAGCATCAGTTAAAGGCCTTTTAAATTAACAAGCTATTATTTACTGAATTAGTGTTTTCCTGGCTCCAAAGTCCTTTATTTTCCCCAAACACTATCCTGAATCAAAATGACATCCTGGCAGCATATGTATAGCTGTTCTACTAGTGTTGCAGCAAAGCTGACTTGCATGTTTTTTCTACTGTCCTTTGTCGTGAACATTTATCGATTATTATTTTTGCTACCCTTTTTTATTTCTAAATATTATACTACCCTTTGGGGAGAAATCTTTCTGCACAGCTATTCTATCAGTTGAACTCACTTCAAGCTGCTGTAACTACATTAACTCAATAGAGTTGCTGCTGATATATACTAAGGAGCTGAGGTCTGAATCCTACCTCTTCTGAATATAGCAGAACAGCTGAAGCTTTGAATCAAAGTTATTGACATAAAATGCACAGAGTCCTGTTATCAAAGATATCTTTGGGAGGTCAGGTCAACTATCCCAGCAGGCAAAAACCTGGACACCAACTTTCAGAGTTATAACCCCTTAAAGATAGAATTTTATCATGAAATTGCTGATATATCCTTAACTGTAGCTTTGTGAACGAGACACTTTAATTAAAATGTAATTTTATTGAAGGAACTAGCATTCCAATGATTAAACTTCTGCCCCTTTAAAATATAGCTTTCAGGGGTACTAGGCTAAATCATTTAATCTCCTAAAGCATCTCTATTGGAGCTCCCTCGTGGGATATGCCATTAGTCATTCTCTCACACAAGCTTCCATGTTACAAGCAAGACTTAAAGTATTAAGCGAGCAATGAGTTTGGTCCTTTATTTAATCTGTTAGACTCCATTCTTATCCCATTAGATTATTCCAGAAAAAAAAAGCAGTGCTAGAATCACGGTAGCCAATCCCACCCTTGCTCTTGTTGGTTGCACCCTGGTTGCCTGCCACAGGACATAAAGCTTGACCAAAACCTAAAGCAGAAATACAATCCTGCAGTGACACTGCAGGATACAAATTAAGCCCTTGGTAAAGTCCCTGCAGACTGTTCTAATTTGGCAGCTTCATTTCAGTCCATTTCCAGAACCAAATGAGAAGCATCTTCTGGGTTTTCAAACCATTTGACAGACTTATGCACTCTACCTTCCCAAAATGCAGCTGTTCACTCGCCAGTTAAGGTGCATTAATCTGTACTTGTGTCAAAGGTATGGCTGTCCGGTACCTTAAGGTTATTGCTGACGCCCTGAAATTTTATGCTGCCTAGAAGATAAAAATGAGAACTCAGTTCTGAGAGCAAAAGCTGCTGCCACTCAAATGAACGGAGGATCTCCTGCACCATTGGAAGCGAGTGAAGTACATGTGAGCCGTTTTGAGGCTTTGCAGTTAAAGCAGTGTCACCCATTTCCCTAGCTTGTTTGGCCAGGAGTGTAGTGACAGATGTTAGGTGACAGCAAGTTAAACTGACAGTCTGGTTTATTTGCAGAGCAATGTCAAGTCAAGACTGGTTACAGCAGTACAAGTGTCTCCTGCAATGTCTTCCCAGTTCATTTTAACCCTCTAAAGTAAGAATGATATTTAGTGTCTTATTGACAGCATTAACATGCGACAGATGTGTTTGTAGGGGAATGGAGTGACAGTAAGTTCTCATTTACAGAAATCTGCATAAAGTGACTAGGTTGTCAAGGCAAGCTTCTGACTCTTGTGAACATAGGGCTTAAGCTTGTGAACATAGGACCCAGAGCTGATTTCATCATCAAGCCAGCACCTGCCAAATGGCAAGAAAGCATCACAGCTCTTTAACTGTTATATTCCATACAATGTCGTGAGGTAAAACTGTGGGTAAGTTTGGACTTTTTCTTGGTAGATGTTTTTTGGGTGTGTAATGCTGTTTCTCCCATGACAGTTATATCAAGTATTGGGCTGTTTATCATGAAAAGGAGAATTCAAAGCCAAGAAGATAAGTAAAAAAATACAACTATGTAGCTGTTAGAATGTGCTTGGAGAAGGAAAAGCATCCAGAGGTGAGGGCTGTAAAGAAAAATTCTGCCTGATATGGGCAGTGACTCCCATTATTATTATGTAGGATCAAGGTCTTGGTGTGTCAAATCTGCTTCAGCAGAGTGTAGCTAACAAGTACAGTGTGCTTGTCACAGGTTGCAAGAGATAGGTGTAAGCATTGTAGGCTTTATTCCTGGGAAATCTTAGACCTGTGCCTACCTAGAAGCACAGGTCTACTCACAATGTGTTTTCCAGTATGAGGCTTAGGCCAAATTTATATTACAAGGCTTTTTTTTTTGGCACAGCTATGTCAGCTAGGGGTGTAAAAAGTTAACACATCTCTTAGCTGATACCACTGCACCAGCAAAGCCTTTGTTTTGGATGCAGCTATGCTAATGGTTGAGAACACGTTGGCTTACCTTACATTATTTGAGGAGATGGTATATAACTCCACTGTCCAAGCTCCTCTTGGAAGATGCTTCATCTATGGTAGGGAAATCTGTACGCATGTTGCAGAATAGCAATAACAATAGAGACTTTGATAGGAGGATGAGGCTTTGGCTTGCATGATTATATTGTTGTAACCAGACGGTAATTTGTATATTGAATGTATAACCAGAGTAAAAATAATAAATAAAGCCTACTTGCTGGAAAACTCCATAGAAAATATATCAGAAGTCATCTTAAGTAGCCAGTACTGCCATAAAGAGATGTTTTCTATGGAAGATTTTACAGATATCTGGAATCTCACATCCAGAGTTAGTTCCTTTCTATTAATAACATTCAGAAATAAATACATCTGTGTGTGATCCTTCTTTTCTGTTTCCTCATATAGACCAGTGAACATCTGGCAGCATTAGAGATGAGATACTGTGTAGTTACTAACTCCCTTGTACATAACATTATTGGGTAATGCAGTACACAGGACTGTACATGACAACTTCCATCTAGCCATGAAGATTGTAGCCACACAAATAAGAAAAAATATGCCAAAGAGAGTGATCGGTGAAACCTTTTTATACATGCCAGTTTCACATGCCTGGGAAATGGACTACGCTCTAAGAAAACAAGATGAGAGTAAATGCATGAATCCCTGCACATGCCATAAATTCAGAAGATGTGCTACTTAGCAAAGAATGAAAGCCGTAAACGGCAGTGGAGGGCAAAAGTTAATTAGGCTACTGTGCTGCTGTTAGTGAGTGGAAGGTAGCCACAACCAGAAACAAGATGGCTGCTCAGCAGTGCCCTAATACAGCCAAAAGATCATCTCCTTAGCTCTGCAAGGGCTTGTGGGTTAGGGGGAAATCATACACAGATGACTAATTTTTTTATGGTTCACAGCCGATCAAAGTGAAATTCAGCAGCTGTTCAGGACAAGTGACCACTCTAACGGCTGTAATATAACCTGCTAAATAGAGAGGGAATTGCATGAGAGCAAGAGGTTAGCTGTGATTATCGGCAGGTGAGTGCTTTATTGAAGTTGAAAGACCATTAACATTGATGGAGTAATTATTTCAACTTGAAAGTAATTACCTTGATGGGTGATAACTTCTCCAGTGTTCCCAGATTTGATTGGACCAAACAGTTGTGAACTCTTGAAGCCTAGAAAAATATTACAAAAATACTGCAATGTTTAAATTACTGAAACCACTGTTAGAGTATTTTAATTATGCCTAACAGTGAAAAGATTTTAACTTACAACAACTGGTGACCTCTCATGTATAGAGACGTTTGCTTTCTAATTCCAATGAAATGATCCACGCCTACTACTACATGTGTGCTGTATGTGATGGGTCTGCAAATGAATCATTTGATTTAAATGCAGTTTTTAAGATTCAAAGCCTCGTTAGCACAGTTTCAGGAAGGGCTTGTACTGGAATTGCTGTAATTGTTTTATTTGCCAGGAAAGCCCAGTAATATAAAATGCTTCCCGTGTTTTAATCTCTAGACCTCTTAAGCTTACACAGGATGAATACAGGACAAGTGCTCCTTCACATTGAAGGCTGCTAAAAGAAAAAAAAAAAAGTGTGTGAGGCAATCTGTGTCTCACAGATTCTGTTGTTTCCATGCTGCTGCAGAATATGCTGGATTTGGCACTACAGCTCTGTTTAAATAAGCATTTGGATTGGCACTACGATGCCCCTCCAAGAAACTGATTAAGTGCTTCAATAAGCCCCACCTATCAAGGCAGACATGTAGAATTGTCTAGTTAGAGCAGAAAGGATGAAAAGGATTGTTGCACAACTTCGATGATTTTGAAGTGGTGTGGTAATAGAACTGGACGAGAAAGGTGAGAGAGAAAGAGAGAGGCTTCAGCTTCTCTATTTATACCATCCTTGTTGTAACCAAGGCCACTTCACTGTCTCCTGGATGCTTTCGGCAGCCACAGAAACAGCTTTAGACCCTGCTGGCACTCTGCCAAGGAATCTTTGCATCCTCGTGAGTTAGAGTGCGGGGTAGCGGGGAGAGGTTTCTCTGGTGTCTGTGAGGTCTTAATATGTTGTCAGGCAACTGGCAATTTGGATTAGTGAAGGTTACAGCAAAGGAGGTTTTCATTCATTTATTTATTTATTTATTTTACTATTTTCTCCCTAATTCAGTGTGCAACATGAAGTTAACATAACTTTGCCCTTCGATACATTTTTGGACCAGAAGTAAAAACACTGATAGGGTTATGTCTGACCATGCCAAATCACACACTCTAGACTGACTAGACCCGAGCGCCTTGGATCAATAGGTAATTTTTTTCTACAAATAAATTAGTTCCCTGTTCAGAAATATCTGGTGTATTTTATCCTTGGGTTTCTCCTTGTGCAAGATCCAGTTTTCACCCATTCCATAAGTCTTTTGATGAGTGAAACACATGTAGAATTAGGTCTTTTGGTGGATATTTAAAATGTCGGACTTTAGACATCTAACCTAGTTATGCTATTCGTAACCATGAATGTCCTCTATAGACCATGAAACCTCCAGAACTTCTAAGGCATGGACATTTACCTTCCTTGGGCTGCAGCTGTTCACACGAGACTGCTTTCCTCTAGTGCATTTGTGTGCCACTACTGGCATGTCAGTCAAAAGAAGGTGGTTGATTTTAAGCTGATTAATCAGCTGGTCTTTTCTAACCCACATAACGGGATTATGGAGGTTGACAGATTTAAAAGATGGTACCCTCTGACAGAAAGATGGTCATGGGCAGCAGTCTGGAAGTGGTAATCTTTTCAATTTGTATACCTGCAGTCATAAGAGGAGAGGTGACCACATGACAAAGCCTAAAGTCAGATGCCTAAAATGAGATTGTGTAAATGCTCCATGTGCTGTTTCTCTCTATATGTTTTTATATGTATGTTTTTCTTTATGGTGTCTTTCTGTAATTCTTACATTTCAGTTGTGAGAATAAGGTTTAGCTAATCAGGCACTGTGGAAAAATACCATTGACAGGTTTTTTACTAATTTGGAGAAACAAAATAGCAAAACAGAAACCCCTACTAACCTTCACCTTATTAATTATAATTTGATAAGATATGAATTATGGTATGAAATACGATATATTAATTTTATATAATATGAGGGACATTGTTCCCTTTGTGCCATGTTTGTGTGACTACACTAAATCCGCTTTAAAAACAAGGTTTTGGTAAGCTAAAGATGTTTTTTCATAAATAAGCAGGAAATAAAAATGGAGAAGGAGGCGGCAGAAATTTGTTGGGTAATATGTACAGCTGTTTTTCAAATCAGATATCTGTTTAAAAATGCTTAATTGGATTTGACTAGATTTTAATTCATGTTTAACCAACATTCTTAAGTGGATGTATCAGGCAACTTCAAGATAACGCTCTTTGTTGGTAAAGTCGTAGGGCAGCTTCCTAAATCCCCAGGGTCATGCCCAACAGCTACCAATACAGGAATTCTTCAGCTGATAATTAAAAAGGCCACCCCCACCCCCATCCTATTCCCCTGCCCACTCCCCTCCACAAATAAAGTCTTTTATTCAAATTGGCTGAGAAGTCTTATGTCATATGCTCATATTTCATAGGGAATTTTAACAAGCAATAGGTAATTTTAATAAACAGAATCCTACCTCTTTTTTTAAAAAAGCAAGATCAAGCCATATGACTCATGGGAATTGGTAATATAACATAGAGCCTCGTACCGCTGGGGACTCCATTTGAATCTAATCCAGGTCTACAGTCACCAAAGTCATTCTCATCAAACAGCCGTGGGGTGTCCTACGCAAGATAAGTTTAGTATTCTCAGCTGACCTCCTGTCCTTTCTCTTTACTGCTCCCTTTTGAATCCATTCCCATCACTCAGCGTCACAGCCTCATTCAAGCTCATCTCCCCTATGCTTGTTGCAGTTTCCCATTTTCTGCCTGCCAAGTGACCTCTCTCTCTCCTCCTTTCAGACTTTACAAAAAGCACTGGAATGCATGTATAATCTTGCCACACTGGTTTTTTTTAGGGGGCAAGACCCTAATTCCTGCACAGTGCTAAAACATGAGTTTATCAACAGAAAGCTCTTTGGGAGTGAGAATGGGTGTCTGTCTGTTAATTTACAGCACTATATAAATATTATTTTTGAGACTATAATAGCAATTATGGTGAATAGGGGCCAGATGGCCTCTGTATCTAGAAAGCAGAATGGCAGTGTATTTTTAATGGACTTAAATGTTACTTTTTGACAGGCAGCTAATATTAAATTCTATATTATAGGTGCCTGTCAGGTGAGTATGGTTCTGAGTTTTGGTTTTTGTTGAACTAATTACTAATGTCATGCCTGGATACTTTTGCCCACTAAAGCCTTGTTCTGTGGTGGGGTCTTTGTTGTTGCCTTTTTTTTTTTTTTTTTTCTAAGGATGGTTATTGATCTCTTGCTGAGCTGAGATTTCAGTTTTATGCCAGATAGTTTGATTAATGGGTTGGTTTCTGTAAGTGGACTGAATGGGGATAGGAAGCACAAGCCGCTCATGCCGCCAACCCTAACTCCGTCAAGACGCATAGCTCATTATGAAACAGTTATCAAGTATACATGAAAAATTAATTGGGCTCAGTTTGATTCTGAAAAGGATCAGCTTTCTACTTGGCGGTCCCCCCAATCTTTCCAGATGTTGCACGCTAGCCCCTCGAGAAGCAGCGAAGGGAGATGTATTAATACATTGTATTGATTAGATCAAGACCCCTGACAGTTATTTGTAGAGATACCATCTGGCTGCTGTTCGAATTCCTTCACCAAAAACAGGACGTGACATGTTATTAATCTCAACTCTCTAAGTATAGACAGTTGCCTTTTCTGCTAAACCGCATTTTACCATTCCGTAGGAGATGGAGGCAGACCTGAAGGGTGCTGAAATTAAGGTTATTACACAAATTGAGCCATATGGTCCAAATATTTCAGCAAGAAAATTGCCAGGCAATAAAAATTGCTCCTGCCTTCCTAATGGTGTAAATTACAGTTTAACCATGGCTCTAATGATGTCCTTCTGCCGCGCTTAACTACTGTTACATGAAGGACATTGTTTTAAAAATATAAAAAACAAGTAAATGCCAGCAGCGTGTTTTACAATCTGTTAGTGTGTCATTAAGAACACTGTCAGAATTACATAAACATAATGGCAGGCAACCTAGCATACAAAAGAACGAGTATGGAAATAGAAAGTGTCTTGAAAACTCCTTTAGCTCTGTAATGTCAAGAGCCCTTTCCCTTCTGGAACTTTTCCAGTATGGGAAAACGTGGCTGGTAATTTATTCCAGTTCTCACACAGGCTCTAATGGAGATTTAAAAACAGAAGAAAAAAAAAAAACTGAATATACGGATGCATTTTGAACAGGTGACAATGGAGAGGTGTAAATTTACTATCGCATTATACTGTAACTGTATATAAAGTTAACTGGGTATGAAAAAGGAATCCAAGATGCAAGCCTCTTTTCAAACTGAAGCATTTTTTTTTATTCTTTGGGATCATAATGGGACTTTCTGTTGTTTTTCAGACTGTTTGGAGAATTGCAGAGTATTAAAATGGTTTCAAAGCTCAAAAGCTCTGTGAATTTTACTAACAGAGCTAGCAATCCTAAAAAAAATGTTTATTAAAAATAGCTGTAAGTTATTTGTTACTAAAAAAAAAAAGAAAGTACTTATCCAGTCAGCAGATGGATTACTGATTCAGATGATTCATCATACCGTGTGAAAATTAAATTGTAAATAAATAAAGTGAATAATTGGCCACTCATCCAACTATGAACAAAGGAAACACTCTGAGATGGCCATACAGAGAGGAAGAATCACGTAGGTTTATAATAAATACTATTTGGAATATTTAGTTTGACCACTTCTACTTTAAACCATGTGCAGAGTTTAAGAGTTCATGTATGCCAGATTTCTTGGTAAAATAACCTAGTACAGCCATGTTACCAGCCTGGCATCTGGCTGACCAGGCGGCAGGGCACTGGTTCGGGGAGGTGCACTTAGAGCGCTCCGTACCAGTAGTTTTGTAGAAGTGGCTGCTGGAAACCAAGGGGTCCTGTGCCCCACCGCTGCCGCCCCTCTCTCCCTTGGGCCATGTTGCTCTGGGTCTGCTAAGCAGGCAGAGCTGCTGCTTCCCCTGCCCGTGCACCTCTGAAGACAAAATCTTCCACACCCTTGCAAGGGCATCCAGTTCCTGCTAGATCTTCATGCTGGTTGAAATGTATTTTGACAATGATGAAAACACAAGTGAGTGATGTCGAACAGATGAGTGGAAGAAGGGAGATTGTGAATTAGCTGGCTGGGTTGGCTGGTTGGTGAATGAGCTGACAGGCAGCTCTTGCATTTGTCTTCAAACCTAGCACAGTTTCTGAATTGTGTGAGGATCTTATTTGTGTGTGGAACAGGGAAAAGATGACAGAGGACTTTTGACAAATTTAAAACGTCCCCAAACCAGACAGTTTATCAGATTCAATACAGTTCAAAGCAGTCTTTGTATCTGTCCTTCCTGCTTCTCAGTACCAGTACAATCACAAATGAAAGCACTAAAACATAAGTAATTCGTGGCCGGTTGGGTTTTGCTCCAAAGAAACTGAAGGCAGAAAGCAGTAGACTCTTGTGAGGATGGTAGTCTGAAAACTTCCTATATACAATCTGTGGGGGTGTTTACATACATGTAATCTGTATTAGGAGGAAACAAAGTCCAATTTATGAGTTTATTCCATCACACACTGCAAGTATTTGCCTCGGCACCTTGAATTTTTTATCTAACCAAAGTTACAGAAATCCGTGGCAAACGGGATCTGGAACTTCTAAGTCTATTTTTCTCTATGCACAAGAGAGAGATTTTTTTATTTAACGATAGAAACTGTATAGTATTTTTAAATCTGTTTCTTTAGCACTCCTCCATTAAAATCTCTTCAGTCTTTAAAGAGAGAGATTGGTACAGATGTCCTTCCACCAGCATCTGACAGGCTGGAATATTTGGAAAGGATATGCTCATTGAACTGCTTTATGAGTGCCAAGAAAAGCTAGGAGCATGGAGAGAAGGCTTCTACCCATGAAGTGGAAGGCTTGCTGGTAAAAAACCCTGCCAAAGTTCCTACCAGATTCAGAGAAATTTTTCTCACCTTGTTAACAGGTGCCATGTTACAGCTTTAGGGCATCAAACATCATCTGTTACACCTGTGGCAGCTGCAGGCTGCTTTACTCCTTCCACCAAAACTGTGGAAACTGCTTCTTCCTCCATTCCTTTGCCTCCATAAGCCTTCCTTTCTAAGAACCCACTTAGAGAGTACAATGAGTGATAAAGGGAGCAGGAATTCATTTCTGCCCTGAGAGTCTAGTAGAAAATAAATTATGTCTTTTTCAGATTTTTGTCAGGAACTTGTTCCTATTTCCAGATGTTCTGTGGCTCCTGCAGTCCTTACAACAGGCAGGATGCTGCTACAGTCAGGTAATGTGCTTTAAAGGTCTTATGTTACTGGAGGCTGTGTAGTTACACAGGCAAAGCTTTAGGAGGCAAACACATGTCCACTTAAGGCAACCTATGATGTGCAAGAGCAGCAGCTGGACCTGCAGCACAGTACCCTTCACTAAGTTCTTTGACTTTGCAGCTGTAGGATGTCTTTTTAAACTGATCCATGGCTTCTCCACCTTCCTTCTTTATGTAGCACCTATGTCTTTTAAACACTTCTGTGCCCACACCACCCTAACATATAAAGATGATGTTACTGCTGGGGTATGGCCTATCTGAATGAAACCCCTGGAGTATGTGTTGACTGTGAGCCAAAAGGACTCCAAGGAGTTGTATACTCACAACAGGAAGACGAAGAGAGGTCCCAGCATCTGTTTAGCCTACTCATTTTGCTACTAAATTTTGCTCCAAGCATTTTTCCAAGTCTGTGTCCTACAGGTTTGAATGCGCCGATTCTTTTTTCCCATTCAGAGTAGAGTTCCTAGCCTGAGCCAAATCCTCCACGCAATGTGGAGATGCTACTCTAGTGCCTGCAAAAAGGGCACCAAGTTTACAATTGCCCTACAAAATCAGAACTGCAAATGCAGATTTAATATAGCAAGAGAGTAAGCGAAGTGGACTCCTTGCAGGGATAAATTTTTTGTATTTTTGCCATAAAGAAAACTTTACTCATCACAAACAAAATGAATGAAACTTTGCCGAGCTCTTATATTTCAACAGGCTTTAAAAAAGAATTAATGAGAAGTCTGGAAGACATCTTTTCCCAGACAAAGTGAAGTATTATTCTTGTCATTATGGGATCATAAAATTATTTTTTATTGTTTTCTCTTCAGGGGTTCAAGACAGATGATAATTTAGATTTTCTCTAATGCTAGTCTATGCTAGAAATCCTAGACCGTGATGTACCAATAGATCATGAGATTTATGCTATAGTTGTAGCTTAAGACAGTGACATATTTAAGTGCTGTGCGTAAAGTTACTGGAAAGTCCTGGCCTAAAAAGACTGAATAGAGACCCTGAGAGTAAATGAGAACAATATCACCTTTTCCACCAGGTAACACAATAATTTGAGCTGTGGTTGCTTTTAATGTCAAACACAGTGCCCCCTTTGAGGGCAAATAGAGCTGAGAACATGTGGCTTTTGAAATAGATTTCTGAGACAAAAACTTGCAACAGCCCTTCAGCATACTGCTTTTTCCATCTTTCTAGTCCTGCCTAGTAGAATCATAACACTTTCAATTGCTTTGTTAACAAACCCCTGTAATGATATTTGGTTTGAGGGTGTTAATGGAAATTTGAAACCATACTGACTGGAGTAACATCATCTCAGACTGAAGATCTTTACCAATACATTAACCCGTTCATAGGAATCAGGAGTCAGGGATGTGTGCTTCAGTATTATGGATTAACTAAACCCAACCTCTGTTCTGGTTGAATGCCATCTACATACACCATTTAGTTTTGTTGTTCTACTCATGAAGATCCTGATCCAGGATCCTTGAAAAAGCAAAAGAAAGCTTCTGTTGAATTTGAAGTGTTTTGAAACAGCTGCAGTTTAACTTCTGAGGCTATCAATAATTTTTGTTTTCACCTTAAGAAAAAAGAAACTGTTCACCTGTATGATCCATTGCTGTGTGCTGATTGAAATGTTGTCACTGGCTTCTTGGCTGCTCTTTGAGTCTTAAGTGAACTTAACCAAAAATCACAGCTCTGAATTCTAAAAACTTCCTTTCGATGGCCGGTGTTGGCTAGCCTATCTAATCTGGAGAGAGAGTGAGGCTTTTCTGATGGGCTATTCAAAACAGTACTTAAACATAAACGTGATTTTCACTTTAGAGGAACCTCCCTTCCTCTGCACAGAGTATAGAGAATAAATGAAGACACCAGCTACAAAGTTTTGTGTCAGAATGTAGGAGCTCTGACCGTTTCCCATAGCGCCTCTCTTAATCTGTAAGTACTTGAATACATTTATATGTCTGGCCCAAAATGACTACACTGTGTAGTAATTTCTTTTTGAGTTGCTCATTTATAACATGCATACACGCAGCTAATCAATAGATGAGACAGTGAAACTAGTGGATTTACAAGTTAATATGCTGGAGTCAATAATGTGCTGTAAAGACGTTTTCAATTCTGAAATCAGCACAATTTGTTTTGTACTAAGCTTAACTATATACCTGTTGATTTAGCGGTCTATTTTAATTCCCCAAGTAACTTAAATATCCAAGGATAATACAGAATCCAAACTAAACTTGTTACGCTTCAGCTTTCAAGTTATATTTTCAATATTTACATCTTTCATCATTTCAGTGGAAGTTCATCTGTCCACTGGGTTCGCTTGGTTTCAGGACATTAAACCTGCAAGCAGCTTCTCTTCCAGTTATTCTACCAAACTCTATAACCACTCTGTCTTCTTTTCAGCCTTTTTCATGGTGTGGAGTAGATTCTGAGCCTTCATATTGGCAAGACATGTTTGCTATGGGACACAACAATGTAGACGATCTTTATTGAGCCTCATTATTTTCGTCAACGGTGCAGTCCATAGCAGCTGCAATGGGAAAACAAGATTTTTGTTCCTCTTGCCATAATGTGACACAAGGGCTTTCCAGGCTACTTGTTGAGGCTTTCCGCTAGTATACAACCAGTAAGGGCAGGGATCCCTTGTAGCAACCCCCTACTCTGAACTTGGGGGAGCAACCCGCAAGTTCTGGAAGGAAGGTGTCAGATCTGTGCTGGACCTGTCAGTATTTTGAGGGGAAGTGTGCTTTGCTGAGGAATATGTCTCCAAAGTGTACTCCTAATTATATGTCTAATCAATATCCCCTGATAATATTCAGAGGAGAGGCAGAACTTTCCTCCAGCTACTGAAGAGAGGGCGTCCCTACCTGCAGAAGCAGTGTGCGGTGTGCTTCTGGTGCGGAGCAAATCTTTTTTTCCTGGCAGGGGTTGGCATAATTGGAGTGCACCTCTCTCAAACTGCTACCTGCACACCTTCATTTAATTTCAGCCAGTGTTGGAGAGCAGGTATTTACATGTAGGAATTGTAAAGCGTTAAGGGAAGGAATGAAAAAAACCTTGTGAAGGAAAGCCTTTCAAGAGATAGAGGTTTGCATGCTTTTTGGCCCATCATTTTTTAAAATTCATTTTAAAGGTGACATTTTAAGTTCAGCCACACATTCAGACTAAACTTTGGCCTTGATAATGTAGCTCCAAGTAAATTGTTTATGCTTACCTTTTAATATGTCTCAGAAGTGATTACATACAAATCAGGCAAAGTTTGAATGAAAAGCTAGAACTGTTCAGTACAGGGCAGAAAAAAAAAAAAAGAATAAAACAGTTGAAGTAAAAACCTTTTAGTCTCCTTTAAAATGTTGCTTTTATTTTCCATTGTGTTGGCAGAAAGCGGGGATTTAAAGCTGTGAATTGCCTTGAGGCTGTGTTATCTTCCTCTACTTAGCAGCAATTAGAACTGCTCTTTCTTGCATGTGTTGGGCGAGAGAGACAAGGACTCAGAATGACTGAGAAAAGGGAATGAAGTAAGCTCACATTTAACAATAATATGACACATCTGTTGTACCTGTATAAAATGGCATCTAAAACAATAATGCTGGTTTCCTGAAGCTGCATAGAGTAACACAGGGAGATATCCTGAGACTTAATTAATGTTTGTAACATGATGTGAGGCCCTATGATGAAAAGTCATGTAGAACTGCAAAGTCCTAATTTTATGGAGCACAACTGACATTCAGTGGCATTTTCAAGGAAACTGATGTGGGAGTTCACCTGCAATCTATGTTAAGATTCAGATTGTCCTTGTACAAGTCCCCTTAAAGGTTTTCTGCAAACTTTTTTTTTTTTATCTTTGCATTTCTTTTTCCCCCATTATGGCTGTTGAGCTGTGCAAAGGCAAAAAATGAAAACAATTGCTTTTACAGGGGAAAAAATAAGGAGGATTTTATTCACCAAAACCACAGCCAAACTATTTTTCAAATTTTACAGAAAATAGAAACCTTCAGGTACTACGCTCAGGTCATTTTAAGATCAGATGGGAGAAGTTTTAAAATGTTCAGAGCCGCTTGTCTTCACAATATCATGTATCATATATGATGTAATTTAAAAGGAGATTCAGTGGTGTATGGCACAGATATATGTAGTTACAAATGTTATGGAGGAGCAATGTGAATGCTTGAAAAACAAAACTTCAAGTGAAACCAAAAGCCGCAACAGTTGATAATGACGAGGGCATGTTCTTTCTACAGCAAAGCAAAACTGATTGCTACAAGATACATTGAGTTGAGAAGTTCAGGTATGTAAATTATCCATTTTTCAGGATAACAAACACATCCACAATTTCATTACATTGTTTTAAAATTACAGAAGCCCTTCTGCAAAACATCTGCCACCTGAACATTACTAAAAGAAGAAAAGATTTGAGACTAAGACGACACCAACTGCACTGATGTAGCAGTCCAGATTTTGTTTGTTCTGACAAAAGCATCTAACTTCATTCTGGACATCAGCCAATATATCAAATGGAAAATACGGTTTATGGCATTAGGAAAAATATAACATTAACCCCCTAATGCTCCATATTAAGGGTTGTACCCCCTACCATTTGCAGGTTTGAGCCCTTAGGCTCTAGCTGCTGTTTTACAGCAGCAGTGGTTTTTCTTTCTTTTGCCATGCCTACAGACGACATAGAACAAATCCAACATGCTAACAAATAGTGGATGGAAAGTTGCTGCTCAGCAGGAGCACTATGTGTGGTACTTATTTTAAGCATATTCCTGGAGTTCAGCTGTATGAGTGCAATAGTTGTAATGTAGAAATAGATAAAAACCCCGGCAGAGTTTGTGTGCTTGCCTTTCCTAGCTTTTTACCTTCCCTGAAGGCACGCTTCTATCCCAGATTATAAAGCTCCACCTGAAGGACCATTCATTCCCATTCTCCTTGTGACTAAGGTAGACTCAACACATTGCAAGTTCTGCAGTGCCTTGATGAGTTTATGCAGATTCCAGATTACACAAGCGTTTGAATTTGGAACATCAAAATAACCTCCCAGCTAAGTCCTGTAGTGTTTGACATTCTTTAATATGATGCTGGATTTCATATACCGTGAAGTCTTTGCTGATGTCTCTGCTCTATCCTCTCTCACTCTGATCAGCTCTCCACAAAGCATGCCCCACTCAGCTAAAGATCAAACTTACAACGTACGTCCATTTTACTGAGGGTAACTCATAATTGCTTTTCAGTGGGGTTTAAATGTTTTACCTCATGCTTTATAGTATCTCAGATAAATAGCATTAACATTTTTCCTTCAGATTCTGCCTGTCATTTTGAAGAGAAACAGAATCTAGTTCTTCATATCCAGAATGACTATCGAAACCAAAAAGGATCAGTCAGGTTAAGTAAGGATAGCACATTTGAACTGACCAAAAACAAATTTTGGAGAAAACAGTCCCGTCAGGTATCTAGTTTATTAAAAAAACATCTTTTTTCCTCTTTCTTTCTCCATCACTTTCTCATGATGAGGATTAATAAACGTGGTTTACAGTGAAAAAATGGGGGCGGGGAGGAAGGTGCAAAACTGTGGTTTATTATACAGTAGGTCTTGTGAGTGTTGTTAGAGATAAAATATTAATGTTAGGAAAACATGTTGACATCGTCCTCTAGATGGTGTCTATAGTGGAATGTCATGTCATTGATATTTTGGTTTATTTGATTTATTTAGTCATGCAGAAAAATCTTTTTTGGGGGATTTTGGTATTTCTTAGTACAAATTAGACAAATACAGATGCAAATACATTTTTAAGAAGGTGGCGTTCAGCGATGTTTGATGGATTTGAAATACATAATTATGTAAGAAAAGGGAAAAAAAGAGAAGAAGGGAGAGGAGGAAAAGAAAGGAGAAGAGATCTTATCTGACAAGAAATAGAATGGAAAAGGCTACTGAAGTGTTGGCTTTGCCCAAAGAGGTTTTTTAAGATTTTAGCAGTAAAACTGCAACATTGCTGGTGGTTTAAGAGTGTGTACTCCTACCCAAAGGCCAACACAGTGACTGTGTGCGGCTTGTTAAATGTGCTTGATTTCATTTTAACGTGCAGTGCATCCTAGTTTTCTTTTTGGTGCTTAGCTTTCAAGTCAAAGCTGGAGATTCAGACACCTGGTGAGACTGCAGCAGGTCCCCAGGTGTGCCAGGAAAGAAAACTGTCTACTGTGAAAATAGGCACCAGCTCCACTAAACAGATTCAGCTACATGCAATTCACAGTTCCTTACATGCTCTGCCAGAAAGGAGGAAAATTAACTGCAATGTAATATTTCTATATCAGGTATTAATTGTTGTTGTTTGCAGAACATTTTAAACTTAGATTGCTGCTGTTTCTAATGGTTTCCCCCGGTATAGTCCACATGCCCACATAGAAATGATTCAGTTATGTGCTGAGTGAAACAGGGTGTGCAAATTAGGTTTCTTATTAAAAAATTCTGCTGGCATGGTACTGTTACGAAAGACAGGAACATGGAGTTACAAAGGACAGATGATTAGTGTTCTCTGATGTCGATAGCAAAACTAACATTTGTTTTAAAAATAAACTACAAGAACCTTCTTAAAGGTGAAAAAAAACCCCAACCAAACCAACATTAAGTTTGCCAGGAATCACAACAAAAGAATATTTTAAGATCATGTAATCAAAGCTTATGTTTTAATAAAGGAGCCATTTTATGTGCTTTACTTTGTAACTTGGATCTATTCTAATACACCTAAAAAATTATTTTTCCTAAATTTATTTATAAAAAAGCAAGCTCAAATATAATGAATTCCTGACTCTTATTTCCTAGCCACTGTAGAAGAAAAGACTGCATCAATCCACTGCAGGGCTGGGAAAACAAAAGTGCCTTTTCATCTCAACCAAAGATGGTTCAGAATAATCCCTGGGCAAAAATGTTTCAGAATTATTTTGTGTTTAATATATAAATGCCTGGGTTTAGTAACTTAAAAATTTAAATTTTTATTTTTATTTTTAAATTTTTATTAGTAACTTAAAAATTTAAATGTTTATTTAATTTTCTTTCACCATTCTTGGGGGTTTTATATACCATAAAAATTATCATCAATGTTACTGCTATTGAAGGCCTGTTGGATAATATCAAATAATATAATAGTGATTTTAAATGAAAATATAGGCATTGAAAGGCAGTTTTAAAATTCTAAAATGAAATGCTGAGTTCTTAAAATGTAAAATTTTAAGAGTGTAATTTGCCCACAAAATTGACCAAAAAACGTTAAAAAAAATTTACACAAACTGGAAGGAAAATAAATTGTGCAACATCAATTTTTGGTGACAATGGAAATTCTAGTCACCTCTAAGCAAGATAATTTCTGGTAAAATTAATAACACTGGTTTCTGTTTGCCTAACCTTTGAGGTTTTTCAGTACTATCACAGGAATAATTTATATCCCAGTCCACACCACTACAGGAAGGGGGCTCACAGATTACTTGTGTATCCATAAGTTGTATCCCTGCGAATTTGAGTGTAAGGCTTTAAGAATAGAGTAGATTTGTTAAACAAAAAAACCAGTGTGCATGATACAAGCCTGAGAAGGAAGGCAAGCCAAAGGACAAGTTAGGGATTGCATATGAATGTGCACTCAGTGCAATTTTTAGAGTGAAGGCAGGGGCTAAGAAGTAGGCTGGGAAATAAGAGTGAATATCAGAGTCAAGGTGCAAGCACTCCCTTGCTTTGCAGAAAATGGCAAAGAATCTGGGTTAGATGGGGAACTGGATAAGAGGATAACACCAAAGGTGAGGATAAGCTATTTTAGTAAAACCCCAAGCATTCCCCATCACTTCTCTCACTTGTGGAAGAATCTGTTCGGCTTCCTTGATGGAGAACTTGAAAACTGTCATTGGAGGGTGGTCAGATGAACGTTCTGACTGCCAGGAGACCATAGCTTTCTCCTCCAATGTCCAGGGAGCGTTTGGCATCTCTGCCTCTGTAGACAAGGGAATGTCATAGTGAATTACCTTCCCATCATTTATGTCTGTGGGTTATGAAAGAAGAGGTTTGGTTCCCTGTATCGCTCCTACCATTAGCAGTGTGGCAACGTCTGATGCCATTGAGTTTGGAGACTCACAGAAAGAATGAGCTAGCTTTTTAATCAGATGCTGAAGATAGCTGCCAAATAGGAATTACTGTATGAAGAGAAGATAGGGAAAGAGAAGAAACCAGAGCCTAACCTTAACATGCCTGGTGATGACTTGCTGAGTTTTGATGATTACCCCTGAAGAAAGGACAGACACTCAAGCTGCCTGTTGGGGCAGCTTTTTAGTGGTTCGGAGATCTGATGTAATTGTCACATTTTGAACTCATGCCCTGAGACCTGGGCAACTGGGTAAGCTGGCCTGCCTTGAAAAAAGAGGAAAACCCATAATGACACCACTGGAAAGTGCTGCTTTATCAGATCGATAGATTCTTAAGATGACTAGGTTGTGTAGTTGTATGCAGTTTAAACATTTGTGCAGGGAGTCCACCCGCACAGAGTATTATTGACAGCTACAGATCAATGCTAATTTTTGATCATTTTCAACCTACAAAGACCTCTTGACCCGGTTGCCACCTTAGGGGCACTTCAAGTGGTCAGAAGCAATCACAGTAGGCAGTGTAAAATCATCAGACCCTTGAAGGCTGTGCAGCCTTGCCCGTGCCCAGGAGAGGAGGACTGGGAGGTAGCGAGGAAGGCAGGCACTTTGCATTATGGATGCTGCTGCCTTTGAACGGCATGAAAGACTATGCTAATTTGTTTCCAGACTTTAAGTGACTTCTGTGCTCATGAATTAAAAAATAAACAAACAAAAAAGGCAATCTGAAGCAAATCTTGACAGATACATTATTCATGATTCATGTTCTCTTGTTTTATATTTTGAAAAATGTGTTAAAACAAGGTTTTATTTTAAATAACTTTTATCCTAATTTGCAGTTGGAAGGCTAGAATTAGCCGAGGAGCGTAGTTGTTGCTGTTAACAGCTTGTGCTGCCACTGGCAGCACGTGAATCATTTTACACAGCAAAAGCAAAGGTGTGGTCCTGCCTGGAGTAGTGGTGGTGCTGTCAGTGCTGCACAAGGGCAGGGGATGGGGCTGTGGGGGTCAGGTCATGGCAGCTGGTCACAGCTTGCCTCAGGTGTCCCTTTCTGTAGTGTTTACATCAAAAGAATGGGCTGTATAAGAGGAGTGTGAGAGTGCACACACGTAGATGGTTGTTGGATTATTCTTAATTTAATGACTGGCTGAGTGAGAGCGCTTTGCGGTAGGAGACAGAGAAAGGAGGGGATAGGCTTGTAGTCCGTCAGATTTCATGGTCGCTCAGTCTACGAACATCTTAATGTTTGCATTAAAATTTTATTTTGTTGGTTTGCTTTTAATGGTGAATGAAATCTGGACTGTTAGCAGTGTGTAAACATGGGCTATATGAGTTCATGGCTTTGCAGACAAAGACTATTCCAGGCAATAATTCCAGGCAGAATATTCCAGGCAATGATTTTGATCCTGCACCTGTTTAAGTCTGTGTTGCTGTCTGCTGAAGCCAAAGGTGCTCTCCTTTCAAGGTGTATTTTGCTATTTATATTTGACCATTCCAGCAGGTTAGTATTTCTATGCTGAAAATGTCATGGGAGGACATAAAGTAATTCTTAAAATGAATCAGTCTGCCATCCGTTCTCTTTTCAGTATCAGCCTTTGAGCTGAGCAAATTCACACATGGCAATGGCAGCAGCGCAGGGGAAGGAAACGTGGCTCTGTATTCTGGGAGTGCATCCCTTGAGCTTACTTCAAAACCAAACCAAACAAAAATACATGTAAACCATTTGTTCTTCAAGAAGTATCTGTAGGAGCTAGGGATAAAAGTCATCCCTGGAAGGAATGGTTTAGCAGTCTCCAGAGAACATGATGAACTGCAGGCAAGGAAATCCCTCCATCCTTGTTTCATTTCAAGGTGTGGTGGGGCTTGTAAATAATTAAATCTTGGGGTTTAGTTGGAAAATGGTAGAGGTTGATGAAAATATGCTGGTTTCTGTTTAAAAAGAGAAGCCCAGTTTTGTAGAATTGCTGTTACAAAAGCCCACCCCGATGATGCAGCTGATTAGAAAGCAGAGCCGTTGCTCTTTCTATGGTGTTTGTAATAACGGGTTGTACCTTCGGAGAACCTCTGTGTAGCGGTTCAGGGACAGTAATTTAATGTTGTGTGCTCCCTTCCTCCCATCCCTACCCCTGAACCATGGAATGTAAATTTTAGGCTTTTAAAAGTTCTGTTTTGAAAACCTAATAGATAACTGTCCTCATAAAAACTATTAATACAGACTACATCCAATTGTAAAGCTAATTTTAATCATGTTTTGTGCCAACATAATTTCTGATGCCAGATTTTTATGCTAAGCGTGAGCTTCAATTTGAGCTCGGTTCTTTAACCTGCAGTTCATAATTTTGCATTCGGCTGTATAGGTTTTTTGGCTATGGCAGTTTGAACGCTTCCACTTTCAAGGATCTAAGCCATAAATGTTTATTAAAAGAATCTATAATGAAATCAGTTTTGTTATTTTTTTAATGGCTGCCTTGAGTATGTTGGATGACTGAACGCACGTTGTTAATCATTAAGTACTCATGTTACAAAAAGTGTTTGATAGTATTGCCATCTAGGGGCTGAACTAAATTCTCCATACTGAAATAAACTGTAATTGAACAGGTGCTGCTATTGACAATATACATATGTTTTTGCTTTATAGCCCACATGCTTTCCATGTTTCTTATGACAAAAGATACCTCTAAATGTCCCACAGCAGCCAGAGCTTTTTTTATATATAATCTGTTCGAGGTGATTGCTATTTGCATTTGAGCTTATGCTTTTTTGGCAGTGATGACTGGGAATTCCTAACAAAGAATTATACTTTTTTGCATTATTAATCTTGCTAGTGTTTGCCCTGTTTAACAGAAAAAGGAATCATTTATCAGAAAAGTATGTTTATAATCTGTACTTGTGGCATCTTCAGATTTAATATTCATAATGGTCATTCAAATGCTGTGCTATATTTATCTAAAAGACTAACTCATTGTTGTGAGGAAATAACTATTTAAATATTTATGATCTAACTTTTAATATTTAAAAAAAGAAATTAATATTTCTTTAAAATTTGTTTCTGAGTCTGATAGCTTAACAAACGTTTAAATATTAAACAAATGGAAGTGTTAGCATTTAACAACTTAATATGACTTACTGAAACAGGGAAATTGGCTTCAGCTGTTTCTGCCACATGAAGGAAACTGAATCTCTGCACTCCCCTTCTTGAGATCTATGCAATTAATGCAAAAGTATAACTAAAAATGAGATTAAATATATGAGTGATCAGCTGAACTCCTTTCTTCCTTGCTCCTCTGATGAGACAAATCTGAACAGTCTTCCATTGAAACGTGTTACCCCTGTTCTTTGTTAGCCACTGTATCTTCTCTGGCTGTTCAAAACAGCGCTACAGCTGTATTGTCTTCTTGCCAGATGGGAGTTTGCACTGAAACTCGCTTTGCCTCGTACCCGAGCGGTTTTCAGGTCTGTCTGATGCGGTTTGGGTTGAGCTGGATAAAGCTGTGAGCTACGAGGCCAGTGGCCCCTTCTGGGCATGGCTGAAGCCCCTCGGTCTGCATCCCCCCGCCCGCCCCTGTGCTGGGCTGCGGTCTGGGTGCTGGCAGGTCAGCCCTGGCCAAGCCCGGTGGGATCCATGGACAGCTGTGCTCCTCCTCGCCCCTCTTCGCCGGTGCGAGGTGGGGGTCTGGCACCCGCAGGGTCTATCCTGCCTGCCTGTGTCCCCATCAGCAGCGCGGCTGCTTCCTCCAGCCTGAAGAAACAGGGAGGGGTCTTGTAAGGTGGCAGGTTGCCCCACAATTGTCCTACCTTATGAATTTACCTCAAGTGACATCTTTACAAAGCAGGAACATAGAAACCAATTTATTCCCTCCCTCCCTCTCCTCCCCGCCCCCCTCCACTTCTAAGGGATTAGTTTGCAGTAAGGGAACAAAACTGTGCTCTTGGAAATACTGTTGTCTATCCAGTGCTCTATGTAGCTGTAACAGGAAGGCGTGCCTGTCAAACGTCACATCTACACACAGGTTGTGTAAGGACTCTGTAGAGGCAGGCATCACTCACATACCACAGGTTTTCCCATGTGCTTGAATCCTTCATAGTACCAGGCACTTTCATCCTGGCTGAGCAAAGCTCAGACACATGCTGAACGAACTGCAAGGTGATTGCCAGCTGAGATCTGAACTGTGCAGGACTTCCCAGAAGTCAACCTCAAAGGCTCTACCATAATGATAGATGTTTTTTTGAAAGCCTAAGAGTTTCTTTTTGAGGTTCAGCTATGGAAACCCACCAAAAAATCTTGGTAACCAGATGGGGTATTCTGCAAAGCGGTCAGTAGCGACCCCAAGCTGAGACTTTTTTCCAAGTGACATAAACCACAGATGCTGATTACTTTTTTAACTAACTCAAACATCTGTATTCTTGCTTCAGGGAACAAAGCATCAGGCTCATTTATTTGGACTGAAACCTTTCACAACGTATCATGTTCATGTCATAGCTGTAAACAACGCCGGGCAGGTTTCAAGCCCCTGGACATCTGTGCGCACGTTGGAAGCATCACCCAGTGGCCTGAGCAACTTCACTGTGGAAAAGAAAGAAAACGGCAGGGCTTTGCTGCTAAAATGGTCAGAGCCTTCCCAACCCAATGGTGTGATTAAGGTAATCTTCATTTTGACACTTCACTTGATCAAAAAGGAGAAGGGAAACACTGAATATTGAATCAAAACATTTTTGCTGAAAAGGACTCACAAATGCATTATACTTTAAAATAAGACGGAAGTCCTATGTAAGCACAAGACACTCTGTGAGTGTTCTCTGCTTGTGGTTATATTAAAATGAATAATATATTAACATTCCTGTGCTACCCTACAGCTGTAAATGTTCATTTACAATGAACCAAATTGTTCATTTAACATATAGAAAGCTATGCGTGAAAGCTTATAATCTTACTTGGCATACATTAGACATCACGAAAATGTGTTTCTAGAAAACATGGGTTTGACAGAGTGTTGATCTGAAATTTGGGACTTCTTTTAGCTCAACGTTTTCAACTGAGTGTAAACCTTTACCTGCAAGATTGGCAACTAGAGGGGTTTATTTGGAGGGTTTTTTCTTAAGTGATTTGCTCTAGAATTAGCCTGTGAGAAGCTTTGTGCTAGCCCATGAGAGCCTCACAATGAGACTTGGTAACAAACAAATATAATGAAAACTGTCACTAAGTGATTTATTACTGCACCCAAAATAAAAAAAAAAACAAACATGAAAAATGGATCAAAACATTCCTTTTGTATCAATGATCTGTTTGTGTGCTGATTTTTACTAGTAAGGAAGTAAGATTCTGAATCATTGGTTAATAGTCCTTACCCTGTTGCAAAGATTGAGCTGTCTCATCTACCGGTTATTGAAAAAAAATGTTGATTTTTTGTTTTTTTCTTTTGTCCTGGCTTCTGTCCTTTCTTCCCTCCCTGCCTTTTTTTTTTAATTTTTCCTTTCTTTATTTATTCACCAGACCTACAATATTTTCAGTGATGACAACCTGGAGTACAGTGGTTTATCTCGCCAGTTCCTCTTCAGACGCCTGGAGCCATACACTCTCTATACCCTGGTACTGGAGGCTTGCAGTGTGGCAGGCTGCACTCGTTCCCCACCCCAGCCGGTCCGGACAGGTGAGGCACCCCCAGCATCTCAGATGGCACCTGTAATCCAGGCAGTGAACGCTACCAACATTGAACTGAGCTGGTTGCAGCCAATTAGTCCAAATGGAAAAATAATTCGCTATGAAGTTATTCACAGATGCACAAAAGAAAACGCTGCAGGGTACAAAGCAACAACAGAAGACGAGAAAATTGTTTTCACAGAATATAACACTGAAAGTAACGCATTCATATATAATGATAAAGGTTTACAGCCGTGGACAAGGTATGAATATAAAATACGCACCTGGAATGCTGCAGGCTACGCTGACAGCTCCTGGACAGTGGCAAAGACTAGTCAGACTGCCCCAGAAGGTCTCGCTGTCCCCAGGTTATCCTTGGTGTCGGTAAACCCCCGTAAAGTGCTCATCTCATGGGCCTCCCCAGCACAGCCCAACGGTATTCTTCAGTCATACAGGCTGCTAAAGAATGACGTTCTGTATCCTTTCAGCTTTGACGCTGCTACTTTCAACTACACAGATGAAGATTTACTGCCCTATTCAACGTATACTTACGCGATAGTTGCCTGCACGATGGGAGGCTGCTCTACCAGTGAACCAGCTGCAATACAGACGCTGGAAGCAGCTCCTGCCTTCGTGGACCCACCATCTCTGCAGGCTGTCAGTGCCACTCAAATTAATGTGTCTTGGACACCTCCTCAAATACAAAACGGAGATATCACCAAGTACATCTTGAAATTAAACAATGAAGAGTATTATCCTGGCAAAAGTTTGCAAATGTTGGTTTCTAATCTGCAGCCTTACACCCAGTATGATTTTGCATTGGTTGCCTGTACTGCGGGGGGCTGCACATCTAGCATATCCCAGTCAGTGATGACCATGGAGGCTCCACCATTAAATATGGAAGCTCCCAGGCTACTTGTCATGGGCTCAGAGTCAATTGAAATCACATGGAAACTTCCAGCTAACCCCAATGGTGAAATCACAAGCTACGAGCTAAGGAGGGACGGTCTACTTGTTTACTCAGGTCTGGAAACTCGGTATCTTGATTTCACCCTAATGCCAGGCATGGAGTACAGCTACACTGTCACTGCAAATAACAGTCAAGGGAGTGTGACCAGCCCGTCAGCTCAGATAAAAACCAACCCCTCTGCTCCATCTGGGATGTTGCCTCCTAGGTTGCAGGCATGGTCTTCAAAGGAGATTTTGGTGGCCTGGGATCCTCCTATCAAAGTAAATGGTGACATCAGAAATTACACAATCTCAATCCACAAGCCTGCTGAAACAGGAAAGAAAACTGTTGACTTTGATGCATCTCAGGTTTCCTTTCTGAGACGGTCATACATAGTGGCAGAGCTACAACCTTACAGTAGGTAAGTCTGGAAGACCTCATTTGTTGAATAAATGCTGCGGTGTGGTTCAGTGGGCTGGCAGCCAGTTCAACCATCTTGTTTAAACAGATAGTCAAACCCATGGGGTTTTATTGTCTAGAAAGCACATGATAAAACCAGGATTATTTTTTTTTTAGTTTGTAGTAACACCAGCTATATATCATCTTGACAAAGTGCATAGGGTTGGCACAGGTTGCAATTAATACAAGGAGTAATTCAGCACTCTGCTGTAGACTCCAAAACCTGCAATCTTGTACTTGTGTATCTTTTACAAGATGTCTGCATTCAAGAATGAATAGGGCTTTATTTGACAAAGTTCATGGTGAGAAGACTAAAGACCTGTTGGCTAGCCCATTCACAGCGTAGCTGGGCTAAAATTAATGAAGTCACACCAGGAATACGCTCACACCCTTGAGCCGAAAGCAAACAACTTGTGTTTAAGTGAGAGCTAAAACTTAAGAGGGTGTACCAGACTCTGCTACAGAAGGGGCACACTTGATATTGAAGAAATATCTTCCCCACTAATTCTTGATTATTTATCTGACCTTTCCTTATGTATTTGTGTAGGCATAATTTGTGTGTCTTACATGGTTGATAAGTCTGTCTACTATTTACATGTAACTAATCTAAATCCAAAGAGAGGAGCGTAATAGAGTGAAGCTCTATAGCTCTCAAATGATAGCCAAATCATATCATACAATGAATCATCATTTTGATTCATATCATCAAAATCAAAACAATTTTGAACATTTGACTCCTGCAGATGTTAACTCCAGTCTGGGGAAAAAAAAAGAAAAAAAACCACCAAAAACACAACCGAAACCAAAACAAATGAAAACCCAGAAGACAGCATTCTTCCTTTTTACTGAAAAAAGGCACAGCATATAATCTGCATGTTTATACAAACTGTTTTCTATTTAAAAATGCCAAAGACCAAGAGAAATTAAGAAATCCCCCAGATCTCATGCACATTCTATGTTTGTATTTGCAGTGTTTTAATCACTTCATTCCTGATTTGTGTTCCCAAAGGTATGAAATACAGCTCCAAGCTTGCACAGAGCTGGGCTGTGCCTCCAGTGAGTGGGCATCGGTACGGACGCTGGAGGCACCCCCAGCAGTGCAGCCTGCCCCTCTCATAGAAATACAGACAGCGGCTGGGGGCTTCCAGCCCACTGCTTCTGTCCTCTGGACTGGCCCGCAGCAGCCAAATGGGAAGATTTTATACTATGAACTTTACAGAAGGCGAACGACTCAAGCCCACGTAAATTTAGACCTTGCACTTGTTTACAACGGTTCTTCAACCTCTTTCAAAGATGACAAGTTGCTGCCTTACACAGAATATGAATATCAGGTGAGACTCTGATTATCGTTTCAGTACACTTTGAGAGCCTTACTTTACATGTACAGTGAACATCTCAATTCTAATGTTAATAGTGTTGTGAAACCTGAATGATTGTTGTTAATGTATTTTAAATAGTTGAGAAGCTGAAAATAATTTTGCACAAGTAATAGATCCCTTCAGCATTCATTTTTCTTTGGCTTAATCGTAAATGCCTGAGTTTCTTGTATGTTAATTGTTTGTGTACCATCCAGAGCTCTTGCAAGGCTCCAATGTTATGTAAGAAGTGGGAAATTCTAGTTCCTAAAACGCACCTTCATTTCATTCGTTTTTCTTTCTTTTTCCATCCTCTCTCAATCTATTACGAATTTATTTTTATTTTATGATCCTAAAGTAGTTTACTAGACCAGTGTTGTTTTCTCTTTAAATTAGATGTAGGATCATGTGCAGTTTTCCTGGGTGGTTCAAAAGTGTATTTGTTGTTGATGGTTGGTGTTACTGTTGCATGTCAGTATTTTTTCTATTGTTTTTCTTATAAGGCTAAGATAAAGGAAGGAGACCAGTTCTGCCATTCTTTCACCTGGAATTGTTTTCCATGTCAAAGTTGCAAGTTCTAGTGTCATTATTTTGTCATGCAGTACCTAGTGATAATGTAGGGTTTTACTTTATTTCAGCCTATGAATTAAGAACTTTGTATTTGTAACCATCTGAAATCTTTCCCTTTTTTATGAGTTAGTGGAATTTAGACCCTTATAAAAAAAAAAATCCTCGAATTGGTTGTTTCTAAAAGTAAAAGTAAGGACGAGGTTGATTTTTTTCAATGATCTAATGATTTTTTTAATGTCTATGAATAGCCATGTTTACATGCCACCGAACAGGATACCACTAAGCCTTGCTACTGATTCCGTACACAATATTTGTGCACATGATATGTCTTGAAGATGCATTTGGCAATGCTCAAAAACCTTCATCACCTTTAAAAAAAAAAAAAAAAAAAAGTGTTCAAGCACGGATTTGTTTTGATGTATATGAAACACAGTGTGTTCCACCTCTTGAGCTTCTGCAAGATGGTGGCAATCTTTCTTTTATGATCTTTTTTACATTTGCTTTATAGGATCACAAGGTAATTTAGGTTGGAAGGGCTCTCAGGAGCCCATCCAGTCCAACTTCCCACTCAAAGCAGATCAGTTAAGAGGTCAGGTGAGGTTGTGCAGGGCTTTATCCAGTTACATCCTGAAAACCTCCAGGGAGGGAGACTGTATAACCCCTAGGGGAAGTCTGCTCCACTCCACAAAGACTGTCATTGTGAAAAAGTTTTTTTTGTTATGTTCAGTCTGAACCCCTTTTGCTTGAACTTATACCTGTTTTCTCTTGTCCTCTTCCACCACGTACCATTGTGAGGAACTTCTTGTTAGCCTGTGGGTAGGTGCTGGGGGACTGCCATCAAGTCTCTCCAAAGCCACCTCTTCACCAGGCTGAACAAGCCCCAGTTCCACAAAGGCCATGGTCTCCAACCCCCTGATTACCTTGGTAGCCCTCTGGTGAACTTGCTCCAATTTATCGATCTCTCTCTTGTATTCAGGGACCAAAACAGAACAGACACTAAGTAAAGGCATGTAATCACTTCCTTTAATTGTCTGGCTGTGGTCGTGTTAAACAGCTCAAGATGTTGTTGGCCATCTTTGCTGCCAGATGACACTGCTGGGTCATGTTCAGCTTTCTATCTCTTAAGACCTCTAGGTCCTTTCCAGCAGAGGTGCTCCTTAGCGGGTCAGTCCCTACCCTGTAATTCTGCAAAGACTTACTCTTTTGCAGGAGCAAATCTTTGCATTTGTCTTGCTGAAATTCATAAAGCTGATGATGATCTATTCCTCTAGGCCCTTCTGAACAGCAGACCCGCTCTTCAACGTATCAACTGGTCCCCCATCTGCAAATTTGATGAGTGTGCACTGTACAGGTCAGGTTCTTTGGTAGCTCTGCTCCACTGCTACTGTTGTATTCTTTTTAGTAGCCAGAAACCTTGAAGAATTAAATCTAGAAAGTTGTTTTATCACATTAGTCTATCCAGCTGCTCTGTGTACATGTGTTGTAGACTCACCGAGTCATGTCATTTGGAAGGGACATCCAGAAGGCATCTGGCCTAGCTCCCTGCTTGAAGCAGGTCTAGATAGAGCAGGCTGCTCAGGGCTGTGTCCAGCTGAGTTTTAGATCAAGTTCTGCATCCTTGGACCTCCAAGGATGGAGATTGTACAGCCTGTGTGGGCACCCTGTTCTAATTTCTGACTGCATATCTTTTCTATTTGCATCTAATTGCCTTGTTTCAGCTTGTGTCCCTTGCCTCTTGCTCCATTACTGTCAGAGTCCCAGGTCCTGGAGGGAGGACTGCAGTGGCTTTCTTCATAAATCAGTTCTAGCAGCTCCAGTTTGGGTAAGAAAGGACTCTGAAGGGACAGTTATAAAACTATTGAAAAGAGAGCCTAGGATGCTACTAGAAAAGTGTAGTCACTGCAGTATTCATAAAGCCCTTCTCTGCTTGACAGTCACAATCCTCTTTTTCTCCTTTGTATGTTTCTGGATTGGCAGCATGTCTGTAAGGTAACAGTCAGTGTGAGAAGTGGAGCGTCATCGTAGAATCATAGAATGGTTTGGGTTGGAAGGGACCTTAAAGATCATCTAGTTCCCACGCCCCTGCCATGGGCAGGGACACCTTCCACTAGACCAGGTTGCTCAAAGCCCCATCCAGCCTGGTCTTGAATGCCTCCAGGCATCAACAGCTTCGCTTGGGCAACCTGTTCCTGTGCCTCTCCACCTCATAGTGAATAATTTCTTCCTTATATCTAACCTAAATCTACCCTTTTTCAGTTTCAAGCCATTCCTCCTGGTCCTGTCACTTATGTGCCCTTGTAAAAAGTCCCTCTCTAGCTTTCTTCGAGGCCTCTTTAGCTCCTGGAAGGCCGCTGTAAGGTCTCCTCAGAGCCTTCTCTTCCCCAGGCTGAACAACCCCAGCTCTCTCAGCCTGTCTTCACAGGAGAGGTGCTCCAGCCCTCTGAGCATCTTCCTGCCCCTCCTCTGGACTCACTCCAGCAGGTCCATGTCCTTCTTACCCTGGGGGCCCCAGAGCTGAACGCAACACTCCAGGTGGGGTCTCACAAGAGTGGAGTAGATGGGGAGAATCACCTCCGCCGACCTGCGGGCTGCGCTTATTTTGATGCAGCCCAGGATTCAGTTGGCTTTCTGGGCTGCAAGCAGACATTGCTGGGTCATGTTGAGCTTCTTGTCCACCAGCACCCCCAAGTCCTTCTCCTTGGGGCTGCTCTCCACCCATTCTCCACCCAGCCTGTGTTTGTGCTTGGGATTGCCCCGACACAAGTGCAGGACCTTCCACTTGGCCTTGTTGAACTTCACGAGATCTACACAGGCCCACCTCTCAAGGCTGTCAAGGTCCCTCTGGATGGCATCCCTTCCCTCCAGTGTGTTGATCACACACACATCTTGGTGGGTTTGGCAACCTTGCTGATGGTGTATTCAATCCCACTGTCCGTGACAAAGATGTTAAACAGTGCCAGTCCCAGTACCAACCCCTGAGGAACGCCACTTGTCACTGGTCTCCACTTGGACATCCAGCTGTTGACCCAACTCTTTGAGCGTGGCCATTCAGGCGATTTCATATCCACCAAGTGGTCCATCTATCAAATCCATGTCTCTCTAATTTAGAGACAAGATTTTTCAGGCAGGACAGTATTAAATGCTTTGCGCAAGTCTGTTACTTTGTGCTGAAGGAAATGATGAGCATCTGTGAGCTGACTGCTGCTTATTGCTGATTGCAGCCAACATTACTTGATTTCCTCCAGTTACTTAATAACATCTTCTTGAACCTAGCCGTACAGGAAATGCTGCAATAATACTCTCCAAAGCAAAAATGATAATTACTCAAAGACTGAAAATTTATTGCACTTAAAATATATAAGGGGGATATATTTTCCAGTTCTCACTTCTCTTGTGATGAGAGCTGTTCAACCTTTCCCAGAAACAGCACACTTTAGGGTGAACTGTTTGCATTTTAAGTCCTACTATGTACAAATATTAAGGCTTCCATTTCTTTCTCCCAGCTTTCTTTTAATGCCTTTGTAGGACCTATCTGTTGGCCACAACAGTGTGAAGTCTGCTCTCCATATACTGAGGTTCCCTTGTAGCAGAACTGTTGTTAGACCAGATCTCCTTGCTGCTTGGGACAGAATCAGTGAGGAATATGAATTCAAGTGCAGATGGGGCTAAGTAGGTAGCAAGCATTGTAGCAGACCCAAGCCCTACTTATTAGGAATCTTTCTTAAATCAAGAAAAACTTCCCAAGTTGAAAGTTGTAGACATTGGCTATGGGATATTCTCAGTTGCACCAACTTCCAATTTTCCCAGTCAGAAGCTGTTCTTTAGGAAGTTGATACCACAGAGACTTTCTTGAGCCAAATTTTTTAATGATCTATTAGTGATGGATAACAAAGGAAGCCTCTTAACCAGATTTCCGTGGTTTACCGTGCTGTATTCAAGACTTTGCTTTTTGTCTCAGTTCTGCTCCATAACCGGGCTGAGCTGTTGACTGCTGTCCTAAATCATTTTTGGTTTTTTTCACTGGTGGCCATTTATTTCACCATGAGAGGTTTTTGCATGCATGTGTTTGTCTTCTGCTCATGTCACTTGCAGCAGTCCTCCGGGATCTGTTCTGAGCCCCTCTATTGTTGACAATTTATATCTTGCCTGTGAGACAAGTTATTCATAAGTATAGGGCTTGGCTTTTGCTATTATGCTGATGAAACCCAGATTTATATTTCACTTAAACTGGATATTGATTCTGCTGTCTCTGCATTTGAGGCTTGTTTGCTGGACATAAAACTTTAAATGCAACTGAATTTCCTCCAGCAGAATGCAGATAAAATCAAAGTGCTGTTTTGGGACTCTCTCCAGGACTTTTGGAGGTATTGAGATTTACTTCAATGAACCCTGACAGCTTCTTTGGATTTTAAATCAGGATTTTGGGGTTGGGGTCTGTTTGGTTTGGGTTTTTTGCTGGAAACTTCAGTAGGATACTTAGATAGATGCAAAAGTTGCACCTTCAGAAATGCTGAAGTGGCTTTAGAAGCTCATGCTGGTCGAAGGGACTACAGCCCCCAAGTGCTTAGGTCACTGTTCAGGAGAGCACTTTTATTCTCTAAAGAGAAGATCTGCATAAGGATATTAGCACCTGCCAGGTTTCAGTGGGTTTTTAAGAGGCATTGAGGTGCCCACTGTCCCATACTCAGAAATAATTACTTAGATCTTTGAAATTCCCTTTATCAGTTTGTCCATCTGTACATTTAGATATCTGCATTTTCTAGAGCATCTGGCCTTTTAGGTATTTCTTGGAATGCTGCCTGAGATCCTCAGCTGTGTTAAACAGATGAAATTGTATAAGGTCCTGAAAAAAACCCACCTGACTTCAACTTTATAACTCATGAGGCCTAATGTGTTTGCAAGTGTAATATTTTAATTTCTGGAATATTTCTGAAACAGAGTGTGTAGACCTTTCTCAGGAATTATTGAGGGTGGCGTGCACTGTTACCATATAGCAACCTATAGAGTCAGACCTGTTTTTCTCAGCCAAGAGAAGGCTCTTTGGAACAGAGACTTGGGGCATTTAGTGCTATTCTGCAAAGCAGAGCTGTCAGAGTATGGTGTGATTTCCATGCGAGTGCAATGTCACTCCTCCGCAATTGCTTTTAATTGAGTGCTTAAGACTGTTTCTTTAGATTAATGGCTTAATGTCTTCCTGGTTTAGGACACATCCTTATTTCCATTTGGCAGACACGGAATATGTGAACGACAGAAAAGTAGGATTGTCCTTTTTCAGAAATTTTATGGCTCCCTGTAGAGGTTTATTCTCCAGGAGGACTAGCCAGTGCACCAGGACAGGGTCTGCAGCACTGGAGCTGGCTGCCTCCGACCACTGTGGGAGGCACAGTATCCCTCTTGCTTGTGAAGCACGCTTCTCACGCTCCAGTTAATGCAGCCAAGTAAAGTGCCTAGGAAATACCCTGAGATATACCAGGGCAAAGGTTTTTTGAGTCCTCCATCTTGAACTATCAAAGAGAAAACAAATCATATGCTGCCTTTGGAGAGATAAAAGGAAAAAAAATGGCTGCAAAGTCATGAAGATTAAGGAAGGACCAACTACACAGAGTGCGGAATACGTCAGCCCTCTTGGTCACTTTTCAGAGATGGCAAGAATGACACTTGGTTTACCAGTTTGTCAAATAATTGGCTGAGATCCAGTTTGTGGTGCTTAGTTACTGACAAACAGCTCAGTGACTTCTGCAGCTTAAAATGGGGTGAAACTGGTTTTCTGACTGGCTGGTGATGGATAGTCACCCATTTGTAGTACCCCTCGTATCTGGCTCCTTTTCATTGTTTGAATTCACCATTTCTTCTTGTCTCCCTGACAGAAAGATACACTACAAAGTAGTGACATAAAATGAAATGTAGTTCGTTCTTTCTTTCCCTGCTTGTTATCCCTTCTTCGTTTTGTTTGGAAGAGTGTTTTTTCTTACAAGGTTTGTTGCGCTCCCTGCTTCCAAGTAAAGAGAGATTCTCATGCTACACCTGCATTACGCTACTGAGCTTCCGAAAAGTAAAGCAGATATAACTGTATTGTTTCACTGATGTAATGGCAACACCTACTCTAAATACCCTTTTGCAGAAAAGATGCTTTCTTTCCCCCCGTAGAGGGTACACAGTAGGGAGGAGGTCCATTTGAAACCACACAATTTCATTAAACCCTGCTTCAGGCACTATGTTTCTGTTGTCAACACTATCCTAAATTCAAATATGTAAAGAATACACTGATGCAACAAACCTTGACTTTTGTTCATTAAACTGAATATGGATATTGGACTGGATTTGTTGGCTTCCAGATTTACCAGTGAGACTGTTACAGCACCGCTCTTGCAAGACCCTTCTCAGTAAATTGTGATTCTGACATATTCAAAACCACGGCAAGCTATCCTTTAAAAAGACATTAATGTGAGTGCCAGGGGAAAATACACTCCAGGGCTGTAGATGACTTGATATGATTTCCTTGATTGTATCTTTTTATTTATGAGGCATAATTTATGACTGCTGAAAAGCAAACTAAAATGAGTGATGACTAACTACAGCCAAAGTAATAAATCAGAAGCAGAGAAAGAAGTGGTGATTTTGATCGAATCTATTGAATTAGCTGTTGTCCTTAGCCATTATAGGTATTGGAAAGACCTTTTAATATCTGCTTATCTCTCTCATGGGAACTTGGTAACTATCTTATTATACACCCATAGGAAACAAATTATTTCATTTTCTACCTTTCAGAGTTAAATCTGTTTACATCTCTCATTAATTACTGGTGCTATACTATGTTATATAAAATGAGCTTCCTCTAGAATCCGATAATTTTGTTTAAGTCCCAAAGTGTTTGCCTGTTCTCATTCCCTTTCCCTTCCCCAGAGTGGTTTTAGTACTTTTATTTTTAGCATTTGAACATGGAGATGAATAGCAATGTTAAGAGGCTCAAATTATCACCATGCTAGAAGCCTGGATCTAAAATCTATGCCATTGTATGTTTACAGCCTCCCTAAGGATGCCAACAATGTTGAAGAGGAAAAAGTATGGGTCTGAGTATGGGCAATCAGAAAGCACACATTTGCTTACTTTTTTTTTTTTTTTTTTACTTTTTGTGCCCCTGGTCACGAGTGGACACGACGCTTTCTTGCCTTTGCTCTGTTCCGTGTAGATTGCAACCACTTTTGAAACTTTCTACTTTGCTAATACCTGGCTGACACTATCGTGCCCAGATGTGAATACATTATCCTAACGCTGAATGCTAGATTTTGGTAGACAAGCTTTGTGCTCTGGGCTGTACTGACGTTGCACAAGTAACTCCAAATTACCCAGGCTGCCCATGAGTCAGTTCTGATGAGAAGAAAGACTCGTGAAGGGTGCTGCAGCTGATGAGGAGGGGGAGCTTCTGATTTTCTCTAATTTTAACTAGCCAAGATTATGGTCTCTTCAGTTTTCTTGTAGACTGCTATTTGAACACAACTGAAAATTGGGTGCTGTGTTTCTGAACTTACCGATGCATCTCTTATATACCCCTAAAATATCTTCTGATTGGAAAAAAATTATGCTGTGAAAACTGCATTTATGCAAGTGTAGGGTTAGAAATTGAACAGATCTGATTCAAGAAATCCAAAGCAAAGTCTCAAAGTAGTGCTGTGTCTTTGCGACCTCCATGAAGCAACTCTAGAAAGAGTGGTACGAACTCCGCTCTGCTACCATTTATCTCTCCTAGCACATGCCAAGTAGTGCCAGCATTGAATCCTTTTTGGGAAAGACGAGCAGTCACAGGTGTGTGCAGTCTGTGGATGCCCTAAGGGCAGAGACCCAAGTTGTACCTGACTTAGACACAGGAGTAAAAGTTATGTGTGCATGTGAAATGTGGTGGCTTGATATGACCTTGTGGTGCCCCGGGAACTACAGCACTAACTGCCCTACAGCTTTAAGCAGTGCTCAAAGCTGAAGGTAGGTAGTGTTTTACTAATGAGACTTATTTTAAGGCAAAAGGCTGTTTTCTGAATGCCTGCAGGAGCTTACTGCAAGCTGCTGCCACATAAAGAGCCGAGATCTTGTCCTTCACAGAGGCAACTGTGAGGCACTGCAGATTAACAGCAGGACAGAGCAGTATGATGCACGGTGCCTCTACGTAGGGCAGATACGGTGGGAGCCAGAAGTTGCTGCTTGCTGGTAGTCAGCTGTTTGGCTCGCCCTCCCTTCTGCTGATGCCCTGCAAGCAGGAAGGGTGAGAAGCACCTGGCCTCAGTGCAAAGCAGAGTATCCCAGGTCTCCCTGACCTGGGAATTCAGCAGGAGGTCAGGACTGCTGCCTTCAGACAGGCAAGGTATCGCCAGCCAGTCCACCCTTCTGCCTGCTGCTGCCTTGCCAGGCTTCAGCAGAAGTGAACGAGATCTCTCCGGTAAGGGAGAGTTTCTCATTCTCTGTAGGCTGTCAGCTGCCTGAGGCTCCCCTTTGCAGAACAGGAGAGATTTCCCACCTGGGGACTTCTCGGTCAGTCCCTGTGTTTGCAGCTGTAATACCTGTCACGTTGTTCGAGCCAGGTCTGAGATGCGAGTGTTGTGAACTGCAGACATTAGTGCACGCACAACATCCTCTGCCAAAGCGCTGCTGTCGGCTGTGGTTGCACTTGTTCATGTAATTGGAGTTGTATGATCAAGGGATTGCTTTTTTGTTTTGGGGAACTTTGGCCACACACTGTGTTTTCTGCCTTAATCTGGTACTCTCTTTGCCCTTTTATTGGGGGTTGAGTGCTTTATTTTGGCAGCTTCACCTTCTCTTTTTCCTCACGGCAAGGCCATAGTGCTGACCTGGTTTATCATTGCCTTTCCTCTTCTAGTGCCTTTCTTGCACTGCAGCACCGGGGGAGCTGTGGAAGCATATAGTCAGACATTTCCCTCAGTTCCCATTAGATTGTCCTGTATGGCGTAAATACCTTCACATATGATCTCAATTTGGTGAAAGAAAAACTTTTTTAGTTTAAAATGTAGCTTCCTCAGTAAGGATCTGGGGTTTCAAGTGTGTTTCAGCAGATGAAACTGTGTGGCTCAGGGATGGAGTAAGTCATCTAATAGGCTTCTTCCACTGTTAGAATCTACAGTACCATGATCTTTTTGCATCTGCGCCTGAGGGTTGTTGCGATTTTGTTGTCCTTTATGGAGGAGTTGTTACTCAGCTTTACTGAGCTCAGACAGGCTGGGCTCACCATGGTAGGGCTGTGGCCATCTTCTCAGCCCTGCCTTTCCTGCTCCTCAGAGGTTTTGCCCAGTCTTGCTGTGCCAATAAACCTTGAGGTTGTCCTGTGATCATTTTGAGACACAGCTGATCACTGGTTTCTTCCAGGAGCAGAGTTCTGTAAAGGCTCATTTATGATGGAAAAAAGCTTGGTTACCTGTAACTAGAATTCTTCAGTCCTCCGAATATGCGGTCTCCAGCGAGGTTCCCCCCCTCCTCTCTCTGGCCCCTCTTCAAAGTGCAGCCTGGGCCAGGGGCCAGCAGGTTGATAAAGCCTTTAAACAGTAACCGTGGGGCTGATTCTGGAGCTTTCTCCTGCCTTCGGGGGGACAGTGTGGCCAGTAGTCGCAGCACATCTTTTGGCAGGGTGCAGAGCCATTCGCTATGATGTCAGACTTAATGCTTTTGGCAGCAGTATATTCAGAAAGTCAAGTTATAAGAAACTTTTGTTGGCTTTCTGCTGTCTGTCCTTTGCCATTCTATACATTTCTGGGATGCGTTTGCTTCTTGTTTGCCCCCTGTTCCTGCGTGCTCTTTTATAATCTTCTTAGATTATAAGCAGCCGGTAATACAGCTGCCTATTAAATTTTTTACATTTCTCTATGAATGCAGTTAAACATTTTTGGTACTGATTATATCACAATTTAGAAGACATATCTGTGATCCCAAAAAGCTTTTTACAGAAGTCCAAACCATGAATTTTCAGTTTAACCAAGCTAGCCAGGCAACGGCTTTAATTTGTGACTGTTCTGTGGTGATTTTTTGAGGAGCCGTGACCACACCTCTGATTTTAACTGGCACTCCTCATTGTGGCTTCTGTTGCTATGCTGTCACATCTCTTCATGCAAAGAAGTGGCTAAACACCAGCATTTCCATCTGCAGTCAGTTCTGGGCACTTAACTGCTCCGAGTTTCCAGCCACTGACCAAGATTTACTTGGATGGCAATTCTCAAAGGGAGATATTTTTACACCCACCCATCCTTTTACAGATGGTTGAGCAGAAGCAGAGGGAGTTAAGGGAATCCAGCTTAGGTCAGTGTATACCCAGAATTTAGATCCACAGAAGTCCTGTTTAGCTGTCACAGCTGTTTCAGAAGCTGGCGTTAGAGAGTTTCATGGACACCTAGAGGTTTTCTGCTGGCAGGACTGAGTAGCTGCTGTCTGTCTAGAAGGCATACTCAGAGCATGCCCGTCTGTCAGGCCCACACACACGTGACCATGACCTTAGCCTTTTTTCAAGAGGAACAGGCATGTGGTGCCTGGAGGATGGGCCATAACCTCAGCTCCCTGCCACCTCCCTAGGGAAGGGCTGGGCTGGGGAACCATGCCTGCTCCCGCTTGCTCGTGCTCTGCCCAGTCAACCATGAGTTCACTGTGTTCATGCAAAGTCAATCAGCTCCAAAAGGTGCCCTGGGAGCACCCCAAGTATAAAGATGGGTCATCCTCTTGGGCATTCCCACTCTGGAGGGCGGCAAGTTTGACCACCTCCACTGGAGCATGTGTTTGAACTGAATTACCTGCCTCCTGGAGGAGTCCTTTAACCACTTAGCTGTAGAATGAAAGGGGATGATCATCTCGCTTCCCATGCCAAAACACTAAGACGGTGTTTTGAGATAAAGACACCTTGTTTGCCTGAAATAAGGCTTGTTTTCTGAAAGACAAGGTGCAGGCACCTGTGATAGGAGAGGTATTGACGGAGGAAGGTGTGTCCATCTAACCCTCAATGAGGCAACTGCTTCCCAAGTAAGTTGTATCCCTCTCTCCTCCAAAATTCCCAAGGGATCCCATTCTGAGGCCCAATTCCTGTGCTACACAGGAAGCTTTTGTTCCTTTGTTTAAAAAAAAAAATATTCAGTTTTGCTGTGGGCAGCTTGCTTGGCAGATCAGGTCCGACACCGCTACGCTCCGTGCTCAATAAGGCCACAGCCTGGATATAACTAGAGCATCTGAGCTCAGGCCAGTGCCGAGTCGATGCCAGTGGCACACTCGGAACTGTCCTTACCGTACGTGGCTCATTCTTCCCACAAAGAAATATGTCCCTTGAAATGAACGGCTGCGGGTAAATCTTGGTGGCAGCTCGAACTGAACTGAGATAGAGGGTTTGACCTACTGCAGTAAAGTGAACAGAGTTTGACTTTATGAAAAGTTCACAACAGAGATACATTACTGATTTCGCTGAAAATGAAAGTGCTTTGGCTGAGCTTTTTATCATAGGGTGTCATCTGTACTTATGTAGTGTTTCACTGGATGGTGCTCTATGTTACTGACGGAACCAGGCAGGAACTTTGGGTTTGTAATTGGCAGAACCCCAGTCTCCAAAGCCATTGTAGTGGGTTTTGGCTTTTTTCCTTTCCCAGGCTCCTTGTGAAGTGTCCTGTGGTCTTGGAACTTAATATTGCAAGCTGGGAAGACTCCAGGGTCAGTTTTGCAGACCTCTTATTTCTAAACCTCTTTTTTTTTTTTTTTTTTTTTTTTTTTTTGAGGTGTACTCCCAACATCCACGTCCCCAGAACCTCTGCCCACAGTAGATCACATAAGAACATGTTTTACTGTACTTAGAACCACTTGACGTGAAAGCTTACTAAGGAATACTTATACTAAAAATCGCTCAGACAGTCCTCTTGTATTGCCATTTAGATCTATCATTCTGATTGATCACTATGTGGTTGGCTAATATTGAGCCTAATTTAACCCTATATGCTCACGCATCCATCTATTCTGTCTATTGTACCTGACATTCTACAAATTACTTACTCATGCAAATGATGACCTAAGGCAACCTTTTATGGTATTCGTGTTTAATTATACAAATGCTTTTTGATAAATAAGATTATACATCCTTCCATATGTTTATTCACTCCTTGATGAAAGCAAAATTTAATTTTCATGCAGATTTGTTGGAGAGTGTGTTTAATAAGTGCTGAGTTTTATGTAGTCTGCAGTTAACTCTGGTTTTGGGTAGCTGACAAAATCAGTAGGCATAGTTCATAGAGACATGTGGTTTTTAATCAGGCCTTATTCAAGCTGCTAGATTTTGAAATCTTGGAACTGAAGCCATTGCCTTGTGCTCATGCAATAAAGCAAACGTTGTGAAAATAAATGAGAGATGCTGACTTTACATTTCAATGGACTTTATTTATATTATGAGTTACTGAAAATGTTGCCAAATGACCGATACGTTAATATTTTTAAGAGAGGGGTATTCCTGTGAAACTTTCTGGTTTTAAAGAGTAACTGGAGTTTGGCTTGTGTGATTCAGTCAAGGTGAATGTCACACAGTGCCAGGCTGGGTTCATGGGTCCTGCTTGCATATGTGAAAAAAGTGTGTAGAAGGGAGACCTTGGCAGGACTGGGTGTCAGTAAGTATTTCTGTTCAGATATCTTTGAAAACATTCTCACTGTTGATCACAGCTTCTCAGGGAGTCCTCGTTGCATGGTATGATACAGACTATGGTGGGAATTCAGAGTTTGGGAATCAGGTGTGAAGAAGACACGTGAATACACACTGCCGGAGACATGAAATTTGCTTCTTTTCCCCTAAATGTAGCAGTGGGAAATATTCCAGTCTTCTGTTAGAGAGTCACTAGGTCAATGCAGGTGCTGGGCGGCAGTCAAGGGACATTCTGCACAGGTGTCATTGCACTCATTTTTCTCAGTGTCAGTACCACTGCAGTAGCATCCCTTACTAATTATGAATGTTCTGTAGGCTAGAGGCCTTCACTAACGGTTTCTCTGTTTTTGTGTGCAAAGGTGTGGTCAGTAAACTCAGCAGGACGGACGCCGAGCAGGTGGTCCCGCTGCCGGACAGGCCCTGCCCCTCCCGAGGGCCTGGGAGCTCCTGTCTTCGGCACAGTGGCATCCACAGTGGCTGTGGTGAACATCAGCCCCCCTCTGAAGCCAAACGGGGTGGTCAGTATCTACAGGCTGTTTTCTAATGATACTACAGGGACCGATGTGGTGGTGAGTATTGTCAGCACTAGTTCTGTACTCGCATTTGAGCTTGTAATTTTCTAGCTTTAACGAATTTGTTCTTGCAAGCTGCTGCTGTTGGTGACAGGCTGATTTCCTCTCCTGCACTCATATCGTTAACTGCTCTGCAATGCTCTCTTCTGGCCAAAGTGCCACTGACGCTTTCACTCATCTAAATGTGCTTCTCAAGGAACTAACCTCATCATTAAACACTTCTGATGTGGTAACGTGCAGTGACAATGTGATGGGAATCATAAGTATTGTTCAGGGGCGGCTAGCCATCCAGACAAAACACTCCCAGACAGCTCCCACCCGTCCAAATGGTGCAGGTGATTGTGTGCCTGTGAATGTGAAGTTGAGATACTGTGCACGAGCTTCCTTTAAAATCTTTCTTGTTGGTAAGAAGCATTTTGTAGTAAAGAACTGAATAGTGCAAGTAGCCAAGCAACTTCTATGTTGGGTGTCTCAGCCTAGAAACCCTTAGGTGTCCAGAAATGACTGGTCTCAGCTTAGGAAGCCTGCAGGGCTTCATTAGAGTTATAAAACAGGGAAATGTGGGGAAACGTTAGAGCTGTGTAAGGTGCCTGGAACAGTTACCACTGAATCAGTGCAAAATATGTGTATACCTTTTGTCTCTAACACTATCTGTTTGGGTTTTACATGTAAGTAAATATTTGTATGGGATTTTCTCCTTTATCCCATCTTGTTTAGCCTGGAAGTGCTAGGGGCACCTTCCCAGGTCATCAGGCCTGTCTCTGTGCTTAAGTTGCCTACTGACTGCACATTATGCATTTATTCCTTCCAGTGCAATTGGCTGTGTCCGTGTCTGACTCAGCCAGTTCATCTTGTTGGTGCGTGCATGGCCCTCCATTTCCATCCCCTCAAACCCACCATGCCACTGGCTCGTCTCTGTCTCTGGCATCAAGAAGTACCGAGTGCTTTGCTCGCTTGACTCTTTCCTTCCTATATTTTGCTGCACTCTGCTAAATCACATGCTGCCAAGTGAGAGCAGATGTTGCCCCTTTGTTGGTGTTTTCTACATATTTTTGTTTTGTTGGCTTAAGAAGCTATACCCACAAATGACTACAGCCACAAGGAGAAGTGCCAGTTGCTGCGAGCAGTTTAGAAGGCGGCACCGTTTCCTTTGCCAGAACTGCCAGGCCTCCCTTGCTGAGCATAGGAGAGGTTCCTAACAGGCTTGCCCAGCACCACGGCCGTTTGAGTGCAGAGCCAGCAGCATGTTGGCCCTCAACTTGGAGGTACCTACCGGAGGGCACGTTCTCCTGTCTGTGAGTAAACTGACACACCAGGCACGGTCATACCACTCTGCCCAGTGCCACCTCCTGTGTCCACACTGGGGAAGCTTGTGAGTTACGCATGAGTATTTGCTAGAACACTTATCATGGAGCTATTATCCACAGTAATTTCTTTTTGCTTCAGTACCACTTATGGCAGAGTTTCCCCTTGAAGGTTTTCTCTGTTCCTGAGAATGACATTTGCAAGTTGACATACAGTGGTCACAGCTCAACTTAAGGCATCTGTGAGGCCACTGATGACATGGTCTTTTCCTTTGAACAGTGCCCTTTAACTTCATAATGAGAAAAAAATGAATGCAGAGTTCCCAATGCACAACAGCTGCATTAATGTCAGACTTAAAGGACATGCAGAACCTTGTGCCAGTCTTCTTCTGGAGTTAATTCACCTCCATAACTCTTATTTAGTACTTGTGGTGCGTGAAGCTGTGACAAGTTCCCTCTTAATTTTTATAGCTGTCAGAAGGGACTGCCACCCAGCAGACAATACATGGGCTAAAACCTTTTACCACATACTCCATTGGCGTGGAGGCCTGCACATGTTTCAACTGTTGCAGCAAAGGACCCATGGCCCAAATGACCACGCAGCCGGCTCCACCCTCAGAGCAGCCCCCCCCCCAGATCCGCACCGTGACCTCCAGGAACGCCTCTTTCCAGTGGAGCGCCCCTCAGTCACCCAACGGCATTGTCACCAGGTAGGAGCTGCCACTCAGCCAAACCTGCACGCCTCAGCTAGGGGGGTGGTGGCAGAGCATTTTGAGCTGGAATGGTGGGGCTGAGAGCACTGGGTGGTTGTGGTAGCCATGCTCCTCCTTCCCTGTGGTGGTGGTGGTAGCCCCGGTGGCCTGAATACCATCTGAGAGGTGTTTGCATGCAACAGTTGCTTTTTTCCTGAGCAGGATACTGGGGAGGATAAAGGAGGAGAGGATGAGCTGTTGTGAGTGGAGGCAATTGTCTGACAGCTGTGGTTGCACAGCCAAAAAGTTATGAGCTCAAATGGCAGTGGAGCCAGCTGCATCCTGTAGTTACTAAGGCAGATCCTGATTTGCAGAAGGGAGCAGCAAGGTAACAGGCATCAGCACTTTCATTGCGTGTGTGCTCGCTTACCACCACCATTGCTCAGAGGCATCTTACCCTTGGGGCTAAAATCTCCAGCAGAAAAAATGGCATCAGGTCCGTTTTCTTCTCCAGTAGCCAGATATACAGCAGTTGGGATGAGATGTACGATTGGCAGTTATATTATTAAGGCTCTTGATGGATCAAAATCTCAACTTTGTTCTCAGCTATGAGCTCCATGTGTATATGGCTTGTCCCCTGAACCTACAACCAGCAGTGAAGGCTTGCAGTCCTGGCCCAACGGAGGTGAAATATACAGGAAAAGGACAGAGTGCCAACGTGTCCAACCTGGAGCCTTACACAACTTACAACCTGCGAGTTGTGTCTTACAACTCTGTTGGCAGCAGCGCCTCAGAATGGATTGGTTTCACTACAGAAAAGGAGCGTGAGTATGAGAACTGGTTGAGCGATCACCAATGCCCGCTTCTGATGCACAGGGCTGCGTAGCACCAAATGACTCCTCCACCTCTGTGAAAGATGATGTCCCCAGAAACCTGCTCTTCTGTGTCACTGTGCCTCTGCTGCCCATTCATTGAAATTCTGCTCTGGGGCTTGACTGCTCATTCCTTCAAAAATATTTCTTTGCTCATCATCTAATACCATATCCTCTGTCTTGGGAGCCTGGAAACCTTTTATTTTACTGAAAATGGGCAGCAAAGCTGCAGAACATAAAATGTTCAAGTGTTAATAGAAGGGTGATGTGTAGTGATCAATACACTGACATAAATAATCTGTTGGAAAAGTGGAGATCTTGAAAGAGAAATGGTGATTCTTTTCAGGAACAATCTTACTGTCCTAATTCATGCCACGCTTCTGCCAGGTCTCATGAGAGTTTTTCTTGGATGCCATCTGAATGATTGGATCCTTGTTGACACTGAAGTAGGAATTTTTTGCTATCTATCTAACCACCACAGGCAGTACTTTAAGGCCATGTGGTGATCTGCATGGAAATTAAGCATGCAGGACCTGTGCCTACCGTCAGGATAGATTTTGCCATCAAAACTGAATTTGTAGTAGTCTAACATCAGCTTTTATTAAAAAGTTCTCCACTGCTGTTGCCAGAGCCATTTCATAACAGATGAGAGGGGCATTTCACCTCAGCTTGCCAGGTAGGGGCAAAGAGGATATTCACTTTTAATCATAGGTCTTAAGCCAGGGTTTCAGAATCACCTTTCTAATTTTTAGAATTTTGCATCGCTTGGTAGTTCTGCCTAGCAATTACTAAAAATTTATCTGCTATATCCTTAGCTGAAATTTTCAAGTGGAACAGCCCCAGAATTTCTTTAATATCACCACTGAAGAAAAGAAAAATGCCCTTATCTCTAAACTTGTGTTTTATTAAATCACAAAACTAAAAAGCTGGAACACGATAATGAACTTTTAAATGGAGAAAAATTGTAAGGAACTGGTGATACAGACGGAAGGAAGGAGTTTGAAAGGCATTTTTACACCCCCACCCACGGGGTCCACAAGCCCTCTTCTTTCAGTCTTGCTTTTCTTGCCTTGCTGACCTCTTCACACCCGGTCTCCTGGGTCACTGTGACCCTCTCCTTCCTCTTGCCGGGGGGTTGGCTTCAGTGACAGTGGGAGATTAGCAGCACGGTGCAGCTGGACAAGCAACTTTCTTATGAACAAACCAGCGTATACTGGGCACATGGCATAATGGCAAAGCCACAAGGAAGGACCACCTCAAACTCAACCTAAGTCTTGTCAGCAAGCTGTTGAGCCCAACTAATGAGCTCTTCCTCCCTGAAGTGAGTTCTGGGGTTCTGTTCTCTCTGCCTGTGATTTGCTCTTGCTTTTCTGAAACCTCAGGTTTTCATGTGTGTGCGTGTTAAAAGATGATCTTGGGCAGTTTCTTGGGGCTTGCAAGAGGCTCCCCCTTAGCAGCTGGGTTCCCACAGCCCAGCATGCTGCAGCTGAACTTGCACAACCTCCCGTGTCTCCCTGCCCCCTCGCCTTAAGCTAGATTTTAATTTATACAGTTTTAGTGTCTGTACTACATACACAAAGGCAAAGAAAGGGAGTTCTAGGTTTTTATTTTGAAGATATATTTCTGCTTTCTTAGTGTAGAGGCTGGCATGCTACAGCAGGTTTCTCTTTTCTCTTTTGTATCTTTCCTACTCATACACGTGTATATGAGAGGGAGTGCATGCAACAGGGAGCTTGTGTCATGCAGAGTCTCTTCCTCTGCGCTGTCATGCCTGTTGGCTAGAAATGAGCTTTTTTACCTTCTTTTGTAGCACCTCGGTACATGGCTCCCTTCTCCATTGTCAGCAATTTATCTACCATCCACATAGACTGGAGTCGCACTTTTGTGCTCAACGGCCGCCTGAAGGAGTACGCGTTAACAGAGAGCGGGCAGCGCATCTACAGCGGCTTTGACACCGAGCTGTATTTACCGAGGACATCTGACAAAAGTCAGTTTCAATCTCCTATAGCTTTCTCTCTGTGAAAGACTGCTGGGTGAGACTGCTGTGGCTCATTGTGAGGGTCGAGCTTTCCCAAATCCTGGAGCTGCATTGCAATTCCTTCCTTCAGGGCTATGCTCCGGGAAATGCATGGAAATCTGCAGATTCAGGAAAGACTGGAGCCTGAATTTTCATTTGGATCAAATTAAGTCAGTAGCTCTTGGAATCAGGCATGTTTTGAAATGCAGTTTCTCTTCAGAAATTTGCAATCTCTAAAATGCAAGGAAACTGACAACAAGGGGGAAATAAGAAGGTGAAAAAAAAATAAACGACCAAGAAAAAAATGTTTTCTGTTTTTCCAGACATTGGGTTCTTTGTATGTCAAAGGCTTTTATCATTTATATTTTACTTCCCTGATTACTGCAATGAGGCTAATACATTTTTTGTTTTACTCAAACATTCTTAACATGTTTGTATCAGCCATGAATGGAATATGAGAGATTTAGGGCAAAATGATGAACAAACTGAAAGTTGCCAGGCACATGTCATTGGAAGAGGGAGGTTTGGGTGGTAAAATAGGAACATAATTTATAGCAACATCATAGTGGTGACTACCTATGATCTGCCTCGGTTCATAGTTTAGCAGTTCAATACCCATGGATAAGGGATTATGTGATCTGGGACTTAGGTGGGTTATGATGGATTATGTGCTATATCTGCCTTGGCTTTTCTTAGACCTGTCCATCTCTGCTGGTGGATCATGGTGAAAAAGCAGCACCTACAGAATTTTGACTTCTGCTGACAGTATTTTTAATTTTTTTTGCTTTTTTTTGCTCAGCCTTTTTGTTTCAAGTGACCTGCATCACTGATGAAGGGAGCGCCATGACACCAGTCATCAAGTACAGCGCTGGAGATGGAGTTGGTAAATATGTGAAGAAATTACCTAGCACTTATTCACTGTAAGTGTTTGGGGTAGAAATTTGGTATCGTGTAGTACATGCCAGACAGGACAGCATCTCATTGCAGGATCAGGGGATTCCTTAGTGCCTTAGGGTATGAGGTATGTAGGCAATGTGCCTTTTTTGCCATGGATGGATTTCCGTTCCTTTACATCATGGTCAGCTTGGGATCCTCCCTCCAGACAAGTAATATTTTTTTCTTTTATTTTTATGTAAATATATTGCTCCAAAATATAGTGCTTTTTCCTGCTGAACAGAGTCTGCTCTCTTCCAGATTTTACTTCTGAATTAAGAGTATCTTGAATTGTAACCCTGTCCTCCCTCATTCCTCCTCAGTTTGGCAACGAAAATACATATCCTCTCCTCCCTGCACCCCACCCCCGCAGCAAGGGGCATCCACCTGCTCCTTTCCTATGACCAGCCAGCCAGTCTCTGCAGTTTCACCTGGGATGTGTTCCTGAACCACTGTATGAGAATGCCACACGAGATGCTGTCAGGACCCAGTTTATAACACCTGCTGTTTTCCTTCTGTCCGTGAGGCCTTTGTCTGTTTTGTAGAAGCAAAAAGAGTTTGGTGTGGTGACATCCCAGTCACTTTTGTCCACTAAGTAGTAGACGCCTAATCAGCAAAAAGCTGGAGGTTTTTTAACCCCTTAGTTCCCTGGGAAGCAGACCTAAGCTTGAACCATTTCTAACCGACATATCGGTTTTAATTAATTTATTTATTAAGTTGCCTCTTGTTCAGCTCCTTAAAAGAGTTGTGCCTCATCTTTTGCAATTACTCTTTACATTGCATATCCCTTTTCATGTTGTCACACCATCCTTCTGCAGAATTTCAGGCAAGGCTGCTGTAAAGGCATTATAAAATGCCTTTTATAATATCCCAGTTGCTCTACATCCATCAACTTCCACACTCGGCTTCTCTGCTCTTTTGATTGCTGCTTGTACTGAGAGTCTAATGCAAACTCGATCAGCACTGCAGGCACCTTGCAGAAGAGGCTTGCCAGTGAAGGTGATGAAAATCCCTTAGCCAAGTGTCTGGATATGCATGGAGGATTGCAAATAACCAGGAAACCCTGTCACTGAGATTTCTTATGCTTGTGTTCTGTATAAGCAAAGACAACCAAGCGACTGTTTTTTCTAACAGGTGGGAGAAGGAGGAATAGAATGTTTCATGTTTGTTTTTGTATAAATTTATCACTCATTTCAGTTAAGTCTTCCTCCTTCTCTGTTTTTAACTGCACAGGCTTGCCACTACACAGTGCCAGAGAGAACGTCCTCCGTCTGTATTGCTCTGAAATTACTGTAGTCATTTCCACTCTTCAAGGTTACTTGGAGAACCCTTTTTTTTTTCTTGCATTCCACCTCCACTGCCTCCTCTCTCAAGAGCTGCTGATGCAGTGGTGATTTCCAGCCTAAGCAGCAATGCCAGAACTTTAAGCAGGGTCTCTTGAGGGTAGTAAGGTTTTTATTATAGCCCGCTAGCATATTGAACCATTATGCCACCTTGAACATAAGTGCAAATAGGCACATGACTACACAATTACTTAAATTTCTGCCTAATTTATTAGCGAGGAAAGGGATAACATATTGTTAAACGCTTTCTAAAATAACATTCCCTTTCTCCCCTAATCCCTCTTGATTTTTACAGGTCTGATCTTGACAACACCTGGAGAGAAGGACAAAGCGGAGTCCAAACGTGCAAAATTCTACAACGAGTTGTGGTTTGCAGTGCTGATGGTAGTTCTAGGTTTGATCCTCTTGGCTATTCTTCTCTCCTTAATTCTTCAAAGGAAAGTCCACAAGCAACCCTATGCACGAGACAGGCCTCCTTTAGTTCCACTCCAGAAAAGAACGTCGCCGATGAGTGTGTATTCATCAGGTGAAACCCATCCGGTACGTTTGGTAAAACGCTGTGTTGTGTATCCATCATTTACAGTTAATCCATCCATTACAGTTGTGTAACACTTTTATCTGCCCCCCACCCCCCCCCACACACACACAGTTTTTCTTCCTCCTTCCACTGTTTTGTTGCACACTCGGTTACCGAATGAAGGCTGCTCAGTGTAGGAAAAGAACTGCCTGGTACCTAACACGGGCACAGAGAGCCAGGCTACAGGTGCTTAGCCCAAAAAGAGCCCCGTGGCACCTGGTCTGCAGCCCTGAAATGCTTCTGATGCCTGAGACAAACTTTGGATCTGGAGTCACAGAAAATACAAAGCCACTGATGCCACCTGATGTTAGTTGACATCTGCAATGGAGGTGAAAAAGTCTCGGCATGCTGTGAGAAGGTAGGTGATAAAATGTGCCTTTCAGAGGAACCTGTCCTGTGTTTCCAGCTATCTGATGGCTAACCAGGATCCATCCGACAGTCTTTGTCAGGTACCCATGAAATGTTCCTGCAGAAAGGAGGACTTAGGGGGAGGCTTCTTTCTACTATCCACATACCGCCAAGCCTGACTGCTCTAGGACGAGCTGCATGCCACCAAGGTTTAGAGTAAGGGCAACCAGGGAAACGCTAGGGACCTCCACAAGATGTGTGTGTGCATCTGTACACACAGAGCCACAGTGGGACCACTGCAGAGGTGGGAGGGGGACTGCTGGGGAGTGACTGGGAGGGAGGCTTTGTATCATTTTTATTATGACAAGTTAAAAATCTGTAAAAAAATGGATAAAGAGCATCTTCCACCATGTCGCATAGCAGTAGTGCTATCCTACCCTTTGAGGAAAAGCAAGACAAAAGGAATATGGCACTTGTTAGGAGACTGGGAGCAGCAGTGCCTTCCATTTCTGTGCTTCTTCCCAGCCACAGGCCGTGAGATGATTCTTCTTGTCACTTCTCAGCGTCTTTTTCCTGTGAGCACCATCAAGCAGGATAGTGACTCCTGCATCCTTCACGCATTCTGTTCCTTCTTGTCTCAGTGCCAAGAAGCTGCATCTGTGCCTCAACGAAGGAGCTCTTGGAAACAATAGGATTTCCAGTGTGCCCCTTCTTCTGGCAAAGGCTAAAAGCGTTAAGAAACTTCTTTTTTTTTGTCTCATGGTTTTGATTCCTTTTCCTCTACAGTCTGTCATGTTGTGTTGTTCCTCTTGACTTTAAAATGTCTTTGCTGTTGGCATGCCTGTGCAATTCTTTTCCATATTCCTGTCCTCTTTATTTTTTCCCCTTCCTTTTCATTTTTCCAGAAGCTCATGGACTTAATAGAAAAGAAGATTCTACAGTTCATCAGAGGAAGGACTTAATCTGAGAAGTTAGGATACAGCTACTAGGAAGTAGCAAAATCACTTGTGTTTTACAAGAGTTAGTGAGATCATGTAGCAAGCAATGCTGGCTGCCCACATGGTACCCAATGACCCGTTAAATAGTGTCTCATTTTTGCCAGTTCTCTACTCCCCCACATCCTGCTACATTGCTCCCCTTCACACCCCCCGCAAGGAACAGACTGCACCTGCGTTGCACCTTGCCCTGCCCTGATGCTTTTCCTCCCTCTCTTTAATCTCAGTTCGAGACCATTGCTGACACATCTGATGCATCAAGCAGTGTCACTCTCAAAAGATACACAATGCACTTTGAGGTAGAGTTGTTAGCTTGCAGAGTTGCAACGTGTGATGTGCCAGATGACCCAAAGAGCATGCACGAAGGCATCTTTCTTACATTGCATGCTTCTCCTGGTGGCTGAATTTCTTTTTCCTGGTCACAATAACTGGAAGTCTCCTAACATCCCCTTGCTGTGCAAGTCTGGGCTGTCGTGCTGGTAGTAAAACATCTTTGGCCCTCTGCCTGTTGGCTACTTTAAAAAAAAACAACAGAAAATTAGGGGGGAAAGTAGTAATCGGGGAAAGTCCTGTTTTAGAGGCTTGGGTGGGGTTTTTTTTCCTTCTTTTTAATTATATGATTATCCTACAATGGGGAAAGATCCACTCTATTTTTGTTCTTCTGTCTATGACTGTGCATGATTTTTGAAGCATGGGTTTCTCTGTTCTCTTCCGCTCCTGCTTTGGTTTTGTTCAGATAAAGTGTTTGAGACCATGACCTTTATTTTTGATTTATTACTTTGTGCCTTCCTCATAGGGGCTGACAGATACAAAAATTCCGGGAGTTGGCTCTCCCACAAACAGCCGTGGTTTCCACATCGCATCTGGGGCAAGGAGACCAAGTCAGAGCCAGCTAAGTCACACATATTCCCCAGCCTCTCTTCATCGCAGTGTCAGCCAGCTGCTCGACCTCTACGACAAAAAGTCTCTTGTTGAGGAATCACCTTGGGATGCCATTATTCGCAATCATCATCGCACTACTGGTCGTGGCTTGGTAAGCACTCCTGTTCCTCTGTGATGCTGCTGTGCATGGTGAGCTGCTAGTGATTTGTCTGTCTCGTTGGGATCATGAAAAGGACTAAATATTAAAAGCTGCTGGAGGTACAGCCAAAAGACCTAGAAGGACGTGGTCAGATTAGATCCTGCCTACTGCTCTCTTCTGGAGCTGCAGGTGGTCACACACTGCTCTTACGGGATGTGAGGGGTCCACATGCCTTTGTCTATGATTCCCATTGAACCAGTAACTGCATGGTCTACCAGGGCTGTGCACCTTGAAGAATTCCCTTCTATTTGGTCAACACATAGGCCTTTCTCTCCGTGCATTTTAGCAAATGTACCTGTGCAAGGAGGGATGTCCTGGCATCCTTCACACGTTCATTGCCAGAAGCAGAAGCTTGTACTCTAGTGACTCCTGTTCTGTGACCTTGGGCTCAGTTGCTGACGAGGCCTCTCTGTCCTCTGCTCAGTCACAATGCTTGAATCTTCTGGCACGTGTGACAAATGACTTCCAAGTCTGCCCAAGGGGGACTGGGGGGGGACGGGCAGAGTATCTGTCTTTTAAAATAGGAGAGGACAGGATTGGCTGGTGTCACCAACATGGACCTGAACACACAAACACAAGAAGTTATGATTCTTAAGTAAAGGACAGTGGCAACTTCCCTTCCTGTCTGTCACCAGGGAACAGGCTTTTTAACCTGCATCCCCTGGCTTCCATCCTTCCCTGAACAGACGTGTGGGAAGTGGTTCGGGGGCCAGCGAGATGGGAGCGGTTGCTCCCAGAAAAAGCCAATAAGGTTCCTAAAAAATGGGGCAGATGGGAGTGAAAGGCATGTGAGGTACGAGTTAGAACGAGTGTGCAGTTATTGAGTGGATCTTGTTCAAAATGCAAAGTGAACTGGAGAAGGATGATCTGGCACATAAATCCAGACAGCTCCCTTGGGCTTTCACCTTCAGGACACCAAACAGCCCCAGAACCGGGGTGTTGCTACCACTGCTGCCGTACCTGCTTAGACCATAAAGATCAAGTAAGAAGATACTGACACTTAGCTGTAGGCAACCCCCCTATAGGTACAGGTTAACCCTCAGCCTGCATTCAGCACCTCATGGGCTTCCTGATTCAGTGGTATCGTAACTCAGCCTCAAGTCATTTTCTCGGAGCTATCACATCCTCATGATTTAATTCTTTGGAGACTAACAGCCCAGCCAGGGTGTACCTCTGTATGATCTCAGCCAAATGAACAGCTCCCAGTGCTAAGAGAGGAAGCCCTTGTTCCCTTGTTCTATCTGCTTATCTTGGGCCAACACCATGGTTTGGGTTAGCTTGCACCGCCCCACCCCCAGCACATGCTGCATGTTGGCATGTTAGAAGTTGTTTACAGAATAGTCCAATGAAATTTCAGACGTGGTAGGAGCAGAACAAAAAATTCCTCTCACTTTTGGTGGCAAACCACCCGACAGCATGAACTCAGGTGCTTTTTGAAATCAGCAGCTGTACAACACAAAGCTAGCGCTCTGTCCACCCTCTGTACATTGCTCCAGTCTCTGCTCCTGCATCGCTCTGCTACTCTTGTCAACAAACCTCCTGCAATGCTTTTCACTCAGTTCTTCCCTTTACTACACTCAGCAGCTTAGGACTGTCAGCAAGTGTTGTTCACCCCTTTGTCCACCTTGCAAATTAATGACTGAACGTTGAAGTGGATCAAGACACCCATCTGCAATAATGCTGCTGGTGATCTCTTCATGCTATGGAAACAGAGAGTTTTATTTCTTTTCAACTCTTATCCTGGCTCAGTGCATTAGCATGAGTACAGGTGGAAGAATCTCAGACTCTGCTTGAGAAGCTTGAAGAACAAAAAGAACAAAATCTTAACTAAATCACAGGTGACAGGGTTGTTATACAAACCAAAAATCTAAACATGTATTCTTTCTCTTTTTCATCTCTCCAATTTCCCCGTCACGCTGTAACAAACACTATTTTCTTTAGAATTTATCACCATTTACCAGTTATCAGATGTCTATATAGTAATTGATTATTTTAAAAGTTGTTGCTTACTATGAAAATCTAGCTGGTTTGGATTCAGGTGCTTGAATGCTCTAGGATCTTACCTTATGCTGGGAGGAGCAATGGGAAAACATGCACTTAATTATTTCACAATTTTTTAGGGGGTGCAAGGAAAGAGAAAATGAAGGAATTGCCTTTAGTCATGTACAGCTTTGGCTTAAATGCTTTCCCCCCCTCCTCTTAACAGTATGTAGATGAAGAAGATCTTGTCAATGTCATCAAAGGCTTCAGCACCGTCACCAAGGAGCACACCACATTCACCGACACCCACCTCTGAAGAACACAAGCACCTTCTCTAGAAAATGGAAAGTGGGTAACTTGCCAAAAGCAGCCTGCATGGCTTTTGGGGGAGAGGAGAGGGCTGCTGTTTCCCCACCCCTTACCCACTACTTAAAAGTCAAACCTGTTTGCTAGGAGGGGATGAGTAAATTGGCCTTTTTTTTTTTTCACAGTCTCTTTAACTGTATAGTAAAACAATGTGTGTTAGCACTGACACCTCAGAAAAGTAAGAGAGCAGTTTGAAAATCCCTAAATCATATAGTATTAGAAGACTGCGAAGGTAGAGGCTTTCATTGTTGTCTCCATACAACTTTCACAGTTGAGGAGGGGATGGGAGGGGGGGGCATCATGTTTGGTAAGGAAAAGTCTTTTACCTGTCCAAAAAACCAACACGTGGCTAAAAAAGGCCTGTGGCAGGATAGCCACGTCTTTTCCTGGCCTGACAAAGCTCCACCACAAAATTGTGTTCGTGCACAAGTAAATAAACATCAAATGAAGGAATTCTGGAGTTGCTTTAACCTTTGTGTTCTTTCCCTCCCTCTTCCTCACCCTCTCAGCTCAAGTTAAAAAAAACAACCAAAAAGCCATTAATTAAAGTTTAACTCCAAGCATGTTTTTTCAGAGGTAGAAAACCTCCTCACCCACTCCCTGTCAAAAACTTGCTGTCACAGCCTTCCCTTTTGCTTATGTATTACTAATCTACCGGCAATAAAATTTGTTCACCACCCACAGTAAACTAGAAGCAAACAGCAAAACAGCCAGTGCAACACAGGTAGGAAATATCATGTCAAGGCACTTGTAATTGAGAATTATTATACCATGACAGTAAACCTATTCCCATATTCATCTCTGTCCTTTTTCCAGAGAAAGTGACAAGGAAGCCCTCAAGAGACTGCCAGTCCCATGTACTCTGCCAAGCCTATTTTTATGCACGCTCTCAGTCACAATCAACAAAACCCATCATCTGATACCACACATTTTCAGGAAGCACAAGCAACACTCCTCTGGCAATTTATTTGGACTAAGAGGCAAAATAATATGCTATTTTGAATAGCTTCCTCCTTAACCTGCACAAAACATTTCAGATTTCAGACAGCAGCATACAGAGCAAGGATCCCATTCATAAAACAAGACTACAGATGCAGCCCCTGTGAATTGGGCAAAATCCAGCCAAGACAGCAGCAGCTCTTGGCTGTGTGGCTGTGTCTAAAAGGCATCTTCCACTGAGCAACCAAGTATTCCTTTAGCACCCTCCTTTCCCCCAAAACAAAAATAATCACAACATATCACATGCCTGACCACGTTTACGCAAGAATGCACAACAATATTTTGGACCAAGTACCATACTACATTTTGGAGCATCACATAAAGCCACACATTGATGTGGATGACTCTTCAAAGGTTTGGCAGCAGCCAGTTAATTTCTCATAACCTCACACTTTTTATTCTGGGTATCAGAATACAGTCCTGTTCAAGAACCATGTCATGTTATGCCTGCTGCCAGCCAGAGGGCACCTGCCCCTCATCTTTGCCACCAGTCACATTTTCACAAGCCATAGTCTTGGCAGGATGCATCATTCTTCCGGTGCCGTGGTGAAGCAGCTGTCTTCGTAGGCGATGGAGAAGCCGCACCAGGTAATTCGGGCCCACCTTCGGCAAGGACTGGTGCGGAGGCCAGGAGAGGCACTTTCTTCCTTCCCAGGAAGCCGGCTCCTTCAAACCCCATTTTCTTTTTGCTTTCTGCTTTGGCTTCACTCTCCTCTTCTGGTCCTCTTTTTTTGAGATCCAGAGAACTCTCTGGCACACGGAGAACCTCCGTACTGCAACACCCACCTGCATCTGTCATGCCTGTGCCTCGCACTTCAAGTGCTGTTGTCAGGACTGCCTTCCTCTCAGCTGTGCTGCCCTCAGCTGCTGCCTTCCTGGCCTCTGGCTGGCTTGAATTCCCATTTGCAGCAGCTGCCTTCTCTGTTGGGCTTTTGCTGGGTAAATTAAAAGCCTGGAAGTCCCGGTAACTGTGGAAGCTCTCCGTCCGCCTTGCTCTTGCCAGTAGAGGGCTTTCTCTGTATGGCCGCACAGAGCCATACGTGGCAGTTTCGTGGATTGTTTCGTGGTGCTGCAATTGGAGGCTTCAAAAAAGAAAAAAACACCGAGGACGAGAAGAGCAGATGTTACGCTGAGAATGGTGGCCAGTTCTTCTCCACACCCTGCTCCCACCCACCACTGCAACTCCCACTAAATAGCAATATACTCCTCACAACCCACACACACAAGGGGCTCCAGATCACTCCAGATTCTCATAGGATACTTTTTATCTGTACACACGTAGACCAACAGCAATTGAGGAGTATGTGTGTGTAGTTCAAGAAACTTAGGGCATAGACTCAGGGGCTCAGCTACAGCATTCAGGCCACCAAACCCCTCACTGCCTACCTGACAGGTAAAACCTTTGGTGTCTGCAGCCGGTGCCACGCTTGGTGACTAACCTGGAATTAGACTCCCGAAGCCGGTTTGGCTGAACAACTGAGGTGGCAGGACTGATGTTGGGTGTGGCACAGCGAGACGTACTCAAGTCACACTGGTCAAGCAACTTGAGCAGCTCTTCCTCTGTGGGGCCACCAACATCTGAAAGACACAGAGTGCTCGAGTTCATTTACTGTAGTCATGCACATGTGAGGACAGAAAAAGACCCACACCACAGTCCTGGTGTAACACAACTTACCTTTGTCTTCACTCTTACTAACCATGTCCATAGCTGTGGTCAGGTCCCACATCTGGATGCTGCCATTTGAATGCCCAGTGAAGAGGTAGCGGCGTGGCCGGGAGCCCATTCTGCTGGATCCTTCACATTCTCGCACAGTAAACGATGAGATGGTAGTGCAGTCAACTGCCTGGATCTCACAGATCCTACAGGAAGAGAAACCTCAAGTTACCAAAACAATTGTACCTGGCAGTTTGACCAATAAAGTTAGTACTGTATTGATTTTCTGAGATGGCATCAAACTTGCCAACAGAAAAAAGACTTTTCTTCCAGATGAAATTCCTTTCCCTGCACGACCAGCATGCTGCTCAGCAGCAGACGGTACCTTCCCCTCAATCCATCTGCAGTCCTACTACTTGTTTACTTTTATTAGGGAACCCCCATATATTTGATGTCCATTTTCAGTTTGCAATGATTAGAAACCTAAGGCTTTCAACAAGAAGGACAGCAACTAAGCCCCTTCACATGCTAGACACTCTAGGAAACTAACCTGCAGGAACAGCACATTTAATCATATAAAAGATACACAAAAAAATCCAAGGATGATAAATCCAAGGTTATCTATACAGGTAACTTTTGTCTTAAGACAACTTGACATGGCAGATCTCCATAGCTTTTTTCCATTTTAGAAGCTTATGAGAGGAGAGAGAGGAAAAAGACTCCCAAAACTAAGCCGTTAAGCCATACCCCACACCAGAACCTCACATATTCTGAGTAATTTGTTTTACTGGCCCCCTGGATTGAGCTTCTTGCCCAAGATGTTCCAAAATAAATCATCTACTAAAACTCCCCACTACATACAAATCTAGCCTGAAGTAAGTGGGGGATGGGGGAAAAGCACATCAATAATCTGCAGGGCTTCTGTCCTCAATTCAGATGCTAAACGTGTTAAGGCATCAACATTTTCACCCAGATTCAAAGTTATTAGGCAAGAAATGCAAGAATAAGAAGCAGCACAGAAGTGAGATGCACCATCTTTTCTGATCTTTTGCCACCTTACTAGTCTAAGAAACCGGAAGAAAAGCAGCTGCAGTTATCTGGTAACATTTTTACTACATTGGCAACAATGTAGTAGAATATTGTGAAGTCAAGCTTAAGTAAATAATTGTATAGCTGACCTAGAAGACAGTCTCTCCGTTTTAAAGGTTCTAATATCTTCAAAGACAAGTGCAAAGGGAGAGAAAGTGCTTCCTTGTCTACCTCTGTGAGCAGCACAATCCCTGCCACCAGCAACTTCAGCATTAGTTTTAAAATTTAATGTTAGCGTGGTACCATGGCTAAGAGTTACAGATTCTGTAGAGGTACACAAATGTTTGTTTTGTGAGCTCAGCAGGTGAGCCATTGTGAAGTGAGTTTCTGATACCGCATTTTGCAAAATACCACTTGGCTTCTAGGTTATAGCAGAGGATAAATACAGTTCTGTTACTAACACACAAACTAGAGTTCAGCCAGAATGTCAAGCACATTAGAAGCTTGCTAAGTGCAACTGCATGCACCCCCAAGGGACAGGAGACCCTGCCACCTGAAGAGTCCTGCTCCTTTCCCACTTAAAACCCTAAACATGGAGGTACCTTTTCCCAGTTGAAGACAGCCTTACAAACAGCTTATTAGTGATGGGAACAACTTTCTGGATAAACACCTGCTGATCATCACGTTCACCAAAGGGTCCTAGAGAAAAAAAAGATCACTTTTTTGTTTGTTTCAATTCCCTCACCCTCTTCCCCACAGTCCTGAAGACCCAAATTCACATTAGTATGACCACTGTAATTTTTAAGAATCAGGAACAGGAACCAAAGATGACTAATAGCTAGAAAAAGCCATCCAATGGGTAGGAGCCTCTACAGATACAGATCTTTTTTTGTTCTTTTGTTTTAAAGGACACCCATTCTTGAGTTGCCTGCATATTCCTGGAGGAATTACACTGTCACTACAAATCCTACATCAGCCCTCTATAATAACAAGTAGGACCTTCTTATTTTACAGCTCCTAGATGTCTAAAGGCTTAATCAGATTTCTTGCCATAGTACTGACCCCGCCCTGTGTTCACAGGGCATCCTATTCATCAAAGGTTCATTTGCAAGACTCGGACCACAAAGGAATCGAGACCACCTGTCTACCCATATTTGGCGACGTGCATTCCTTCAGTACCTTGCTGTAGCAATGTGCTAGCACCACTTGCCTCTGTGGTTTCAAGGCTTCAGTAAACCTTGCCACAACTTCAAACTCATTTAAGAATTTGTCACATGTGCATCATTTAACCCTGACTGAACAATGCACTGGAATTTGCAGCAGACCCAAACCTTGCTATGCTAATCTGCTTTGATGCAGTCTCCTGCGCTTTCTGTCATTCTCTAGTTACACCAAAAGTGAAATGCTACATTGGTTTGCTCAAGGAAGAGGTATAGTATCTGTGTTTGGAAGTTTTTCCTCACATTCACAGTAAGCCCTTTAAGTGTACTCACTCCAAACAGCCTAAATAGCGAGTATTTCCAGGTGAATCTTAGATTCCCCCCATCTTTTCAAGGAGAAGGCAGTATCTAAGAGCTTACAGCCATCCGCTGACTTGCATGTTACCAGGTTGAAGGTCTGTTAAACCTTTATAAAGGCCAGCGAATGTACAGGCTCAGCACAGCGCATTCAAGAGACATCTTACCAATGTCATTTCCAGAACAGTAACTGCCATGACTCTCTGCTTCCTCCAAAGATAAGATTTTGAATGATGCAAGAGGTGTTGAGCCTGGCTGAGTTGAAATCATGCCCCGGAACCGAGTCACAGTCCATGTCCGTACATGGTTGTTATCAGCACAAACTAGAAAGGAAAAGATGTATAATAACATTTACAAGGCATGACAAAACTTTTCAGATAAAACTTATCTAGTGATTTCTATATGATAAGTTTTTCAAGATTGAGCGATCAAGCAGAATTTAGTCAATGTCAGGTCACATGTTATGAATCCAGACAATTATCTAACAATCTGCAAGTTGTTGCTGGTGTCCTATCAGTTTCATCTCTTCTCTCAGACATTCAAGAAACAAACTGGAGGCAGGTGGAACACAACATTAAGGTCTGACTGAGTCAGCACCAGTGGCCTACAGCACACTTAATCCTCTGTGTGCAGGTGCTAGGACAAGACATGTCAAGAGAGCAGCCTGGCAGCAGAACCCTCATCACATAATAGTGCTCTTTATTTCATTCATCAGTTAGCTTGCTACATACATACAGCTTTCCCAGCACTGCGGGTTTAGCACCAGGCTGCAAGAGAACAGATGACCTCTGGCTTGTTTGTTTACAGTATAATTGGATACCATGTTTCCTGTTCCTTTTTTTTTAAAAAAAAAAAAAAAATATTGGATAGCAGCAGAAAGTAAATCTGTTCTCTGCCATGCCCTGGTTGCTGGATTCTGGGCGAAACAGATTCTTACGGAGGGAGGAGTGATTGCATCTTCCCTAAAAGCAAGGCACTTTCCCAAGCATAAGACAGGACAACAGGGTAGCACAACAAACACCAGAAGACTGCTGAGAAAAGAAGAAACACAGACAGCCCTTTGAAGCCATGGGAAGGCTTTTTCTAGGGCCCAAGAGGAGATGATGCACATTTTGCTGCAATCAAGAAAGTTCCTGAAATGCTGTCAAACAAAGACAAGTCCTAGAGGACTTTGCCCACAACAGTAAGACTTGACAGGGATACATTTGTTTACAAGCCCTTTCATTTCCACAAATGACAGCCTTGGAATAAGACACAAAGGTTTTCCAGTATCTGGTCAAATAAAACCTAGGCCTTTTAACTGCTAGAGCCTTTGAAGAACGCTTACTTTAAGAAAGAGGATCCAAGTCAATCTAGCCCCTCCCCTGCCCCCAAATGTTCCGATTCATTCTATCACACGTGGGAACAATGCAAGTTATAAAGCACTGCCTACAAACACTTCATTGCTCAGGAGGAGGGGAGAACCGCCAATAGAAATCTGTACACGGAAAAGATTACCTGACACAAGGTGTTTCTCTGAGAGCATGATCTTCGTAACAGGACTTCGATGAACCGTAAAGGTCTGAAAGAGCTGAGGCCCAGACCCAACTGTTTCAGGGTGCTGTACAATCACCCTCACTGCTCCAGAGCTGGTGCCATACGCAATCTCAATCCAATTGCCACTTACACCTAAAGCAAGCAAGAACACAGTTGTTTTCCCCAGGAATGAAAGTTGTGACTTACTGGGGCCAGGGAACGAGGCCGTAGAAAGCAGTATTTCCAAGCTTCCACAGTAAGACTGATATTTGTTTTAAACCGTTTACTCTTTATTTTCCCATGAATAGAGAGGACATTTTGCCGCTAAAAAAAACCCAACATTCCATACTGTGCTCTTCAACACACTGTCTTAACAACAGCCTTCTCTCCCATTCTCTCCTCCCTCCTGTAAGTGAGATGGACAAAAACATGATTGGATATTTTGGCACTCCTCATAGTGATATGGTCAATAAGTACCTCATATCGTTTATCTTTCTGCCTTAGTGGGAGGCAAATGGGAAAGCAAGGCAAGAGCAGGGAGGACTAGAGTTAAAAAGGTCACTGTGGTATCAGCATAGTTATGTGAGTAACCACTGTCTTCCAGTTTGGTTTTTTGGGGTTTTTTTTTTTTGCATTGATTTGGGTTTTTTTGTTGTTTGATTGGTTTTCTTTATTCTTTTGTTTTGTTGGGGCGTTTTTTGTGTGCTGCTTTTTTTTAATTTAAAAGCTGCACTGTGATTACAAAAGGGTGTATAGACAGAATAGCTAAGCGTCATTCAGCCGCATATGGAAATGGTTGTTAGTATATTGGTTATCAGGTTAGACACCACAGCAAGGTTGTCTCCCCACCCAGATCACCACAGACTATTTCAGTGAATACGATTCATAATCTGAGTACTTACCTTGTATAAAAGGCTTAAAACCAGCAAAGGTCTATTAGGCATTAATATATGATGCGTTATGTTATTACATTATACATTAATGTATAATGCATGATATACAAACATATACACATACATGCAAGTACATGTACCTATTTATTCATATGTACAGATGTAAGGAAAACAGTTATGCCTAGTGTTCATCATTCATTTGAAGTTGATTAAATGAAGAAAAACACATTGTTTATGTCAAGGGCTACCTTGTCTGCTTTAGGCCTGCTATACAGTGACAGATAAAGTACATTTAGAAAAAACAAAAGACGCCCACACCTGTAACAGACTCTAAGAGACACTAATACAGTACTGACTTGTTTTAGGCGTGAGGTAGACACTGAGCGCTGTTATAGCATCATTGGAGGGATCATGGTACAATTCTGTCACTAGAAGATCATTGTCTTTCATCCGCAATGGGAACTTCTGCATGTCTGTGGGGAAGATACATTTATTTATTACACTGGATAGACAGAGTTGCTCTGATGCAACTTAGACCAACGAAAGAGTTTAAGAACAAAGCTGCTTAGCACCACCTCCTTTTTATTCCACCCTGCTCCCATTTCTTACCTATATAGTAAATAGAGCCGTTGTTACAGCCCAGCAGCAGAAAAGATCCAGCAGTATCATAGCTTGTGATAGGAACAACATCCTGAACCTAGTGCAAACAGAAAGAAAGAAATAATAAATAAATAAATCAAGAAGTTAGGTTGTTACTTTCTCAGTTTTCAGACCTTTCTGGTATATTTTGTTGAAGAACACCTGAGTTTGGTACAGGTCTGAAGCCATTATGCACACACTCACACAAACAATGGCATTCTTAAAGTACTGCTGGTGAACTGCATTCCTCTACCAAACTGGATCTTAAGTCATGGAGTTCAGCAAAACCACGCATATAAGTTAGAACAGCTGCTCTGGAAGATCCTTCTCCATGTGAAGGCACAAAGCTTGGAGTGCTGCAGCTAAACCTCATCTTCAAAAGAGGATTTATTTTTTTTCACCAGGATGCAAAATGAGCGTACTTCACACTTTTTCCTTTCTGACAACTCCTTAAGAGGTTGCTGGGCAGGGGAACTAGGTGTTGCCTCTCTTAAGCCCTCCTTTACCCCCAGTTCTCGTGTCCCTCTGCCCACCTCTATGGATAGGTAGATAACCAGCAGATACATAACGAGAGGGGGAGGGAATTCTTATCCTATTACAACTTCCCACTTCAAATACACATCCACACCAAGTAAACTAGAAGGCAGCCTTGTCATATTTTACTTACTGGTCTTCAACTTAAGGTGAGGGATTAAGAATGCCCTCTCTTTGCCCTCTAGGATCAAAAAGAGTGCTTATCCCCTCTCAGGTGTGACAGAGATCTCAAGCAAAGAAAAAGTTTAGCTTATCCTAGGTATGATCCCCTATCTCAAGCAATTCTTTTTTGCTTCCACCCTGTGGAAGAAAAATCCAAAAGCCGTTTCATCCAGAGCACTCAAACTGCACAAAGCCATAGTATTTTCCTATATTCTGTATGTTTCAGCCAGTCCACTTAATGGCCACTAAATACTAATTCATGGAAATACCAGCTTAAGTTCTCATTTCTCTCTGACCAGCAGTATCCTTGCAATTGCCTCAGAGACTTGCAAAATCATTTACAAAATACCAACAATGAATCTCTTGGATAAAAGCAAAACAAAGAAATTTCCCCACACCTCAAAGAGCTAGCATGTAATCCAGAACCCATTCCTAACCTAAGGATAGCCTGTCAGCCCCTAAAATACATTCTAAGCCATTACAGAAAAAGCTGCAACACGAATATAGCTGCTGCGCGTTTTCCAGGGTGGTGGGGAAGGAGGGGAAGAGGCACTTTCCCTCCTGTATTTGTTTAATGAGCTATGCCCCTCTCACTTACATTCACCTACAATTCAGCACAGATCCAATGCTGAAAATAAACTCTTCTGGGAACACCTGGATTTTCCCTGTGTAGCTTATGACTGAATGACCTGGAGAAGGATCCTTCCCAATTACTGAAAAGAATGGGTATTCTTGATCTCAGTGCTTTCACACAGTACTTTTCCAGATACAGCTGTTTAAGTACCCTCTTCTCCCCACAGTCAAATTCATACTACACCTAACCAAATAAGGCATCTAACGATCAGGGCCACAGAACTTGGTTTTGAGGGTTGGGGTTTTTTCCAGACTACTTTAAAGAAGTAGAACAAGAACAGAAAGGCAAGAACCTAAACAGTCTCTCAGCATCTAAGAGTCTATGGACCAAGGTGCAGCGTGCTCTCTGGTTCTGTGGATCAAAGATACATAAAGAAGCTCTCCCATTTGCAAAAAATTTACAAAACTACTGAAGGTACAGGCAACCCATCAACAGATACACCACTTCACTTGTCACCTTGCAAAGACACAACAACTGCAAGGAGAGGACTGAGCAAGAGGATCTACCATGCTGCTGACAGCTGAGATTGACTGCCTGGGTCAGACAGATCATACAACACAAGGAGAGTCCTTTCTTCTGCAGCAGAGATAGGAACACCAGAGATGATTCAGCAGGTGCACCTGCCAACATGGGAACTTTCATTAGGAAACAGAGTGGCACTATACACCAGTCACTGGTAAAACACAGCCAGTGAGAATCCTCGCTTCGCGGACTGTTTTTCTGTCATACTCCATTGCTTCATGTTACATCTTACTCTGTAACACTAAATACTTGGCTTCCTTTAAGCTCTTCTGTGCTACAAATCTAATTACTGATGTATCTAGCACCCACAACCTCCTCTCCTTGTTGCATGCAACACCACCAGAGTTATGAATAAGTACTAGGGAAACCACCTCAGCTGGTCTGCTCAAGTCTCCAAGGTGGGAAGAAGATGAGAGAGCCAAGTAGAGGCAGCAGTCAGAGTTACATCTTCAGGTGCAATCCATCAAATACAAAACTCAGTGTCAGGAAGGATAGCTTTGCACAAACTAAGCCTCCTTAAAGTAGGACTCTGAAAGCCATCAGGAAAGAAAGCCCCAAAAGAAACAAATGGGGCATTGGCGTATTCTGTGCCTCAAAACCTCTCTCACTGCAGCAAGTATGATTACATAGCAAGTCCAGAGCTATGGGCAACTCATGGAAAGAAGTTACACAAACGCCATGTATTCTCATAATGAATTTGAAGCTCAGAGGTACAACCCCACCACTTAAGGCTTTATAGGGCTCTTCAAGAAGAATGTCTTCTAAAGGGAGATGATGATCTACAGGAAGATGTTCCCCCCCTCTCCCCCTTTCTAACAGAAGAGCCTGAGGTACACAAAGCACATTGAAGGTAGCTGGATTTGGGCGTTTTTTATTTTTTGGGGGGGGTTGGGGTTTTGTTTGTTGTTTTGAGGTTATGTTTGTTGGTAGGTTTGTTGTTGTTTTTTTTTTTCTTTTGTTTTTGTTTTTTTTAAGGGAGCCATTAAGGGAAAAAAAAACCCCAACAAAAAACTAGAAAGCCAAAAACCTTGGTTTGAAGAGATCCTGGCATCCCTCCTAAAGATTTTCTATTCTTCAATAAGAAATGCTTTCACCAAAGGAATAGCCAGTCAAACCGAGGAACTATTAACGTGATCAGAAAGATTTCTGTGGCTCCCCCTAGCAACAATGATGATGAACAGGACATCGGTTTTTACTCCTTCAGAAAATATTGTCAAACACCAGCTTGTCACATAGCATTAAGTTGTCTCTTAACAGAAGATTTTGCAAGGCATCAGTAGAGAGCTTTAAATAATGTTTTGTTTAATTCAAGACCGTACTAACATGTCTCTCTCTGCTGCAGAAGCAATGCTATCCCGTGCTTATCATCCATGTTATGTGTTAGCAGTACTGCCACTTAAGGATTGAATCAGAACTTAGCAAACAGTGCAGCTGCCTCAGGTCAGCTTTGCCTCTCGAGATTTGCAAGACAGTTTTGGGATTTTTATTGCATCCAGGTTTTATGCCACAAAAATGTACACCTGGCTGTGTTACAAGCTTTGTTATTCACATGAATGCTTGACTGTTTTCTCAGACTCATACAGACTCCAAACAACAGGAATAGGGTCAGTGCAGCCAGAAGCATCCACATATACAAGACAGACACCTTTAAAGTATATCCATGTATATTTCTGCTGAACAGTCTCCCATTGTAAAACAACTTTTGAGATACCCAGATATCAGACTGCCTTCTTGTTTCCTCCTTCTTTCAGATAGTGCAGAAATTGCTGTCACATATTCCCCACAATTTATTTCCTATGATCCTAGTGAATTTTTACAAAGTTAGTAATCCACAAGTAAGTTTAAATAGACACACACTTGACATTTATTACTCCAAGTCACACCATGTCCTTTTATTTGAAAGCCTAAAAAGCATAGTAGTACCACCAGAGAATTCAACATTCTGCTCACAGGCACAATTCTCAGGTATTACGGCGGCAAACTCCATAACACAAGTCAGGGCTGAAAACCCTGTGACAAGCATTTCACACGTGCTTTTAGATTATTTTATTCTTTTTTTACTAGAAAGACATACCAGCTCATTAAAAGTGATGCAGAAAATTGAATTGAACACACCTGCCAATGCTGAGTCACAGCGTTCCACACTCCCACTTTCCCTGTATGGCTTGTAGCCACCAACTGGTTGCCAATGAAGAAGAGAGCATCTACAGGGACTCCAAGACTGAACACTCCTACAAAAAATGAAGAGTCTATGAAGCTCATCTAAAATAAAGAGGAAAAAACCAGTAACAATGGAATCTCTCCACTATTATAATCTGTCACATTTATTACAGTAGCAAGTAAAGAACAGCCAAAACTGAGCTTGCAGCATGTGAGGTGAGGTACCATTCCAGCAACAAACTGGGTTCCATAAATAAAATGCCAGCATGATGTTATCCCTGCTGATGCAATCATTACTTGGGAAGGAGAAAGGAGGCAAGAAAAGGAAGAAGAGCCCATGTAAAATATACATTCCTTGTTTTTCTAAAGCCATTGAATTCTCAAATGGCTTTGCACATCCTAAGACATAAAAAAAATAAATTAAAAACCCCCACAAAACCACCAAAAAAGTCCTGCTTGCTGTAATAGGATTTTTATTTAATCTGTGACTATTAAGTGTCATGTAAGTTGTAATTTCGTGGGGTTTGCTAGACAGACAAATTTGTGCCATACTAGTTTGAAATTGCCTTTTAAAGTATTACAGGATCTCACCACTATTTTTTACCCAAATTAAACAGAGTTAGTCTGAAAACAGTTTTAAAATTAAATATGGCTACAACGCTTCATCCTTATTCTTGGGAAAAGACTGAACACAACGTGACATTAGTTGAATACATTCAAATTTCTCTTTTAGCAGAAATACTTGAACCTGGAAAAATAAGCAGCCTGTGAAAGCCTGTTTCTTTCTTTCTTTCTTTCTTACTCTCCTCATCTCCAGATCTTTGTTTGGTTACAGTCCATGAGTAGTGAGTCAAGGCTATTAAAAATTGATGCTATATAGGGAACCAGTTTCACCAATCATCACCTAAGATTCAAAATCTGGAAGACTTACTAGCAAATGCTGGCTTTCCAAATAAAGCAAATGTGGCAGCAATGTTTTGCGTAATAAAAATCCAAACACTGCGGAACATGACAGGCTTTGATGGCTACGGTTACAGTAGACCTTAACATCTGAGCTTTTCCAGAAGATCTGTCCTCTCTAGAGCTTCCTAGCCTCATCATAATCCATCATGAGTATGTTTAGTTGAACTGCAAACTTGGACAGCATACTACGTTTCATACTATGTATTGTACCATGTATTTAAAAGTTATATGAAACTAAAGATCATAGATTAACTCCAAGTCTGTCAGCTATGAATCCGTACAGCAAACTGGCCCTGTAAGTAACTGCATTTGTAAGTAATTCCAGGTTAAGCTTTACTGCCTGGTCAGTAAAAAGCCATTACTACTGGGGATACATTACACAACCAAGTGTCGAGCTTCACTCACAAGTTTTCTATCCCATACTGCTCACTCTACGTATTTATATTACTCCCCACTAAAATACTTTAAATGCAGCAGACCAATGTCTTCAAAACAAGAATACGCAGTAACTGGAAAATCTCCCAATATTTTTTTGGACAAATACAAATTAACAGAGTGCCATTCCCAGCCAAGCAGCAGCCCTTTGTTACACCCCAAGAAGGAACCTCAGGAAGCTCAATATATACTTATGTTTTAATTAGGATGCTAAACTGTTTTCCAGGGAACAGTACAATCATTCCATGCAGATAAGATGCAGCAGTAAAGGGCAGATGAAAAAGGCAATAATAAAAAAATCCACAGAAACAACTCGAATTGATTACTCTAGAGAAGGATGAGGTTCAAGGAAATCAAGGAAGACAGCTTGAATGGTCTGGAGGAATTTGAAGTGTCAGTCCTGCTTAGGCTCAACAATCTTGAGACCCAGCCACAGGGGAGACAACGCTATACGTAATGACAGGCTCTTGTCTTAAGGGTCCCTCTCAGTAAAATACTGCTTACAGCAGCAATCCGGCAGCAGTGTCTTATGTAAGTAATATTGAAAGGAAGGAGAGCGCTCTGGGAGAGCTCTATCACAAAGATGCCAGCCCACACAATTTTCTGAGGATGGTGTCACCAGGCTTCAACGACTGTTTGGAACAAGTACTTTCTTTCACAAGATGATAGCAATGTACTGCAACACAAAGCAGGACAGCAAGCATTTGCCACTACAAGGAAACAAGACTGCTATATTCAAGTTGTTACTATTAAACACAAGCTTATCCTAGTTTTTTTAAGCCAAGCAGCATGACCTATTATCCAAATGAGGAATAGTACATTTTGGCCAATGTTAGTCCGACTACAGATTCAACCCTGCAGGCATTTTCTCTCTGCTCCCCCCCACCCTCAAGTGGCATTTCCTTTGTTTCACAAAGTCACTTCAACATAGTACAGCCTGTTTAGCAAAAGTGCTTCCTTCAGTTTTGTTGCCATGTTCCGACGTAGTCTGAGCTATGAGAACCTTATGCTATTGGCACATTTCAGAGTTATTTGAAGTAAAAGTCCACTTATGGTTTTTGCATCTCTTTGCACTCAATTTCCAAAAATCCTAGATGCTGCTTCACGTATCTCATTGCAAATTCCAAGGCAACACAAAAGCGGCTAAGTCAAACCAGAAAATGCAGGAGGAATGGAACAGCACAGTGCTTAAAACGATGCCTATTACAGTGTGTCGGGTCTGGCTGAGCCCCAGAGCAGCCCCACAGCACTGTGCTTTGTATGGGCAGCTAGAAAGGTGTTGAGAACACACCAGTGTTTTGGCTGCTGCTGAGCAGTGCCCACACAGCACCAAAGCTGTCTCTCTAACATTCCCCCCTCACCAGTAGGCTGGGGGTGGGCAAGATCTTGCAAAGGGACATAGCCGGGACAGCTGACCCAAACTGACCAAAGGGATATTCCATACCATAGAACATCATGCTCAGTATATAAACTGGGGGGAGCTGGCTGGGGGCTGGTGATGGCTGCTCGGGGATAAAAGCTAAGAGAAAGGAGAAGGAAGGGGGAGAATTAGTTATTTATGACATTTGTCTTCCAGAGAAAGCACTATACGTACTAAAGCTCTGCTTCCTGGGAAGAGGTCAAATATTGCCTGCTGATGGGAAGTAAATAACAACAATATTTGTTTTCCTTTACTTCTGTATGCATGGCCTTTGCAATTGCTTTATTAAACTGCCTTTATCTTGATCCATAAGTTGTTGTGGTTTTTTTCCCCCATCTTATTTTCTTTCCCCCTGTTCTGCTGAGGAGGGGAGTGATAGAGCAGCTTGCTGGGCACCTAGCATCCAGCCAAGGTTAGCCCACCACATACAGGAGTGCGGCTGCCATGCTAAATCTTCCCTACCTTTAAGATTTGTTCACCAGGGGCATAACAGGAGAATAGGCTTCAAGTATTCACAGTATTTACTCCCTAACAGATATTTCATATTCAACTGACACACCATTCGTGTTTATTTTTTTTAATACAATGGAACCTCCTTTTCTGTTGTGCTGATTATTATTATATAAAAGAGTTCTGTGAGTCACAACTAAAAGAACAGTACACAGCTGCATTAACTCATGCAAGACCTTTGCCCTTCCCCATCTTCACATCTGACTTGGTGTTTCCACTCATTCAAGCATGAAAAAAAGCAACAGCCCTTAACATAGCTGGAAATTGCCTGAGCATCTTTCAAGTAAGCTCTTCCTTTAAAGGCATATGGATCAAAACTTGAATTTGGTCATTTTGACTTTCATTAATGACCACATTAATTCTCATGCCTTCAACTATGGAGATACATCTAATAACAAATTATCTCAGCATTAAGCTTCAGAGAAAAGTGTCCACACAAGGAGACTGCTGTCATACTTTGTTAGCAGTATCCACTGCCAGAAGAAACAGACTTTACTGGCCTAATAGTGGTTATTCAAACACCAGGGATTAGACTGGAGTAAGTTCCTAATACCTAATATTGCCTCCCAAATTTGCCCTGTATTTGAACAACAGTGAGTCAGACAAGCCATCAGATTAGTACCAAGTAATATTTGCTTCTGAAAAAGCCTTCTTGCTGTTTCTAAAGCCCCGCTAATTGTGTGTCCTTCAATACCAAGGTGTACAAGCAGCAATTCCTGTATGCTTAGGGCAGTACAGCTTGTCTTTTTCCTACCTAGACACCCACGTCATATAAAGAAGAAATTTTCATCTTTCAGATTCCATTTATGAACTACATGTGACAGAGAATTAAATCTTTTCATCGCCTCCATTAAAAATACAGCTTTAATAAGACACAGGAAAGAAAAGAGCAGAATCTCTCAGCATCTGTAGCTTTCCATCTCAGGAACTTAGTTCCTTTGTGCTATGGCCTAAACTCAAATGCAAGTCCAAGGAAAAGTTTAACTCTTAATTTGCATCTTGATACAAAAACTCAAACTGAACAGTAAGTGTTAGTAACTGTTCAGTAGACAGACTACTTTTGTATTCTCCATCTTTTTGATTTTGAGAAAGGATTCTTCTAGCATCACAGAGAAGAAATATGTTCTAATAGGTTGCTGTACTATAGCTTGTTTTGTCACTTTGTGAAAGCAAATACTGAACACCATGGATCATACATACCTCAAAATCAGATCACAGACTTCCTTCTCATTAAACACACACACGCAAAAAGAAACCAGTCAGTTATAGTTACCAATTTCACTGCCGCTACCACCATCTTGAATGCTCCACAAGATTATGCTACTCTCCGAGGCAACTGCAACCATCTTATCCTTGTCTCCATGAGGTCCTCCAACCACCTTAGCATTAAGAGCCACTCGCTCAATCGTCCAGTCCAGATAGGGACTTGTAAACACTTGCTGCCACCCAGATGACTCTTTGATTCTGGAAGGACAAAGGAAGGAACAGGGAGTAGAGGTTACAGATTCAGAAACAGACAACTCTACCTAAGCCTGAATCAACATGGATGACCCAGTCTTACAGGCTACGCCAGAGAACTTCATATTCCAGTAAAGCACTATAGTTTACAAGAGCTGCAGGTTGGTTTGTTGTTTTTTTTTTCCTTGAAGTCTGATACTGCATATTGTTTCAGTGTTTTGTGGCTACTAAAAGCCTGTGCTGGGCTTTTTCCTCATATAAGCACGTCTGATATAGAAGTCACCAGACCAATCCAAAAACTTGGGCTAAACAAGTGCTAGAGAACAAGGTTCAGCATAAGACTTTAGAAGAAATATCTATTTAAATTCCCAGAAGCAAGGTATCTTATATATCGTGTAAGACACCCAATCACGCTCTAGCATAAGGCTGTGCTATCTAGTCACATTTTCTATTTACGGTATACTGTACACAGGTAGTACTGAATTGACTATAAGCTTTATTTTTAGAGAAGCATTTGCCTGTGCAATTTTAAAGACTTACATGATGCCAGAAGAGCACAATTTATCCGATTTAATTTCAAGCAATAATTTAGATGCTTTGTGACTGAGCTAAAGCACACTAAATCTCAGCAGTCAAATTATATAAATGTTAACATGGAAAGCAAAAACATATCTAGTATCTTTTGCCATTGTTGCCATTCTTCCACTCCAACATTGCATCCTGCCTGGAGCTGAAACATCACAGTTCACTGTGCTCTACCCATACAGCATGCACAAGCTGTAGTGAACTGACTTAAGAGCAGGACCGCAATAGCCATAAGCCTTTGAATGAAACCAAGACATTCTCACAAGCTTTATTATCAAATTTTCAAGACTTCTGTCACACCTCAAAGGAGAAAAAAAAAAGAAAAAAAACCCCTCTCTTTAGGATGTCCTTTGCTGTAGTTTTTTACCAAAATAATTAAGTATTTAAATATTATCGCTTACAAGCAGCCTAAAAGAAAGTCACAAAACCAAATATCTAAATACATTTCATTTCTTACTGCATGGGATTCACTGTCCACTACAAATTACCACTTACACTGAGAAATTATTCTGGCTAAAATTCAGATGCTGCCCTTACATTTTAAACAGCAGTGACAAGAATTTTATAAATCATGTCATTATACTGCACTGCAGTAGCACCATATAAGCAAGCTCTATTTAAAACTGTAGGTAGAAGGAAGTAACTTTAAGAATATGTTGCCTTCTCAAACACCAGATATTCAAAAATGTCTGGGCAAATGCAGCTGCCAAGCCATAAAAATGAGAGATACTGAGATACAGCACAGAGGAGAAAACACTGTACCCAAAACTGTGTAAGAGCAGAACGGAGGAGGGAAAATTCCACCATTGTATTCCCAGTGTTCCTTCAAGCCCAATCACCCCCCGCCCGCCCCCCGTCCCCCCAGCCCCCCCAAAAAAATATTCAAAACAAGAGGAGACTGCTACCTTGAGTCACCATGAAGAAAAGCAGCATTTTAAATTGCCATGTTGACCCATGCCTCTTTCAGGAACCATTCAAGCCTGACAAGCTTCATCAAAAGCATCACTAATGACTTAAGTTCAGCAGTAACAAGTTTCATTAAGTAGATTACCAAGCAGGAAAGAGGCAGAATCTTTCACTTAAAAGTGAGGTAGCCCCCAAGGAAAACAGTCAGAGATAAAATCCTAAGGAAGGGACAATTAGCAAAAGACAATTGCAAATCATTGCCGCTTTCTCCAGTCAGACCACATTAAGCATAATTGAAAACAAGAACATTAAGTAGAGCAAGAAAAGCCACATTTAGTGCAAATTAAAGCAAAACAAATTATAGTGGTGAATACGAGAGACAAGGTAGATGTAATTGAAGTTACAAAGTTTAAGCAAGTAAATTAGTATTCTATATAGTGAAAAAGGTAGCAAACTATGGCTTCAACTTGGCAGTAACCAGAAAGAAGCCATCCACATTGCACTCTTTATTCTCCCTTCTGTTTCGGAACCACACTATGACAGCAGCACTAAGATTGTTTTTGGCAACAGCTCTTGTTAAAACATTACTTTTCAATGGAAAGACAGCCACCAATGAAATCCAGACTACCAGATGTGAACTAAAAGCAGCTTCTGTAATATGAAGGTGTTAGTTATCTTCACCTGATCTTAAAAAAAATAGCCAATATAGAAGACATTTAAAGATAATTTTCAGCCATCCAGGTGAAGGAACAAGTACTTAACAGTTCTGCTAAGGTAAAAAACCTGAAGTTTAAGACAAGGTACATCACTTATGTAACAAAAATCTATTATCTGTTTCAAGTTCTTCGATAGCCTAACTTCACAGACTGTCTTCAAATCCATACAGTAGGATGAAATTTTAAAATTATTCTTTCATTTAAAAGCCTGCTTTAGAACAGGCTTTTGAAGCAGTTAAATTAAAATCCATCACTTTTGCAACAGCATCAAGAATTGACAGCAGAGCAGCAAAATTTGAGTTCCTATCAAGCAGTTTATTTGCACATACAGAAGCAGCAACTTACATTTATAGGAGCAGACTGAATACATCTTATGTAGTGTCATTATAGAGTAAAGCAAACTTTGCTTTGCTCACAGCAAATTACAGGGTTTTTTTAAAAATTCCTGTTACCTGACAAGCAACTGTATTCATACCTGTAGCAAACAGCAAAATGGGCATAGGCAGCTACTATCCAATTGTGGTGGCCAGCTACTATTAGGACTTTCCGTGGGTCCACAGGAAATCCTAAAAAAAACCAAAGCTGAAGTCAGTCAGGTGACAGGTATTAGAAGACAAGCAGAGACATCTGTAACAGGATAGAGCTGTCTGCTAAGATATGCAACAGACACTTTGACAATGCAGTTTCTCAAGAAACATTTTCAGCCGGATTCTAGTTAGCAATATTACTCCACACAGTCCTTACAACTATTACAGTTCTTACATGTAAGCAAGACATTTCTCAGTCAATACAATGCAAATCGTTCATAAAGAGAAAGAGGCAAGCAAATTGGTAAAAATTTGAGGATTGTTATCAAATAAGAAGCAATGCTCTCTTTCGTAAAAGCTCTTTCCAAGTAGTTGGTGCAACCCTATATTGTTCCAGACTGTAAAACTGAAATTTCCGGTATGTCAGAATACCTATAGCTCCTCTATTTATTATCTAGTGAGAAGAGCATGCCCATTTCTGGTCTATAACTAGATTAGGTTTGGCAGAAGTGTGGGATGGCACTGGAATCAGTGGTTATGGTACTTCCCTGAGTTACCTCTCAGCATTGATATGCTAAAGAACTAACACCTAAGGATTACATCATCTTCGGCCTCATTTTCCCCAAGACTGCCATAACACAAAGAAGAATCAGCAATTCATATCCAAGGCTTATTTTTATGTTACCTGGATACAGATTCACCTTTTAACATACTCCAGATTTTCCTAACACTGCTACAATTTACACAGTTATAGCAGAAATATGACACTTCTAACAGCATCATTTTGCTTGCAAAGTCAAAAGCTGGAAAATTACCAAATTCAAGCCCATCTTATTTACAAATTTTTTAGAATTTTATATGGAAAGTACATAGTCAAACAACTGAAGACTATCTTTACTCTAAAAACCTGACTCTTGCAGGGCAAGAAACACACCAGGAGCAAGAAAAAGGCGCAAGAGCAGGAAGGAGGTCCTGAACAAAGACCAGACACTAGTCTGTCTGGTTTTTTTATCACATCTTTAGCAGTGCAAGGCATTTGTCTAAGGGGCCATACTAAGACTGCATGAAGAACTTTGATTTGCTTCTCAGCCTCATGTCTTGATTGTGCAGCAGTGAGCCTTAAATACCGTACAGGAAGTAGTGGTTAATTAAGTATTCAGCCATTTTAAGATAAGGCAAACATAGAATAACAGACTGAAACCAGAAATAGTCACTCAGGTTTTATTTCCCAGTGACAATCAGCTTTTCAATTTATTTTGGTTTTAAAACTGACATTCCTCACCCAGTCTGACTGTACCTTCCCCAGTACCAGCAAGTGTAGGCTGGACACCACCTCCATGAATCTCACTCTCAGAGCAGTTTTGACCAGTTCTAACATCAGTCAGCGGCCCAGCAGTGTTATTTATTTTACGATTGGGAATGCCTATAAAAGAAAAAGAGATGTTTTGTTCCGCTCCATAAACTTTAGTGATATAACAGATATTCATTCACTTCCAAAACACAGGATTAATACTTCTGCATTTTGACCTAAAGTCTAATTCAACTGCTATAAGAATTCGGCAATATCGTAACACTGAAACAGAAAATGCTTTTGCTCTCTGTGTTGACATTCACAATTTAAGGAGCTATCTTCAAAAATCTTGTCAACGATTGGCTAGGTATCCCCTAGACTTCAGGTTAACACATGAACTGCATCCATCTCTAGAGAGAAGAAAAATCTAAGTACTCATATCGTTAAGATAAGGTCATTTGTGGGGATCTGTCATCTAGACACACGACACGTAACTGTACCGTCCAAAAGAAGAAAGCACTCCATGCTGGTAACATTTAACCGAAACATAGTTGAAGAACCCCTACTCGAGTCTACTACCAAACACAGCCTGCTTAGTAATAATGTGCCACAACTCCCTCCCTGCCCAGTACTCTAAACATGCCGTTTCATACAGCATACGGATAAAAGCCTTGCTTTTGAATCAGAACCATGTTTGATTCAACTGTTCATCTCAATCTTTCCATAAGAAAGCCTTCTCGGGACAGTTTAACCACCAATAGCCCCCACAGACTAAAGCAATAAGTGACCACAAGCAACATTATACCATGAATACAAAAATACCTGGAGGAGGCAGGTAGCCATGAAAAAGGACGCTCCCACAAGATGAGCGTTCCAGTTCTTCACATAGTAGCAATCTTCTTACTAAGGAGGAAAACAAGATATGACCACAGCTTTCACTTCCCCGGAAACATTACGTTATTTCAAATAACCTGCTGTAACAGTTTTGAAAATCTTCAGGGTCACAACTGTCCAGGAATTATTTATAAGTGGGTCATTACTACAGTAATAAACATGAGATGACTTCATATTTAAAAAGCAGGAGTTACCTAAAGGGGTGATTCCATAGAATTCAGCTTCATGCCTGAGAACATTAATACTGACTCCCCTAGAGAAAGAGAAAACACAACAGAAAACAAGGACAAAGTGAGTCAACACCCTGAATATTCATACTTGCATATAACTAGACACTGCACAACATGAACAAGGTACTTACTGGTTTACAGAATTACCACCAAATGCATTCAACATGCTGATGTTTGAGATTTCTAAGTGATCTTAATATTAATTACCATTCATTAAAATAAGGATCCAGAAACAATAAAGAAATACATTGCCAGAAGTGGTTAAAATTACAAGAATCCACTAACAAAACACAATGCTACCATTTCTGCCTCTACCATGCCGTACATAGACTCTAGACATGGCCCCAGATCTACCAGGGAGCAGAGTCATATACTAGGCACCCAACTAGAAGAGTAAACTGAAAAATCATCATTTGATAGTGTTCTAATGCATCTGATCAAATTAATTTTCACTTGAAATACTTAGAACTTCTTACCGTAAGTCCAATTCCTTTGTGCGAAGAAAATTTAAAATGGGTGCAAATGCCGCTGGATCTCGATCAATAAATATCTGCAAAGAAAAATTGCTGTACTTCAGCATTACTATGGAACAACCGTCAACTAAAATGCTTTTTTATGCTGTGCACAGGAAAGAGGACTTGAAGATGAGGCAGTCGGCAGATGAACACAACCCAAAGTTTTTTGACCTCTGCTTTGCTCTCGTTATTCTTCTACCATCCACTAATTCAACATTCTTAAAAGACTTATATAAAAAAACCGCTGCAAATAAAGAACACGTTTGTTAAGTGCCACCTAAGTTCTAGTCTCCACAAAGGTCAATGGGTGCCCTCAATTTCTATCATGTATTCAGGATGCGGTAAATGTAATAAGATATCAAGGTAAGTTAAAAAAAAAAAAAAAAAGTCTAAAATCAAGTCAATTACCATTACAACTACTTCTACACTTTTAGCAAAGTACTTGTGTGCTTTACTATCACTCAACCACATTGCTATAACTATAGTTTCCCATTTAAGAATATCATAAACACAGACTGAAACATCCATTTTGCTATCTGTATTTGCCAACAAAAGCTACGTTTCCATGTCCGGATTTACTCAACTACATATGCAATAGCTATCTAACGAAAATTACACCTCTCTCCGCAATACAGCAATTAGCAGTTTTTCTGTTCTTAAAAAAAAAAAAAAAGTACAGTTGCTGCCTCCGCATTGTCTGTACAATGCAGAATGAGCACAAAAATATGCACATTATTCCAGTTTCATCTATCTTGGAATGAAGATGAGAATCAAGAAACCCACAGATGTCACCAATTTTCATGGAAGTTTACACTGACTCAGGCAGCGTAACTCCCACTAGCATCCACACTGAATAAACCTAACTGAAAGCATAACATTAAACTAATGAGTTATCAGTAGGTTTATTACTTACAGCACCAGTTTCGTCCTTCAGTGTTGAAATTCTTCCACTCAGCAAACTGCAACACAGGAAATCGTCATTAAGTGTCCCTCAGAAATGTACTACACAAATACAAGACATCAACACTCTCAATCAGTTTGCTCTTTTTGTGTAGTCAGTTGCATTTTCATAAAACAGAGCAGCTGAGCAAAGAAACCCGCCTTGGTAAGGCAGAATGCTCCGGAGGTGCAGGGTGAAGGATCTCTCCTGAACAAAGAGGCAGTGCGTGCACACCTAAGGAAAAGCTAAAAGCTGCATCATAAGGACCCTCAGATTCTCAAACAGACACAAGGCCTTAGCCTGAAAGGATAGAAAAGTTTTCCCAGGCACCCAGAGGGCTGCGTAGTTTGTTACAATCTAGTAAATCAGTAAAAGCTGCTTAAGTTAAAAGGAAGAGTAAACAATCCATTCTGCAAGGACTTCCGGGGCAAGAATGGGGTGGATGACTTTTTACACAATTCTACTTCAAAGTTTCTCTCCCATCAGATCAAAGTACTTTTGTTCCAGATCCATGGAAAATGCAATGCCAAAACTTTTTTTTTTTTTTTTTTTTTTACACAGATAAGAAACACACTAACATCAACAGTTTTATTACAAGATTACATCTTAGTCTGGATGACAATTATCTCTGAAATTTTCCAGTACTGGATGACTTTCAGAAGAACCTCCTTAGATAGTCTATTTAGTATGAAGACTGGGGAATAGCATTAGACTTCCTCTTTGTGCCTTTCCTTCCCTGCCTCAAAGAAGGTGACATTTCCCTGGCACTCCATTCATCTAAACATTTCAGCAAACCAGGAGCAGATAACGCTGCCTGTCTACGTCGGCTGCCAGGCTTTTATTGGGAAAGAAATCTAGAGTACAAAACCTAAATGTAATGAAGCAAAATTGCCAGCCTTCAGGTCTTCTTTTAAGTGTTTAGGATTAACTGGGATGATAGAGGTACAGCAACTACAGCACAAAATTACTAGGGCACAAACAGTAGGCAGCACAACCTATAGAAGTAGTAATGGTAGAGACATAAAAGTTAGCAGAAGGGTGTTCAATAATTCAACAGCTCCTGTACCACAAGTTAAAACTCTCAAAACTTTTGAGTTAATTCAGGGTACAGCAATAACTCAAAAACCATAAAAGGCAGTGCTGCTGTGTATGGTCAATAAGATCACAAGTGGTAATATAGTAACAGACTTAGTGGCATCTCCCTTTCCTGTAGATTTGGAGCCTTATTTCCACAACATCTGAGAAGTGACAACTGTTCAGCACATATAAGCTGCCATAGCATCATTCAAGACAGAAGATGCCTTTTGGGTAACAGCTCATTTCAAATGAATCTGTCTCATTACTTGAAATAGGGGGGAAAGCATTAAGGAATAAAGACATTATTTATGGCAGAAATTAACAACTAAGTATATATATATATTTTTTTTTTAATGACTGTTAATTTGTCTTTGTTTCATGTGATGATATATTACAAATACCTTGAAAAAAAGGAGTCTGGGATCCACATCAGTGTTTGTCTTGAAGTGCTGAACCTAAGAAACCAAAGTTAACAAATTTAGAATCAGCTGTAAAATTGGAAGGAAGTCTGCTTTATCCAGATTCTTTGACTTCTCCCATAAAGCTGATATCAAACAGGTTTGGGAAGTTTAAGATCTGCGCATCTGTACAAAGTCAAAGAGGTTGCACATTATTTGCACAGATTGTCCTTAAGCATAAAGCAGGACTGCCCAGAGACCCTAAAGTGTCATTCTTTAAATGTTTATAACACACCATCCCAAACATCCCACATTTTCTGGTTCTCATACTTTGTCAACATTAATGCTTGACAAAACACACAAAAACAAACCAGAAAAATCACAGGCACACAAAAAACAGCCACTAAAATACAAGTTAATCGACAATGTGCTACTTTTGTCATTAACTGCATGTTACTCTTACTTAGGACTCAAAGGGTGCTACACTGTACGCTGCAAAAGACTACAATGAGCTTCAAGTTAATATTCTACAATAAATTTAAGTATTTGCCATTTTGCTATTTGGGTCCTCTTAGGGGCATCCAATAGCAGTAGCAGTTAAAAGAAAAAGTATTAACTCCAGATCATATTATGAAATAATACAAATTATAGTATTATTTCTGATGCCAGATGGTATTTTACGTAATAAATAATTAAGAACTCTTTTATCCTTCTTCTGATTTTGATTTAACATGAAGAAAGAGAACTGGATTGGCAGCTTGGACAAGGAGGTCGTGCTCTGCCTCAGCTCTCTGACTGTACATATCCTCTAACTAGTACCATGAATAAGAAACCTTTGCTGACCTCTTCATTAATGGGAATCAAAAAAGGAAAGGCAGAAGTAAAATTCCATGGTAACTTTCTACATAGTAGAGGAATACATTACAAAATATTGTCTGAATAAAAGCACTTAACCATCGTTTATCCAGTTTTCACTGCTTGTATTTTCCAGTTTTAGAGAGAAAGATGTAAACAAAAAGTATTACTTTATACCCCTTAAGAGGCAGAAACACAAAGGCTATATGGAACTACCACTGTGCATAAGATGTGGATTGCGTAGCTGCTCGCTGCAAGCAAACAATGATAAATTTGTTCTTAGCAGAAAATCTACAGTGTAAGTGTTCTAAGCAGAAACATGCACAAAGAAACCAAAAAATTAGAGAATCAAAGTCGTTTGATATTTAAATGTAAAATGACTTCTAAGTATGTTTGCAGTTTTACACAGCTTTTATCATCAGTAATACAGATCACTACCCCTATGTACTTTTAAGAGTAAGGGATGGTTCAGAAGATGTTCCAGAAGAAGCCACCACACAACAAGGACATGAAAAGACCCACCAACCAATTCCATGTTTGCGTCCTTGCAACATTATCAGTGGGTTTAGATAGCACAAGCATTTTCTGTCTGTGACTTAGCACTGTGGTACCAGTTTAGTAAGCAATACCCCATATTAATGCATACTTTAAAACTTTTAATACCTATACATTAGTCTGTGTAAACAATGGGACAGAGTCCTCCTTTTCAGGATACAGAAAGAAGCTTAGCTAGCAAAATTTACGTGTGCATCTGCAGCTCCATGCAGTGGTCAGAAATACGTTGTATCAGGAAAATTAGGCAAACCCAGTGCAATCGCCTCAAATACCCTCAAGCAGGTGGCAGCCTACCCTTATTTTACAGAAAATAACAGGCAAATGGAAACATACACGCTAAGTGTCAGTTACAAAACAACCATTTTCGTAGTCTATTGCACTTGCAGCGTTATCTTATAACCAGAGGGAGATAAAGCGTCAAGAGAATTCACTACATTTGTTACAGTAATTTCTGTGAATGTTAACTTGCAAGAGGCTTGTGCTCCCAGCAAAGGAATCCACAGAAGCTGAGACCTGGAACTGTTGGAGCAACCGTGCCCAACAGACAAGCTCTGGCAGTCCCAGGGAGCAGTGGTATCCTCGTGTCTGAACATGGAAAGCTGGGGACTTTGTACTAGTTGCTCAAAGTATAACTGCTGTCAGAGACAGAGGAGAATGCCAATTTCCTCTTCTCATACAACCCTACAAACAAACCTGTTTCAGGTTTCTAGTAAGGGTAACAGGAACTAAAGAGAAGAAAATGTGTATAGTATCCCACACTCCCTCATTTGCTGTCCAGATAACTCACTCCACCAGCAGCTTTGAGTAACCTGCCCTTTGCAAGCTGAAAAACCTGCCTCAGATAATTTTTTTCACAGAATATAAGCACTACATGAGAAGCTGAACTTGCAAAAGACCAAAACCTCTTACACTGAGGTACTAGTGTACATTGTCTCTCTATTAAAAGGGGAACGTCCATGCACACATTTCTTACTCCTCACATCCAAATTATATCCATTGACCAGAATCTAGACCTTCGACCAGAAATGAAATATATACAAATGTTAAGTTTACCTTATTCTTCATACTTTTTTGTGTAGGGAAGCCCTCTGCGGATCTGCATTTCTTCCCCAGTTTATGCCCTGTACATGCCCTGATTCATGCTGTTCTCTGCAGATGCGTGTAATAAGATCTATTTAAAATTATGAGACTGAAGCATCTTTGCAATTCCACTTGTAACAAAAACCTAGAAGATGAACTGGCCTTAATTTCAGAGGCAGAGTTCACTGAAGAACCTTATTCAGTATAACACAAAATTTGGTCCAAGCCAACATCAAAATCATCCTGAAAGCACCATTATAGCTGAAGTTTTGCATAGGCAAGTTACAAGCTGTTTTTCTCTGGGCTGAGCCAGGTTCTTAATGTCTTCTCATAAAACAGAAATTCTGCATCGATTTTTATGGCACCCTCCTTTAAAAAAGGCTGCAGCATACAATTTAGTTATAAGAACAAGTTCATCTTCAGGGTAATGCAAGAAAATTCCTAAAATAGTAGCAGTAGTTCCTACTACTTATAGCTGGTTTCACATCACACACAGGCTCGGGAAGACACACCAGTTTCCACTAGCTATGGCAATCCAAACGATTTCACGCCTGAGCATGTCAACAGGAACATTTGCACTATTTATTACACAGATCCTGACCACAGCTGCCCCAGTTCTCTCCCTCAGCCTGCCAAAATGTCTACGCATGCCATCTTCCATGCCTCCAGCGTACATCTGAACACAATACAGCTCTTTATTCTGGCTGACAGCAGCAGCAGCACACCAACCTCTTCACTACCTCCGTCTCTGAGGCTGCCAGACAGACCGGTCACTGGCAGCCCAGGGGTCTCTCCTGAAGCAGCAGTACACCCCCAGAGCTCGCAAGCACATACGTAGATACCCCCGAGGCTGCAGCTGCAGGGGGGCACCCCGCGGGCCCGCCACCCACCCTCCGTTCTGCCGCCAGGTGCCCGCCGGCCCCCTCCCCTGCAGCGCGCCAGGGACCCCGACCGGGCCCTCCCGGAGGCAGCGCCGGGCCTGCAGCACCACGGCCGCGTCCCACCGCCGCCCGCCCGCACGGAGCGGCTGACGGGCCGGGCCGGCCCAGCCCCGGGCATGGCCGGGCAGCGCCTCCCTTCGGGCACGGCCCCGGCAGGGACCTCCCCGCTTCAGCGGTCCCCTCCGCTTCGCTGCCCTGCGGTCCGCGCCGGCCACCTCCCGCCGCCCCGCGGGACCGCAGCGGCCCCGCCGGCTGGACCCGGGGCCTGGCCCCTCCGCTCGGCGGCCTCCGCAGCCTCGCTCACCTGGTGCCGCCCACGTTGAGCTGGATGATCTCCCCGCTCCCGGCGCCAGCGAAGCCTCCGCCGTTCCCCGCCATCTTCCCCGCCGCCTGCTCCAGCCGGCGCCCGCCGCCGCCTCCCGCCGCCGCCGGAACCTCGGGGTCGAGAGCAGCAGCGGCGGGGCAAGGCGGAGGCGGCGGCGGGGAGGGAGGAGGCGGGGGATCAGCCAGCGGGCCCGCGAAGCCCTCTGCGGCTGCCGACGGCCCGGGCAGGGTCAGCGCCCGGCCAGACCGCGGCCCCGCCGGCGCCCCGCCGCTCAGGCCCGGCCAGGCCGCGCCGCCTCCCCGCTCCGAGCGGAAAATGCCATGGCAACGCGACAGCACCTGCGGGAGGGCGGCCGGCGCGGGCCAAAACACCCCGGACCCTTCGCGGAACGAGGCCGGCTGCGAGGAGGCGGGGACCCCCCTGCGGCGGCAGCAGCGGCGGCGGCGGGAGTTGGTCAACACCCCCCGGGGGAAGGGGCGCGCCCGGAAGGGGCCGTGTGCGGCCGGGTGGCGCGGCGGGGCGGGCCGGCGGCGCGGCGGGGCCGGGCTGGGCAGGTGAGCGGGGCGGGGCGGCCGCCAGGGGTGAGGCGGGGCGGGCCCGGCCCGGGCTGTGCTGCGCGGCCCCGGCTGCGGCGCCGCACCTGGAGCAGAAGGAGCCCGAGGGCGGAGGTCGTGCCCGCTGCGCTGTTGGGCGCGGGCGGCAGCTGCCGATGACGCCCCCCGGTGCCAGCGACCCCCGCGGACTACGGGGCCGCAGCCAGCGCGGCCCCGGGACTGGGCCTGCCGCCCGTGGGCGGGCCGGGCCGGGCACTGCGTGCCGCCGGTGGGCGCTGGCGGCCGGCACCGACCCGGAACATTCCCTGGAAATGCGGCGGGAAGGCGGCGGCCGCACAGTGGGGTTCAAAGCGTGGGCTGCAGCCCACTGTCGTTAATCAAATTCTCCACAGATTAAAGAGAAAAAAATAGTAGATGCTACAGATGTGAGGCCGCAGTGCGGTTTGAGGAAGAAATCTGTCACAGCAAGTGAGAGAAAACTGCCGAAATACGTGACACTGTGGCTAGCAAAGGAAGTCATAAAATCGTGGTTTAAAGTTGTGAGGGTAGGCTTGATGATTAATTTCTCCCCTCAAACAAGGAGAGGAATGAGCAAATATGAGCCCACTATTTTTAAGTGAAATTTTCCTAGAGACTGAAAACCCACCCAGCAGATCCACGCCCTGTTTAAACCTAATGTTTTTCTGCAAGGACACACGGATAGAGCTGAAGCATGCTCAAAAATTGTATTTTGAAAATGCTGGGAGAGTTCTGGGACTAGCCTAGGAACAAACTGCTTGAAGTTACCTGGCCACTCCCTCGCTCACTTACCTTGGAAATTCAAGTTTTATACCTCTAGTCGTATCACAGAGCCAAACTGACCAGAGCTATGAAGATACCTTTGCCAGGCAGGGAAATACTTGGGAGAAATTAATTCACTATCACAAGGCCCTCTTGCTACCACAGAGAAACATGCAGCCATTTTGGGCTTCTTGGGCTAATTGGCTAACCAGCACAGTTATTAAGCTTCGGCAGGGAGCTCATGAATACTTCTATAATGTGTCCTGTATGTTGGTGCAGACGCTTCTACAGTATCTTCTCCCTACAGCCTAAGGTGTAAAGAAAATTTAAAAGCAGCTGAATGTGTCACCAAGCCCTAGACCTTCAGGCCTTTCTGTACGCTTTGTAGTCTGGCTGTAGTTTGAGTTTCTTTTTGGACTCAAGAAGAGCCGCACTTTAAGATTTCTTCTGAGTTGTCTTCTGCTTCCCTGGAGTAAACAATAGCAAATAAAAAACGTTCAGGTGTACTGTCAGGGAGAGAAGGAAATTGAACTTCCTCTCCCATGTCCTGGGGCAATCTTCTATTAAAGTATTGGATAAGAGTGGGACAGCCTATTTCTTTTCTTGTATTTGGAAGGAAGACCGCCACTCCCTACTTTGACCCATCAGCTTTTAAAAGAAAAATTTAAGACAGAGAGGGCTTGAGGCTGTGGATCATGCTTGGAAACCATACCGCTGTGGAAAGAATCTGTGCAGAAGACCTGCACCTGTCCTCAGTGTTTCCTATGGGTCGAGTGGCTGCTCATTCAGGCAGTTGACTGAAAGATCACTTTCTGCATGCCTAATTCAATCATGTTTCATAAGGCGTCTAATAGCTTAGGTAGTCAAGGACTATAAATTGCGGAGTGACTGGCCACATGTGTTAAAGAAATGGCACTGTAACCATTGTGTATATAAATGCTTCTGTGGCCCAGCTTGCTTATATCTCTTGAAAAATATCTTAGGCTTCTAAATCACGTTTGCCACTGTTGTGGTGTAACCCCAGCTGGCAGCTAAGTACTATGGAGCCACTCACCAACTCCCCCACCCCGATGGGATGGGGAGGAGAATGAGAAAAAGGTGAAAGTTGTGGGTTGAGATAAAAACAGTTTAATAACTGAAACAAAGTAAAATTCAATAATAACAACAATTGTAATGAAAAGGAGAGAGAAAGAGAGAGGAATAAAACCCAAGGGAAAAAACCCTCAAGTGATGCACAATGCAGTTGCTCACCGTCCACTGACAGATGCCCAGACAGTCCCTGAGCAGCAATCAGCAGCCCCCGGCCAGCTCCCCCCGGTTTGTATACTGAACATGACATTCTATGGTATGGAGTATCCCTTTGGCTAGCTCTGGTCAGCTGTCCTGGCTCTGCTCCCTCCCTGCTTCTTGTCCACTTGCTCACTGGCAGAGCATGGGAAACTGAAAAGTCCTTGATTGAGTGTAAGCACTACTTTGTAACAACTAAAACATCGGTGTGTTATCAACATCATTCTCATATTAAATCCAAAATTCATAATTGTACCATCTATTAAGAAGAGAATTAACTCTATCCCAGCTGAAACCAGGACAGCCTCACAATGCCTAAATAACATTAAATTTAAGATTTGCTGCCTCTTAAATAAAATGTAAACACATTGGCATTTTTATTTGATTCATGAAAATCACTCCAGGAAGATGTGAGACAATCAGCTGTGCATTGATCCGTTCTGTAACAGCTGCAGTCCTCAAACACTTCCACTAGATGCCTCTATTGTTTTTGAAGTAAACTTCCAAAATGTAATTCCTGTTTAGTCTAACCATTTAAGGCATATTCTCAAGGCTATTTCTCTTGATGTCGCAATTAAAGTACACCATTTGCAATAATAAAAAAAAATAAATCCCAAGCTCATTTCAAACCACACATCACATCAGTGTTATACAATATTAATATAGAAAGCAACTTTGTGTTGCTAGTTTGTATGATGTTTTTATTAATTCAATTAAAAAAAAACCTGTCAGAAAAGTGTTACCTGTGGCACTATGCAAAAAATTAGTCATCAGAATTAAATATACATGCTTCTGAGTGATGATTGTATGGTTTAGGAAATAAGGAGGCACATGCAACAGATTATTGGTTATGCAGTGGGGCACATTGTCATTTGATGTGTTTAATTGCAATAATCCAAGGTAAGAGTACAAGGAAGGGTTTCTTACTCACTTTTTTCCGCTTGCGTATGAGTACAGTTTTCTTGTGGAACATCCTGTTTTCTGGCCAAGAAGCTAATTATTCCATTCAAAAGAAGGCAAATTTTGCTCTATAAATTGCGTTCAAGAGACACCTCCCAATGGTATGATTGCCCTTAAGCTACTTAAAATACAATTTTAGGTAGGGATTGCTACTCTTTGGCATGTTTGCCAGGTACCTGTTTTGCAAAATTATTAACTGAGAAACAATTTGGCTCCCAGGCAGCCAAAGGAAGTTAGGTAATAAATTCCTTCTCTGCCTCCTCAGCAGCTCCATAGTGAGGGATATTTTGCTCCACCCTGGACAGGCTCCCTTCTGATCACTTACACCAACGCTAAGTACAGTGCAGCAGTCTGTGCAATACTACAGAGTGGCTGGATACCAATTCCTGAGATATATTTTTAGCTGTTTATATCAAGCCTAAGTCAGACTTTTTTCTTCTTTTTATTTTTCATAGCATCCAGTTTGGAAAACCAATTAAGTGCTTTGGAAGTGAAGAAGCATTTAATTTTGGTGATGATATAACATGTTACATTATTATTGTCTGTGAGCCCATTTTAAAGTAAAAGGCACTTTGCATATTTGAGGGGAGGGGGAGTCTCTCAGCAATTTAAAGTCCCCATCAGTTTGTTTAGCTGTTTTCTCACAAAATGTGAGAACTTTGTGGCAGGGATCTTGTCTCTGTATCTTGGAGCCTCACCGATACAGCCACTCTGGGAAATAATACTATGAGTCACTAGGACCAATAGTGCATGCTCAGTTTTCCCCCAGCTTTGCTTACAGTTACTTAGCTTGAAGGGTCTGAAGTTTGAAGGTACTCACTTAATAGCTGAAGTCCAATAAAGAGTACTGGAATAACTTGAAATAGGCCACAGGGGAGGGAAGAAGCTCATGGGACTAGGTGGAGTATGCATTTCTTCGTTCCTGAACATATGGATGTTGCTTGCAAATTGGGAAACAACCTTCCTTTTCAGCTCCAGAAGCAGTGCTGCACAGTGGGTGGCTACCAAGGATGTTCCCTTTACCCAGAGCAGCTCCACCCCGCAGCCAAATAAAAGGGATGTTGGTAGAAATGTCTATAAAGGCCTTTTTTCCCCCTCTTAAAATACAATGAAGGGAAAGGATACAATAGACGCAGAATCAAGTCAAAAGCAGCTTCCTAAAAGGGGAGGAAAGATTCTGCAACATCCTGTAAAGAACTGTGTATCCAAGTCTGCTGAATCCCTGGAAAATTCTTAAAACTTTCATTTTCAGAAAATAAGTCTTAAAATCTTAGTGTTTAACAAGTCTGGGGGAGATTACTATTATGCTCCAGCATAGCATTTGTTCTCAGTTACCAAGCGTGGGATGTCCTCTAGTCCTGCTGCAGGACTCTGCTGAGTTCTGCTCCCTGGAGGGCTGCCAGGACAGTGTGCCACCCAAAAGCTTTTCTTTCAGAGTTTCTGCAGTTGGTTTTTTTCCCTGCTAAAACGAGAAAAAAAAAAAAATATCCAAATCTACTATCTTTTTGGAAAGTTACTCCTCCTCATCCCAATCCTCTAGACAAATTTAAGATGAAAATAAGTGTTAAAAGAATCACAACCCAACAATTTTTAGTATATCCCAGCAGAGCTGGGTGAGACAAGAGCCAGCAGAAGTACAATAAATGTGCGTGTTATTTTGCTAGTACGTGCTGTGTCCACAGCGTGGGGCTGTTTGCTAGTGCATGTCTGTTGTCAAAGCCTGGGCTTTTTTGCATTCAGCACAGTGGAAGAATGCCACTGCTGCAGACTGCAGTTTGGTTTGAAAATCCCTTGAGTTTGTGTGCAATGTATGCATTTGTGCTCATCATTATTTAAGTCATTCAGCTAAAGTTGTCTATATTTCTGTATTGAGTCAGGTTCTGTTTATGAACTGGATGTAGCTAGTAACCAAATTATCTTCCCTAAGACTGCAATCCATCCCAGAGAAGCGAAGCTAGGTTGTAGTGAGTTAGCACAGCTCCATTTATGTTGGACTGCTGTGTAAGCAGGCTGAAGGTCCAATAAATAGCTAGATATACTGTCAGGCATGAAATAATAAAGGCATGAAATTGCAAAGGCACAGGTTGTAACATTTATCAGAAAAATTACTTCATTTATATCTTTTCTTCATTTCTCGAAGACTGTTCATCAGTCTGGGTTGTTTGTAAGAGTCATTGAATAAAGAGCATGCAGATTAGAAAAGACTTTCTTAAAGATAAGAAAAAACCACAAATCCTGAAATAATTTTCAAAAAAAAAAAATTATTCTCAATTATTTTGTTCTCTTTATCCTCCTTCTGACATTTTCCAGCCCATCAATGTTGATGATGCTCAAGCATTGTAATGCTTACTTTATGGTTCCTTATTTCAATTACAGCCATGAAAGGGTTAGAGACGAGAACTTTATATTCTGTACATGGAGTCAATACTGGAACACCCAAAAGTTTTTTTACTTCTGTGAGCCAAAAGGGCAACTGATATGGGGCCTGACCTTCAGTGTAGCACCGGCAAAATAACCCCACGTAACACCTTCTTCCTCAGTTTGACTCTTACCCTATGTTTGTAATACCAGAGCTGGATGTCTTTCTGAATGGTCAGCGACAAAGATTCAAATCCATTGCATAAGAAGGTGACCTGTCTAGGATTTAGTTACCTGGGTAAAAATTCATGCCATCTCTGCCATGCGATCTTGTCTACCTTCATTTTACAGCCATCAGTTTGCCTTCTAATGAAGAAATGTTGAAGTGCCTTCTTCACATAGGTATTTGTGGACAGCTCTGCTTGACTGCTCTTTGACAGCTGAAGTCTCATACCATACAACAGCATGAGGCAGCCTGCTTTTTCAAACTAGTTTGTTACGAATTGGTTTTCAGTGCTGGCTTGGGCTGCAGGAACAGAAACCTGGTAATTCATATATCCATATGACTTCAATATATGTCTCTCAAATGAGCCCTGAAAACTGTAATAAGGGTGAGAGAGGATGAAAGCTCCTTTCAGCTCATTTCTTCTAAAGTCTTAAGTAAATGCACTTTATACACACAGGAAATTACAGTTGTATAAACTGTACAGTTAGCTAAACTGGCGATGAGAGGATATACAACAAAAATGTCCTATTTGAAGTCCTGTTACTAGTTACTTTTGTTTTAAGAGAACATGGAGTACTTGTCTGTATAAACAGCTAGGAGCAACCCATGTTCCTAGGAATCCTTCCAGCTTTATCTACTGTACACTTATCAAATCGATGAGTACTTAAACCCACATATATAGAATGCTCACCTGTGTGCAAGGTGCCGTGAACTTACCTTGCTTCATTTGCGGCAACGAGTCCAAAACTCTGCTGCATCCATTTTTAATCACTGATGTTTTGAAACTACCCATATTTATGTGAAAATCTTGGTGAAGCTTTTAGCAGTTCAAAATACACATGTAAACACAGATACTGACCTGTTCTTCTTCACTGGTAATTATTTTAAACAGTAACGTGTTACGTTAGATCCTTATTGGAGTAAGTGACTGCCAACACTTAGCAAAACATATGGGTATGTACATAAAATTCTTGCTTGGTTCTAGATAGGTATGTAAAAACTCATTTTAGCAAATATTATGTTTACAATACTTCGTAATAGCTCAGCAAGTGCCTGAAATTTTTGTCTGTGGAGAGGAAGACTGCTCTCCTCTATTTTGTCCAAAAGTTGTTGGAGGAGCATCACTTGCACTCCCTATACATCTTTTCATATAAGCTTTTGAATTATGTTGGCTGCTACCTGCATATTCTGCTTTTCCTTGAGTAAGTGAACATGCTTAACTTTATTTCCTTTTTCAAAGGCATGTTCAGCAATGAGCTCGTTGATTTATATCTCTGTAGTAGAATAAACTTCTTCCAAAAGGCAAGTTAAGCCATGTTTTACCATAAGCAGTCTGAGTAGTTACTAGAGCAGTGCAATGCAGCCAGGACATACTAGTGAGCTAGCATACAGCTGGCGTGTTACCTGCTGATATACGGACTGGATGAGCAGGCAGTGAGGTGGACTGAAAACTGGCTGAATGGCTGAGCCTGGAGGGTGGTGATCAGCGGCATGAAGTCTATTTGGAGGCAAGTAACTAGCTGTGTACCCCAGGGGTCAGTACTGGGCCAGTCACGTTTAACATCTTCATTAATGATCTGGATGATGGGGCAGCATGTATCCTCAGCAAGCTTGGAGATGACACAAAACTGGGAGGAGTGGCTCATATCTCAGAGGCTCATGCTGCCATCCACAGGGACCTTCAACGGGCTGAAGAAATGGACTGACAGGAACAGCATGAAGTTCAACAATGAGAATTGCAAACTCCTGTACCGGGGGAAGAACAATCCCAGGTACAAGTATGTGCTGGAGGCCGCCCAGCTGGAAAGCAGCTTGGCAGAAAAGGCCCTGAGGGTCCTGGTGGACACCACGTTGAACGTCAGCCAACAATATGCTCTTGCCACAAAGAAGACTAATGGTATCCTGGGCTGCATTAGGAGGAATGTTTAAGATGATTAAGGGACTGGAGCATCTCTCTTACAAAGAAAGGCTAAGAGAGCTGACACCGTTTAGCCTAGTACAGACAAGGCTCAGGGGGATCTTTTCAATGTTCCTAAATACCTGAAGGGAGGATGCACAGAGAATGGAGACAGGCTGTTCTCAGTGGTGCCTAGTGACAAGACCAGAGACCATGGACAAACTGAAACATGGGAGGTTCCCTCTGAACATCAACTTTTTTACTTTGAGGGCGACTGAACGCTAGCACAGGTTGCCCAGAGTGATGGTGGTCTTCATCCTTGAGGTATTCAAAAGTCATCTGGGCATGCCCTTGGCAACCAGCACTAGGTGGCCCTGCTTGAGCAGAGGGGCTGGAGCAGATGACCTCCAGAGGTCCCTTCCCACCTCAACCACTCCGATTCTGTGAATGTGGCTGTGTATTTTAAGAATGACTTTTGCCTTTCAAACCACAGAGAAACATGGTTTCAGAACTGTCTGTGGTGACTGGTGGTTTTCCTTCTTATCCTCTTCAATAATACATCTTCCTTACCCACATTTTATGTTCTTTGAGCTTAAATCGTGAGGTTTAAGTCATACTGAATCTAGCAAAACCTTCCGTACAACTAACTGGTGAATGTGGCTTTTTCTGTAGCAACCAATTGATGTACAGTATCTGTAATTTCATGTCACCAGACTCTGTTCCTTGCAGGATGGTGTTCCCCAATTGCTTATCATATTGCTGGTCTTCAGGCATTTAGGCTGAAATTTCCCAAGTTGTGTTTCTTCTGTAGGCTCTCTTTGAAAACTGAAAACACTGAAAACTGTTCTGGATATCTAAAAATAGAAGGCAATATGTCATTTTAAAGCTGCTGACAATTCTTGGGTTTACTTGAAATTTTTAAGCAGGACTTCAAATTTGGCAAGACAACAGATCATCTCCTTTTGGGGGAATACAGGCTTTGTCAGAAATCTTATGAATAGTCACTGAAATTTGACCAAGCTATTAGCATCTGAAAACTTCAATCACAGCTGTTCAAAAGCAACATAAACTTTTAAAGCATAGTCTAAGAAACATCTCTTACAACAATTTTCAAATGTATAAACATCTTTAACATGTTATGAATGGACCAATAGATTATTTTTTTTTAAATAAATCTTTACTGATAAAGCAGCTATCCCTTTCTTCCTCCTGAAATAATGTTAAGAGTCTTCCAGGGAGGCAGCTGGGAAGCAGAAGTTAGGCCAGTAGATGTAGGGAGACAGAGACTTGATCCCCAGCTGCTGCTTCCAAACTGGTCTGAGTGGTCTGTAAGAAGCAGAAAGACCCAGAGCCAGCGGGGGAAGAGCCAGACTTTCACAGGTCACCTGGAAAACTCTTTGATGGTTTTATCTTTCCCTTATTCTCTCTGTTCTCATCTTCATTGATGAGGATTTCTAGTGGTGGGGCTCCATTTATTGTGTGATGCCATTTTCTTTGTGTCTCAATTCCCACAGTCGGATAGCAGAAACTTCTGTTATTTTGGTATAGGTCACTAGCAGTACATCCAACAAGAAGAAAATTTTAAAATGTCAGATCCAATTCTAATGGTATATAAAATAAAAGATGACACTGCATTATTTTCACACCTTGCCAGAACACTTTCTTCTTACCACAGAAGCAATTAATGTTGCATCATCCTTCTTTTCATATTACTGTCACAGTGCTTGACTTGGGAAAGGAAAGGTAATTTTCAGTTTTCTATATTAAAGTCACACACACACACACGAAATCTTATTCCTGAAAAAATATTCTAATTTTGAATAAAACTTCTTAAATCTCTGAGGCCAGAAATGAATAAAAATGAAACCATTTGTCGCTTAATGAAATAGACTAATTACAGTGAAGGTTGCTAATATATTTTTTTCTCCTATATTTTTTGAAAAAAGAAATCCCTCTCTAGAAATGCTGCAAAGACAAAAAAAAGATCTTCAATGTATTGGTATATTTCAACTTTGCAAAGCAGAACTAAGATTTCTGTTCAAAAATCTATTAAAACATTATCTTAGCTAATATTCCTAGAGGGACAGAAAATACAGACTCTGGAGGATTTTTCATTATACAAAGTCTCCAGCCATGGCCCAAACCGAGACCATTACTGTCATTTCACATTTCTGTCAATTAGTGTTCTATCCTTACCTTGCATACTGCTTTTCTTCTTGTCATCAGATATTGAAATAGAAATGTGAAAGGTTTCCTTGCGAGTATGGATTGAGGAAGGAGCAGAAGCAATTTAGAGGAGGTGTTTGAGGGAATGGGATGTGAGAGAACAGTGGACGTCACATTTTGGAGAAAGCATAGCACTTAATATTGAAAGATCTTTGGCTTAAGTCTGTATTTAAAAAAAGAATGAGTGAGGGGATCTTTCAAACTTCGGTGATAGTAATAAGAATACAAAACCATAAATTAGCAGGTAGAATAAAACATGACTTGTCATTTGCAGTCAGCGAACCAAGTGAAAGTGCATTAGTAATATAGTGATTAAGAACAGGCAAAAGACTTTTCATTTTTTAGTCAGTCTTCTGCTTTTAAACAGGATTAGCCAAGTATATGCATAATGAAAATACTCATAGTTACACTACATGTTTATTACCATCAAAATGTCACCTCATGGTCCTAAGAAACACATCATTTTGTTGTTTAATATTTCTGCTGCAGGATTTCTGAGTTGTTCTATGACAGTTTTAATGTTGGACATTGGAGAAGGAAGTCATGGAACCGACGTAAAAGGGGCTGACTTTCAAAGGGTGGGTACATTGCTGTTTCTGAAGTTGTTTTGAAACTATCTACACCTGAAAACCCAAATATTAAGGCACACAAATTAAGTAGTCATTTTCAAAAATGATGGCTGTAAAGTCCAATATCCTTTAGCAGTCCCTTGAGTCAGAGTTAATAGAGTTCTAGCTATGGATTTTTTGCACCCATGTTGGCAAAGAAATGCTATATAATTACATATTACATAGCTGATTGATGGTGGCTTCATGAGCCACACAAAAGGATAATGAGCCATTTCTTTAATTAGAAGTGTTTAATGAGTGATGTTTCTACTTATCCCTTTCTCACTTTAAATGGATACTTTAGCTTTATATCTCTGATTTCCTACATTTCCAGAAAAATACTTCATGTATTAGACCACACATACCAATTTATGAATCACTGGCTTTTCTGGTTTTCCTTAATTGTTATTTTAATAAAACAAATCGTGAAGAGCCAATCAACAACACGTCAGATAAAATGCCAGTAGCAGCTTGCTAGGAGTGAAATACCAGCAGTGCAGTTTCATTCCAGGCTTCTTCATAGAATGGTGTTGCCTTAGTGCAATTTAGTAGTCTATTCCCATTTAAATGGAATTCTCACCTGATACAGAAAAAGCTTAATTTTAAAATGCTGTAAAGTAATAATATATAAATAAATAATACATAAACTATAGCTTTACCTAGTAATATCTGAATGTTTTCTTTACCTCTTTCTTTCAGAACTCTTAGGATTATAAAATAGAAAAACTCATGTTTTCAAACAGCTGGGGATGATGTTTTTGGTTTGTGAATCTTCAAATTGATTAAAGCAGTTTGTTAATATATTAAAATATTTCTCTAATCTCAGAAACATTATAGTCTATTAAAAAAAATTTGTTATGTTCCTCCATTCTTGCACCCCTGTGTTTCTCTGTTTCCCCCTTCTTATCCCATTTATCAGACCTCTCCACCTTGTACCCATTTGGTACTGGTACCGTTTTCAGAAGGCATTCAGCACCTAGCTCCAAACCATTTACTTGCATTTGCCACATAGAAACGCTCAAGTTATTGTTTCCCGTGGCCACAAGGTAATGGTTCCAGAGAAAGAATCTGGTTTCCAGCTAACAAAAGAACCCTTTCTTCTCTATTCAGGGTCACAGATTTGAACTGAAAGCCTGAACTGGAGTGAAGTGGTACTGTTTAATCTTACCTGGACTTAATGCCACAATTATACGAGGTTGGCTTACAGCACAAGACAGATGCTTTAATAAATTTCAGGCCTTCCTAAAGACCACAACATCTCCTAGTAGTACGTCTTGCAGCTGATGGTGGTCATTGCCAGGTGCTTCTTTATATCCAGGTAACTGTCATGGTGGCTGTCATACAACTGAAAAGCATCTTCCTAACCCTTGGCACTTACTGGATGCCTTATACCTGGAGCACAACTATACTATATCCTATATGAAGTAAAAGTGCCTGGTTTTATTCTTCATGTCTGATTCTTGTGGATCTTCCTTTTCTTTGAATTACATAATTTAGTGCCTTCAGAGGGTTTTTTCCCCTGTTTCAGCCTAGCCCAAGGAAATGCATACCGATGTGGTTACAGCTGTTATTAAGGGAGAAAAGCACCAAAAATATACATAGGTACTACGATCATTTTCCTCTTACTTCTATTGCAGGAATAAGTGTGGCAATAGAACCTGCATAGGAAAAAGCATAGCTACTATACAATACATACAGTTTTAATTATACTGCTTGAATTGTACCTCTAAATGTAATGGAGAAGAAACAGAGTGTAGGCGTTGAGGGAGAAGGTTGTAGCCTTCCGCGTGACGCCATGTGAGATGGCCGTGACTGCAGCCCTCCTCGCTCACCCATGCTCTGCTGCACCCGGGCTCGTGCTCACATCTGGAATCAGCGCTGCGCGCTGAGGCAGAGCATTTCATGGGCTACCAATGCATGGTGATTAATGTGCCACGTCATGGCAACATGCGGTAACAACTGTATGGAATGCTTTGACGAGTTTTCCTGGTCTGAAAGGAAAAGGGATATACTCTATTGTCAAATAGTTCTGTTGCCTGCTGCCTACAGAATATGATCTGAGTGATGGAGAAATTCTGACTGATCTCTCTGCATTATGGTTTTCCTGTCCTTGCAGAATTAAGACATGTAATTCTTCACCCTGTGTGTGATAAGCACATAAAGATTATCGCTAACACATTCAGGTCAACAACTTTTCTTCATAATATATGCAATACAGATTTTATGATATCATTTGTTTCATAATAAAATTCTGAACTTGACACACATTTAAAACACATTCATTTCATTAACGACATTTTGTGATGATGAACCAACTTACAGAAAACAGCTTTTTCTTATTGTCTCATAAGAAACTTAAAGTTGGGAATTGTTTAAAAAAACACAATAGATTAAAAACTTTAAAGAATTAGTAATATGAGAAAAAAAAAGAAATACTATTTTTCATTATTGAATGTGCTGCTAAAGGAAAAGTAAAAAACGCCCAGCAATATTGAAATGCTAAAGTTACTTGCACTGAATCTTGTGAATTCATAATGTAGTTTTTGATACTGTAAACAATATACTTGCTGTTTAAGAGCATACTCTGTTAGAAATAAAAAGGATATATACACAAAAGCAGAAAAAGATGATCTCCTTATACCAGTCAAAAGATAAACCCATTTATAAGGGACAGGCTGTAGCATGAAAATAGGCAGCACTTATGGTCCATCTGAATGGATATGGGGAGTGTGATTAAATATTCAACTGAAAGCCAGATGCCACTGTGAAAAATCAAATCTAGTGGGGAAAAAAAGCTCTGCACACTTTGAACGCACTTTTTGGAAGTCTGGAAAACAAAAGGATTTAAGTCAAGAGGATGATAAAAGAGGACACGGGGAGTTGAGTGAATTTTCATTAATCTCCATAGTTATATCAAAAGTAGCCAAAGGCTGAATGCCAGCTTTGCTTAAATTCTGGTCTGATTTGGCGGGTCTTTGGGTATTGGGCTATAGCATTAACTGCATCCTTTTTAATGTACTTCACTCTAAATAATAAATTATTAATGCAATTTTTTTCCTTCTTTTAAAAAAGGAGAAAATGTCCTTACTAAGGCACTGTGTGAGACTGTAAACAAAATTATTTCTTGTTGCATTTCCAAAAGAACTGCATACATTTTAGCTAAATTTGTTTTAAAATCTACTTTTCAGACACTTATCCTGTTTATTATTATCTTAGAGAATAAAACTAACAAATCACAAGCTATTTTCCAAAGTTTAAAAAGGGTTGTTCTGCTACTGTTTATTTGGCATATCATATTATTTTCCCTTAAGAAGATACAACTGCTTGAGAATTGGTACTTTATATAGTGAGAACATGGAAAAAATTCTCTGTAGGAGTATCTGAAGAAGAAAGGATAGCTTCTCATTCTTTCTAGTCTATGTATAGATAAATATTACTAAACTTCTAACATTGCTTCTTATCTAAGTATTCATCAGGTTCATTTAATGATTCACATAAACATATTGCAGGTAGCAAGCAATATTGTGGAGTTAGGTATTAAAATCAAATTAAAAAAAATCCCTAAACCCAAAACACTGATAACAATACAGTAAGTGTAAAATTCAAGGAGTTTCCTGATTGTTAGGTAGAACTTGGTCTGTAATTTGAAATGCTCTTTTGAGGGATGTGTAATCCTAAAGAGAGGATCATGCTTGCTTGTCTCTCTGATGCCTTTCAATGAAGACCCTTCAAAGGCAAATCCAGGGAGATGTAGATATACAGCTAACCTAGAGCTCCTTTGTTTTACAGAAAAACATTTCTTCAAAGTCAAACAGGGGGTGAGACCCTTTCCTGATCATAATGTGTAGTAAATGAAAAAGCATTTTTAAATAAATTATATTGCACCATGCTCGATCTGGAGGTTAGGACAAGCCCTAAAACCAGACAGCTCTAATTCACTCAGCTTATATTTCCTCCTTCTCTTACTTTTGTACTGAGAATTAGCAATGATTTAGTAAAAATTATTAGTGAAACCTTGGAGATGTCCCTCTTTTCTAGCTCTTGTGGCAGCTAACATAGCAAAATGCTCCTCCCTGAGGAGGTGTAGACAGCAGTCTTCTTTCAGTTTATTCACCACCGAAGAAAAATTATTTGCTTTGACTTTCAAATGTTGCCAGAGATTATATTCCTCTATTAGGAATAATCATACTTTGGGCCATCAGTGCCAAATCGAAAGAAGGACAGGCAGTTTAAGGTATTTGCTGAAAAAAAAAAAAAAAAGAAAAGGAACTCTGCATTCCATTCCACTGAGTGTCTTAGAGTATCAATAACATGGGAATACCCGAAGACGTATCTCCCCTGAAAGTGATTTTTAAAAGTAAAACATACAAAACATTATATTTCTTTTAAAAGCACAATTGTGCTCTTCAGGACCAGATTAAGCTATCTATCCACAGGGAAAAACTTTCTTTGGTATTATCTATCTGGTATTGACTGTGGTTTACCCATCAAAGGTCCAAGGACCACCACTATAAGCCAGGCAAGGGGCTGATCGCAGTATTTGCTTTTTGGCTGTTAGAAGAGCACTTCAGGCTCAATGCAACTACAAAGCAAAATGTGATATAGAAAGTACGGCACAAAAATGCAGTAGAGCTTCAACATAATTTGATAGATGGTCATATTTAAGGCATTGTATAAATACAGCCTCTTATAAAGTGTCAGTCACCGTCCCCTACCTTTGCTTTGAGTAAGTTATAACCCTAAACTTTGAATTTCATGCAACTTAAGATAAAATATCTGAAGCCTTTACCTCTGAGTCACCTGGATATTACTATTCTTGAAAGTGATGCTGAACACATACCACTGAGAGTGCTCCTCCTGGATTTTAAAACATTGGAGTAGCAGAGTGTTCTACTCCTCCAACAATTGATTTAGTTTTTCAGATATGTTTTGGTTTTTAAATGAGTTAAAAGCATGGCTCTTTCCTCCTGTTCTTCGCTTTTGGAAGTATTACTTTTGGAAGTCTATGCACCATGATGCTGATCCTAAGCAGGATGAACAATAACACAGAAAACGTTAATGAAACCATAACCAAGCTTTATGACAACATAAATGTGGCAATGGGGCAACCTCAAGAGAAAGAGAGGGACATATTCTAAAACACTGAAGGAAATTGTAACCTGTAATGATTTTACATATCAAAGTTATATTTGGATTTACTAACTAAACATCCAGAGGCAGAATTTCATTGATTCTGGATTATCACAGCTCCATCTGCATTTATATCAACAGCCTCAAGAAAAGTCCCTGAAGCAAAAGTATTTTTGAGTAAGACTGTTGCTGTATGGAAGCATGATAGATTTTGTTCCTCCATATAGACACCTACACTCTGAGGTCTTTTAGAGTCAATATGACTAATTTAAACCCTCTTTTATCAAACACAAATTTCAGCAGATAATTTCTACACTTGCTAAAATTTAGGGTGCTCCATGAAAATCCACCTGAACAAAAATACCCTTAATTTTTTTGTAACTAAACCACAAAAAGTAGCTAATTTTAAACTTGCTATTTGGGAGCTTTTCTTTTTAGACAAGCACCCCAGCTTCTGGAGAAAAAAATGACAAAAGCAAAACACTGTTGATTCTGGTAACTATTTTATGAAGAAATAAATTCTTTCAAGTCATTATCCACTGATCATGGGCATTGTAAAAGATGATAAGAAAGATAGCTTACACCTATACCTCGTGAAACACAATGCTCTACAATAGCTGTGATGCCAGGTTCCATAGGCAGGTTGTTACTGACATGGCAGGGAGCGGTACCAGCTACTGAATCACTAAACACACTTCTGTGATGTGTGTTTCTTGGAGGTGTTCTGGCTGCGTGATGAGGTCTGATATTGCTTAGTTTATAATAACAGGTTTGATTATGGGCTAGCAAAAGCTTATTAGATTCCCACCTGAAGCATTACCTTGCTTTTAATTTTGGACTGTCCAAGCCATGCTGTATGAAACCTAAGCAGGAAAAGAGGTCATTAGAGAGCAGAGCAGAAATGCTGTGGAAAGTGCAAGTGTTGTAGAAGATCTTTTCATCTAGGAGAGGCATGTAAAAATCCACCAGAAGCCTTTCATCTGTTCCTTGACTTTGACAAATTCTGGTTTAGTTTTTCCTGCACTGAATCACAGTTCCCTTGTTCGTTACAGTGAGATACTGTTAAAAAGACAAAGTTTAGCCTCTGTGGTGTTATTCTCAATGTTACGCAAGCATTTGTACCCAGTTAGGTAATTAAGATTTAATTGCAGAAACTTGCAACTTGCAGAAACTTACTTAGACTATCTGTTCACCTCTACAGTATTTTAATAAAATTTGCCTATGGCAAAGAAATAAATCAGGGTAATGATACCTCATTACTCACACAAAGTACTGAAACAGTTATATATTGGCTTTGGGTGAGTAATTTCAATAGTGATCTTGTGGTTACAGGCAACGGGAGCCTAAGGTCTCTTAAACTTTTTTTATCCTTGGCTTATGGAAATAATTTCAGCAAACTTTTGCTTAGTGTTCTCCAAGGTAAAAAGGAATAGGAAGCACAATGTGTTCTGATCAAATACAGGCAATTCATATACTGCCTTCCCCCATGTTTGAATAACCCTTTAAACAAAGCACACGCCTTTTAGAAAATATTAATCACACAGCTACAAACATCTAACTACAGTGTACATAATACTAATTAGAATATGCAGAATCAAATGTCAAATCCATCTCAGATGAAATTAGTGATGCCTTTGTAAGGCAAACCTTATTACTACAGAGATACCTGTACTCAAAGCCTTCTGGCCCAGCCCTGGTATCTGTAAGTGCAAACAGACAGGTAAGATCAGGAGAAACAAACCCACCCACCCTAAAACTTAATTGCTTTTTAAATCAAAGTACATATTTATTTCTGATGTAGGCATTAGAATATTTTCTTCACTTTTGAATATTCCTTACTTTGATCAGGCGCTTAGTTTTAGTATTATAATACGCTTATATTCTTAATGATAGTAGGGCAAAAAACCAGCCCATGCAGAGCAGAGCCCACAATATAATACAGCTGCACAGCTCTAGGTGTTGAAGCAATATGGAATTCTAGTAATCGAGATTATACGTGTCAGTGCTGCAGCTAAACTAAGCTGAAATTTAAGGACAAAAATGTTAACAGAAAGAGAAAAGCAGCCCAGCATGGTATAGAAGATGATTAGAGAACAATCATTCTCTTATCCAAAGAGATTCACCACTACGATCATTACAATATTTATATATTATCAATTTTTGATAATTATAAAATTTCCAAACAATGTGGCATATGTACAAGTCTATTTTAAAATAATCCTTGAGAGAATGTTGCGAGCAAGCAATATGGTTTCCTCACTCTTTTTTACAACACAGGCTTGAAAACAGCAAGATGTCACTGACACTGGGGTGCACTGTACATTACCTGTTCCTGAGTTGGATTTATTAAAATGTGAACTATGTAAAATACTGGAAAACCCCAGTAATTAATAAAAAGTAGAGCAATTCCTTCAAGAAGAGCCCTTTGTAATCTATTCTCCCTCTCATTCAGAGCTGTTGTCAGAAAAGAGCTGAGTGGAAATTCTGCAATGCAGCTTAACATTGATGTCTGTAAATCCAAGCCATAGGGTACCAGATCAAATTTTTCTTAACTGGCAAAGGCCCTTCACCACAATGCCCTCTGTCCACATGCCAGTTCAGAATATTCTATTACACAACCTAAGGAAGCATTTTGTTAGACACTAGGCAACCAAAATTTGTAATAGTCTCAGTTTCTAAATTTGAAATGATTACTGAAGTAGAATTCTCTGTAATAACGCGTGTTGATCACCATGGCAAAGTCTCAGTACGAAGAAGAAGGGCTTTTTTAGTTTTGTTAAACTATGAAAACATGCTTGCATCCACTGTAGCTTTAATGTCTTAAGCTCAGACTTTTCTGATACGTAACACAGTTCTGCCTTGTATTGGATTTTCACTGTTATGGGTGTTGGTCACATAAATCATTAGTTAGGCATCAGTATATATAGATATTAATGATGTATCTGTTGGAGAAACAAGAATGTGACAATGAGTGGTTTTATTGTGTGTCATACTGTATTACAAATAATAAGACTAAAAAATATTGCAGGGAAGTAATCTGGGCTAGACCCTGTTCTGTGGCAGGATCTGGTATCGTTATTAGTACAGCAAATACTTGCGTGCTTTGTATTGAATGATTGCTTTGATGTACATGTATAGTTTTCAATAGCTGATATACCAATAGCTAGAGAACACACCATTGCAAGCGTCAAGTAAACCGTGAGGTACTCTGTGGTGGTGGGGAAGCTAAGGCCATGAGCTACACGATGCCACTTGCTGACACACAGTTGTCTCTTCAACGCCAAAAGACTCACCCCAGCGTACATCCCCGACAGCCACGGTGTTCGGCAGGTCAGGCACAGTTACTTTCACAGCCAGTCTTGTCAAGACAGCCTGGATTCTCTAATCAGTGGTGGAAGTTTACGAAAGATATTTTTATACCTAAACTATATGGACATGGTCTTGAAAACCCTTACTTGGGTGACTAGCTCTTATTTATGTGGGAAACCATTCAAATCCGTTCCTCTATTAATTGCATAAATTGATTTAGTATGTGTCATATAGAAAAGTGCTGTTTTGCTTTAGGCTGTTTCCAAGTTTTACAATACCGGAGCAGAACTGCAAAATGGGAAGACAATGGCAAAACCTGCTGGTTGTAAAGTCCTAACTCTAGCTCCCAGAGAAAGTCAAGGAACGCTCTGACAAAGCACAAAAGCTGACTGATGAAAAAGAATCAAAATGGTAAAGCACAATAAGGTGTTAAGACTAAATTAATATAAACAGCTCACCCTGAGGTCTTATATTGCCAGCAAACTATGGATCAGTAGTGCGCACTAAAACACGCCAGCTATGCTTTATTATTTTGTTTTCCATCTCTTCATGTTATTTAAAGCATATATCATGACGGCATTCTAATGCAGCTGTATATCATAAAAATAACTTTTTAAAACAGTCTAGCCTCGACCATCTCTTTCTGAAGAGAGCTTATTGTGGAAAGAGAAAAGAAACTTCTAAATAGAAAGATTAAAATACGCTGCTTCTCCTTCCAAGGAGCAGCAGGAGTAGGGCTGCCCCACGATGGGGGACGAGCCAGGAGCTGAGGGTGACCCCGGCAGGGCAGTGTCCTCACCCACCACACGCAGTCCCACAGGGGCTCAGCTGGACAAGCAAAGCCTTGTGCTGGAAACAGGTCCATTGACAGCCCCAGGCATGGCCGGGGGGAGTCAAGTCCATGGACCATCCAGGGACCCTGGGGATCTCTGCCAGCCAGAGGCAGCAGGAGGCAGGGCTGAAAATAAGCCCAACAGTTCAATTTAACCAAGAGACAGACCAATACCCAGGGCTGGGTTTAAATGGACCCATGGGCAGAGGGTGTGGGTGGAGGGTCCCTGCCTATTAGTGCCCTCAAGCATCAGTCTGAGCATCAGCTAAGGCGGCGATCATGAGTGGCGTGATGGAGAGGACCTGCAGCTTTAGGCTTTTGCTGAGTAAAATAGCTTTTATTAAAATATTACTCTAGGTTAAATGTGGCTCTGTTCGCAGCTCCGTGTGGCAAATTCATATGGGACATCCTAGACTGGCCAGCCCATTGTGTGTGGCAGGTGGGATCTCTGAAAAGAACCGCTGTGCTGAACTGCAGAAGTGGGAGTACCAGTCGAGGTCTGGCAGATGACTTGTTTTAGGAATGGGAAAAGCTCGAGTCCAAGTACTGGAATGAAGGAGGTAACAATATTGGTTGAAAAACAGTTGCAGAGAAGTCTGATGCCTATTTTGTCCAAAATCTGCACCCTAAGTGACCTGCATTATGCAACACAGGCATTTGCACAGTGCAGAATTAACTCCCAACTAGCTGTCATGCAGAGCTAAAGTTACAATCTTTCCTCAATTACACTGAGGTATTCATCTTAATTTACGTGAATATTAAGACAGATAAGATTTAGGTCCTTAAAATTAATTTTCAATTGGCTTAAAATTACTTATTTATGATGAATTCCTGTTTCAACCTCAGTAAGCCAAATATTGTACAAATGCATATAGAGTAAGTACGCAGAAAACAGTGAAAGTCTGGCATCATAATAACTATGCAGAACAGGATTTTAACTTTTTGTCAGATCCAGTGACACTCCAACTCCTGTTAACGTGGTAACCATAACGTTCCCAGAGAAGCAATCCACTAACCTATATGTTCGGTTCTGTGAAGCTGAAAAATACAGCATATTTACCTTTTTCCAGCTGCCATCCTTTTGCTACTAAACACGATCAAAATAAATTTCTCATGAATGTCAATACATTTTGGTTTGTCCACTATTGATTTGTGGGCAAACGCCATGGCTATTTGACTTCACACATATATGTGTACAGCAATGTAAATGCGTGCTCACCGCATTATAAAAGCACAGAGGTGCTGTTTTTCTTACATAAAGGTTTCTGGTTTGTTCATGACCTGGAAATGCCTTGGTCTTATCAGTTTTATAAGGTGAAGTATAAATTGTACCTCTTCTGCTGTCATTTCACATCTCAGGCTTTTCCCTTACATTATCACTTTTGTTGTAGCTCTTCACCTGCATTTTTGAAGATATTATGAGCAGTATGGTGGGAGGAATGTTATATAAATGATTCAAGTGACACTTTGTACTAACTACATGTCACATTTTTTCAAAGTTATCTTTCGGGTAGAAGATTCTCAGAGAAATGCTGATCCATTAAACTATTGGGTTTATCCTGCTGTAAAAAAGAGGTTTTCACAAATCAAGAAAAGCTTCAGGTTTATCCTGAAAACTATATCAGTCTTAATGTCTGGTACATAGGATTTACTGGATATGGTTACATCTAATCTCTACTGAATGGTCTTCTGAATCATCAGAGAAATCTACTTATGTTCTCAGTTCTTATTTGTGGCATCAATCCAAACTAATAATTAAAAGTCAAATACAGAACTAGCATGTGGATGGAACTACCTTTTCTTTTTTTTTTTTTCTTTAGACATGGTCTACTCAAAACAGACTTGCTGCCACAGCAACAGCCATGGCAAGAAGTTGTGAATTTCTCGTCTATGCTTTTCTAAGTCTTCTTCTATAAACATATAAAGGACTTCAGGCCAATTCCTCCAACGTGCCTGCCTACTTTCCTCCTCTCAAATCAATGAGAACGAGCTGCTCAAATACATTTTAATTAAAGTACTATCCTTGGGAAAACAAACTTGAAGGCAAATAGAAATTAAAGTAAATTGCAACAAATGAGAATGACACTTCAAATGTGAATATTTAAATAAAAGTCTAGGTTCTACTTAGATACAACATCACATAAAGCTAAATACATTTCATTTTTTAAGAGTTCTGTCAGTGAATTCTGGAAGGAAAGAATGCAATTACAAAATGAAAAAATAATACTACAACAATAAATACATTATCCTGCGTTACTGAATACCAAGCCAAATCTTGATTATCCTACACAGATTGCTGGGATGCCCTTTGGTCCATTTTGGATTGAGTTTATGGGCAAGGCTTGGGCCATCCAATTTTCTGATGCCTATGGGTCCTTTTTGGTCATTGAATCAGAGGTTACAATCTGCTTTAGCTTTCTGATTACAGTGTAAATGAGTTATTCATAGATGACCAGCTCCTTCCTCCTTGATGCTAATGAAGAAACAACTATCAATTCCAACATAAACAGGAAATTAAGAGCCAAAGCAATGACTATTTTGATTGCAAACATTTTCCTTTCCAATTACACAGGTAAATGAAGGATTATCTCTTAAAAGGATACACATGGCATAAAAGCATCAGCAATATTTCTATACAAATATATAAATAAAAGCTCTAAGAAAAGAATAAAAGATGCTGTTTCTACCAGAGATTGTATTTTTACATTAAAACCAACTAACGTCTAAACGAGCTTGCTGATTCAAATCTCCTTATCAAATATACACGCATTCCTACATTTTTTGGAGCCAGATTCTTCAGCAAGTTGCATTATAAGAACTTTCATTCAAAAGGGACTGCAGAGTAAAGCTCAAAAATTTGTTCACTCTGAGCAAAGTAAGGATAGCACTATAATATAAGAGAATAATTTAATATTTGATCCAACTTTTAACACATTTAATAATTAGTTTCCAGCAAGGTGAAGCCACTGTTGCAATAAGGCAGCTTCAGTTTGCAAAGAAAGGAAAAAGAACAGACACAAATGTCTGTTTGCAGTAGAAAGACAAAATACAGTGTCCATTCTGATGAAGTGCCTCAGCTATGGACTGCTTCAGCAGATGCTGGAGGCTTGGGACTGCTTTTGATGATTTTAGCACATTCAGAAAGAGCTCTTATTTTCTTATATTCATCTGTCCATCAATCAAGGCAACATTTATTACAAGAAGATATTCTGAAACATCTGCTTGACCCTAGAAGACTGACAATATTTGTGAATTATTGGCTATTTTTGGCAATTCCTCTCCCATTGCTGGGTCTTGAATTTCTGCCTGAGCTTTTCCCGTTGAAGTAGCCATTCCACCAGAAGATCTCAAGGAGCATGGTGTGAATGGTGAATTCAAAACCCCAAACATGAGAGCATACTCTCAAAAAATCACAATTAATCAAATGAACAGAACATGTTTAGTTTTTATTGTGGCTCTCATTAGATTTAAATTTAATTAAAATACAGACTTTAACACAATAGGGAAGAGAAACCGCTCTTTCTGAATTTATCAAGAGCTTTTCAGTGTGAGTGAAGTTTCATAATAAAAAATAACATTATGCAAGGTATTTGGGGGATCTGGTGAGTTTTTCTGATATATATGAGATGTTCTTCTTTTTCCATATGGTAACAAATGCACACCACAGGCTCAGAATAAAATGACCTAAGCTCCAGCAGAATAAAAAAAAAACTTGTTTGGAAAAAAACATGGAACTGAATAGCAGAAATTTCTCCTTCCCTGACAGCCTTTCTCCTTTTAGTCCTCCAGTCTAGAATATCATTTTTAGAAGCAATGAAATTAAACTTGACAGAAGCTTAGACTGTGAAAAGTTATAAATAATTTGAGGCAACCTAGGAGCTTGCATGCACATAATTTTTGTCACACTTTCATCCTCAAAAATAAAATTAGACTAGCTGCTCTGTATTAAAGCAGTTCATCAGCTGAGGAAGTTGCCTTTAAGGAATACGGAGGCCATTCGAGAGAACCCAGCTGGCTTCTGTAGCATCAAGGCAGGATGCCTTTTTTGCTGCCTGATCTTCCGAGTGACAGTCCACCTCCTCCCTGCTTCTGAGAATATCTGCCTGATGATATGTTAGACCCAACCACCCCATCCTTGCCTCCCTAGCTCCCAGTGATTCTTTGGGCTGTTGTGTACAGTGACACCAGAATTTTCTTTCAAAATGCTCTATCTCCTTCTTCTCTCCCACAGCTCTAGTGAAGGGACTCCTGCCACAACAGACATTTCTTTCACCGCCACTTTGAAATGAGAAAGTCTGAGGAGAGGAAACACCCAGCATGGGGCTGCAGCAAGGGTTTCCAGCCAGGCGGGCCAGAAGCTGCCGCGGGCAGCACAGCTGACAGCAACCACGTACGCAGGGAAAGCATCTGTGCTGGCGGTGAGAAAGGGGATGGGTGCACAGCTTCACATCTCTTCCCCAGCACTTGTCCTGCCCCAGGGAGACACAGTCTAGATTGAGGGGATGGAGGAAGGCACAAGGGATTAGCTTTAGATGTGGCTCTGGGGTCCTCCATTTACCAAGGATTATCTGAACGCTTCATGAATTTGTCCTCTTAACACCGCACTGTAGCCAGGGGAAAAGCCCATGCTTCTGAGTTCGGAGCTCACATCTTACGCTCTAGGCTGCTACCTGTTGTACACTTGGCCAAGGGCCAGGCATCAACTAACATCATTTTGTGCCTGTTGTGACCGATGCTACCACTGTCTTTGGAATAGTAGGAAAGAGTATACCTACTGCTCTGGGAAGGGTAGTAAGACCTTGCTTCCAGCCTGCTATACCATGGTACCTGTGAGCTGCTCATCATGAGATGACTTCCAATCCTAAATTTTAATTTTAAAAAGCCTCCAGGGAACAGTTCCTCATCGGCCCGTTAGTCCCTGCCTCTCCTGAATATCCTCCTTCCCAAGCTGACTCCACCAGATAGCAGCACAAGCCTGGGAATCTCCTGACCTACTTTGCTTTAACCTATATTCCCTTTAAAGCCATGTGCTATGTCTATACAGGCCTGCCGTTTAGTAATTGAAGAGAAAGTCTGTCTTGGCTTGGGACTGAAGCAATTCAGATCTGCATCCAAACCCTATAGCTGACTGTGGGTTAAACTGTCCAAATGGCAGCTGGTAGCACACACTATCGGTGTGCAAAGAAATGCTCCCACTTCTCTCTCCGCAGTGGGTGCTGTCAAGTCTCTTTAACAGTCCTGTAAAAATGAAAGAGTTCAAACATATACCAGCTATTTTTAGAAGATGCATCCTTAGAAAAGAATGAGGGATTGTTGCTATTACTGCAGAACACGGATTCAACCTGTGTGGGTTTGTTACTTACAAGTATTTTCACTTCTATCTGCGTCTGGGCTCCATGAAGGAGTTTGAAGGGGAGCTGAGAGGGGGTATATCCAGGAGGACATGTGGTCTGCAAGCCCTCATTGTCTCTGAAAAATGGCTCAAATACCTTGCCTGTTAAGTTTCTCCCAGGCAATGAATTAGGATGAATGAAAAATATAAATTCATCCTGCGTGTGCCTTCTCTTTCCTCCACCTTCTTTTCTAGACGTACAGGAAAGGCATTACGTGAACTGAAGTTAATTTTGGCCTTCAGTTCTGGCCGAGTGGTTTCAGAAAGCTAAAACAAGACTTTACGTTTGAACACAATTTGTAAGCGTGTCAGAGACTTTTATGTGAAAACACGGTTTAAGGACTTGTCCTTGAACTGCTTGCTGAGGGTGGACTGAAATCCCAGTCCATTGATCCTAGCGTGTGGGGACTGCACTATGGAAATAATTTAGACTCAGAAAATTGCATCTCTGGCCATGCCACCTCTTGTCCCATGGGGCAAATTGGCTATGCCAGACACTTGGCACACTTTCTGTGACCCTGGTGGCCAAGCCCATGTTCTGTGTATGGTAAAGCAGAAGCTCTGAAGATTACAGTGGCAGAGCTTGCCCATCCGTTCTGCATCTCCAGTGGAGGAGGGAGAGAAACGGTAACAGGGAGCGCTTGTCCTGTAGTACCTGCTACACTAATTCTAGCCCTGTAAGAAGGAGAGCAGACTAGCTGATGGCTAAGCAATTATCTGTGAGACATCAAAATATGTCACAGGAAATCCAGACATGTGAACTGATGGGTTTGATCATCTTACAGTGGACCCAGTTCACAAAATACCTTTCTTTCAGCAAGATTTAAAGAAAGAAATCCATGTTCCAACCTACAAAATGTGCCAATAGCAACCATTTTGCAAGGTTCTTTTCTATAGTTTTCATTAACCAGCATGGCTTTAGACAGGACAGAAAAGGATGGAAATAAGGAACTTTACTGCTGTGCTTTTTCCATGCACCAGTTTATACAAATTGAGAAGTGACAGGTCCTTCAATAATTTTTGCAGGTTTTATTTCCCACCTCTTTCCATCCTCTCCCCACCCCCTCCTCTGAAGTTAAAGGAGTGGAACTTTAATTTCATTTAAGATTGGTGCTACTTAAGTCTTTGTATTTTATTGGAAATATTTTTTAGAACTTCTTTCTTATATAAGATTTATCTGCAGAATACCACAAAACACCTTGCACCTAAGTAATGAAAATGAAACGGCCTTTGGTCACATTTTACTGTGTGCTTCATTACTTAATATTCCAGTTCCAGAAAGAAATATACTGTTTTGCAATATCCATCACTTTTTCCTCCTCTAGAGTCCTCTACCTCAGTATAAACAAGAATTGCAAAATATGTTTTCAGCTGCTGGAGTATTTTTTATACCATTCTCCAAAAAAAAAAAAAAAATGTAACAAGAACAACAACACAAAGCTCCAAAGTTAACCCCAACCAACCCTATATAATACAAAATTTGTACATTTTCCCTCTGATTTAAATAATGAATATATTAAGCACTCTACTGACAGGGATAAAACACAGACATTTACTATAACCCAACAATGGTGCATAGGAACAAGTGCTATGGGGAGACTTCTCGCCATGCACACCACCTTTAGGCAGCCCCCCTGCAGCCCCACATTACCTAAAGCTCTCAGCTTTGTCCTTCTCCTAGCTGTAAATCTAACCCTAACAAACCCTCTCAGCCTTGGCTGAGCCTTAGCTCAAGACACCCAGCCATGGCCTGCATGAGCAGCTCTTGGGGGAGAAATCTTTCTGCCACCTAAACCATCCTTTGCAGCCCCTTTGCAGCCTATCTCCAGCTGCAGGGCTGGGCTCTCTCCATCCCAGCCGCAAGCCCAACCCTTGCCCTAGACCTTGACACAGACTTACTCCAGGTCTATAGTCAGGCCACAAAGAAGTCCTCAGTGAGAAATCTTGCAGCTTTCTCTGACTTTCAGCAGTCCTTGGCAGCCATATGCCACCTGGAGTTTTAGGCTTGGTCTATCTTCTAGACAGCCTTACCCCAAGACCCACAGCAACGACAAACACAAGTCTCAGAGGAGACTTACAAGCCTGTGCTATGCTCTGACAGCCTCTTTGCAGCCCTACACCACCTGGAGCTCTTGGCGTTGTTTCTACCCAACCCTTTACTCATAACTGGACTCTAGACTTCGGCCAAGTCATAGCCAAAGACCAACATCATGGTCTGCAGGAACAAGCTCCCTGAGAAGCATTGTTTTTGCAGTCTACACCATCCCTTTGCACCCCTTTGTATTCCAACACCACTTGGAGCTGTAGGCTTGCTCTCTGCCAGCCTCAGTCCTGACCCTGGGCATTGGCAGAACGTTGGCCTGAGAGACTCAGCCAGGGCCCACAGGAACAAGCTCTAATGGGAGAAGGAGTGTTGTTTGTTTCCATTAATGATATAATTAATTTAACGTTACAGTGTTATAGATAAGTTGTAACTGTCTATTTTTAATATCTAGAAAATTACCCTGGAAGAATACATATAATAGAGGGGGGTTTGGGGTGGTCTTAAATTACAGGAGCTGCTTTGCCTTGGGGAAGCTAATACTTCATACTTACATTAAAACATGGATAAGGTGAAATAGTATTTCAGTGCTAAAATTATATTTAATTTAAATTTAGTACTTGGTGGAAAATGTTAATTATTCTCTTTTTATGTCCTGTTACTTTGTAGCATATTAATGTACCAGAAGTACATCCAGAGCTTACAACTGAAATTTAAGTTTGTACAAATACAGAAACACATTAAAGGATTTACACTATGAAATCAATGCAGCAAAATCCCCATTATCTTTATTTTACTGATGGGGAAAGTAAGCAAAAATACAAAATTTCACAGCTAAAAATTATGTAGGTGTCTAAACAGGGCCTGAAGCAGATTTTAGATAAAGTAGGAGCTACTGTCCTGCATTCCCCAGTTCACCTGGATATCTAACCTAGAAGCATCCTGATTCTGTTGTTGTAGATACCTGACCTTAAAGTATCCTTAACACCTAAAAATTCTACTTTCAAGGACACACAGAAAAGTAATACTTTTAAGAGTCCTGTGGTACTGGATAATCATTGCATGCCTAAAGGCACAAAAAGTAGAAATTTTCTGCATAAATCCCTTATGAAAAAAAAAGTATTCAAGCTCCCATCTGTTTATTCATTAGGCATTAGACCCTACTCAAGGACTGTTGATGTACTTTATCCTATGGATAACAGGACAGGATTGAATTGCTGGCATCTTCCACACATTGTGCTATATTTTTTTCAAACCTGTTCAAAGGCTAAATGTTCGTATTTTCTCTTTCAAAGCTAATTTAAATGCACAAATCTAAGGTTAAGCTGCCAACATTTGATCGCCTTCAGAAATAAAGGTTTCTCGCAGGAGCTATTGCATGTTTTCTTTTGACTATTGTCAGCAGAAGATGCCACAGATGCCTCAGGTGTTATAAATTTCTCTGAAAAAGAGTTGTTGAAGGAGGAAAGTTCAGTGTAAAGCTATACATGAATTCAAAAGTCTTTAGCAAAGTTAGCGACTTGAGACTATAAAAATGTATTCCTGAGAAGGGTTTCTTCTTTCTAAGTATGTGTAGGAGACAGTAGACAAGTTCTTTGTAGCAGGCATCAAGGAAAACAAGAAGATGACAGTCTTCTGCTGTTCTCCTTTCCCCCATCAAGACACTTTTGTTAAAAAAAAAGTATTACTCCCTCAGCTCTGATTAATTTTTTCTTCTTTTTTAACATAAAGGCTGACATATCTAGTATCAAAGATAAATTTCTCCAAATTAAATTATCAGTGCTCTGCCACTATCCCCTTGTTTCCTGATGTTTTTGTTGATGCCCTTCTGCTTTGCATCAGCGCCATCCAAATCCCAGCTATCTGCTCAGACCTCAGTTCTGCTGGTGAGTTCTTGGGAAATCTTAGTCATTCTTCTGCTAAGCAGAAGAAGCAGAAAACACGGTCTGACAGCCCAATATGTTTGATGTTTAAAATAACAGCCATAGCTTGAAACAAAATAAGTCTTTGCTTGTTTGAAAGAAATATTTTGATACAAAAATTGTCTAAATGCATATTTCTGAAGAAAACTAGACTCTCACCATCCCAAGTTGTTTAGTTACAATCAAAATTTTCCCATTAGGTGAGGAATATGTTTCACTTAAGCAGCTCTAAAATTTCATGAAGCCGTGGTCCCCGCAAGGAACATGCCCCATTTGCCAACATCAGGTGTCATGAACAAGTGGTTTAGGTTAAGTCGCTCAAAGAATAATCCTCAAAGCTATGAGCGAAATAGTTTTAATAGGAATCTGTGGGAGCGTGACTTCACAAAGTTCGATGGCAAGGTTCACTCTATTGCTTACTCACAAAGAAGAATCAAATTAAGATTAAGCTGGAATGATTTACACAGAGATTTAAGACGTAAAAGGGTAAGGGAAATCGTCCCGTTGAGTCACAAGGTTCAGAGTGGACCGCCTTGCTTTCTAAACTGTTGACAGATTTTAGGTGCAGCTAGATCCAATCTTAGTCAACGGTTTATGTTTTGGCTGCAATCCGAGTTGGTAATTAGTGGATTTTTTTAAAAAATTCCATTAACGGTGGTATCATACCACTCAGAGTCATAATAAAGAGTATTCCGAGGCTTGTTAAGGGATGTTCAGGGCTGTCAGGTGGTGGTGTTGTTCAGGTAAGAACTGTTCCTGGTACAGCCAGTGCAGTTTTGCACCTCAGTCCTGCACGAGTTGCAAGCACAGTTAAGGGTGCTCAACTGCCCAACTCACCACACAGAGGCTAAGGGCTCACCGGGGCTCCTGAGATCGTAGAGCATCCCAGGGGAGGGGGTGAGACCACCACATCAGGGAACTGTCTGTAGGACAAAAATATTCCTGCTGGTGAGAAAAGACCACAGTCTTTCCAGCCAGGGAAAAATAAAAACACAAGCTACTAAACTTTGTAAGGATCACTACACTCAGCCCAAATCGCTAATAAAGCATCAACCCATTACGCAGGTCAGAACTGTGCCTGGCTATTTCCCCTAAGTTTTATACATTTCTGGGTGACAGAGGTTGTGACAAGACCAGCAAATGGGCAGAGGAGAAGGGTCAGCATATATATATATATATATATATATATGTGTGTGTATATATGTGTGTATGTGTATGTATATATATATATATATATATATGAGAAGAGAAGCATCTGCATATATAAAAGGGAAAGGAGGCAATATTAAGAAGTCAAGAATTAATAGGAGATGGACAGGTCATTTCCTGATGAACACGTGGTATTTTAAGTGACTGAAGGTACGCTCTGCTTAGGCAGTTTCTTTTGATTAGTTTAAGTGGTTGCTGAACATACTGACTTTTTAAAAATAATATTTTTATTGCCTACATTTTTTAACATGTCACGCAGGGACTCAAATACTGAGCTCAGAGATACTGGTTCATCCTGAGGGTGATGGCGCAATAAAGTGTGGGAGTTTGAAGCCATCTACATGCAATTTTTTGCCCCTGCAAGTTATAGAAAAATATTCTTTACTATGCTGTTTGTAAATGCAAGAGCTAACATGCCAGAAGCTAAAGAATTTCAGCAAGACAATTTTGGGGTTGGGGAAATTACAGAGGAAACCAAAAGAACACTTTTGCTCCTTTTCTTCACCCACCAAAAGAATTCTACTGAAAATTTTCAACAACAAATTATTTGTTGAATAACAATTTTATCAGAAAACATATGCCTTATGAAATAGTTTTTTCTTCCTTTCTCCAATGAAGTCAAATGATACTATTCCATTTTCAGTGTATAAACTCTTGAAGATAATTTTGGATCATGCTTACTTTTTTTATTAGACAGAAAGTGTCAGTTTCCACTGGGCAGTTTGCATGTGTGGGTGACAAGAGAGAACAGAGAATAGCTATAGATGCAAATATGTGGAGTTGTCTGTATCAACTGGAATTTGGATTGTTATATAGACTGGTAATATATGCTTTCTCTTGGCGTAGATAATCATTAATTCTATTATTCATGCAAGTTCAAAAGTCTGCAGCAGAGCTGGTATACAATATCAGCTGTGGGATTTTTTTTTCCCTATTTGTCTCTGCCAGACAATACGTGACATCTGTTAAGCCAATTTTGATCATGATATTATCAAAAACATATGAAAATAATTTGAAATACATTTTTTTTAGACCTAAAATGGCACAGGAAAGCAAAGGATCCTTATGTGAAACAAGAAAATTGCATCAGGGCTTCTTCATAAAATAGATGTTTGAGCCATTATTCAGAGCTTCTGAGAAGGAAGGTAAAGAAAGCAAGCCAAGCTAATTGGCCTTTTTGGATACAATTGCATACACAACATAGTTAAGACAGAGATACTAACTCTGAAACGCTAATATGTATAAAGCCAATTTCTATTACCATTTCTGCCACTACTACCCCCCCAAAAAAATAATCTGATCTAACTCTGCCTGTTCATCCTCCCTGCCCAGCTACCAGTAATGGAGCTAACTTTTCTGTCAGCCTTGGGGCCAGGATTTTAAATCAACAGTTCTATTCCGTCCTTCAAGTCAGTTTACTGTTGGTTTCCTACATAGCATGTGAGAGATGTGTACTAGGATACCGCTTCTAGTATGTGTACTAGGATACCGCTATTTTTCTAGCTTCCCTCATTTTACTGATGCTATGATATCTGCATTTTTGCCTAAGCATCACAAAAAATCAGGATTAAATTGCACATTGTAAAGAAAAATATGTAAATACACTTCGAAGCATTCAGAAAATGATGCTACTTAATATTACCCATGAGCAGACAAGCTTCTCTGCCAGGAAGGATGCCTAATCTTAAGCCCATTCTCAGAACTCATCTTTATTTAAGGAGCTGCTATCATACCCTTGCATAGTAAACCCAACATTGCTACATGACTGAAAAGTATAGTGTCAATTCCTATAAAAATAAACAGGCACTTTAAAAAAATATTAACCCAAGATTTGCAGCATTTCTAGATCAGAAGAGTTTTAGAGTTTCTGGATAAACCTTGTAAACACAATTCTGTGTTTGTATATCACCGCAGTTCCTCATTCAATCTGCTTGAGCAGGGACATTTATGAAGCAGCAGTTTGCTGTTAGGGTAACCCGGTCCACAGGATGGTCCCAGTCCTGTGAGTGTCTAAATCCCCTAAGCCACCATCTCCCTCTGCAGGAGGTCCACCCGTGCTACAGGACCAAATGCATATTTATGGATAAGCAACAAGAGTTTTAAAGGGTCTGGATACAGTGAAAACTACTTAATTAAGATTTAAATCTAAGCAGGTACACAGTTACAAAAATTCTGTCAGAAAATTGCAAATTAGTTAAAAAAAAAAATGAAAGAAATGAATCACCATGTAGGGGACCTGACAGAACCTATTTATGTTAGCTTTTTTTCTGATTTACAACAGATGTATAAACCATCCTGGTCATTACAAATAAGTTAATCTTATTCTTATAAATGTTAAGTGGGTTGTTAAAATTTATGTCAAAATATGCTATAGCATTCTATCTTTGAAACACAAGCCAAATTTACTCTGATTTAAGCTAATGCACATGCCTGAAAATCCCTTGGCTGCACGTAAGTGTAGAACTTGGCTTAGGACATTCCCTCAGTCTTGATTACATTTTTCATTGGTTTATATTTTCCATTTATTATCATTGTTAGTGTTTGCCTATTATTGCTGCAGATGTTGACTTTGAAGTCCCAAAGAGTAAAATTATTTGGTTATTGCAGACTTCCTTCTGCCTGTTATCTAGAAATGTGTGTGAACTTTTACTGATTAGTGAGAAACTAATGACTTCATCTACTGAAATGGCACAGGAGGCTTGGATTCTCCTACTTGTCATTTCCCAAGTGCTGCAGACCTCCTGTCATTTTTAATAGTTTGTGATCTCTTCCATTAAATCTTACCAGAGATTCATTTATCATTCTAACTCATATTAGTAACCTACTGGCAAATAGAAAAATATATATATAAAAAAAAAACCAAACACAAAGAAACCAATACAAAACCTGACATCAAGGACCACATCTGCAAAGGAACCTGGGCCACCAGTTGATTATTATGACCACCCTCATCTTGATCTTCCTCCCAGTCCAGCTTCTCATGACTTATTTAAGCTCAGGCCCTTGAGCACCCATACCTGCCCTTCTCCTTTGCCGTCCTGACTTGCTGACCAGTTTTCCTGAATGATCCCCAGCCCGATGTTGTAGTCGTGTCTCCAGCCCAGCTCCTGCTGCTCCAGACTGGCATCCTTAGGTGCACACTGGATTTATTTCATTACCTCACCATGTCTGGTGCTGTCAGTAGACCCTAAGAGTAACCCAGCTGTGTCTTCTGATACTCTGGGAGTGTGTCCTGGTTGCTGGGGTGACTGCCCTGCCTGTGCCACCCTCGGCTCCCAGCTCATCCTCTCTCTTAGAGCAACCATGCTTTTGCTGACATTGGGAATCTTTCCACCTTCAGCAAAATCTTGAGCTTCAACCCAGGAACTGAGCACTGAAGGTGAGCATTTACTGAAAACAGCATGCTTGGTTAGAAGCTATCCCATGCGGACCACAGGGAATGTTTAGGAAAAGAGACACAAAAAACAGGTAGGTCTTCTTGTAGTTCAGAATTAGCTCTCTTGGAGCTTATCCCATAGGAATAGGCATACTGGAACAGATCAGAGATTCATCCAAGCCCATCATCTTGTCTTTCTCAATGATAAGTAACAGCTATGCAGAAAAACATACAAGAAACGGCACACATTGAAAAGATTCCTCCTTGCCTACGATTCTGCAGGTATATAGGTATGGGGACCTCTGAGACAAGGTGGCATCAAACTGCTGCATTTAAAGGCCCCAGTGGACATACTCTCTGTGATCTTTTGAATCCATTCAGATGTTAGACTCCTACAATATCCCACGGTAGTGAGTTCCACTATGAAGTTATCTGTTGTGTGAAAAAGTGCATCTTTTCATCGTGGGCCTGCTGCTTGGGTGCTTTCGTCTTGCACCAGGGGATCAGAAGCCAAATCTCAAGCAAAAGCACAAGAAAAACTGAGACCAAGCAGATCAGGAAGAAAGAGGAGCAACAAGCACTGGTAACAATTCCCAAGCTGTAAAGTAGACAAACATCATTACACGTGTCCTTATGATTGATATAACCAGGTTACGTGTTCCAGAAAACATGCTGCATGCAGCTTGGGAGCCTAAATAAGCCAAAGCTCTGAGGATGAGCAGGCCAAAGCAACTTGTTTTTTTCCTTTCCAACAGAATCCAAGTGACAGAGTTCAAATCTGGATGTGCTTTATTTGTGCACGAGGTAAACACATGAGCCAGTAAGGGTTCCTGGGTGAAGTCAGCATAAATGCAAGGCATGCCTTCCCACGGAGCACGCTTTTTTGTAAGAGCACTAAAACAACAAACAGAGCTGAAAGAAATAACAAGAAATAAAATACTTTGTGTTCTAATCCATCATGAATGTTTATCTAGTAAACATATAGTTCAAGTGCCTGAACCATCCAGACTGATTTAATTTTTGGAAAAAAAAAAATTCTGTGCAGACAGTGTTCTAGGGAAGGCAGGTTTTATTATAACACATGACATGTCGCTTCCCTGCCTGAGCAGCAGAGCTTTTAAACGGGGCTCTGAAGGCCCTGTTTAATGGGAGGAATAACCCGCTTCCATTGCTCAGGCAGCAGAGCTCGCATCACGGAACAAACAGGAGCCCCTGTCCTTCGCGTGAGGCTTTACAATTTATTCCTTTGCATGGCTAGTCACTCAGGTTACTGGAAAATGTTCGCTCTGTCGAAAAAAATTCCCCATTCAGCCATTTTCCCTTCAGTTCACAACCAACATGTGACAGACTCTTGTGCCTTTAAACAGTAGCTGGTGGCATTTCAGCCGTCGCTGGCTGCCAGCCCCAGCTCACCTATTGGCACTCACCTGCAGTTTTACTCTGAAGTGACATGGGTTAAAATTACTTTCAAACAGAAATTAAACATTCTGAACTATCTTAGTAATTAGCTTGTTCATTAAATCAGTAGTCATCCAAAGGGTGCAAACTGTATTTTTGTATTTTTTTTATCTAAAACATACCATTTTTCCCTCTAGTCTGAAGAATGCTCTCACTGATACTAAAATGTCATTTAGCACGTGAGTAGTGGAACTTGTCAGCATGTATTCCAGGTTTAACTGGGTTTAGTTTGACAGTATACCTTTACATATTACCTAGTTAGCCAGAAGACTTGAAAAGGATAGACTGCTGTCAAAAAATGCTTTACTAAATTCAATTTAGTATAAATGACTACAAAAGTATTTGCAGACATACTTCTTCCCACTTACACCAAAGTTGTTTAGTTAAATGATTAAATCAAAATTACATTTGCCCCTATTTTCAGTACCCTTAAAAACTTAGCGAGTTCCCCTTACAAAAGGGAGAATATGGCTTTCATAATAACCCTGTGAATTGCTTACTCAGGGCTAATGTTCTGTAAGTTCTGCATTTTTATAGGCCAAATTCCTGCTTTAGCTCTGTGTTACTGTAACGTTCAGTATAGTCAGGTCTGCCATGTATCTGTTAAATTATTTCCAGTCTGCAAGGAATAATAATGTCTTGGATCAATGTTCTGCTGCTATTTAACCTTAAAGGCTATGTTTCTGAGAAAACACCAGTATCATTCCCCCCTCCCCAACAATACATGCTGCTTCTTTTAGTGGCATAACAAAGCAATTGAAGATAAAACAACAGACAAAATCTGCAGGTTTTATATCTGACTTATCCTCAGCTCTGATTTCACCCACGCAAGTCTACCATCAGCATTATTTTTTCCTTTAATGAGGCCAAACAGTACTCAGTTTTTTCCTACTGACTTGCAAAAATCAAACATTGTTGATTTACTGTATATTATTATTACTTAAATCCTTGCGTAGATAAAAAAAAAAATCCATAAAAGTTTGTGGCTTCTGGTTATATCAGGTTTTCAAAATTCTACTTGCCCTTTTCTTCAGGGACCAGTAATATTTTCTGATAAGAAAACTAAAACATCTTAATGTATTTCATCGCTGTAATCCCCACATCAAAGTGTAGGCCAGTTTGATTTTAATTTTTTCACTTCTTGACTAGGCTAAAAGACAACATGTTACCTTCAAGTGCTAAAACTTATGCAATAAAAAAGACCAAAATCACAATAATCACAACTCAAATTATCTGAAGAGCAGAGTAATGAGCCGTCTGAACTTCCTGACTGAAACCATGAGATTCCTCTATGACTTTGTTTACTGCAATCCTAAATCTAGCCTTCCCCTGCTCCAGTCATTCCTTAATGGCTTTATTAATGCTGAGAGTCCACTTGCATGCAAAATTAAGCAACCCTGTTGGAAATAATTCTTCATTCAGCCTTATAATCCTTCTGAAAAAAAAAAAACAAAACCTTCAATTTCATCAACCTTTGGAAGACAAAATCCTATATCATAACCCTAGCCTAGGTAAAACTGCAGAGGCATCAGGAAACATCTATCTTCATTCAGTTCAGGCACACAGCTCCATGCAGCAGGCTTTGTTTGCAGTGCTTCAGACCCCCACACTCATTTAGGCTTGATCATTCCTAAAACCATTTCCCAGAAGGTCCCAGATATCAGAGTAACTTGCTAACCCTGGCAGAAACCTGTGCCCAGAGAGCACTACAGAGTCCTGAATTTTAATGCCAGCATCTTAACTGTGGTACCAGCAGGCGCTCCAGGAAGCCTGTGGAAGCTCCAGGCTCCTGATTTCTTTGACCAGCACTAGCAGATTTACATATTAATGCAGTAATTAGTTAGATAAAATGTTTACAGGTACTACTCAGCCAATAGCAAAAAAAGCTGCAGGGGCTGTTTGCCTGATGGACTTCCGAGCATCTCATGCTCAGGAGATGTGTCTTGATGCTAAAAGCCCTGGCTAGAATTCTGCATGCAGGACCAGCACTCTGGCCTGGAGTATTTTTCTAGTACTCCCAGATGACCAAAACTGAGTTCAAACAAATGATTTTTTTCATGTTAACACATGAAAATTTAAAGAAATTTCTGGAGCTGAGGAACAGGCAAAGCTGCCTTGTAGATACAGGCTTAGTTTCTCAAGGCAGGCATGGAAGCAACACCATTAATTCCTTATGTTTAATCAGTATTTGGGCTGGTTGCTGAATGTAGCTGTCAGCAGATGCTATAAGACCTACAAATCCAGCTGGCATGAATGTTACGGATAAATGACCCATACTTGCATAGCACCACACTTACTACCACCACTCTAGATAATGTTCTGTTAAATTAATTTCTATTCCAAGTTTGGAAGTCTGTGTCTGGTTCCCGAAGAAAACTTGTTTTAAGATTAAGGAAAGACTATGATCACCTGAAAGTCTTCACTGCTGCAGAAACTAAATACAAACAGAAAAGGTAACATCTCTGCTCGCACAAGTGCTGTGCAGACAAAAATCACTGAGAGAGCAGACCTGCAGTGGAAACCTAGTGAGGATTCCTTTTTATCATTTAAATAGTTCAGAGAACAGCACTGATCAGAGAAGAGGTTTGCAGCTTCGATAGGTGATTTATGAATTTCGTTTCAGAATTGGTATATTATACCATTTTGAACCCTGAGAATAGGGATACCATTTCAGGACTGACAAAGTCAAAGAGTAGATAAAATTTAAGGCATAATCCCTGTTGAACAAATTATTTTTGGTGGTTATTGTATCATTATGTTTTGTTGGCTGAGATCATCTAAGATCAGCAAAGTGTGCTGTCCCTGTTTCTACTAGCCCAAGAATACCAATACTGTTTAAACTGCAGCCCCCTAAAGCCCTAAGATCAGGTCGTTTAGCGGAGGTATTTATCTCCAGTCAGAAGTATCAAGCCCTTTATTTCACCAAGGTTTTCTTAAAAGGAAACATTGAGTTTCAGTAGACTTCAGGAAGAACAGCAGCAGCAGAGCCCCCCTGGAAGCGTGGCTGCTCCCCAGCCACGCAGGCTGAGCTGCCCGGCTCTGGGGGTCCCCAGGCTCATGGTGCCAACTGCCACCCCAGTCTCCCATCATCAGTGATCTACGTTTGGGGTTTTTTATCCATCAACCTAACCGACCACCACTAAAATCAAATTTCCCAACTGCCTGGACTTCTAATTTTTCCTTTTCCTCTTCACATTTGTCATTTTTCTTTAAGAACATATGGAAAGTAACATTAAAAGGAAGGAGGTTTTCTTTTATGGTTTATAAGAGACCAGAGTCTGTCAAAAGAGAAGTACATTTCCTCATGCTTTACTCTACTCCTCCAATAGAAGACCAAATAAATTTTCATTAGTTCAATATCACTTTGATACCTCTGAATTTTTTAAAAAAAATTATTTTCAAAGCGTCAAAATAATGGAGGTTATTATTAAAGATTATGGGCCTTTTTTGCAAACTGTGTTTTCTCACTTCCAAAAGATGTCATGCATATCATCTGAATCTCTCGAGTTTAGAAAATAAGGTGATTAGAGCTGCTTGGAGCTAAGGAGAGGCTGGGAACTGAAGAATGGAGAAGCAGCCCACATGTGGCACTGACAGCTGTTCACCATTATTGTTATTTTCAGCTGGCAGTGACTCCTGAAGGAGCAGTGCAGGGTGCCCTTGCAGGAGCTGGTTGTGCCCAAAGCAGATGTGATCACACAGGGCCAGAGAAGTGCAGGGGCTTGTGCCTTTGCTCAGGTGCTGAACCTAAATAAGGGTTGAAAAATACTTTCATTTGTGTTACTAATATTATTATAATAGATGCAGTATATTATATATGTATATAGTGTATGTATATAAGCAATCTATACATATAAAATGTGTATATATATTTAAATAATATTGTATAAAAATATTAATGTTAGTAATAAATCCATACTTGTGAGATTAAAAAAAATACTACAGACCTCACTATAAGGACACAAATCAAATAGAAATGCGGAGGGAACGTAGAAATAAATTCTGTGCTGGAAGGAATTAAATATTCGTTGGAAAGAGGAATCAAGGGAGAACTATGCCTAGCGGTGGGCGCCCCAGCACAGGAGAGCCGTCCCTGCTGAAGGGCCACCAGGGCAGGCAGGGGCAGGGGCCCCTGGGGCACCGGGAGAGGCTGTGGGAGCGGGGCTAACCCTGCCTGCAGGGCGAAGGAGGGCTACAGGGGGGCTCCCAGGCTCTTCCACTATCTCATGGGTGGTCTCAGGCAACGCTCAGGCAGATGCTTCTCAGAGGTGCACAGCAAAGGCAGGAGGCAGCAGTCACAAGCTGCAGGAAGGGAAATACCAGCTGGAGAGAAGGGAAAAAATAATCTTCCCAGTGAGGGAAGAATAAGCTGCCCCGAGAGGCTGTAGGATCTCCAACCTGGAGATGTTCAGAACTTGACTGGTCGAGGCCCTGAGCACCCCAGTCAAACTCTGGAGCTAGCCCTGGTGTGAGCAGGGGTTGGACCTCAGATGACCCAGCCAGCCTACTGTGTTCTGGGGCTTTATGGTACAGAGGCAGTATGTGCTACATTCTGAGATATTTGAAAGCCTATTCCAAAACCCATTATTTATGCAGAACGGTGTAGCTCCAACAAGAGAGGCAGTGTATTTGGGGGCTTGCAGGGTTTCTTGGGGCTAAGGTTCGTGCTGTGCCCCAGCTCCTGCTTAAACTCCTGTGTCCATCCACTGGAACTACCTGTACTTTTCACAGCCAGGTCTCTAAGGCAGCTAGCTCGTTCCAGATAGGAAAATCCAAGCATAAACCTCTACTGCACTTCCACCTGCAAATAATTAAAAGCTCAAGAATATTGTAATAGGATTGCACATTTTTCAGGTCCTCAGAGACAGCCTTAATTAGTCTGATCTCTTGCAGGCACTTTTAGTTAACGCAAATCGAGCAACAGCATCTTCTTAAGCTTGCAGTTTACACTAAGATTTTTATATAGTTTCAGCAGATACAAAACTCAGCCCACAAACTTATCCTCACAGTCAGCACAATCTACTTGCAAGAGTCCAAGTTTGCTAAACTCTTTCAACTTCAGTTAAAAAAGAAATCAATTAAAAAAACCCAAGAAAACATAAAAAACCCAAGAAACAACACACCAAATAAACAACAACCAACCACCAAAACAAACTGCTAAATTTAGGGTCTGTTCACAGAACAGAATGAAATGCTATTTTAAATATCCCAAAACTAGCTCTAAACAATCTTACACATACACACACGTGACCATAGTATCTTACAGACACTAAGAACCACCTCAAAAGTAACAGAGCTGAAGTAGCACAGTTTCTGCCTTGGAGCAATTCACCTTACACGGCACCTTCCCAGCACATGGTGTCAAACGTGCTAATTACAGCAAGTCATCACGTGCTACAGCCATAGCATGTCATGAAATGTCAAGGGCACTGCCATATTTCAGACACCTGCAGATTCCCTAAGAACAACTCCAAAATGACCTTGGAGATGGATGGCACCATGTAATCTAAAGAAGTACCAAAACAAAAAAAACCCCACCTTTTCACAACCCTTGCTCACCTGTTAGGAACGTCTGAGGAGAAAACTTGGTCTTGGCCCTAGATCAGTTTAACCATGAACATGTAAGTAAAATATACCATGTAGTGCCACAACAGTATGGGAACACCTTTTCTTGCCTAACTGTGGTCACTCTGCAATAGTTCACAAAAAGCAAGCTAAATGTTTGATCAGGCGAAGGCTCTTTGCGTCTCAAGCATTCTCACCCAGCCTCCAGACAGGGCCAGCTGTAAGCAGAGGTTTAGTACAATAAAAACACTGTGAAAACAAAGTAACCTAGTGTCCTTCCAATGAGGAAAGCCAATTCTTTCGGGCATAGTACTACATGGGCACTGCTAATACTGTGGCTACTTCTAAAACAAATTCAGCCAAGCCTAGCTTTGGGATTACCTGTAAGAAACCCACCAAGCAGGTGTTTGAATGATTTTCTTGAACTCTCTTAAGTCCTTTACATGATAAATGCTCATGCAGAGTAGTATAAGGGCAGTTCACAGGTGAAAAACCTTGCCAGGCCAAATACGAGGTGAAAAAGCGCACCGGTTTTACGTTTCCTACACTAACAAGTATCCAGGGACGTATTTCCTGGATGATATAATATGTATTTTGCATATATATATGCATATATATGCATATATAACATGATGGTGTGCTAAACTGGGAATTTCCATTTCTAAAGAAATAGAAACAACAAAAAGCAGCGCTTTACTCCCAGAGCCACTGGCACTAGCACTGGTGTCCTGGTTTCACAAGTTGTCTTTCAGCACCCAGGCTCTGTATGTGTGCGTGCACCTCCTAATGTATAATTTGTTTCAGAAAGAACAAAAAGAAAAATATCAACTCTATGCTTTCTTCTGCCTTTATTAGTTTTATTTTGCATCTGTGCAATGTATAAGCCACAGCCATGGATCAGCATCACACTGTACCGGGCACCACACAAATGGAACAAATAGTATTTCCTCTGCCTCAAATCATTTATAATTAAAGCCTGTAGGGTAAATGATGGTGAATGCTAAAATATCTTGCTAGCCAAAACCACAAAGAACTGTAAATATATTCAGCTCCAAATCACCCTGAGTTTTCACTTCTTCCTCACTTGAGGAATAACTCCCTTTGCCATCAGTGAGAACCCTTAACTAAGCGAGGAGAGAGTTAATCTAACTTCCCTCAAATCCCACACAGCGTAGGAACAAAATCAGGGCCATTTGTCTTGCCTGTCTCTGATGTCTGCCTGCTTTCCAAGGTTGTTTCCCTCTTTCCCTCTGCCTGTCTGAACAAACTTTTCTTTAAGCACTAGAAACCAGTTCAACTAATTTACACAGTAAATAAATTGTTTACGCGCACCAAATTGTAATCAGAATTGGGTCATAATGAGGTGCAAGGTAAAAAACACTTCAACAGACTAGGAAATAACTTGGAGTTAATGATGGAGGAGAAAGGACCCTTTATGGAATATATAAAAAAGGAGATAAAATCAGGTCAATGAGAAGTTAAGACCTGATAGAAAACAGTGGTGTAAATAAGCCTTTGTGCAAGGTGTAAAGGAAAACCAGCTGTAGGAGCGGCGGTGCTAATGAAGCCAGGTTTCCTATCGATTTCTGTCTCCTGCTTGCTGTCTTAGGTACAAGTTCTGACTAAAGCCTTTGCCACTGGCAGGGGAGGCGTTTTGTGAGGCTGCCTCTCCTGCCTGGACTCCCTAACGAAGCACGACCTCCGACTGCCTGGGCAGTAACAGCCACAATTGTTCTGCACCTGTATGTGCCCACCTGCTTTCATGGGCCTCAGAGAAACCTCATCATTAAATTATATTGAAAGTAATTGATGGATTCAAAAAGCTTCTAGGAAAGGAATGGATGCACAGGCAAACATATCACAGTCCTGCACAGCATGGTCTCAGAAGCCTCCATTCCCTTCAGAGAGGGGAAAAAAGGAAAAAAAAAAATGAAGAAAACAAAAATTGGTAGATTAAAAATAACATGGCATCAAATGAATTAGGTCATCCACATCGCATAAAGAGACCCAACCACTTTTTAAATGCACAGTCATCCCCTGCTGCCTTATGTCCCACTTCACACCCATTTGCTTCTGCTCCTGGTTACATGAAGGTGGACTTTGCTGCATGATTCCCAAAACCAAGGACCATATGACAATTTGCATCTGATGGCAATGTGCTATCAAGCAAAAGCATTTGCTATCTAGATTATTTGAACCAAACATTTTAACACATGTAAGCATTTTGTCTTTAAAAGATGGTATGGTAAATCAATAACTGCAAAATGTTATTACAGAAGAAGGTATATGTAAAGCACTGTCTCATCTCTATTAGAAAGTTAAAATTGTCATATATTGGACATTATTAAAAGGACCTACATGCAAAGAAAAGCCCTGCTGCTAATAAGCTGAATTAAACAGCCTTTTAAAGTGGTATTAGTCCTGTACCAGCACTCTTTCACAAGCAGAACCTTGACCCCACGCTGCTCCGTCCCTGCCTTCTGCCACACTGCTTGCTCTGGCCATGGTTTGAACTCTGCTGTGCAGAAATCACAGCAACAAGAAACCTACACACACCCCTGCTTCTCTTTCTCCTCAAAATACTCCTTTCTTTGTAATTTCTCCTTTGCAATCACATCAATCTGGCTCCTTGCGCTGCTACAGTAATATCTGCTTCTGCTTGGTCTGGGAAAGATATTCTGGATTTCCTGGGCTCCAAGAGAAGGCAGGATCAAGCCAGCTGCCAGACTCCTGCAGGGACAAAAATGTTTATTTGTACGTTGTGCTGGTGCTGCAGATACTGGGATGAACTGAAGTGCACTGTTTCTGGGCCGTCCCACCTAAAATAACGAAAGGCAGGCAACAGCTAGGAGCTGCCTACCTACGAGGTCTGTCCTGGCAAGGCTGCGGGTGGTGCGGTGTAAGGCAGGCAGGCAGGCAGCATGCTGGAAAGGGACCCCAATGTCGGAGAGCCTGGGCACACACACTGCCAACGTGCAGGAAACCACCACCTCTCCAAAAACAAACTGAAATCAGAAACACCCACACACAGAAATTCCTGAGTCAAGCTAATGGAGTTGAAATAACTCACAGGACTTGTTTTTGGTTTGGTTTTCTTTTTTTCCCCCCTTTTTTTCTGTTTTTAAAGGACTTTGATCTAGCACCACCTCCACTCCATACCACCTCAGAGCACTGTTGGCCCCCCCTTTTCAAAATGATGGCTGAACAGGGGCAGGGCACAACCGAAATGTTTTCTGAAGAACCAGTTTCTTCTCATTGTTTACGGGTTGTTATTGAGACGTTCTCAAATAAGTGCTTCCAGCAGAATATGCAGGCAGGCATTCTAGCAACACAGCTGATGCATTTGAAGCAGAAAAAGAAATACGTGGAAGATGTAAAATCAGCCCTGCCAGCAGGTCCAGTCATACAGCAGACTGCTTTTGCAGATTAAATCAATTGTAAGATAAATTATGTAACATAAACATCTGAAACTCAGTGCCTTAGCGCTCAAGATTTCACAGCAAATTACCAGCATGCTGTGCTTGGGTTTAAGGATAAGAATTTAGACATTTTGTTGCTGGGTCAGGAGGATTGGCTTTGAACTGGCTCCCAGCACTAAGCAACAGCCCAGTGTCTGCTTGCAGGGATCTGGGTTGATCTTGGCCTGAGCATCCATCCTCTCCTCTGGCCCAGGCTGACATGCATATTTGAGAAGATATTCAAGTTTCAAACTTTGTACAGTCATTCCTATGGAGAGCTGCCTTGTCACCTCATTTACTCTCAGCTGTAAGCAAGCTGGCAGCCTAAAGCACATAGATGATTTTGAGCAGTTACGTTTTCTGACCCATGGCTCCTTTCCCGAGTCACGTATCAGTCACAAGCTTACGGTGGGTTTTTAGTGCCCGTTCAATTCCATTTATGCAAGATCAAAATCTGGAGAAGGAAAAGATCTGGCTTTTTTTGTTTTTAATTTAAGAAAGTGCTCCGTGATGAACAGCTCGTTTACACTGCTGTCCATTGCTAAATTGTTATGCTATTTAGACAAAATTGTCTTTTTGGCAGCCATTCATTAGTGGTAATTATATTACAAACAAAATAATTGGGTTTAGAACTTCTTATTTTCTTTTTGTAGGAATTAAGGAATAGAAATTGCACCAAATGAATCAGAGTATGGATGTCTAATTTGTAGTAATCAAAGCACAACAGATTATCCAGATCTTTGTCAGATGAGCTACAGCAACCAGCATTGTGGCCCCCCTTGGCAGTGTACATCCTCACAGCTCACATCTATCGAGACGCCATACAAGGCAGCTTCACCGTCTGCCTTCTGCATGGTCCTTTCCTCATCCCTGCATCCATAAAGCATGAAGATCCTTGCAGGACCTAGCACCACCACAGAGCTGCCAGCTGCCTGGACTGAGCAGAAAAGGAGGGGTGAGAGCCTTCTGGCTGTCCCCTCTGCTCTCAGCCAGCAGCCAGGGGTGCCCGTGCCCTGGGCAGGCTTCGATCTCCTACCTCACCCTCTTCTACCGTGCTGTGCCCAGCCCCTCAAGGAGGTCCTGGTCTACAGCTGTGGTCACCAAAGTGTGCTGTGAGGCACATAAACAGGCTGCCAACTGCTGCTTTTTCACCGTACTTCTCAAATGTAGGACACGGTGGACTCACTGCAGCTTTTATCTTCTGGAGAGGGAAAGAGAGCAACCACAGAAAATCTCACCTTACCCACAAAACTGGCCAAACACAACCTCACCTCTCCATTTACACAGGGGCCTCATGTTCCTGTCCTTCTTCCAGAGACTCACGCAGGTAGCAAGGGTTGGATTTTCTACTAGTCATTTCCTACGGGTCTTTCTCAGTTTCTATACACTTTCCATCAGAAACGGCCAGAAATCAGTAGAGAGATACTTGTTTGGTAGGTTTCTTCCTCAATTAACTTTTTCTTTTTCTTTTTTGTTTGTTTGTTTGTTTGGAGCTGCACGTCTCAGCAACCAAGTGCTAGTTCTGGTTGCACTGCTTTTAAATCTCCCCCAAGTCCTCTTGCCCTTGTCTGGGCAAATGAAAACTTTCTCCACCAGCATTTTCAGTTTTCTAGACTAGCATGAGCGGTATCTAACCGCTTTGAGCTTCTCTCTGCTAACTCTGTGGCCCAAATTGGCATGAAATAAAATAAAATTTTACTGTGGAGAAGGAGAAGCTATCAGAGATGGCACCTTTATATTAAACAGAGTTGCAGAGGCAAAAAGAGACTATTTGTAAAAGTATGATAAATTCTTGCTTAAAGGATGATCGATAGCTAAAAATATTGTTTTAGCATACCATTTCTAAATCTAGGACATCTAGAAGGGTGCATTATTAATGGCATCTCCTGTGGTTCATTATTTCTGTGAGGAACAAAATGACTTTATGATTTAAAGATGAGAAGATTCTGCACATATAAGCAACAGAGTAAGTATGTTTAAAATTATAAATCTTACACACCTGCTCACATAGGAGCACAGTTTCTGTGGGTGAAGGGCTTTGTGCAACTCTGTCCCTACCATGAAGCTGGACATTCCTCAACACACAAAAAAGATGTATTGTGTATATATGTGTGCTTCTTCCACAGAAGCTGTATATGGAATTAACGGGACAGTATATAAGTCCTAAGGGGCCTCTGTAGACCATCTGCTCCAACCCCGGCTCACAACAGGGCTAACTCCACAGTTTGGTCAGGTTGCTCAGAGACCATCAAGTTCTTCACATCTCCAGGTTCCAAAAGTATCCCTCCCCTGCTCTCCAGCTTGGTGTCATCAGTGAGCTTGCAAAAGTTGACTCTGTCCCATCATCCAGGAACAAAGTCATTTGACATTACAGACGCTCTGCAGAAACTATAGCTACTAACCAGACATCAGCTGGCTTTTAACTGCTGACCATTGCTTTTGAAGCCCAGCAGTCCAACCAATTGGACACTCATCTTGTAGTTCACCCATCAAGCCTGTATGACACCAGACTACAAAGATACTAATGGGAGACCATGCTGCAAGGCGTGTTAAAGTGAGGGTATGCCCACTGCTCCCCCCTCATCCACTGAAACGGTCAGTTCATCACAGAAGGCAATGAGGTTTGACAAGCAACATTTGTTCTTAGCAAATCCACACAGGCTGTTCCCAGTCACTGCATCCCTAGAAAAAAAAAAAATAACTTTGAGGAGAGTTTGCTCTGTGATCTTCCCAGGAACTGACCAGCTGGTAGTTTCCTGGCTTCTCCTTCTTCCTCTTTTTGAGCATGGCTGTGGTGATGTCCTGTTCCAGTGATGGGGAACCTCCCCTGACTGCCACGACCCATCTAGGACAACGGCAGTAGCCTCACAATGACACGGGCCATTTCCCATGGCACACCATGGATGCATCCTGTGTGGTCCCATAACTGAGCACAGCCACTTTGCCTCAGCGCAAACTGACTGACCTTCCCCTATTATATCACTCACCCAACTGCCCCTAAGCACAGGGTCAGAAGAGCAGAGCGTAGGAAAAAGCAAGGGAGGCAGCTTTTTTGTCCCCAAGACTCCCATGGGATTCAGCAGCACACATAGAAACGTTGCACTTGCACAAAATGACCAGGCTTAATATGAGCACATAATCTGGTGCATCCTTGTGGTGTTGAGCATCCTCCAGCTGGCTTCTGCCAACTAGCTGTAGCGGACTACTCACTAAATCACGGGGCCCCATAAAGCACAGGCACTACATGCACCGCTGGCTCTGTTTGCCAGTGCAGAAGCCCAAGCAACCAAAATGAAATATGTGCTTGAACTGTACTTTTATATAATACTGCATTTGGAAAGGCAGAAAAGTTAATTCGTTTGGGGTTTGGGTTTTTTTTTCATTTTGAGGCAACTTTTTGTAATTTGGGACTCACGTTTCTAATGAAACTATTAAGGTCTATGGGACTAAGAGAAAACTGCAGTCACAGTTTATAGAGAAGTTGGAATCCAAAACTGAGGCCATAGAGCATGGAGTGATTGTATTGAATATTTTTATCATTTATACTTATTCCAGACTGTCATCTCAACGGAGTGCAAATACAACATTTTCAAAAGGTGTTAGCCCTTTGTATGTAATAACATTTATTTCTTGGATACACTTACAAATTCAGACTTTTAAGATGAAAATTATAGAAATCCCTCTGAACAGCTGATCTATCAGAACTATACTCCATCCAGTTTATAATAGCATGTTTAATAACATATAAAAATTATACATAATTTTAGGTTTATTTGGTAAATTCATTAAAATTTCTTTGGAATTAAAATACCAAAGAGGGGAAAAAAAACCCAACCAACAAACAAAAAAAGGTAAAATAATTATATAATTATATCTTCACGTAATTTGGACTTCACCTTAGAGAGGTCTGCTGCTAAACATGGGCTATCAAGAGGACAGCTAGGCTCCTCTTGGTGCTGCAAAGAGAAAGAACGAAAGGCAATTTTTGCACATTGCAGCAAGGGAAATTCCAGATGGACAAAAAAAAGTTTTGCTTAGGCCCTGAAACAAGGTGCCTGTAGAGACTGAGAATATCTGTCCTCACAGATACTCATATGATATGGACAGTATCATTTTTCTGCTGTATCCTTGCCCTCAGCAGCTCTGAGACACTGCATTTCTTGAACGCGGACCTGCATAAACTTTCAAGGGGTACCATGAGTGACATGTGCATCTTCACATACAAGGAGAATTTCACTCTAAATGCTCTGCTACCTGGGGAGAGAGAAGCATCCATTTGGAAACTGAGCCAATAGAATTCTGGGGTTCTCAAGGAAGCTGTTGCTGACAAGAAACATTCAGAAAGAATCTGTATTTGTGACTCCCTTTTAGATCAGCATTGTCTTTCTGCTCCGATGGAAAGCATTCTCCTGACTATCTCAACAGACCATGGGAGAGAGACATAACGAAAACATTTATATCACTCTTATGCTTAACAATCTTAATTGTAAATGTTGACATGACAGATCCTCATGTACATTTGGATACCATTTTTATTGCACTTATAGTGTAAAGATGATCAAGCATTAAGAGTTGGAAATGATAATTTTTTAATGCACACTAGTACATATGGCCAGAAAAGGCCAAATGAGGGAGCCAGAACATCCCTTCCCTCTGATACATGTTGCGGTACCTCTGCCAGGATCAATCTGGCTTTGGCCCTCTAAACATGAAAGGGCAGATAGCTTAAGGCTCAGAAAAAGGGCTAACTCTTCCTTTTACTGACATTGCTGCTTGATCGGTACTGGGAACTGTATTGCTGCTCTTTTGTTTTCAATTTGGAGTAGCTAAATTGAAGAGACACCACTCATTCATATTCTGCACTTCAAGGTTCTCCTAGCAGTCAGCAGGGCTGAAATTTGAAAGCAGCACATTTAAGGACATGGCTAAAGGACCTCCTGTATTTCTCACATTAAAACTCTCACGTACTGCATGTCCTTTTACCTCTTGTGCTGTTATTTCTGCTGTTCTCACATTGTAGGGTTGGGGGTGGGGTGAAGGGTGTTGTTGTGTTTTAATTATGGTTATTCTCCTTCCTTCCAATAAATTACTGCTATGTCCTGAAGTCCCTTCTAGCACATGGTCAGCCTCTCAAGAATCGTTTTCTGTGAGATGCTATACATCAACAATGCAAATTACTGCTGACAATGTATTGACTCACTTGCCTCTAAAGATCTTACTCCTTTTTGTTTTAAGCCTATGTGAAAGAAGTATAATTAATCACTCTGGATAGAAAAGTCCTTTTCTTTCCCAGGAAAAAAAATAAAGAACAGGTGAAATACACATTTTATATAAATTCCTGGTACAGACTTCTCCCAGTTTGACTTTATTCAGCCTCCCTGCAAAGACTGTTAAAGCATTGCAGTTATTTGTGAAAGGTATGGTCACTCACTAAAAAATGGTTAAATATTGGCTTGTTTCTTATTTACCTGTAGAGCAGGGAGTCTCAACACTATCCTTAATTACACATCTGTAAATCCAGAATACATGTTTAAATAAATAGAAACACTTTCTGCATACCATCTGTAACAAGGCTGGTGTTGGACCCACTGATTTTTAGTTAATGTAAATCATTTAAGAGCAATAATATACAAATGCCACAGAATAGTGGTAAATCTTACCTCAGGTGACAGTGAACTCCATATCAGAAATACCGCGTTATTACTAGTAACATCCCATTTTTGACCAATTGCTTCTGCTTTGACCTGTGTTTCCTTAGTTTTGTCTTGGAGTGCTCTGGATTTCATTTTAAGGATTACAAAAGCAACATCATTTTATTTCAATCTCGTTCCCATTCTAAAAGTTTCATTCTGATGTTTTTATTCTCCAGCACATTTAATGGGAAGAGGATTTTTTTCCTGCAGACAGACATTTTAATCTGCCCACATTTGCCACCCGATTCACCAGGGATGTCTGGTGGATGCATAAATACAGAACTGATTTAAACTCGTACTCCAGATACAATCTCTGCTTTGTATCTGGTTTGTCCTGTCCTGCTGGCACCGGCAAGTGGCTCATTGTGCTGGAGGTGAGCAGAAGGGGCCCTTTTGCCTATAGCCACCCTACTGAGCTGAGCTTCTTACTGTCTCAAGTTAGCTGGAGGTCTCTTCCCAGTTCCCAGTGAACACACACGCACACAACAATGTGACTACATTTACATCCTTTGTGAAATTTCCACCAAGTAAGCCTTTGTCCTGAATTCATCCTGAATTCGTAATGATGCCCTGGAACTTGATAACATTTGCTAGATTTTTAGTGCCAGCTTCAAGGTCTGAATAGCGTGGTGTTTTCCAAGCTGGAGTTTCCATCTTGCTCCTGTCTCAAAACAGGTTGTGTGCAGCTGGGACGGGGGTAGAGAGGTACATCTCACTACACCAGACAGCAGAATAGCACTGCATCCTCCCGTGAGATCCTGAAGGCTGATACCCAGCCACGGAAACCTCCTTGAAAAACCACATGATGACTCAAAGGATGAACGTTCACCACAGAAATACAGCGGAAAATGGTGAGAGATATTTATAATGTTACAGCCTTAACTTCACACTGTAGTGTTTACTTTGAAACCACCCACACTGAAACACTTTCATGAGCAATACAAAACCTTACTTCAAGAGATATGAAAGTTTACCATCTTCTACTAGTGACTGAGTAATTGTGAGTAATTGGGTTTTCTCTTACAGAATATTGGGAAGAGCGCACTGTTTCACTTAGATTTTCAGTTTCCATTACAAAAACTTCACATCAACTCAGTTGCAGTGCCCCCCCTCCCCCTTTATTTTCCCTATACAGAATCTGGGAATATACACAAAAGCAGTCTTGCTTCCAAGAACCTTCTTTCACTTCAGAAAAAGATATGTTCTACGTTTTCCTGATACAGGCATCCTCTGTGATTTTTCTCTAACAGATTATTGATCCTCCAGATATCTTTCCACAGGCTCCAGGTTTTCCAGCTTTCAACCTCTAGGGATGTAAGCTAGATGAGATCTTCAGATTGCCTTGCAGCACCATTTTAAAAGAGCTCAGTGGCTTCTACTTATGATTTGAAAGTCAGGCTGTTTATTGCAAATTAGCACAATGTTTTGACTCCTAAAAGGCATATAAAATCCCAAGAAGCCACTTTCACTTCTGATATTCTTAACAGAAATGCACTTTCCCCTGTTGTTCATTTTGAAAACTACAGTGTATGGCCTTTTAATACAGTTCTCTACCCAGAAGTTATTAATGAAACATACTTCATTACAGGATTTCAAGCAGTCTGGTAGATGGATCACTGTGGTTAACTGCAAAAACTGCAATGACCTCATGAAGGTGAGAATTTCACTTGATATTTTGGAGAATGGAATATTCTTGAATATATTGCAGTACATTTAGGGACTTTTTTGTACCCTATCATCACTAGGTACCACAACGAAACACTGATATCTGTTCTAGAAAATGCTTCCTTAAACTCATAGAAACCAGTCAAAACCAACAACTTTGTGATTAAAAAGTATATGTGTGTGTGTGTATATATGTATATATATATCTCCCCATGTGATTTCAGTGTTTTAACGCATGTGAAAATAGAAACTCTCCTGCCAACATAAAGCACAGAGTTCATAATTTCAAATATATCTCTATGGAAAAGGTCTCATGCGCAGATGGGGGCTTTCCCTGTTTTGACACCCGCCTTTATATTTTATTATTAGCACTGATTCTGCTCTTAGGAGACCTTTAGCATGGTAGTCTAAGTATGAAAACACTAGTTAAACAGCTAAATCCAAGTTGTGCTCAGAATTTGCTAAAACAGGAACTAGAATTGTGGTGGTGTTCCTGGGTACAGTACACACTCAGTACCTCTAGAACATACTGGATTGCAAGGTGTCATCTAGGGACACTGTCCCTATTCTGGAGCAGTTACTGTAAAAGTTACAAATGGCCACCTTATCTCAGAAGGATCAATGCTATTAATCCATCAATGGATGATTATGATACATGACCATAAGTCTTATTTTAATATTTAGTAAGTGTATTGTATGCTATCCTGGGCCACAGGAAACATCCAACAATTGCTATGATTTACATTTCATTAACTGTAAAGAATTATCAACACAGCCACGGCCAAGAATTAAGTGATGTATATTTTGGTGCACTGAGAGTAGTTAAGAAAATGAGATCTGTGCTAGAACCGACATGACAAATTAGACTTTGAGAAGTAATTGACTTTTTTTTTTTTTTTGCACAGATTAGTCTATAGCATAATTTTATTAGCTACAGTGTTGTCAGCTAAATACTCTTAGAGAGGTGTTGAGCATCCTTTAATTATAAGATTCACTATTTGTTTCCACAAAGACTACACGAAGCATGCTCTATCACAGTTGTATTTGCTATTTCCTAACACAGTTAGACCCCTGTTTTCTCAGGTGTTTTGAAAAGGTGTATGCAATGTCATGACTATAAAGAACTAAGATTATACAACTGTAAAAACACAATGCAAAAAAGAATACCCAGGGACTGGGGGGATTTTAACTCCAGTAAAACCTCTCATAAGACTCATAAGAGATCATTGAATGAGAAGGAAAGCGATGAAAAGTTTCTGAATTCATATTAATATACATCCACTGCTCTTACATCTTATGCGGGTCTAGTTCAGAACTGCAGATGTCCAATTATATCAGTACTGGGAGTACCACTTTTCCAGAAATGCAAAATGGCTTGAACACCTATGAGTTTTTCTTATGGCTTTTTAAACAGAGTAACATGAGACATTAAAAAACACTGGACTGCCAAAAATAAAAAGACTGACTTGCCAAGAAGTGTGTCCTGATATGTCCAAGACCATTCACCTGGCATTTCTGTTGTTTCCATGCCAGGTGTTCAGGATGTCTAAGCTGGATTCATAAGGACTTTCCCAAAATGGGGAAAAAAAAACCCATCTGTTTATGAGCTCTCAAAGTCCAGGTGCGAGGCTCAAAATGAAACATTCCCACGGTCTTCTGCTTTATCACTGAGGAGCTTGATAATGGTCAACAAATCCCTTCCTGTTTGGAAAATTTCTGATAAAACATTCATATCCTGGACCCATAAAGCTAAAGACCAGAGCTCCACGGATTAAATTTCCTCCCAGTGAAGCAAGTGTTGATAAAACACATTTTCCATAGCATTGTCTCAGAAGCAGTAATGGCAGTTTTAGACCATGAAGGCATTATGAGCCAAGCAGGCAGTTAAATGAACCTGATGGGGAGCATTAAAAGAAGTTCTTCCTGGGGTCTTTCTGGAGATTTTCACATACAAACATGGAAGACCAAGTCCTAAGGGTTTCAACAGACTAGAAGCTCACACATCTACTTTGAAAAAACATAATATATTTTCATTATCCAGCATACCTGAGGAAAATAATGAAATAGTTGCCCTGGCTTCTCAGCTAGGCAATAACTCTCCAAAAAATAACGCACAGAGAACCTATTTCAAAGAAGCAGGATCTCCCAAGAACAGGCTATTCAAGGAGACTGAAATCAGTATTGCCCTCCTCAAACTTCCCTTATAGTCAAGCATAACAGAAAATTTTAGGACCCAAATGAACAAAACATTTGAAAGCAGTTAATCTTAAGCAAAGAAATAAGCCTTAATTAACATTAAGCATTAAAAAATGGTTAAATTCTTTGTTCTAGCAGTATGTTTTGAGAAATCCATATATTCATGGTTTTGCTGTTTCAGAATTTTGTCCTAATTAAATAGGACTACATAACGTGATTTTCACTAAGGCAAAACCTATTCATACACAGAAATACCTTCAAGGGCTCATAATAAATCTTCAAGATGCTCAAGCTCTGGCAAAGAACCACATGTCAAAAATAGGTCCACATCAAAAAAACAAGTCCCCACCTTATACCTCATCACAATTTCAGCCTGTTCAGCTAGAGGATGGTCTATTGTTAGCAATCCACTTTCCCTTCCTCTTTGATCTCCCAGAGAGCTGCTGGCGAGTTAGAGGGTTTTTTTGATCATTGCCTAAAAGACGTAAGAGTTACAGAAAAAGAATCGCTTCTCAGAAAAACTGTAGAGCCCACCTCAATGCAGAGCTGCAGAACATGAGCTCATTCAGGTTAAGAAGCAGTGCTATTCGCAAGAACTTCCACTCACCAGAACAGTCTCAGATGGGATATAGGAACCTCTAAAGGAAAAGGAGAAAGCCTGGAAAGCCGTTTATTACAAGCACTTTATTAGCTTGCCAGCTGTGGAGACCAGAACTAGTCTAATACTTCCAAGAAGCCAAAGCTTCAGAAACTTATTCCAATTTGAAGCCATACACCTTTAAACGTGGATACAGGAATTTTTAAAGTTATTTTCAAATCTGAAATCACTGAAGCTGTCCAGCTAAAGACCACCTCTGAAAATCAGGTGTCAGAACTTCTCAGAGCTGATCCTCAGTCTCTGAAGCTCAGGGCTCAGAACCCTGATGCCTAAAACTTGTCTGTTCAGGTACCTTCCAGAGTCAGTGGGGAGAGCCTGCGGGGGACACGACATCCCACCCAGCATCTCTCTGCCAACCGTAGCCCAAAGAACCCGGGCTCTTAAATTAGGCCCCTGGGTCAGTAGAATGATTTTTGGACCAAATACGCAAGCCTGCACTTGATTCTTGACTTCTGCAGCCTTCCAACTGGCAAATGATATTTCAATACTTTTCCTTTACCAAAACATCTTTTTAACAAACCTGCCTGCTCTCTGCCTTGATTTTCGCAACACCGAGTGCTGGTATATGACAGAAACGTTATTCATGCAAGGAAATAACATTTTAAAATAAGCTAAAATAAAAAAAAATAAATAATGATAAAAACACAACAAATGAACTCCAACAAAAAACACCTCTTGAACTTCAATTCTTTGCTCATTTAAGTAGCCCGTTCTTGAGAAAAAGCTCCCAATAAATGGGCTTTCAATTCCATTTTGAAAAAGAAATCAGAAAACTGAAAGCAAACAATAATCTTCCTTTTGTCATAGAAAATGCTTACTTTAAAACTACATTACTTTCTCCTGTTTCGTTTTATAATTTTTCCCTTCCACTTTACACCAATAGAAACAGATAAATTCTTCATCTTTGTAAAAGAATAGCAAATCATTTCCTTTTCACTTTCCAGTTAGGTTGTTCTACTTTCTTGTAACACATTTTCCAAGCCTCTTCAAACCTGACCAAACATGCTTTTGTAATGTATTTTCAAGCCTCAGTTATCACTATATAAAACCTTAAGTTCCCACAATTAGACCTGTCACATTAAAATTAATTTATTTTCTATAGCACAAGCGCCAATTGAAGTATTCTAATAATAAACAAAAATGCTTGAGTGTCTCTTTCTTATAACAACAATCCATTGATTTAGGTGTCTTGTTTTTGACAACAAGTTGAAGGCTGAGCTACTTCAAATACATTCTCTGGGCATTTTTATATTTTTATCCATCGAGAGTGGTATGTTCTTTCTAGTCCAATAAATCATTTCCCAAATGCTCACTTTTTGCTGTGAATAGCCTTATGGCAAGGAGCAGGTATGGGGTAATAGCTCCAAGTGTTATCTACTTTGTAATCTGGTCTGAATGCACCTATTTCTAGACCTTAGGCTGGCCAGATGTCTTATGGAAAGAGTGTTTAGCACCTAAACTCAGCAGCTGCATCCCATACTAATGGAATGTGTAATGCGCAGGAGGGAGAAAATACCTTGAGTCATTGACAGGGGACTGCACATCCACTGATGAAGTGAAGGTCATGACAGCAACACATGAACACAGAGGTCACTTAGGAAGGGGGGTGCAGGCAGAGAGCACACAGCAATGGTTTGCCTGGGTAGCAGAGGCCTGTGAAAGTCACAAATCTGAGTGGATTTGCAGGTGCCAGGAGGATCCCCAGCCATTCTACATTCTCAGTGTTCTTGAGCACTGCTATGCACATGCTGAAACAAAAAGGGATATTTTTTTTTTTTCTTAGTTAATTCTTTGAACTTGAAATAAGGACCTCTGGGCTCCACTGTAATTCCTGTTATACACAGGATTTGGACTAATTTTTTTCTGTTGCTTTGCACTTCAATTTCTTTTATAAAATGAATGTCATAGTTTCTCAATCTCATAGTTAAGTTTACATATTCTTGGCTGCAGCAAGTGGCTCTCCCTGCATTTACAAGATGGCCTTTCACAGCATACTCTTGTGATTTCAGCCAGCTTCTTCAGAGCCAGCAATGCATGAGATGTTGCCAAGTGCTAGCATCATTTCAGCATCCCTCTGATCTTTTGTACTTGCTGTTTCACAGAGAGGTTCTAGGAGAATCTCAGTCCACTCTCAAAGACTGTTCACGTTCCTGTTGCTATAGAGGAGTAGTCAAAGGCTCAGAAAGCAAATAAAATGGTTAAATATTTTTTTTCTTTTTCATTTAATAATGTAGGGCTCGACCAATAGTTATTTAGCTGTTAGACATTAATGTAACCACTATCTTCATCTTCTCTCTGTGACCACCATTGGCTGCTAGTGAACCAGCACCTTCGCAGAGGCTCCAAACTACAATGAGCACAACCAAGGTGGGGACCTTTTCCATGTTCCCTAGTGAGATGCAATAATGACCAAGTTTAACTGAGGATCTTCAAGGCTCTCTCTACCCCTTTTCATTCATTGCCCCTGAAGCCTTAAGGTCACAATGCTCTGTGCATAAAACACCTATAATCAACCTTAGGCAATTTGTTCTGTTGAAAATAATTGAGACACAAATAACAGGAAATTGCTAGATATTGGCAATAAAGTCATTTATTGTAATTGATTGTATAGTATGCCTTATGCTATTATAAGGTTTAATAATCAGAAGCACATAACTAAGTCATCTGTAGCTGCAGAGAACCATGAACAGTATGTGCCATAAAAATAGGAGCAGCTGTAGTCATTGATGTTCTCTGATCTTCTAAATGAACACTGGAAATTGTATTATCCAAGATAACAGAAAGGGAAATGTCTTGTTTCAGAAATAGTATGAACATAATCAGATTTGTGAAACAAAATGATTTTAGTAATATGGGGCACTGTGCACTGAGACCAGAGAAATGGTTTTATGAATTGTAATTCACTACTCAGTAAATGGCAGAAAATAAGCCACAGGGACTCCATCCTTCACTGTTAGCGTGATTGCTATTCTTGATGATTCAATAAAAATTCAGATTTCTCAGGTGCCACACATCAGAAACCTGAAATGGGGAGAATGCTTAACAGAGGAGCCCGTTACACTTTTAAGTTACATTGGAGAGAAGAACTGCATGGAAATAAATCAAGTGAGTGAAAGTCTGCTCTAGACATGACACTTTCCTTAATCAAGTCATTATATTCCCCTCACTGTTCATATGTGACTCCTTTGTGTATTTTAATTGCTCGTTTCATAATCCTGGTTTTCTCCCCTCTTAAAGAGGTGAAAACAGGTTAGATATTTTTCCTACTTGAGAAAACAATATTGCTGAGTGTGAAGTTGAAAAGTTACTCCTTTAAGTCAAAATATGCCCCTTACAAATACTGCTGGGCTGTGCAGCGTCATACTACTCAAAACTATTCATCTACATACACCAACTATATATTCATTATAGAGGACCATAATAAATATGTCTGAAATTGTGGCTTTAAGGCACATCTAATATGCATTTCACAGGCTGAGCTGCCCAACTGGGACACTGATTTTGCCAAACCAGTGGGTTGCAAATTAGCTATCAGTGTGACAACATACTCTGAGGTACAAAAGCAAACACAGAAAGTAACTTCATTTTGCCAACATTTCTGTTTGAAGTGTTTGTCTCTGAATTTTTGCTTCTAACTATTATTAAACTCTAAGTGGAAATAATATTGAAATGCTCCCTCTCTCCAAGCACCACTTAATGCTGCTCCACAGCACCAGTCCTCTCACATAATACATTTTCACATCTTTTCCCCCGTAACTTCCAGTCCATCAGTACAGATGAGTTATGTCCCCTGTTCCCTCCTCCTCCTTCTGCTGCGATACGGTTCATTGCGTTCTCCCGTGCTGCCCCTTGTGCTGGAAAGGAATTCCTCACTGATCCCCACAAAGGTACCTCAGTGATCTGCCTTCAGTTCCCTTGCTGCTCCTTGAAACTCAGACTACAAACTGCAATACACTTAGAGGTTAAACCTCAGGTGTGTTGGTATGACTACATATTATACAAATAAAATCCATCTCATTGCTGCCTCTATTCAGCAACTTCCAAATGTCAATCATCATCTGCTGCCTTAAGACTTTTATATAGACATTAAACTCTCTGGGGGACAGAAAATCTCTTTATTCTACATTTACAAAACTCCTAACAGAGTAAGGGGATCGTCCATAAGTGTTTCATGTAGACCTTGTGGCAATTAAGATAATCAACAATTTAAAAAATGTTTGCACCAATACTACATCCATAATTCAGTTGCAGTAGAAGGAATTGACTGTTTCTACCTGAAGTTATACCAGTCATAGCTACAAAAGCTTGGAACCCTAAGCGTCAGCCTAGCTACAAGTTATAATGATGTTAAAGATCAGGGAGAAGACTAATACAGAAGAAAAATCTCTTCTGTATTGGAATTCTCTCCTTTGAAGTAAGAAGCGATGGCCCATCATAGGGGCAGGATGCAGGAGTAACAGACCATGAGTCAGCTCCCTACATAATTACACACATGCAAAAAGAAATGCAACATAGACACTATTACAAGAGATGGTCAGGACATGCTCAGCTGTGATAAAAATATACCACTTGTGTCTTTACGTCAATCTAGTTTTGTCAAATACACTTCTCATTAATTCCTTGTCCTTTAAAAATAAACATTAACTGTAATAAAACAGTGAGCTAGTGTTCATGCCATTGACACTATACTTTCCCAAGGAAACTGTGAATTTATAAGCCGTGGTTTGGATCCTTAGCCACTTGGAAGATTAACAAGAAAAAAAGTAGCATAGCAACTACTCCCCTGTACATGATTTATAAGTATGTTAAAATAACTGCCATATTAGAAGATCTGAATTAATCTGGAAGCTTATTTAGTAATAATTTTACATTATGCTTTTAAAAGATACTTTAAAAGAGCTTTTAGATCTAAAGATGTTAAAATGATAGTTAAAGAAATTTTTGTATCGTTTAAAGGTGGAGAGGCAATAAAAGTTTATCAATTATAACCTTGATATTATTCAATCAGACTCCTCAAGTTAGATGAGGTAAGCAGAGAAATCAGATTCTGGTGTCTGAGCCAGGCATTGTAACATATTATTGTTTCTGCTCATGACACGGCGGGGAGGGGGGGGGGTTAAGAAAAAAAAAAGTATTTCTGCTGTGGCTAACTGCTTTAGCCACAACATTTACAAAGCTACTTAACAAAGAACATCTTGACTAAGGTAAAGTCTTATTTAGCATGTTTTACATTCCCATACCACACTTCACAAATTTTCTTAATTCAGTAAGAATTTCTACTGAAGGATAAAAGACTATTAATCCAGGGATTTGTATTTCTGCCTAGATAAATAATTTTAGCTACTTCTCACAAAGTAACTTTAACTTTTGTATTTAAAAGTTAACCCCTATGAAAAATGGTCTTTCAGAAGATTATCTACCAGTTGAGAAACTCTTAACACCCTCCATGTGCTGGTGTTTCACCGAGCAAGCTTCCAAAACAGGTTTTAAAGTACATATTCCTCAACAAGCTGATTTATATGAAGAGGCAGGTGGTGAGTATAGAGAAAAGTGAGTCTAACAGAAGCAATGTGAAAATGTGGAAAAACCGGGACAGTACCAAACTGAATACACTTTGGTAAATGCCACCACACCTCAAAGGGCCCTCTGGTAAACAGCTAGGTAGTTCCTCTCTTTACTGTTTATGCACCAAAATATAGCTTCGCATGAAAGTGTCTGGATCTGTAAATAGGAAGATGATGAGGCTTTAGGTCACTTTGTAAAATCTCAGTCCAATTCAAAGCCTGCCAAAGTCAATGGAAGTCTACAGATAACTTCATCATTTTTTATCAAACACTAGGGCATCATAGTCACAGTGCCTGCATCAACGCATAACTTGCAAAGTAGCAGCTATACATTTCTCTAGGTATGTGTGACCAAAGTTCCCTCTGCAGTCACAGAAAGCCGATACATTAGATAGTGTGAACGGTTTTCAGCTCCCTTTTATTAGTTCATTCTAGTCCAAATGGGAACTTTTTTTCTTGTTTTATTCTTTTTTAAATTCTGGCTCAGTTCAGAGATTTCCTACCACCAGATAAAATGACAGGACGCTGAAATCCAGCAGAGTAGCTGCCCGATGGAACAGTTCATATCGCCATGCCCCAGTTACCTTATGAGCAATCTGTCTTTTCCCTGCCGTGGGTAACCGAGCGAGTCCCAACTCTAACATTTAAGGAACAGCAGCCATTTCTACAGACAGGTCAACACATACCTCAGAAATCCTTCCCCCAAAGCAAATTTGTTTCTCGGGTCACATAAAACTTTCAGTGCCAGGAGCCCCTCCCAGGGGATTGCACCATCCCCACGGGGACGGGAAGGTCCCATCTCCTCCTGTACCTTGCCCTGGTGCACCCACCACACCACCCAAGGGGCAGCTCACAGTTTGGGGAGATCAAAAGCAAATCAATGCTCCTGGCTTCTTACTAACTTCATGGCAAGGGAAAAGGGTGGAGGTTGTCAACCTTAATGCCTGTTTTAAAAGCACTTTGCATTCCTTGCCTGACATGTGCTTCACAAAAGCCGAGAGCTGTTGTTATTAACAACTCGCAATATAAACACACTTGGCCTGATTTTCCTCTTGCTCACAATAGGCTTCACGCTTGTTTAAGTCTCGATTGGGATGGAATAAGCAGGCTTTCTGCGGTCAGTGCAAGGGGAGGCTCTGAGAGGTGACGTACAAGAACCTCCGGAAGAAAAGCCAGCAGGAATGAAAAAAAAAAAAAAAAAAAATCTTAGTTAAGTGCTCCATTCCTTGAAGGCTGAGCACGGAATCAAAACAACACCAATTGTACAAGCCTTTGCCTCTGTGCACTTCTTAGTCACTTGAGTGAAAAAATTGTCTTGCTTGGAAAATTATTTTTTCCACAAATGCTTTCTTCCTTTTTACTGTGTCAAACTGCTTATGATACAGCTAGAGCTAGGGAGACATCAAAGAAATTCTGCTAAGATGCTTTGATCAGGGAAAAAACCCCAAACCCAAACAACAAAACAAAATAAAGAACAAAAGAAAAAAAAAGAAAGGAGGCACGGCTCATCAGCTTGGATCCTGAAATGTTTTTCAGTAAAGCATTAAGATATCTGGAGAGAGAAAATAACTCACCAAACCCTATCAGGTTCTCAAATCAGTCCCAGAGGTTATGAGCTTTAATGTTCTCCAAGTCACAGGAGGCCCTTTAGTCTGTCCTTGATCCTCTCAAGTAGCTGGAAATGAAAACATGGTGCAGAAGCTGCTGCTTCAATTAGACATAATATTGAAAAAAGGTCAATAGCTCTTCCTTGCTAATGAGAAAAAAAACAAGCGCTGTGGAAGAATGCCATCCCACCCTGCCAGCTGACGTCAATAGAGCACATGCATTTAAGTATTATAAAATCAGGGTAATTCACAAACAAACAAACATTTTGCACCTTTTTCCTCTACTGACCAGCTCCTTTAGAGATGAAGCTAAATCTCTCCCGTTTCTTAGTTGAAGAAGTTCTTGGTGTTTTCCTTTCATCATTTTAGCACATCAGAAAAATCAGTTAGGGAGGAAGGTACTGGATTTTTTTCTTTCTTCATCCCCCTCCAGCTCCTCCTCCAACTTACCAAACCAGCTACTTCTGGAGTCACTGTTATCTTGACAGGTATCACTACCCTAATATCAACGAAGAGATCTCTAAGCTTACACTGGACAGATAATACTCATTTAGAAAAGGAGACACATGAGGGAGCTTAAATATCAATTTCAGTCCTCAATCTGCTTAACACGGCTTGTTGCGTGTGCAGGTATTCAGGACCACATAAAGCATCTACGCCTTTATATTTTTACACTTTTCAGTTCAAGTTGGATTATTCTTCAAAGAGCAGAAAGAGAACTGGAATTAAGAAATAATAAAATAAGAAAAAGAAAATATCCAAAACAAACAAAAAAAACCCCCAAAAAGCTAAAAAAAAAAACCAACCACAAAACCAAACCAAACAGAAAAGCTGTAGATGTTGAAATGCAAGTTGCAGAGTCCTTACTCAGACCGGGTCCTGACAGCGCCATGAGCACCGCGAGGGATGGGCAGCCCGCAGCCCCGCGTTAGCGCAGTGAGCGATGGTCACACCAGCGTGGCCCAGGGCGGCCGGGCTGGCGCAGGGGCTGCGTGCCCAGGCTCCGCCAGAGATACCTACATAGTCTGGTCTACAGCAAATACCTCGCCAACATCCCTCCACTGTACAACGGGACTTGGAAAAGGGCCAAGAATGTGAACATATGGTTATTTTTTTCAATGCTCATTACTGTAGCTCCAAGTAATCAAATCTCTTTCAGTTAAAAAATATTTCCTTTCCTACGTTCGGCCAGAGAGCGTATTAGATTTGGTTATGCTTTCCTGCTACATATGCAAAAAAAAGTGTTTTCATAGCAACAGGCATTAATAGCTGGGAAGAAAGAGTGTATTTGATTGGAAGTAAATTTGTTTACTTGTTATTTCAGTGATGTATCAGTTACTATGATATATTATTAGTATTTTGAATATAATGTAAAATACACAGGATACGGTGGTGCTTTCGAACAGTAGCTCACAGCCAGCATCTCACACATCATTGTGGGGTGAAATGCCATTCAATACCAGGTGGGAAACTGAGCTCAGCTCTCCAATCAAAACTGCACATGTTGCTCATAGATGAGATATGCCTTGAACGAGTCAGGTCTCTTTTTGGAAGGCAACAGCTCCAGCACAGCCCAGCAGCAAGGCCTCAGTCCCCCCAGCACCAGCCACTGCTGCTGCCTTCTTTGGAGAGCAGAGGATTTGGTGGGGGAGCACAAAATGATCACCCTGAGGTCACTGAGTGGCATCCCATTGACTTGTCACCTCCAGGGCCTAGGCAGGATGACCACCATTAATCCCACTTTACTTGGTTCTGTTCTCATTTATTTTTTTTCCTTTTTGTACATCTTGTTCAATTGAAAACTGTGCAATATTCTTCACTTTGTGGCATTGCGTAGCAAGATGCCCAGGATCCTTCCTGGCTTGTTATTTTAAAGGAGAATTTACCAGAAAGACAAAACAAAACACCGGCCATTTCCTCAAGTGTGTCTTAACTATAATAAATAAAACACACACACTATTACAAAGCATTATATATTTTTACTTCTTCAATTTGTTTTTGGAGTCTTTAGCCCTGCCTGCGCTTACTACAAGACTACAGGTTGCTCATGGAGTTGCATAGCTCTAGCTGTTGTATTGGAAGGTGTCAGGGAACTTTCCAAAGACCCTAATTTTGGTTAGTTATGACTTTGCAAAACCCTAATCACTTTATGGATTTTGTGTCAAGGATTCAGGCTCCCTAGATCCTTTTAAAAGTACCTTTGAGAATCATCTGTTTGCAGGTGATTAGTAGAGACTTGCTGGACTTGCTTTGTATTTTATAGCTAGAATAGCTGAAAATTCAGAATTTTCAGTTGGTAAGACTTTGAAGAAGAGGTCTTTTGCCCACAAATCTCAGGCCCTTATTTTGTACCACTGAAGCCAATTAAAAAGTTATTATTGGCATTTTCAAAGAAAGACATAGCTGACAGGTAACCACCACGGACTTTTAACATTATGGATGTGCAGATCCTATGAGCATTGTGGCAATGAAGCTGCGCAGAGAAAACCAGAGATACTTCCAAGCTACGGTTCTTACAGCCATTTATTTCAGGAATCATCACTTCAGAAGTGTGGCTTATTTTAATTAAAAATAAAAGATATATCCTCCCCCAAATACATACCCCCTTCTTTCTTAATCCTGTGCATCAAAACCCTGAGTGTTCCCAATCAGCCATTTCAAAGTCTATGGTGACCATCACTCTGACTCTGCTCTTTGGGATGGGCAATAGCTACACACGTCGAGTGATTACTGACAATCCTCTTTAGCTTATAAAAAGAAATAGAATCTGAATGGTAAGAAATCTTCTCTTATGGAGAGCTGTTCTTTGAGGATGGAACATTGCATTTCAGAATTAATTTCAGATAGAATAACTGGAACACTTCTGCTACAGAGCATCCTCCTTTTTACCACTGCAAGTGTCAGAAGTAAAGGACAATGATTAGGGGTTCTTTTCTAGGAAAAATGTTTAAAAGGATTGCTTGAAATTGCACCTTTTTACCCCTAAGGATAATATCAGTGCCATCTTTAAAATTACTTCAGATATGTAGGTAGAAAATTCTGTAAATAAGTTTTATAAATAAATCAGCTTTCAGAAATAATTAACCCTCCTCCATCATTCTTTCTTTTCTGGATTAGAAGATAAAAATAATAAAATGTTTTAGTTACCCTCAAGCTAATGTGTGGGGTTATGCTGGTGGTATTCTCATGCTTTGACCTTGACTGAATATCAGTAAACCTTAAAAAAATAAAAAAAAATGTTTGAGAACTGAAAAATATAAAGGACAGCAGTCCCATGAAACCCTGGAGAACCGCACATTCTCAGCTCACGTGGTATAAGAGGCAAACTCAGAAGGCTTTTGATTAAGTCTGTCCTCAATTATTGAAGAACAAGGTAGTATAAATAAGGAGAGGAATGATGTCCTCAGATCTGCAGCATTATTTATACCTTTCATATCTAAACAGGTCATTGGAAGTTTCATTTTTCAGTTCACAATTAGCAGAAGTTATGGGTAACTCTGCAAAAGGCTTACTACCAAAAAAGCTAGGCATACTCGTTTGCAAATGAGTTGTCAGCAACTGAGCTAATAAATTGTTTGGGACCTCTTTGGCAATTCCACAGGGGAAATAACTAACTTGATTAAATGGTGAAAGATCTTACGAAACACTTCTTTAGCAAAAAACAATCAGCAGCAACCCAGGCACCACCATCAGAAATGCTTTAATTAGAAGCAGTCATGTAGTCTTTGAAAACAGTCCTAGATTCCAAAGAAAGCCTTAAAGCTAGATCTGAAACAAAGTTTGATATTTGCATACTTTCAAAGTTTGGACAAATTCAAATCTGAACCCAGACACAGCCGGGTAGGTTATCAATAGATAAATATCTATTATATAAATAGATAAATAAATAAAGCATGACCTTTCTTCTTCCCACAGTGCAACTGTAAAGAGTTTTAACTGAGTGAAGAGGAAAGAATTCTTCTCCTCTTGAGGTAGATTATATTGTATTTTATTTATTTCATTTCATGCTTTATTATATTTATGTAATGCATTGTATGTTGTATATATATTGCACTGTGAAAAAAAACCACAAGAACTATTATAACATAGAAGGGTCTAGTTAAGGTTTGCATCCAAGTCAACTTGCTGGGTAGTTCAAAATAAGCCTCTCCTCTCCAGCAGTAAAAAGAAAAGCTAAATAACTAACTTTCAGATGAGGTGAACTCCACCTGGTATAATAAATACAGGCTGGACAACCAGCAGTGTCTTTCTGAGAATATTTTCCCCCACACTTTCTTTCAGATTCTCTTCTCTCTATGGAAAGGAGCACAAGACTCTTTTATTAACTTGTTACTCCAAAATACACAGTAAAGCTTCAAAAACGTCACTTTTTAGTAGGGCTTCCATGTAAGTTTATTATTGTAGCCTCACGTACTGTTAGATAAGCCTTGATCTAATATTAGCAGATAGCTGGAAAGCTGCTATCTCTGGGCACACACCTGAAGGAAACCCCCCCGTTAGGACACTGGTCCTTCAGTGAAGTTCACAGCACACACGCAGGCTCCGCCAGCTTAACATGCACAGCCTACTGCTACCAGAAGCTTGTTCTTCATTTACAGTGCAACCTTCTAACGGCCTCAGGGAAACCCATGAAATATCAGCTGACGTACGTGACCTCCGCCACATCACCCCAGCTTGCAACTGGTGAGCCCATCTGCGGAAACATAAGTCATCGCTTACACTTTCGTAATGTATGCTGAGTTTAGAGCAGGATAAATGAAATATTGCAACTGTGACAAAGATTTTTGAAGTTTGTTACTCAGATGTCAAAAGAACTCTAATTTCTAACAACTCCAACTCACATGGGCAGATTGTTTCACTTTATGTATCTGGTTTCTGACTGTGTGTCGCAAATGGTGATCCAGAATACAATTTCCAAGACACGCAACTTTCACTACAGAAACTTAAATTTTCAGAAATAAGTAGCTAAAAGCATACTTGCTTAAAATGATTTCTAGCAAGAACTAAATCTTGTTTCTAGGCTCCATAGCACTGGTTTAGAAGGTTTAGATTATCTACCATTCTGAAAATGACTGCAATAATTTGATTTCTTTGCAAGGTGAATAGAATCTCTCCTTGAATAAAAGGAGAGGATACCTATTTTAGCTGGGATGTGTCTACAGGGCACACTGCTAGAACCAATTTTTTAGCAGATATAAATTATTCTACCAGTTACTTACAAAAGTCAAAAGAAAAAAACCCAAGTCATTCTTATAAAATTGTTGATACCTACTCAAGAGTTATAAGTTATGTAAACTTCAAAGCTTGAAGAAAACCCCTGCATATCCTTTGAAAGTCCAGATCTTAAGATCACCAACTGTAACTTCTGAGGTTTATTTTTATATTGAATTTGTACTGCTTGTCCCTGCAGCTAAATCAAAAGCAGAATCAGACACTGAATTGATAAATCCAATGGCGTCAACATGACATCCTTGAGTTTAGTCAGAGATAATCATTAGGCGGCAGCAAATTATTTCCCATCTCAATAGAAACAGAAATACGTTTTCCAAATGTTTTTTCTTCCAATTGGCAGGAAAAATACCCCAAATCAACAACAAAGGAAAAAAAAAAAAATAAATCCAGGCATGAAAACTCTTAACCTTTAGAAAGAACCACATCTATTCTGGGTTTTATTTTTCATTAAAACAGACATGCCTTAAGTGCTCCAGAGGAAAGTACATACACTCAGCTGAACTCTTTGTTTCAGAGGATAATATCTTGACATTAACCACTGAAATGTAAAAGCAAAACCAGTCAACAACAGCAAAACCCAATTGTCACTTTACTATGATTTTCAGCTAAGACAGGTTTGGCTGGCTGAGACCAAACTACAAATTGACACCTTTTTTTGCAATACAAAGTGTTGATGACTGAGATTCTTCACTACTACAACAGGAAACTAAATCCTGCTACGAATGACTGGGACACTGCCAGGCTGAAGGCAGGACTGTGAAAGCATCCTATAGAGCAGTGATCATTAAAACAGGAACAAAAAATTCTGATTTTGTCTTGTTTGAAAACAGAATTTGTTTTCTATTGTAAGAGCTTTTCTATTGCTTCGTACAAACTCAGGTTTTGCAAAGAGAGAGGCGATTTTAAGCATACTCTTATCCTGGCTACACCCAGAAGCCCTGAAAATGTGATTCGGCTGTTACCAGCCATCCAGGCTACCTTCCAGATCATCCCCTGGTAGAGTGGGCTGAAGATTCAAAAAAATAAAAAGCAGTTTTGAAAAACATCAGTACTTTTCTACCCTGACAGAAGATTAGCAGTCAGAGAGATAAAAAGCCTCATTTTATCCAGAGGGCACAAACAGCACACTGGTGCTGGAAGCCTTCTGTGTCATCCTACTCCTCAGAAAATACAGAAACAACAAACAGTTTTGAACAAATACACATTACTTATTGATGCCAATGGATTCCAACTCCGTCTTGTTCCCTCATGAACAGAACTTGAGCACCCAGTATAATATCACAAACTCATAATAAATAATCCTTCTTTTCCAAAGCACCACGGACAGTAAAAAATCATGGAACAGCACTGCTGTTCCTGGACAGCAATGTCTGTCTTTTCTGTCCTGAGGATCTCCTCCTAGTTAAAAGGAAGGAGGGGACTGAGCAAGCTAGACACAGGATTTACTGCCACTGGCACCATTAAGAGAAATTTTGATGGCTGTTTCAGAGGTATGAAACCATCTGGCACCCTCAAACCAGCCGTAGTATAAGACTTCCCTTTTCCTGCACAACCCCTCATTTTTCAAAAACAAGGAAGCAAGGCTTTGAAAAAAATAGCAGAACAGTTAAATGTTTGTAGTCAGCGTGCTGTATTTCAGTATTCAGAAATATTTCATTATTTCTAAAAAATGAGTAGTTTCCAAGAAAACTAAATCACACAATAAGGTTTAACTGGCTCTTCAGTCACTTGGTTCAGCTGGGAATGTCACACGAGCAGAACTGTTCTCTTTTCTAGGTGGGACAAGGGAAAGCAGCTAAATGAGATCCAGAGGCCACCTGAATTTAGTAGAGCCCAGATTTTGCCCCATAAAAAGTGACCAGGGTAGCTAAATATGTTCACATCATTCAAAAAACAGAATCAAGAGCAAGTGAAGAAAGAAGTGACCGTTTTTAACCTTTAGGCTTCATTTTATCTAATTGATAGTAGTAGGATGAAATGATCAGCTACTCCTCCAGTCAGCATGCCATTAAAGTGTTTCACGTGCCGTTGCAGTTTGAGGAAAGTGGGTGAATAAAGGGTATGACTCGCATACAAACAGGCTGCTTCTTTTCAAGATTCCCATTCTGGTACTGGTTAACCTAAAGGCAGTTCCAAATGAAGGTATAGATTTCTCAAAGGCATTGCCAAAAGCCCGATGGGAAGTTCACAGATAGGAAAGACGTCTGGCACCTAATGACACTTGATCCACACAATGCATAACAGATTTTATCAGCGCTTTTGAATACCCAGAAATGCAGTACGTAACTGATCTCACATTTAATTCCTACCAACTTGTCTGCCTAAGCTAATAAAAACAAAAATTGGAAATGAGACACAGCGTGCCAGGACTGCAGCAAGCCGATTAGATTCGCAGTTTTTATTTTTACTTGTAGTGAGATTAACAGGATAATTACTCCAGAGTTTAAGAAAGTCACCGAGGCTTAGGAGAAATTCTGCCAAGCTTTAGGTTATACAAATAAAGAATAATTTGGTTATAGTTTAGAAAGTGAACAGAGCAAAGAGGATGCTCACTGGAAGCCTCAGTAATTCTTGAATACCCTCCTCACTGTTGGTAGAGCTACGTTTATGAAGACTGGCTGTTTGCTGAAAATCTAATGGCTCCTTCAAATTATGACCTGTTATCATATTGTTGCATTGTTCATATTAAACTACAATTACCCTCTTTTAGTGGTTCAGTTACATTAATTTCTAGTTATCATTAGAGTTGGTCTGAAGCAGATACGCTATAAAACAGCTGCAGTTCCTTTTGGAGCTGTGCTGTTATTGAGACCATATGGCTGGGATGCTGGTGGTGTTTCCTCTTTAGTCCTCTCCTCTTGACAAAATAATTTATCTTTAATGTGCTAACCCTCTTCAGAGCTGGCCTGAACACTGGCTTATTTTTATCCCCTGAGATTCTGACAGCCTCCCAAATAATCAAAAGTCAATGGGAAAAAAGCACGGTGTTCCAAAGGTAAAGCCTTAACAAAGTTCTCCACGCACCCCTCTTTTTCTTCCTTAATATCAAGATTACAGGACAGCCTGGAAATCAACAATGCTGATATGTTATTTGTCATACAGGTTTTTCTGCTGTTTCCACTTTTTAGAGCTATATCACTGCCTGTTGCTTGGAATTACTAAGGTCTGTCAGAGTCACCAATTGCCAAAATTCGTTTTTTGTTGTTTAACCTGGCCCTGTTGAAGGATCTGCCAGTAAGGGTATACAAGTAATATGCAAGAATTAAATTCACTGAACTCCAGAACTAGGCTCTGTATGACCCCATAGTCTAAAAGATTTAGCTGTCTGATACGGGGGCAGAGTGGGAAAAGCAGCCTTGTGGGTATCAGAGCACTGAAGGTGGGGATTTCCGCAGGTCTTCACTGCGGAAGGACAGGATTAACACACCGTTTAATTTCCTTACAGAGTGCAACTACATCTCCTTTTCTAAACAATCTTAATTTAATTTTAAAGTCCTGTTTACCAGTAGCTTGACTATGCATTAAGGCTAATAAATAAGAAATCAATATGATATAAAAATATGAAAATTTCATGAAGGAGGATTGTAGACCAAGACCAGCTAAGCAGTCTACAACAAAAAAAACCCTTCAGATCTTCTGAAGTTAAGAGGAGACATGTACACAACTGGTGCTAATTTTCTAAACATTTTAAAAAGAGTTGTACATATAACTGATAAGAATTCTAGTTTAAACCCTCTTTAATGACATGCAGAAGAGCTTTAGCACATGACGGTGGCTCAGTGGTACAGCCAAGCATCTTACGTCTGCCCTGGAATGGTCTTCTCTGGAATGTGAGCACTGCGCTGTGCCACAGAACCAGCAAAGGTTGCTTTTCCTTGGGGAGGGAGGGGGGCAGAAGTAAAAAGAAGGAAGTGGGGGGGTAGGGGAAAGGCTTGTTTTATTTCTAAGCTAACATAAAAAAAGAATGCCATATGCCTCCTGTTGTTAAAAATGCAGGGTGTTCCACCAGCGAACCATCTGTGCTGTGGTCTGGCCACTGTGGTCTCGACATAAAAAACACGTTTCTCAGTTTTAGTTCTGAGCAGGGTGACCTGGCAGCAGCACCCTTCGTTTTAAGCACAGGTCATTCTTTTCACCCTTGGTCTGATGCTTCCTCCAGTGCTTTCACAGGCACGTTGCAATTCATATTTCATTCATACCAGATTTAATATTTCATACAAATCTCTACAACTAGAGGTAAGAACGTGACCAGACAATCAGCGAAGAGTGACCTTAGAAATATTTTGCACGTTGACCTAAATTTGAAGTGGTTACACACACAGACACAATTGACAGTCTTCCCAAGTGCAGTCCTACAACTCATGGCTACCTCAGCTCGTGCCAGGGATGAATGTGGATAAGCTTGGCAGCACCTACACCCAGGCAGGCTACTTTGCACAAAAAGTCTCATGGAGAGATCTGCCTTTGTCTAGAGAAGGGCATTTGCAGCTCCCACAGCAACAACAAACTACTGTGTGGTCAGTACAATGAGAGCAGTGAAGTGGAAGCAGGCTGAGGCAGGCTAAAGTAAAGGGAAGAAGGAGCATCTATTCCTCTTGAAGGCAAAAAGGAAGATATAATCGAGCTCAGAAGCATGTGGCAGATGCAAACCAGAACCTAGCAATGCTTACTTTTTAATCCATTTATCTGTGGGAAGAGTAAACAAAATGTTTCTAACTGTATTTGCCCATGGTACCTCAGCGGTCATCTCTGGGTTGCCACCCGAAAGCCCTCGGTTCCAGATGCTGTGGCTTCCTGCACCACATGGCTTTGTGACCTGTTACTGTAGCTTGGTGCCACCGTCAACAGGCAGTTGGTTCAAAGCCAGGACAGGGGCCTTCCTGCAAGCAGGAATGGTGAGAACTGGAATGCTTGGAGTGAGGAGGGAGAGCAGCCTCTCCCCGAGGGATGCAAGACAGAACTGAGTGGCTAAGTCAAACAGACAAACAAACCAATAAACAACCATTGCTTGAGGGGACATTTTAAACACTAAATCTACACATTTGTTAATTAAGACCATGTATTGTCTTTGCATAGCAAGGTTTTGGTAGTGGTGGGGCTACAGAGGTGGCTTCTGTGAGAAGCTGCTTAAAGCTTCTCCACATCTGACAGAGCCCTTGCCAGCCGGCTCCAAGACGGACCTGCCGCTGGCCAAGGCTGAGCCCAGTGGTAGCATCTCTGGGATAATGTATTTAAGAGGGAAAAGTTACTGCACAAGAACAATTGCAGCCAGAGAGCGGAGTGAGACTATGTGAGAGCAACCACCCTGCAGCCCCCCAGGTCGGTGCAGGACGGGGGGCAGGAGGGGCTCCAGGCACCGGCGCAGAGATGCCCCGGCAGCCCGCGGTGGAGCCCACGGTGGGGCAGGCTGTGCCCTCAGCCCATGGAGGTCAGCGGGAGCAGATCCCCACCTGCAGCCGGGGAGGACCCCACGCCAGGGCAGGGGGTGCCCAAAGGAGGCTGTGACCCCGTGGGAAGCCCACGCTGGAGCAGGCTCCTGGCAGGACCCGTGGCCCCATGGAGAGAGGAGCCCAGGCTGGAGCAGGGTTGCTGGCAGGGCTTGTGACCCTGCAGGGACCCACGCTGGAGCAGTTAATGAACTGTACCCCATAGGAAGGGCTCACACGGGAAGAGCTCATGGAGGGCTGTCTCCCATGGGAGGGAACCCAGGATGGGGCAGGCCAGAGTGTGAGCACCCTCACCCTGAGGAAGAAGGAGCAGCAGAGACAGCGTGTGATGGACTGACCGCAGCCCCTGTTCTCCATCCCCCTGGGCTGCTGGAGGTGGGGGGAGACATAGAAAAAATCAGGAATTAAGTTGAGCCCAGGAAGAAGGGAGGAATGGGGGGAAGGTGTTTTAAGATTTAGGTTTTATTTCTCATTATCCTACTCTGATTTTATTATTAATAAATTAATTTAATTTTCCCAAGTCAACTCTGTTTTGCCTGTGACAGTAATGGCTGAGTGATCTCCCTGTCCTTAGCTCAATCCTCGAGCCTTTTGTTATATATTCTCTCCCCTGTCCAGCTAAGGCAGGTAATGATAGAGCAGCTTTGGTGGGCACCTGGCATCCAGCCAAGGTCAGCCCACCACAGTCCAAAAAGGCAGGCTTACACTTTTTTTTTTCTTTTTTTTTTTTTTAAGAGCCAGAGTCAAAACACAATTTTTTTGGTTGTTTGTGGTGATCCTCCCTGGATTGTTTTGGTATTGTTCCTATATACCCAAACCTAGCGGCACTTTTCTCAAAGCCCTATTTAGCAATTCCCAATTAGACAAATACACCTGACAGCCCTAAGTTTTGCTTTGTTAAAAAAAAAACAAAACAAAAAAAAAAACAAATCAACCAACCAGAGATACACACACACAAAAACCAAAAAATCCACCAAAACCAAAACACAAACAGAAACACATAAATAAGAATGTGAATAATTATGTATTTTTAGGTATCATTCTTCATGCTGCATCGGTACAGATGAATTTGGATCAAAGACAAAAGAGAATAGAAGACTAAGGGCTAAAAAGGGAACTTAAAGAAAAGCTAACTCACATGGCTTTTCTTCCTTCTGTACTAAAACACGGACTTGCTTGGCTCCTCTTCTGAAAGCCAGTTGCACACACTGGTAATCGCTTTGTCCTTTTATCTGGCAAAACCCCACATTCTCTAAGTAACCTTCAGCAATAAATTTGACAAAGCAGTTTTTTAGTAAACTATCAACGTAAAAAACATGAAGCAGCGCAACAGGCAACTCCTCTGATTTTGCACAGCACGTTTCCTTTCCTTCTATGCATCTGGTTAACATGCTGCTCCTGCTCGACTGCTCTCTCTCCAGCATGGTTGCTGCTGGATTTCTTACTATCCAGCTTACTTAATGACACTGGGACATTTCCTACAGTTCTCCAGGAATGCCACAATTGTAGGAAGAATATTAACTTGCCGTCACCCGTCATAGTATTTTCTACAGCAGACATCACTATCTAAGCCATAGTAAATGACAACCTCAGGCCAAACAAAATTCTTACTTCTAGCCTGAGAGAAAAGAAGCAACAGGGTGTATTAGAAAATACTAGTTTCTTTAACTGTGGAACAGTATGAGCACACACAACCCGCTTGATTCCCCACCTCTGGACAAGTCCCTGTACTTGGCAGCCACATGTATGGACCTGGAGTCCCTCCAGTCCCAGACAGTCCTGGTGGGAAGCAAAGCAGCAGCCAACCCTCATACACCATTTTTAAAAAAAGAAAATATCAAAGTTAACCACCAATAGTGAAGACAGCCAGCACTTCAACTTCCTTCTCCAACACGCCCCAACCCCGACACCCCCTCAAAGCAGGAGCAGTGATCACGCTGCCCCACTCCCCTCACACCCACCCACCCCCAGTTTGAACCTGCTCCCCAGGCTTTGCCCTGGCACACCAGTCACAACCCAAGGAGGTTTCGGATCCTCAGCCTGGTACCGCAGCTCGCTGCCCCGTGCGGCCACAGGCTCGTCACACAGCCCACTGACCCAAGAGGCCTTACCACCATAGTCACCCCCCACCCACCATCCCCACCGCCAGCGCCACCCCCACCCCTACCAGGGGCAGGGGCTGACCCCAGCTGCACCCTGCTGCAGGTCACAAAGCTGCCATGTCTTACTTGGATGAATCCCTTCAGTCCCAGAGCACTGGATTTTTGGAATTAGGCTTTTTTCAGAAATTTTTGGAATCAGGTTTTTCAGAAGCAGCCTTACTCCTTAGGCTGTACCCAGGAAAGTCTCCCAGGTCGGAGAGGCTAGCTCTCCCCCCAGAGCTGTTTAACCCCTTCACCTTGCTTCACCTGGGCAGTGCATCAGCAATGGGGATCAGCTGTGCAGGACTAACTCGCTTGCACCTGAGCTGTGGGCCTTTCGCCTCCTCAGCCCCATGATTTACAGCACACCACTTCAGTTTCAAGCAGAAGTACAAGTCCTACCTTGACAGCCTGACTTGTTGTTCCACGTTTCAGCTGCTCTTCAGGGAGGTATGAACTTGTCCTCTCCAGCTAAAGAAATCCGATGTCCCAGGCAGCTGCTGGGTAAGAGCTGTTGTGTAAAAAGGGGCAGCAGCAAAACCCACTTCAGCCTTCTCTGACTGCACATTAAAAGGTCCTGCTAAGTGCTTTGGGTGGAAAAAGCCTCATCAACACATTAGATCAAGGACTGGGAAGAAGGATGTCTCAGCATCCTAGATAAATCTTGAACAAAACACTTCCCTCTATTTTCTATTTTTTACAGTGGATCTAGGCATGAGGATTCAACGGGCACCTGAAGCAAACTGCAACTCATGCATTGACAAACCCTGATGCTTTCTGTCAGATGGAGGAAAGAGCTCCATTGCTCATCAGCCCCCTGCCACATCCTCTGCATCATTAGCAGAGCCACACGCAGCCCAGCTAATTGTGGGCCTGCCGAGGGCATTAACCTTAGCCCCTCGCTGATGAGCTGAGAAATTTCCTTGGCTGCTTTGTTGCTCTAGGGCCTCAGTAATATGCATAGGGTTCTGGTTCCCTATCTGGGGACCAAATGCTGGAAAATTAGGTTCTCTATTGACTTTTTTTATGTACATAAATTCTTTATTGGACCTAAATCTCAGAGCTATACCGAATGAAGGCATCAATTACTAGGTCTCACCTCAGTAATTAGTCTTTCGTGTTAGCTGAAAAGCCTAGCATTCCCTCATTTGATCAGAGGTATCTGTCTCTTCTCATTTTCTGTCATTTTAGATATTTTCATGTCAAGCCTGATCTTTTAAACTTGAAGGCTCATGAATTAGAAGGCAAATGGTCTGTAATATAATAAAAATGAGGGCTAGAAGTTACTCTAATGCATGTTAATTAAATCTATTTTATTCTACAAAAATACCCATAAACACAATTCAGTTGCATGGAACTCACTCAAAACTGGGGCAAGATTAAATAGATCAATCCCACCACATGATATTCCAGCCTTATCTCTTGTGCTTATGTCATCTCCATTTAGACAAAATTTAGACATATTGTGCTCTTTCCTTTATGGATCTTAGATGCATACAGATTGCCTTAGAAAGTATTCCTTTGGTTTGGGGTTTTTTTTTTAGGGTTGGTGGGGTTTTTTTTTTGCTTTTAGGTAGTGATACCATGACCTTTGTTTTCCTCTAGTGGCTTGAAGACTATGACAAGACATTCAGACAACCTGACTACTGACATTGCAGAAGGATGAAGATGAAGCTGAGTTCCTCCTCTTCATACACTTCTTTTTCCTAGCTTAATTTATTAAAAAAAAAAAAAACCCCAAAAAAAAAGAAACCCAGTTATAACATCATCTGTCAGCCCATCTGTCCTCCTACATATGGAATAAACAGAGAGTGACAATGGTGGGATGGGCACTTTGTTGGGTGGAAAAAGCATCTTCCGAAGGTTTGGCTGCTCTGCAGAGTGGTGAACATGAAAGGGACCATTGAGGTAGCTCTTCCCTCACCTCCACGTAGCTCAGCACACACGCTGTCAAGCACAGGCACTAGCACTTGTGCAAAAAAGCAAAACTGCTGAGCTGGCAAGCTACTGAACACCAAGAAAATCTTCTAAAAGCTTAGGTGACCTGAAGTGCCACAGTGATACAACTATTCTTCTTCCAGCTTGAGTCCGTGTTTGCCACTCCAATACACAGGACACATCTTCCCTGTGAAGGGCCAGCAGAAGTCAGAAGGGACTGTGGGTTGCACAGCTTAGGACAGCCGTAAGCAGCTCTGGTTCAGTGTCCCTCGTCACCCCAGGGTCAGCCAAAAGATGCCCTCATCACCTTTTTCCCCTTCTGCCACTCAGCCATACTGACAGTGAGCTGAGGTGGCTGCACACCCCAACAGACCTGAAAATTACTTGATTTTCTAGCTTCAAGTGCTAAGATGAATGAACATTCAGGCATATTATCAACATCATTACAGTTAATTGCACTTATATTAAGCTCCCACTCCCTGCCTAAATTGTGCTTTTGCAAATACTAAGACTTCTGGTTGATGTAAAGCAAACCCTCTCCTGCAATGTCCTCACTCTCCCCCTTTTTTCTAATGACAATGTTACCCTGCGGGTTACTGGAGCAGAAGCAGATGTGGTACTTGTAAGGTTCAAATGCACAAGCAAATGAGAAGAAACTGCAAAAAAAAGACTTTTGTTGTTGTTGCCCCTATTCAGAAACTAGACAAAAGCTTTATTTCAAGAACTGGGTCAAAAAAATGGTTGGAAAGACACTTTAACAACACATTTCTCCCAAACTTTAGAACCCTAGAGAGGCACACAACATTGAAATTACCTCCACAAACACTGTATTCCTATTTTCTTGCCCAATCCTTCCATTCCTTTAGATAGAAACTACTCTTTTCTCCCCTACACCAGGTGGACACCAGGAGACTGAGAAAGATGCAGAGATGAAACTATGGCGATATTCTGCCCAAATGGAAGGACATCCTTTTAATACCCTTCTCATAGGAATCAAGAGTTATTTATGTTGCCTTCAGCAACAGTTTATTTGACATATAAAACAGGACTCTGCCTCCTGGGCTTTTGATGCTTGGTAGCTGTACTCAAAGCAAAGCTCTGCTTTTATATTTTCTCTGGCAGATTTTTCATTTCATGTACCTGCCACTGGACTTGGATTTTTCACGAGTAGCACCGCTGAAGCACTCCAGCAGTCTGGCTAGCTCATTTATCACAGCAGCTTCATGTCTAGTGTTTTACTGTAATTTAGCAGCATAGCTTTTAGTAAATTAATAATTGCTGTCATATCCCATGAAAGGGAATATGGAGATAAACATTTTTCCAGCTTAAAGTGTAGGTCCAAAGTTTCTTCCCCTTCATACGCTTTCCAAAAGTCTGTACTATAAGGGTTGCTTATTTTTCAGAAAAACTGGAACATTTAATGAGTACTGGTTTACAGCCTAACACGATGAAGTTTCAGTGAGCCAGCAGTTCTGTTCTGGGGAGAAGGCCAGGCCCCAGAAGATGGCTTTCATTTTATATGCCCATCATTATAGTGACTTGACAGATGTTTAGAGTGCTCTCAAATAAACATGACAAACAGAATTAACATATTATCTGTGCTTCCCATACTTTTCACTACAGTGATCCTATTTATTTATTACATAACCACAAATCATTCCCAGTAAACTGCATTGGTTAAGAATTAAAGTATCATCCTAATTCCACAAACACACACCAACTTTTTAACATCCTAATTCAGAGATTTCTTCTGTGCACAACATTTTTTCCTTTCTTCAGAATCCCCCTGCACTTCACTAGATACCCAAGGCGATAAATGAACCATTGGTCCCACAATAACGAGGGAATGCAAGAAGTTCCTGGTAGTCTACGTGACTGGGGTATTCAAGACGAGTCGTTTTCCTTGCCACAAGAAAGAATGTGGCAATTTCTAATTAATTAATAAAATTTCTAATAAGAAATTAGGCATTTTGGTATACAACTCGGTGAAAACATACAACCATTTGATCTTACCATGAATCTGCATTACTATAATACCAACCAGCCATGAACAGAGAACTTCACCACATGCAGCAAAAAGCAAAGAGATGATCCTTGTCTCCAAAGGTTGCAAGTCTCCAAAAGTTACAGTCCCAGGACAAGACAAAGTACAGGTACACAGATAGATGTAGAGTATTTTGGCACGATGGAAACAGAATGAGTGACTACAATAAATTTGTTCTGAGCATGACAGTAGCCAAGCAGTACTCTGTCTTTTTATCACAGCAAAAGAGAAATTGTTAGTGACTGAAGAAAAGGAGATAAAATACTTGTAGAGATCTTCTCTCATGTATGAAGGGAAGAATGTGCTGGCACTGATCTGCAGCAGTAAAAAGAAAGCAAAACACAATTCCAGAATGCTTTCTATGTTAGGTATCCAGAAGTGTCTTTTTTTCTTTTTACATAGACATCCTAACACAATTGTTACCTATACTAAAGAGGCTCTTGTTGCTGCTCTCTGAATCAGCCACAAACTGGAACTGAGTACCTAAATCTAACTCTCAATCTCCTCTATAACCGCCATACAACACTACAACTGTAAAATAAGGGGAAAAAATAAAGGAGAGTGAAGGAGAGGAAAAGAAAGAGAAGAAAGAGGAAAAAAGGCAACAACATAGGGGTGGGATATTGCTGGAGAATACTGAGGAAATAAGGTATTATGCTGAACTGTTGAACTGGATTTGTTTGTAATGATTTTTCAGGCTAATCATTTTTGGTTCTGGCTTTTATCGTCATCTGTAGGATGCCAGAGGAATACAAAGCCAGGTGTAAAGGACCTGACTTTAGGGTACCTTGATTTGTAATGCTTTGGACTTGCATTAAGGATCAGTGCTTCAGATATAGCTCAAATACAGATTGACCATCAAAAGCTCCTGAGATAATTGTTGTCCCAAGAATTGCCATTGCTCCTTTGAATTAATTTTTAGTTTGTTTATTTCAGGATAAGATTTAGTGGAGGCTCGCAGGTAGTTTCAAACCCAAGCTACATAACTGCAGTGATGAGATAGCACTTCAATCGTCAAGATACCTCACCTGTACCACTCCCAAATAGCACAGGTGGGGAAAAAAACCCAAACACTTGAGAACTTAATCACCACAGCTGCCCCCAGATCCTTTCAGGTCAGTATCCCCTGTCTTTCTGTTCTTCCAACTGGCTTTGAAGACCTTTTTTGCTGCAAAATTAGCAAACTGACAGGCAGACAAGCTGGAAGAGGTGGGCAAACAGCTTTATTTTGGTTTCATGCAATTCCAACAGCTGTCTTAGGCACTGCAAGAAAGGGCAACCATGGAGGTCTGCACATGACACATCTTCATACATAATGTCATGCCACAGTCTCCATGGCAACACCTTGTTTTCAAAATTTCTGGCATATTAATTGGAAAAACACTAATCAGATTCTTAGTCCATCTTTACCAGTCCCCATGTACGTTTTTTCACCAATAACCCTTTCCACCTGCACTGGAGATTTCTAATAAGACCAGAAATGTGCAAACCAGAGGTGTACAGCACAAATTTGCTTCGGTGAGTTACATCTGTTACGCAAGCTGCCACAAAAAAAAGTCCATTAAATTGTATGAAGTCATTTAACTACATCCTACCTACATAAACAGAAACAAACAAACAAACAAGGAATGCAAGGAAGACGTCCCGAATTAGCTTTGTAGCTAGTTATGCATTTCTGCATTCTGTTTACCTGTATGGAGTAACTGGCTTTCAGATTTGTAATGAGAAGGAAGAAAGGTTTATGGTATGGCCTGTAGTCAAGGGCTCTACGTAATCTCTGCTGTAATCCTTTACTCTCAGAGCAGCAGACTTTGTTAAAGGACAGTAAATATGGAGGGAGCAACTTTATTGAGACTAGCAGAGCTAAGCTGATGTGCAAACACAGCCCTTCTGTACTGACAATAAAAATTAATTTCAGTTCTAAACCTGATTTCCATGATCACCAACCAGTAGCAAGAATTTAGAGGAATTTTCTCTTTACTAGTTTTCAAGGAACTGATTTCTCATATTTTCAGCCTCCGCTAGTAGAAACCACTTCTAGTGGCTAATTTTGTACTAAAGTCTTGCTCAATAAAAGGCAGGTCAAGCTCAAAAGCAGCAGGCAGCTGCAGTGATAAAACAAAACCACAGACTCTGCTCTGATCTTGACAGCAAATAGGGACCCACTTTTTCAAAACCCTTTCTCTATGTAAAACTCTTTTTAAGGGCTTCATATTGGAAAAAGAAAATTTCATCTAGCATGTAGCTGTGGAGCTCCTGTTCCCAAAGGCCATTCCTGTCCTACAAAGACCAAATCCATCTCTCCTTACTCCAGTTGTGCAGTATGAGCAAGAGGAAAAGTTTCCTCCTTTTCAAGCTGTCCCATCATTCATTCATCAACCGGCACCCAGAAAAATGTAATACCTCTGTGGCTGGGGCACATTCAGAGCTGGCAAAAGCGCTGCAAAGGAACAAGCGTGCACCGATATAACGCAGGCTGCACTCTGATGCTCTTCTGGCAGTCTCTAAGGACACAGAGAGATGAAAAGGTCTTTGTGCCTGTGCCACCTCCACTTTATAAAGCACACAATGGTACATGACACGTTACTCCCACTTTCACTTTTCACAGTGGAGCCTAATATTTTATCCTCCTTTTTGCTACAAACCACTAAGGCATTCTCTATTAAAAAAGCATTCAGACTTTGTGACTTCACTCTGTAGTTCCAAAGGGCCTAGACTGCAACTCTTGGGCTATTATTCTGCCCAGATGTGCAACACAGTGCCTTTACATCTGTACAATTCCCTCTTCTGCTACAGAACAAGCAAAGGTGGCAAATTATTCTAGATGCTGTATACGTTACAGAGAAAGGTATGCCAAGTATGGGTGTGCTAGTTAAAGTGGAACCTTACTTCATCACGTTTACCACCAGATCTAGTAGACTTAGATCAGGAACTATCCCCTGCAGGGATGCACTCTACCTCATGTGGGCACATCCTAGATTTGCCCCTTTCAGACTATTGCCTTCCGTATCGCCCTACTGGGCTCAGCACTCCGCTGTCAGGAAACTTCTGCATGGCAGAAAGCATAGGAACGCTTCGGATAAAAAACCATGATCTTGGAAAAAAACTTCAGGAATGGCTTTCCACCACTCTAGCATGCTTGAGTGCATGAATACTGAATCATCTTTGAGGAAAATGCAAAATCCACACAAAACAGGAGCAGTTTTGTGCCTGATATAAAATCAGGACAGTATAGCAATGTATTCTCTCACATTCCCATGAGAGAAGTTTTTATCAAATAGATTCGTATTTCTAGTCATCTAGCAAAGTTAAGTCTGTGTTTCCCCTGAGCCAAACGGGACTAAAATACACTTACTGTGAAAGTCAGCAACATTTTTCAGGCCTCCCTGTTTAATTTGAAGGACCAAATAAATAGTGCAAAAAAAAAAAAAAAAAAGGACCTATCACTAAACTACGATTTAAAAAATCATTTCAGGCTGTTGTTCACATTCTGGAGAATATAATATTGTTATTTATTACTAACAACAATTAGTACATTCCTATCAGGATCTCTATTATATGCATATTACATGCCTTTCTCTGGAGGACAAAGATCTGGCTGCATATAATTAGTCTTGTAGAATTAGCTAGAATTAACAATTCAGTTAATAAAGTAAATCCTTCTAAAAGAGTTTCTCACTGGGAATATTCATTTGCCAAAGTCAGACTAAAGATGTCTATATGAACACTCTTGTGACATTGCCAGAAAAAACAGTGCACCCAGAGCATTTAATGAACACTACCAATAACAATTAGTAACAGTGGAGACAGAACACAACATATTATCCCAGTTTTAGTCACAAAGAATTATAATACCAGTAGCTTGGCCATAGTGTACTAATTACAAACCACAGAGAAATGAGTTGCTTTCTCTATTAGCAACTAGACTGGAAAAACAGCTAAACATTCAGAAATAACTAAAACAGGCAAAAAAATAATATATTGTTTATTACATCACCAGTGTAAACTGCTGTAACTCATAAAAAGCTGTGAAATCCATTGGTTTTCTAAAATACTGATTTTAAATTTAGCTATAGTTTCAAATCGCTAAGTTTACATGAAACAATAGTCAATGTACCAAGGTGGGTTTTGTAGTCAATTTAAGATGATACAATAGTGTCGCTACGTAGTGAAGGCACAAATACAACTGGGCCCAGAATAAAAAGCTGTATAAGCTACTGCATCAGCTGTTGTATGTATAAAGGGTAAAATGATGTTGTTACACAACAGGTACATTACCTGTTTATAAACTTATTCAACATATTACTCTGAAAGTTTGTGAAAGCATGATAAGCAATGGCCTAAAACTAAAATCTTCAAATTTTCCAAGTGTAATAAACCTGTTCCAACTGATTCTCACACAAGCTCTTTACAATTGTAACAATAATTTGGCAAAGCAGAGAATGCTTGCTCAAATGCAAGAGTTAGCATTTTTAATATCGCTGTGTAGCTCAACAGCTTTTTATTTCTAATAACAGTAAATCAACATCATCTTTATTTTTCCCAAATTTATTCACAGTAAGGTTATATTGTTCATTTAAAACTGCAGGGCAACACAAACAAAAATCTTATTCATGTTTTTATGACAAAATAATTACTTTAACTCTGACGAATTCATGTAAAAGGTATGTTTCTCAATATATAAAATCTTTTCCTTTCAAACAGTATTGCAACGTAGGAAAGGAAAGGTAATTACCACATAACTGTATGACAGCAATTAGAAATATTACTGCTGTATTTCGACACTATATTTAGTTTCCCTGACAGGAAAATTTCCTTCCCAGGAAATAAATCTATATACATATATAGACTTGTGATGTGCATGTAGGGTTGAGTAGAGTAGAGCAGCCTTCCATTTCTTCCACAGGGCATGTTGTGTACCTATTTAGAGGTCATTGGCATAGAAATAACGCTGGAGAAGCGAGAACTCCAAACAAACATACAGACCAGATTTTCTCCCACCTGCCATCTTGGTCTTATGTTCTGCTCAGTGACCCAAGAAAGGTCTGTTCCAGTTCAAGGGTGATCCCTTTAGAGGTCCAGCACTTCTGTGGGCTCCTATGTTACAAGAGAAGGAAAGCTGGAGGGTATCAAAAAAAGTGTCAGGAAGAGGAAGACACAGCTAGAACGTTCATGAGATTCAGCAGGCTTCTGGGTTTGATCCTTCCAGGCTGTTTGCAGCTCAGACAGCAGCACCTCAAGGCTGCCTAAATACCAGAAAAAGGAGGACAGACAGCCTGGAGCTACAAAACACAGAGGGGATGCCAAAGCAAGCTCTTGCGCTGGTACTCAAGCAAGAATGGGGCATGGAACAAGTTCTCTGCAGCTCCATCTCCCTGCCTCTCATGCAGGGCTATCCAAAAACTGAGGCTTTGACCAACATAGACACTTTACCAGATGTAACACACTAGAGAATGCAAAAAAAAGGCAAGACTATCACAGGCAGCAGTAGAGAATACAGATTACTTCTAGCTGCTGCTTTATTTCAGATCATTTTTATTAATGTATTTCTCAGTGTTAGTGGAAATGTTAAACTATTTTGTTAGGTGTCACATGCGCCTTTACAGATTCTGATGTGCTACGAACTTGTCTCTCATCCAAAATGTTTTGCCAATGTCTTTTTTTTTTTTTTTAACGGTATTTGATTGGCAGTGCAAAAGAAAGCAACCCTCTACGAAACTGAAATACCATTTTCACAAACTTGCTTAAGTAGCAAGTATTCACACGGTCTGGAAACGTCCCCATGCATGCGTGAAAGGAGGTTACAAATGGATTTTCATTAAGTGCTAATTCACACTTTCATCACTCCATACGTGGAAGAGAAAAGTGAGCTACGCAAAATTTCCTGAGACAAGACAGACAGGTTAATACAAAAGTCTGCTCTTACAGAAAGGAAAAGCCTCTATAGATTTCATCAAATTTTATAAATTCACTTCACCATCCTCAGTATTTGCAATCTATCACTCTATGTGGAAAGGGAAAAAAAAATAATTTCCAATAACATTAACGGTACTAGACACATTTGGATTGTAATGACTCTACCTACTTATACTATCTGGATTATTGCATCTTTTCTTCTTCTTCAAGTTATTGAACTTACAAATGAAGGATTTCATTGGTTAATGCTTTGTTCCAAACATGTAAATCTAGTTCAATAAGGTAGGATAATTTAGAACAGTATCTTTTATATATAAGTTAACAGGGGTTCTTTTCCCAGAGATCATATACAAAGCCAAGGTAAATAAATGCTGAATGAATTTATGAAACATTATGAAATGCTAATATCTGAAGACTTGTCACAGGATCTCAAAGCAACCTACTATTTCCAGCAGGTCCTGAGATGCCCCAAAAATTCTTTAAAAGGAAAGAAATCACACAGACATTCACTTCTATAGGTTCATAAATGGAAACAAACTGGTTAGAATGATCCAAGGATTTAACCTAAAGATATCACACGTTTCTGAGCATCAAAGACAATTATTAAATGTTACCAGTCCCTTTCTAAACAGGAGAAGCAAAAGCCACTGAGACCCATCGTATGCAAATCAGATTGGAACGATGTAAGGAAAGGATCCTCTTCACTTACCACCACGTGGTTGCAGGATATTGTTCCCTTGGCCAAGACCTAATTAAAAGAGGCCATTGTAATATATCCACTGCAGAAGTGACTGCTCCAATGTGAAAGGCTACTGGCCTTGGAGCTGCTTGTTCACACCCTTCTGCAGAAGGTTACCAGCAACCACAGCAGAACCGGCAGGACAGCAGGTTGGAGCTCCCCGCACCTCCCTCAGTGCAAAGATGGAGCCATCACCATCAGCTCTGTAGAACACGACAGGAGAAACTGCAGCCTGCCGAGGTTTTGAAACGAAATAGCAAGAAACACAACTTAAGGTACAGCAACCAAAGAGCATTATTTTTGATATCAAGGAAAAAAATAAATCTGTACTGAGTCAAGCCTTTATTGCTAAACCAGCTTAAATTAAAGCAGGTGGCAAGCTGCTATCCTCTGTAACCAACAAATGCACAAAAATCAGTATCACAAATTATTTCTTAGCATTCCAATTGTAGCAAGCAGGAGATTCAGAAAATTTTCTTTTAATTAAAAACTTTATTTTTCATTACAATTCACAGTTTATACATGGCAAGACGAACCCTTGCCATGTGGACATTCAGAACACTGTGCTGGGGAGACAAGGGTCTTTGTTATAAGAGCATTGCTCAGTGCTGTGTCATGGAACTTCCTTAGTTTTAAAAGCGTACTCTCTGTAAATGTTAATTGACTGATATTTACACTGAATTGACTGAATTTACATATTAACTTATATTTATTAGAAAACAAGCTAAGCATCTGAAAAACATTAACATTCATATCTTGCATGTTATCTAATGGTCAGAGATGCTGTAAGATTTGCCACTTGAATCATGCCCAATCAGCAAAGTCCCATTCCTAAATTTACACAGAGCCTAAATTATTCTTTAAGGCCTGTTCTATTCATTTTATGTACAGCCAGGTTACAATAGACTAACATAAGAAAAAAATGCAAAATTATCCATTCCGTCCTGCATTTCTTCCGAATCTCGCATATACCTACAAGCAAAACAGAAGATACAAAATAAATGTGTTTTCTTAAAACCAATAAAGAAAACCCATAGTCTGGTTTAGATCTGCTTCTCATCAGCCTATCCTGTCTGAACAATCATCAGTATTCAGATTGTGCTATTTATCAGCTCTTCTTCATGCCTGTACTTATATTCAGAGCCATCTCTATTTGAAATGTAGAAAGTCACAGTGATACCAGTTTCAATTGCATTCCCACGTTAGTCACAGCTCCGGCACAGGCAGCCACTGTACAGTGTAACATTCAGGTAAGCACTCCAGCAGGATTCCTGGGTAAAATATCATATGGCATCTGGTGTGATGTGACTTAAGCTAAGAATCCTTTCCATAGAGCAAATAGCTGGCAGAAGTCTTATGTTTATTAAAAATCGCTGTATTTTTCTGCATTGTTTTCTGGATGTGGTTATTAGAATACAGCAATTAAAAGCCTCTACTGCCTCTGCTTAAAATAGTACGTTTTATTTGCTCTTGTCATCTACCAAGTAATTTAGTGATCAATAAGCTGCAGATTTTTTGGTACATCTGACGCAGAGAAAAACAACTGCTGAACACTGCTTGAAAAAAAAAAGACCCAAAAAGGGTCTTCAAATTCTGCAAGTCAGTGTGAACGAGTATCAGCTGGACCTGAGTAAAATAAAATGCTTCTGGGGGACATGTTTGCAACTTTTGAAACTGCAGTGCCTTTAAATTTAGAGCTAAGAACATCATTTGATGATTGTTGAGTTTTGGCATTCATTCATGCTGGTTGGTATCTTCATGACAGACACCTTTAAAACGCCATCGTATCAAGAAGAATGAAAGCTCAAATGAAATACATTTCTCATGCAAAAAAAAAAAAAAAAACCAAAACCAAAACAACAAAAAAATCAACCAAACAAAAACCATACAGGAACTGTAGAGGTTCTGGTTCTTCAAAAGATAAGGCACTGACAAAAATTTCTTAGGTAAAAGGCTGCATAAGAATTTCTTGCCATTTACAAATGTGTTGTAGTCCAGAAATGGTCCATTCCTAGGCTCAGTAAGGTAGACCCTGAAATTTTAAGGACTGATCCCTCAAAGCTACATTGTTACCATAAACAAGTGTGATTCACTCTTGAGGCCATATGGCACGTTAGGAGAAGTGAAAAACAGTCTGGGCAGATAAAGGCAGAAGACATTGCTTGTTCCAGCATCTTTCGATAACAGGAGTGCCATTCATCTTTGTGTCTGAAGAGATGCGATGGTAACTCTGGACTGTAGTTTCTGTGGAACTCATGCACACACATAAAATGCTATTAGCATTGATCATCAACAGGGTGGAGAAAAAAAGGTGTATGGCTAGTCTAAGCCAAGAGCTTCTCAATGACTGGGATCCAAAGTCATGGCTACTTAATGTTCTCAATAACGGCTATCTCTTCTGCTGCACAGTGTGGTGTCAAACCATTCATGTAAATGCTGTCCGTCTTTGTCAGAGCTGGCAAGATGTCCTTCTCACTGGTGAGATGGTTGACTGACAGGGTTCTCTTGCAGGGAGTCAGGTCTTGGTTGTGGTTGACGGCGAGTTCTGCAGAGAGCTTCCTTTTGATAGAGGTAGCCCGCTGGAACTTGTCGTAGATCTCCACACTCAGGCGCCTTCGAGTTTCTTTGAACTCTGCTGTGACGTTGGCTGTCCACTCCGCAGCATGGGCTCTGAATTCCCCTACCTGCAGCAAAAATGGGAGAAGGAAAAAAATAAACAAACAAAAGGAAGCATTATGGGGCCGAGTACTTTAGGCACTGTTTAGGCTCCAGAGCCCAGTCAGAGCGCAATGTGGCTTTGGGCTGTCAAAAAGCTGCTGCTGCTGCCAGCACAGATTTCTTGTTCAGTTGCCATCAATAGAGGAGTCTGCAGCATGAGAAATGTCACACTACTAAGAGTTAAAACCGGTTCCAAAAACACAATAAAAATCTTTTCTGCTAATTTTTCCTTAATTATAGGCAGCCAGCAATGCAGGGAAGCTGCAGAGCCCTGACAGCTGCAGGGTACCCAGCTGGCCAGGGGATGCTGAAATCCCAGCAATCCGGGCTGTGTTCTGTATTGTTACTAGGGTGCAGAGTTATTTATGAGCACTTTTACTGTCTCTGGATAGATCCCTGGGAGACTTGGCAAAGAATTTTCTAAATTTAGACAGAAAAGCTTTTTTAAAGGGCAACGTCAGCTGCTTGTATTCTCTCTTTTCTATGCTTGCTCAAACGTGGCACCAATACAGTGGCTGTTTCAGTCATGTCAGCAACATGTCTGCTTACCACCCCGATTCCCCTGAAATGACACGGTAAAAAGCAGCACGCAGATAGTTGCAGAGTGGGACTTGGAGAGCTGCTACAGATTAGAGCTCAGGGAAGTGCAACCTGCCTGCCAGTCGCCACTGCTGCACGATTTCCATGCGGCATCGGGGGGTATTTCCCCTGCGACACGCACATCTCCAGTCACATCAGCTGCCAGGCGCCAGGTGGTACCACCGCTACCCTTTCACAAATGTATGTAGATCCCCGCTCTCCAGTTCTTGTGCTCTAACTCTCAGTGTCCTTATACCGACAGGCTTTAGAGCTTTATGGTAAAGGCTGATCCACTTTCATTAAAAGCTACCATCATTTTTTAGTCTTTAAGATTTCTTTCCACCATTTTGGTGATTCAGTACTAGGAACGCTAGAGCATTCCATGAGCCCAAGCTCTGAGAGTAGGGCTGAGGAGGGGGAGGAAGACAGCTTCTGGCACAGAATCCCAAATTATACTTATTTTTCCTCAGATATGCATGAGGTAGACAGAACAGCTCACCCAGATAATAGTCCGAGGTGAACTATGGCCTTGTACTTTATAAGATTTTTATATTTTTGCCCTGTACTTCAACCAAACCGCTATTACAATAGCAAATAAGTTCTATAGGTAATTAAAGGAGGCACATTTTGAAGATATCTCATTATAACTGCAAAGGAAATAGATTGTTTCTCTGCAAATCTCTGTTTTGTAGGGAGTTTAAGAGTTGGAAAGTATAGCAAAGAGAAGATGACTGCTGATAAATATAACTCCAAAGCAAAACATTTTAGAAGAATTAACTTAAATTAGTCTAATTGCTACTGCTCAGTCCAGAATTTCAGTCATTGGCAAGCAAGCTCAGACTTGGTGAGCACAGAAACAAAAAAAAAAAAAAACAAAAAAAAAAGACAACAGAGAAATATGGGGGTAAACCTCAGAGAAAAGCAGCCACAGGCTTATTCATGCTTTGCAGTGCAGTGGAAAATAGGAATATAACGAAGGCAGAAAACAATCAGCTCACCCAGGAGTGAAGGAAAACTTTCCCCCTCCAGAAACAAAACAAAAAGATCTCTTTACCCAGGGGTCATTTTATTACATTTGTCTCTGCTTCAGTGAATTACACAGATGACTAATGTGGACCCATTATGTATATTTTCTAAAACAAGGATTATTATCTGTAATACACAGAGGATTCACCCAGCTGAATTATTATTAGTATTTAAATTGTGCAATTAGGATCAGACACACTGCACTTCAGATCTGAAAATAATGAAATCTGCAACGCTGAAACATTTCAGCTGCTACAATATTTTTATCTGTAGTAAACAAGTTATAAAAACATGGTAAGCAGCATCAGTGTACACCCTGGGGCAGCTTTGTCCTTCTCCAAAGCTTTACTAAAGGCAGGCTGCTCAGGTTCTGGAGCGTGCTCTGTCCAGGGGAGCAAAGAGCCGCTATACAGGTTCCTGTTTTACCCTACACATCTGTACCCCTCATCAGCTGTGTAAGCATTTGCCAGACCAGTTATTTTGCTCAGACATACATCCCTGGCATTGCACATGGCCACATTCAAGGGATAGTATCAGACCGGTACCTTTAAAATTGTGTCTTGGCAACCTACTGGAAGCTACAAGCATCCTGAGCTGTTCTCCCCCACCCATCCACCCCCACCGCCTATGTTTGTTAACATTCCTTTTACTAGTAGTTTCAGTTCCCAGTTCTCTCATGTTTTCCCAGAAAATTAAAACACCAGGCCATGCTTCTGACAAAGGCAAGACTATGTAACCCCTAGGACAGGCTCAGAATCCCCTCACTAGCCCACCTCACCACATGGTGGTGATGGACCTGATGCTGCTGTATTTTAACTCATGCATGCAAGTTATTCAGGAGAATTTTTAGATTGCAGTTTTTAGGCCACCTGATGCCTAAATTCTAATTAGATTTGTTTTGGGAAGCAAGTTTATGCAGACAGCTGAAGAACATCATTAAATATGCCTTTGGAGATGTGCTCACATTCCAACTAAGGTGATGTGGAACATGAAGATAGTGGACTCAATTCTATCTAACCATAGACCAGAGCTACGATGCTGTTTTATATTAAAATCATAGAAAAAATTTGAAAAAATGCAGTGCTATTGCTAAGCAGAATTGAAATGTATTAGTAGTAAAATAGAGGTAACTGGCACAGCATGAGAAACTAGAGGTTCAGTGCTGTGTGAACTATGCGTGCCCCAAATTACTGCTTTCAGCCCCCAGCTTTTGTGTGAACCAAATGCACTCAAAAAAATGTTATTTCTTCAGAATAAAATTCTCAATTCCAGACCACTCATGGACTCAAGCACAAAAGAGTATAGGAAAAGCGCAGTTTTTAACTACCAGTGTACACAAGCAACTTGCTCTTAGAATTTGATCCCTCCTTTATCCATAAGGTCATTTCTGTATATGCTCAGGTTCTTTCTGTCCTTAGGGTATGACATTTTATCATACTGCATTACAAATCCTCTTCATCGGGGGGCTGACAGCCACAAAACGTCTTATGCAAAGTGATTGAAATGCCAGTTGCCTATACTGCTCAAAGAAACACCAAAAATTTAATGTACCTACCTAGCATAACAATTATTTACTTCTCTCCAATTCTCTTGCCTCATTACAGCACACAGCCCTGTAGACTCTGCAGCTGTCATAGTCGGGGGCAATGTGACATGAGGACAAGGCCTCAGTCACAGAAATTTTTGACATTTAAGTACTTTACATAAGGCCAAACGACACTAAATACTTCAGAAGTAACAGGAAAAACATGTCACAGTGATAGCACCTGACTCAACCGTACGATACACAGCACTAATCTGGTGATGCTGCTCAATTCTAACCTTCGTGGAATAGAAATGCCATCAGTAACAGGACACAGTCCCTAGCCCAGCTCCAGGATTGACTTCCTCTGCATCAAAATCCAAATTAGACTGCAAGGCGTCAGACATATTTCACAAGGAGCATCAACTCTAACGTATTAACATTGTACTTTGAATGTCAACAGCTAGTAACTTTTCTAGGTATTTATGAAGCAATACCCTACTACTGCCTTATGGGTCCAGGCAATACAGGTCTCCGTGACATATTCTCAAGAAATATGGTGATGGTAACACAACTAAATATTCCACACACCACCCTTCACCACAAAAAACTAGATACTCTTCTATCAAATAAACAGTGTTGACTCATTTCCTTGCCTTTGCCCATACCAGGCTGCCTGGCCTCCAAGCTACCACTGCAGATGGGCCTGTATATCCCATACATCCTGCATCATATCTGACAGCCCCATGGGGATGTCTCAAACACCATGGGTCATCTCCAGTAGCATCTCTAAATGTCTATGTTAAGGTGTCTCTACCTACCTGTGGTGGAAATGTCATATCTACTCTATTGGGATATAATGAGGAATAGCCTCAACAATTCTAAAGTGTGTTTACATATTCCTGCTAAACTTCAGATTTTTGGGGGGGTTGTCTGTTTGCTTTTAACTATACATCAAAGAAATAAGTCATGAACTTCCCGAGTGACCAGTTCCCAGGCTGGGCACATATGTTCTCACCAAAGTAATTTAAACACAGACATACTGAATTTGACAGAACTAGGAAAAACGGTGGACATTAAGCAACCATTCCTTCACGTACTCCTGCCAAAACCCATCTAAATGAATAATGACCTAAAAGTGGCTCTCAGCCAATATCACTGATGAGACCCAAACTCTCTACTCATTTTCATCACCAGCATGTTTTAGCTTTCTCACTGTCTAGCTGAGCTCTGTGCTTGGACAGAGGCCAACAGCATAACACAGAATATACATATGTCCAAGGGATGCTACTGTTAAAAAAAAAAAAAACCCAACCAAACAACATCTGAAGAGACTGAAGCACCTGCTTCATTCTTCAGAACATTTATTCTAATTCCTCATGCTTGTCAGGAGTTTGGGGATCTTTCTGGATGCTCCGCTTACAACAGATATCCAAATAATTATACAAACAAAACTGCCCACCATCCAAGATGACCACTCATCCTGTTAAGTGTCATCTGGACAGCATAAGCCATAATCTTTACGTGAGTAATCTGTACTTTGAATTAAGCCACATCTGTGGTCTAACAGAAAAAAACCCCACAAGCCTAATTAAGGGCATCCTTAAACCAAAATAAGTAGACACTTGCCTAAATTAACTTTGCTTAGTTTTTCTCCTCTCTCTTAGGGAGGTTCTTGGAAAAAACTGAAACATTACAGTATAACCAGTTAATCTACTTATCAAATTGGAAGAAAGGTATCCTGCTTGGACAGAACTCAGATACACGACATGAAAGTTATGATATACTTGGGATGAGCTAAGCCACTAAGTACCAAACAAGAAAAAAAATCAGCATTATATATACTATGCAAGCAAATGAAAAAATATATTTCTAAATAATGTGTTTAGCTTCCTCTTTCATAGCTGTACTTTATGGTGCTTCCCTTTGGCATACAGGACTCATATATTTTACAATGGCCATGTTAGTGCAAGCCAAAAAAATGAATTAAAGAGCTAGTAGGTGAGCTGGAGATATCCATCTGACTGCATTTTAGGAGGGGGAAATGGCCTTCCTTACAAATATTCTTAACGCTCTAGAAGTTCCTCAGTATATAATTGCTAACATTTATCCCTAATGCATTCTCCAGAGTTTTGCAGCTTCATTTTTGTCTCTCCATAGTACTTTTTCTGTTACTTAAAAATAAAAGATCTAATTACCCTCTCCATAATATGCTACTCAGGGACAAATCTAGAAAGAGCATGTACATGTCACATTATCCAAGCAGCAGAGTACAGCACATAACATTTTGTCTTAGCTTTCAAGAAACTCATCCAGCATTTGCAGAAATCATTCTTAAAGTCCCACTTAAAAATTGAAATGGAAGAAAAAAAAATAATGTAGGTACAAAGAGGGCTGATCGGTTTAACGATGCAGCTGCTGTGCGGGTTGATTCCCTGCATGGGTAGGAAGTTTGTCTATCTGCCATCTCACTTGCCTGCAGCTCTGGGCAAGCACACACCACCTCTTCCCACCTGAGCTACTGCTGGCCGCGACTCTGTGTTCACTGCATCAGTTGTCCATAGGCTAAAGAAGACTGGAGGGCAGGAGAGAGAGACCAGTCTCACAGATATTTTTATTGAAGCCTGTGCATTTCTTGTACATTCAGTCTTATTTACAGTTCAACACAAATTCCTATCCCAATGATCTGGCTTTTAGTATTTCTGTAATTATATCATTATTGGTAAGTACCCAAACCCCATCGTACTATAATCTGTGGGCAGGTACTGAGAAGACTGTGCTGTACTTGTCTTTGAAGGTAAACAGTACAAAATGCAACACAGAAATACCACAGGCAATAATGAGACACCTATGCTGAGCTTTCCCAGGTTGTTTAACCACTATCTTCTATTCCTTCATTCTGTCAGGACTTCAGGTCTGTAGCTGAGAACTCTTCTACACCAGGTCTTAAAGCTACCAGAATTTAATTTCAAAGTGACTGGCACAAATGAAGCACTAAGTGATCGATGTTTTGGTTCCCCTGGCTGGTATACATGTTCCTCTGTTTTTCAGGCAAATATTACAGGGCACAACATTCTATTTTGTGAAATTGCCATCTTCTGGAGCAACAGACAGTTGTATTTTTGTAGTCATGGTGGTCAGAAATGTTTTGGGAACAATGCTCTCCCACTGGAAATGGGATTATTCAGTCCCATAATAAGCAGTGTTTGTGAGTTCATTCTGGTGAGCAATGATTGTTTGGTTTCACCCACATAACTTCCATAAGCACATCTGATGCCTTGGATGAAATAAGCTATATTCTCCAATGGGAATGCAGAGAGTCCATGAATTTTGATTATCTTTTTGTGGAGGAACATCTATGGTGGCAGCTGTGGGAATATGTTTTGAGGAGATGTGACAGATGGCAGATGCAGAAATGGCCCTTCTGCTCTATCATGGTCTGATTCAACAAAATAAAAACAGGTAGCCTACAAAATAAAAAAAATCATGTCTACAAAAACAGAACCAGATATACTAACAGTCACCACAATTATTTTGTTTTACCTTTTTTTCCAGAAATATGAACACTCCTAAGTTAGGTATCTCCTCAGAACTATTACTGAATATCGCCCATCAGACAATCTTGGCATAGAGCTGCACGTGTGTCTCTCAACACAGTACACAAGTTATTGGCCTGATTATCTCAGTCCCTAATGGTCTGCTTGCTTAACTTCCAAAGAAAAAAAAAACCCAGATGCTGGCTTTTCCTATCAAAATAAGCTTTTCTGTTTAGTGGTTTCACCTACCTCAGAGAGCCATCCAACCCCTCTTTCAACCTGGTAAGAGCGAATGACATCCACCTGTATCAACCACAAGAAACTATTTAGGTGTACTTAAAGCTCCACCAGCTGAACGTAAGGTGATTCAGGAGAACAGCATGTATTCTCTGTCTGCACTCCACAGCCAACGTCTCTGCTGCAGCAGAAATAGCAAACCTTTTAAAAATTACACTAGAAGCATAATGAAACCCAAGCCACAAGCAGCTGAAAGACTATCTCCACTTTCTCCCCCAGGAAAGAGGCAATGACTGTTTCAAACTCAGTGGACTTCTGTAGCTTATAAAGATATGCTAAAGAACACATAACCAAAAAAAAAAAAAAAAAGCTTTTAATTTTGACTTGGTACTGAGTAAGGAAAGGCTGTTGTAACTAAATGGTCAAATTCCAGTAAAAACGGTTTATTTTTTATCTTTCTGATGTCAATATCTGGAGTGATATTTATGTGAAACATTAAAGCTCTGTTGTAGTTGTTCATTGCTAACTACTATTACAACGGCATTCACCCCTTGTAAAGGAAAGCATTCCACAGTTTCTTCAGTCCTTTTTATCCGTGACTGCAAAGCAGTTTCCTCACTGTCAACTCAACTTCTTGAAGATGCAAAGGTATTCTGCTGAACTGGCTTTGTCTGGGGATTCTTCCAAAAGACAGCTATAAAATGCATACACACTCAGTATTACTAACATGTTTTGGCATCTTTTCCTAACAATATCCAAGCACTGAGATTAGCTAAAAAAAAAAAAAATAATAAAGTTTTCAGGAATGTTAATCATGAAGATGTGGGCTGAACAGATTCCAGATTAAATATCACTCTGTCAATAGAGTTAAATCACAAATAAATCTGTCACAGTAACCTAAAGGAATGATTACATCTTGTCTCCAAAAAAATCAAGATTGCCTAATGTAAACCATGATAATGTACATCCAGGAGTCTTCATGGGTAATTAACTCCAAGAAACAGCACTGCTATAACTGCACTCTCTTTAATCAATTTATCTTATTATGAAGTATAAGTCACTTGCTCCAGCTTTATTTTTGCAGATTCAATAGCTCTTGCCATCACTGCCTGGTTGCAGCTCACACTGGAGACATTTCCGTCTCCCCTGACCCATCCAGTTGGCACGGTGAGGCCAGGGGAGCACTGTGGGCAAGCAGGGCCAGGGGCTGGCAAGCAAAGTGCCAACAATGCCCCCCTGCCCCTGGCAGGCACAGCCTGCTGTGCTGTTCATGGAAATATGTTCAGATAGCACATCTCTTGTAATCAGCACCACACAGCATCACTTCAGGCCCTGGTACTTAATACACAGTAACAAAACAGCCACCTCTAAAGGGCTTCAATATGCCCAGCTAAGAGGCACGATATAAACAATATAAATCACAGCCAAATGGTAACAGTGTAGATACTAGTTTTGTGTGTGTGTGTGTGTGTTGAATCTGAAGTTAAGCAGGGCATCACGTGTCCAAAGTACGTTATGAGGGCAGACATCTCACAAAAATGTCAAAAACCATCAGCAGATCGGTTTTCCCCGGACTCTCAGGACAACATGTTCTTTCATATTCGTTACTGCACATAGTATTACAGTGTACTTGTATGAGTGATCAATACTGAAACTGAGTATTACAGACTGTTGCTAGGGCAGGACTGAACACCACCAGGATGACATAATCTCTTGAGAAGGGAAAAGATCAAATTGTTTTCAAAACCTTGCGAGCCATTTCTACCTTCTCCTTACACCAATACTGCTCTTCATACATCTCCAAGACACAGAGACATTATGGAGGGGGGCCCATACTCGCATCTTTCATCTTTGGGGTGGTTTTTGTCCTGTTGCTAGTCCAATTTGACATGAGACCCATGGCTTTATTTACTGTAGAAAGATTTTCTAGTTTTCCCCATCTCACAGAAATTATTAGTAACAGTCACCTTTTTGAATGTGGCTATTTGTTCTCAAATACACTTTTCTGTACATCTTGGATGGACTGGAAAAAACCCTTAATGCTAGGAAGGCTTCTCTTCGGATGGCTCATTTGCCATTTTCATAGTTCTCTGCAGTTTCTTTCCAAAGTTGAGACCACAGATCTAGGGACTGTTTTCTGGCAATATAACTTTTTTTTTCTTAAAACAGCGAGAGCCAGGTAAAGAGCTCACCGCCGCTGAAAGAACCCCCTCCTCTGTCGTGTACCCCCACTGAACAGCCTCAGAGGGGGTTCTTGCCTGGTATGCCAGTTCAACTCACTAGGACCTTGCAAAACTGTTTCTCATGTAAGCCCACTCATTTTTTCATCTTTTCATGCATACAGCCTTCATTTAGGGTCTGTCCTTTGGGAGAGGAGTGATGGGTTCAGGTTCTCTTTAGGCTGGGACCCTAAGCCTAAAATAAAAAAAAAGCTGGGTGAGCACCTTTAGCCTGACGCTGGTAAAATGAAAAGCCAACAAGTATTATAGGGAGTGCGATAGTCCCCATGGCATCATCATGACAAGCCTAATTCTGTTTTGACAGATAAGAGTGACAGCTCTGTCACTGGTGCCAAGAAGATTAAACTGCATGATGATTCAGATGAGTCAAGTTTGTTTAATTTGTTTATAAATATCAAAGATTACAATTGCCTCTTGAATGTGTTATTTCTCATAAAATTTTAGGCTTGGTCTTTAAAGCTGAATCCCTACTGTGCAATTCAAAAGACAGACACCCAGCATGAAAAATCACTTGTCCAAACTGAGCTGAAGTCCAATGAGTCAGTCATCTGGATTCTTGATATACAGTGAAGAGAACAGGCTCTTCCAGGATGCAATCTTAACAAATTCAAGTGGGTCATGCTAGAAATACTAATTTCTATCCAGTAACTATAAAGGGAATGTTGACGACTAGGTCAGATGTTGCTGTCTACACTGGAGATGAATCCCACCTTCATTGACTTGAACAGAGCCTGGACTAGAGCTTAGAGAGAATATCATGAGGCCAAGGGACATAAGCACTTAATTTAAAAAAAAATAAATTGGAAATTTATAGCCCAAATCACTGAGGTTCTTGCTTGGGTAAGCATTTTTGCTAGAAACACTGAAATTCAGAAGCTGCTGCACACTGAAAAAAATATGACTAGGAAAAAAATTCCTGCTGAAATTTCACCTTTCAAAGAGACTAAAATCAGAAGACTTTAAAAGTGCTCTGAGTAATCAGAGTATAGAGAATAATGAAGAGGAGGGAGTTTAAGGCAAGCTAGTACAGCTGAAGCTGAACTTCAGAGACAGATCGCCTACTTAAGATTACAGCACACAGCATGTTCCAGTGACTTTCTGACACTTCATCTATCTTACTGTATGAACTGCTTCCAGCAGCAGATCTATCCTTCCAAAACTCCTACTTCTGTCTCTACTTGTCTTTCACTTCCCTCCCCATTTGATGCGTTCAAAGTTCTCAAGAGTATTTCAGGAGACAAAAGCCATCTGAGCAACTGACAGACATTCTGGTTACCTGGAATTTAGTATCAAAATAGAGCATTACTGTGGATCAGTGCATATCTGACCAGATATTTTTGTCTCCGTTACACTTGCATATGGCAAACATTCCTGGTAGTATCCTGAAAAAAACCCGATGTTTTGTTTCGTTGAAACAGTGAAATGCATTATTACTGCAAAGTCTTATGTAAACTCCTTTTAAGAACAACACAACTGCATTAAGAAAAATGTGAACAGGAAGGTAGATATTAGGTGATATTCATTATCAGCATGCCCACTTCCTGGAATATGGAAGTTTCCATCCACAATATACACCCTACATATGCTACAATAAACTTTTTTTTTTACTATAGGCTACAGGAAAAGACCAAAAGATTATTACAGTTGCCTATCAAAAGGGATATCAAATATTTAGGCTGATATACAGCTTTGGTTGTTGAGGGGAAGTAAAAAGAAGGGCATTTCGATACTTGCAACCTCTGTCCTCATCCCAAACACTGGCACAATTCACTAGACTTGGCTGCTAGCAGCCCTCAGACTGCTGAAACCAACACAACCGAGCACTACTGAAGGCTCTGCTCTCTCCTGTATCTAAAACATGGTAGGTTACTACTATTTTTTTTGTGAAAGGTATGATAAAAATCCTAAACAAAATCTTTTTTTATTTGTAGGTGTTGATACCCATAGTGAGTGGAGTCCTGTGAAGGAAGATTTTCAGTTTTATATTTCCTAGAAAATATATTAAACTGTTTCAGTTTTCAGATTGCATTAATTATGATCCTATGGATTTTCCCATAGCCTCTGTCTTTCAGTAGATTTCAGTAGCTAACATTGTTTCTAATTTCAAAGGCTAACTTTAGGTGTAATAAGATGTTTTCCCAAGGACTGTAAGAATGTTTCCTTAAAAGACAGTTAAAAAAACATACTTAGAACTAGGATTTTCCATTGCGCTCTTTTCTACTATTTGTAGTAGTATTATTGTAGCTCCAGAGATGTTCCTCTGATATAATCTGCATCCATAGACGCTGGAACAGAGCATCGTAAATTTAGGTTTAACTGAAAAAACAGATGAGAACTTCAGTCTCCTCTGGCTTCTGCTGGCATAGAGGAGACTTGATGACTACATTTCCACTAGACTTCCTTAGCTTCTTCACTCAAATTTTCCTAGGCAGATAATAAGGATGAGCTAAGAGCAGCAGTTTTATCATAAAATTCTACCTGTAAAGAGAATATTTGTGCAATGCTTCTGCTCAAACACAGCCAATCTTACAACAAAATGCAATCAACATATTTATAATCATTTTCTTCCTACAGAGTATCATTAGGATAGAATACAGAAATAAATTTTCATGGTTTTTAACTAGTACATCTATGCCATAATTCAGTTCTCAAACAGGTCTCTGTCACTTTTAAGAGTGTTACATTTTTAAACTGCTAAAACATTTTCTTTCTGTCATGAATTCTCAGACATGCCTGAGCAATGGGCTAAGAAGGGGAGAGGGGGGAGATTTCTGAACATCAGAGATATGATTAATTGAACAAATGGTATCAATTATGTCATGTCTGTCTTTAACCTAATACCGAAGACATTTGTATACAGCAAAATCCCGAATACCTGCATCAGCCAAGAGAATTTGGCTATATCTTAAGAATGAGGTTTTCCTTTCTTAGACAAAATGAATATCCTTGTTTAGGCTACAAAGGTGAGAAAGAATGGAAAGATGAAATAGGGCATACATTCCTGGTGCCTGAGAAAAGAAAGGTTGGCATAGCACCGTGCTGTATAACCTGGCAAATGGAGTTATACTTTATAAAAATAGGGATGTATTTAAAGTTTTAAAGGAATCCATGAATTTGTCCAATTTGTGTTTCTTTAAACCTTTTCCAGAGTTAGTCTATACTGAACTAGCTTCAGTATAAAACAAAAACAGATATTACAAAATTCAAACCTTCTTAATATATTATCATCATTATAATAATATGGATAACGAGACACTAAGCAAGATTAAACCCCCAGTGTGCTATGTACAATTGTATACTCAAGACAGTAAGACCTCTGGATAAGATGCTGTCTAGATAAGAGAGGAGTATCAGAAAAGTGAATTAATGACAAGATTAATTCTAGGAAGTAGTGTGAAGAGCTCAACTGTGTCACCAGTGTCTGAGGAAATGCAGCAAAACCAAGCCTGAACAAGGTATTTTTGCATAGGCCCAAGCCATAGTGTCTCAGCCATATCATGTTTTCCCAAGAATCCAGAAACAAGTAACCCAGGAAAATTAAATGTAGCTCAATAAATGCTCCAAGTTGAGAACAGTGAGACCATAGGAGAGCGTACAGGGGAAACATCACACATGCCTGCCCAGCCCCTGCTTTTTCCTGGTGCAGAGGGAAAAATAGGCTCGACCAACCTAATTCTGAAGTTCAGAATAATGAAGAAAAAACATGCAGGTTAATGGCATTTGAAGTGATCTGTTGGTTTCACTGAAACCAATGTAAATTGTGCAGGTTAGGTGTTAAGGAAACCCTCTGTGCTTTTCCAGAAAATAAAATGGGGATCCTGCAAACGGGAACATTTGTATGATAGCTACCTGATGCTCCATATCTGTGAAGGACACTAGTGAAGCTCGCTGTGTAAGGGAAGTTATAAATATCCTTTCAAATTTACAGCACAGGGAGAAGATGATACTCTTTAAACTGATCAAATTAAACATTGTCCTCTGCTTCAGAGCTAAATGTTTACGAAATGCCTGGTAAAAGTGTACTTACAACAGACCTGCCGCAATGCCACAAAACAAGCACAGCAAGGGCAATGAAAAAGAGTTGCCCACGCTACACGCCTTGCAAAGCAGGCTGAATCCTGCCCCGGTGCCCAGCTCACACCCTCCCACCTGCTGTCACCGTCACTGCTGCCCGCCGGTCAGAAGGCGGCGGAGACCCCCCAGGGTCCGTAGGGGTAAGCTACCCTCTACAGCAAGGTCTTTGGGAACTCAAGGATTGCCAGGATTACATCCAGGCATCGATGCTGTGCCCTGCAGCTAGGAAAACAACTCAGAACAGTGTAAGTAGTAGGCCACTGCACAGTAACCAACGTATTCATTCCATCAAAAAGAAAATAAGAGTTTTTGTATTTGAGTAACAGAAATGAACTGATGCATGCAGAGGAACTGAGGTTAAGTTAGAGGGAAATAATACGTTGCTTAAAACAAAATTAATTTATTTCTCAAACTGCTAGCAAAACCTGAACCATGGTAGCTGCAATCAAAGGGAGTTTTATTTATCCTCTAACATTTTCAAAACCAGGACAGTTTTTTAAACGGCAATTTAAAGTAAAATATTGTAGCATCACTGGAAAGATAAATACACATTTAGAAGTAAGAATATATTTGAACTGAACACAACACACCTGACTACAAATAATTAGGCAGGCTGCTAGAGATATTATGGTAAAATACACCCAGGCATGTTTAAAAAGTTCATTCCAATACCTTGCACAATATGAAAGATTAATTCTCTTGCCACTATAAAAAGATCAACCCTCTCTTGAATAAAACTATTTAGTCATTTAGTATTTTTCTTTACATACCTGCATCCCATATAGAAACAATCAAAGCAGAATGGTTTTTGCCTCGAAAATCAAGGACTATATTCTACTGTCTAGAATAATCCTGTGAGAGATTTTTTTTTCCCCCCCATAAGTCAGGTGCAATCGTGCACATACACTTAATTTAATAATACATTTAAAGTAATTTTATATGCAGCCATGTAAAAATCACTGTGTTTGACTAGACTGCTACAATTTTTGCTGCAGTTTGAGCTGCAGCATATACTTCATACATAAGCAGCTCCGACCTAGGCCCTAAGAGCAAAAGCAGCTAGTAGCTTAGCTGACTTCTAACCAAAGTTTTTTAAAAGTATTATTTCTTCCTCTTTCAAAACGCTCTTACCTCTTCCTTCGTCTTTTTTGATATGACTCTCAGCCAGTCTCCAATCATGCTGAGGACAGCTGCAAAGTAAGCAAGCCCAACAAGGATCCAGAACCACACCACTGGCTTATAAAAATCTAGGTACTCAATATCTGATCCCCCTGAAAAACAATACAGTTAAAATTAAAGCAGATTTAATAGTTATAGATGCAAACCTAATTTTAAATTAATTCTTTTCCTAAAAACAAACAAACAAAAAAAAATCAGGTATATTTCTTACAACTTCTATCTTCTTACCCATGCAAGCATTCATAGCAAAACATTTTGTTGATTTTGAATAAACGATGATTTAAATTCATCCACTCTTGAAAACACAGTTTAGAGTATGCAAGTTTTTAGACAGCGACTGCCAGTCATTTGTAATAATTAAAAAATGAACACAAACTGATTCAGCTTCTGAATACAACGTTATTTAAGGTAGAGGTCATTGGGGACAGCATGAATGAAAGGACTTCCCACCTGTTCCAAATAACAACGCTGTACTAAATCTTACATATTGCTCTAGAATACATAATGTGTTCATACCCTGAGAAATCTGATTCTGCAAGGACTCTGAAACACATCTCAATACTTACATGAATCCTTTAACCCTAGTGAGAAACGGCACCTGCATTAACAAGCATCCCTGTTGGGTAGGCAAGCAGCAGCATCTCCACTTTGCAGAGGAGGAAACCAGGGTGCAGGGACATGAGCTGAACTGACCATACTCACAAAAAGGTGAATAAAATAGATGTGAGCTGGAGGCACCTGTTTTGAATCCCACTGCCATAAGCACCGGTCACTTCCTTCCGGTGTTAAAGTAAAAAAGGGTAAGTTTCAGCGACGTCTGTAACTGAGCTTTGCGGTACAGCAAAGCTATAGAGAACAGATGCCGCATTTCCATGCAAGAAGGTTATGCTCGTCCGGAGCTTTTGACAACACAGAATAACTCACTTTCACATCTCACAGTACAATAAAACAGAAGCCTTAAACTTCCAATTCAGCTTTATAACGACAAATAAAATCAGGATCCTAGTTTGGGTTCCTGCAAGTAGAAGTTTGGTGGGCATCTTATGCCCACAGCTGACGATACTCTACAGTAAAACCTCTTCAGGCGCACTGAAGTAGCCTGTACGGGTACGTAATATGTTGTTTTCTGTATCTGCATCCTGTACTGAAATTGTCAAAGGAAAATTGCCCCAAAATATCAAGCACCTTGTTAAAGTAACAAGATTAACTTTCATGAAGAATAATGTTTTTTCCTAGCTGTTATCATCTGATCGTCATAGGGACTACATGCAAACAACAAATAATTTTACTGATGGTATGACATTTTAACGATGGTTACTTTGTATGGATGGAAGCCCTCAGACAGAAATTTTATTATGCCCATTTCAATAAGCCTTCTCATCAATAAAAATCCATTGAGCTGTAGTGGTTTATTCAATTACCCAAGAGATGAATCCACATTGCAGAGAAGGATATATTTTGACACCCGCACAGCCACAAGTAAGGGAGAAGACAGGGCTGTCTGGAACAAAAGACAGCCAACCACCAAAGGGTTGAGTGTGCCACAGTCCAAGAGAAATAAAATATCAGAAATGAAGCAACTTGTTAATATCATCCAGTAAAACAGGATTTTAGGGATGATTTGCCCAAAATTTGTTGTCATTCAAAAGACAGTTGACTACCACCATGCTTTTGCTCTAGCAATGAACCACACTTGGTGGTTCACCTTCTTTTCTAGCTGTTCCTACAATGCACAAGGAAGTATACTCAGCGGGTTTCTAATTATTGGTGTGTTAAGTTTACAAACTGAAACCTTAGCTCTGCAGGGAGCATTTCCTTCACAGTTTATACCCGATTTACCTTGTTTACAGAAAGGTTAATTACCAGGGCAGGAGTTAGGACACATTCATATTCAGTCAAGAGTTTTCTTTACTGTCTGGCCAGGAGATGGCTCCATCTAGCCATGCCCAAAGGAGTTCAGTTTTCCTGAAGTTAGAAAGGGTCAACAACCCTCTAGGAAAAGGCTTAACAGCTCAAATCTTTATTAGCTGTTGAGTGTCCGAATTTCAAGGACTCCTCGGGTGAGGTCTCAATTTAGTGCAATACCAAGAGGAGAGACATACCCAAGGATGTTTTGTCCTCAGATAACTGCCTCCTATGATGCTTAAACATCATGGAGCACTATAATGCAGTTACCCAGGAATGCCGTGAAATAGGATTTCACTGGTAAGAAAGCATGATCAGAAGTCAACTGTACTGAATTTAAAGTAAATGGAATTCATTAACTACTGATTTACAATTCACATAAATGGGTATGAATGTATACAGGTAAATGTATTTGAACTGAAGCATATGAGATTTCATCTAATGATTTTACAGGTAACATTGTAAAAAGCATATTAACCGATACATCTGCATGGGGGTTTTATACCGTAATTTTTACTTGTTAATGCTATCTTGGTTTTGCAGAGAGATTTTATATAGCCCTCTAGAAAGTAAAATGCTGAGAAGGGAGAAGCTGAACTTTGTTGTTTGTTTGGCAAAACCGATTTTGTGGGCTAAGGGACAAATGGCACGCACTCACTCTTTAACTAGAGGTGTCACTGCCATAATCTTTAACTAAGAGCAGCCACAGTTGATGGGCAAGATGCAAAGATTCAACCCAAAGTCTCTCGAAATCTATGAGAAATCAAAGACTTTTTCCATCCATCTTCATCACAGGCTACTGTATTGCTGATTGCTGCTGCCACCATTCTTACATGTGCCAAGCAACTTTTAAATTATTTGGGATTTTCAACACTTTGGAAGTTTTATGGCCCAAACACATATTCCTTACTGAGATGAAAAGCTCTGTGTTTTAGTGAAGGGTGGCATTAGAGAAGATTTCAGGGGCACATTAGGACAGATTCTGGTTCTCCTGGATCAGGTTTTCAAATATATGCATTTTTTAATTATTTACAAAAAACAAGTATATTAAGTAAATAATTTTCTTCATTGTTGCCACACTTTTCCCCACTCTTTCTACAGCTAACTGACTTGAAATAGAAACATGCAATTATTTCTGTAAAGCTGTCTGGTTTTGTTTGCATTTTTGCTTCAAATGTAGAAGCAGAGAATAGAAAGTGCTACTGGCATAAAGCATCTTAATTCCATACCAGCACAAATTTCTGGATGATTCACAAGTTGGCCCTCCAATCCAGGAAAAGTTTTTTGGTTTGTTGTTGTTGGGTTTTTTTGGTTGGCTTTTTTTTTTTTTTTTTTAATATTAACAGTACAAATGATTCTGGGTATAGGAATGATTAAATCCAAATGCAGTTTCAATTGCAGGATAACGAGTAGCTGTCCAGCATCCCCATCACTACAAACCCGGCCAACAGGCTTCATCCAGAGACATCACTCACCCCGCTCCAAAGAAATATGGAGGTTCAGCCCTGCACCTTGGAAAGAATTACCTGAGGGCTGCAAACAGGGACAGAGGAAGGCTAGCTTACGTGAAGACATGGAAAAGCAGCATGCTCGGGACAAGCTTGCATCACAGTGTTTGCGAGAGAGAATATAAGTAGGCCATACAGTTACTTGGTGCCGCTCAGCGGAAAAAGAGCTACTTCAGAGTACAAAGTGCAGCTATAAAAACCACTCCTTACACGCTCTCCTATACTAAATCGAGCAAGACACGGCACGCTGGCTTAAGCTTAAAGTGAGCTGCGTGGTTCGCACTAGACAGCTGCTATTATGGACGTGAAGTCCTGAGGTGGCAAAGAGCACTTGCAAATGCCAAAAAAAAAAAAAGACACAAAGCCTGTGGGAGAGCACACAGCTCTCTTACAGGATGCTTGACACATGCCTCTTGCTCAGCATAACAGCCATTTCTTTCCGTAGAGGTCATTCTGCCAGGTAGGTAATATCACACAGTGACAGATCAGCTACAACAGCGAGGGCTGCAATGGCCAGGTGAAGCGTTCCAGTTCTGTGACATTAAATGAGACTAAAATATCTCAGTATTCTACAAATTGGGTCTCAGGCAAAGCAGTACAGCACAGACCCAGATATTTGCATTACAGTGTCAATACACCAAATTCAATTACAGACCAAAACAGTAAGCGATAAGCTAAAAATCAGAGCTCAAACAAGGGCGGGGGACGACACCCAACAAAACCCAAGAGACTTAGAATACATAATTTTTAAAGCGAGACATGCAAAATTCTGTGGTCTATTGAATTGGACTGATTGCAGCATAACCTTCTATCATCATTATGCCCCACTGTATATCAGACTACTGACGTGCTACTTATATTTCTGACTTCTACTTAATTCAGTCAAGTTTTGGACATTTCATCTAATTCATATTTGAAATTTGTTAGATTAACTCCCTTTGGGGGGTATAGTCAAATATTTGTACTGCATTGCAGTTAAAGGATTTATCTGCACATGTGAACAATATATTTTTGTATTATACAGATATATACACACACACCCCTCTGCTAACTTTAGTACCCAATAATATCTGTCATTATACCACAAAACAACACATGTGACATTAAAAGTTCTCTTCTCTTTCACAGAATATTCATAACGTTGGCTGGATTTTCTTCTGTCATATTAAAGTCAATGTTTCTCTTGAAAGCAAGAGAAGGGTTGTTTGACTAGGTCCTGATTGTCATAAGATAATGCAGGCTGTAGTACAGTTTCTTCATTTTTTAGCAAAAAGCTACAACAAACTTCCTTCAATTACAAAAAATTGCCTATTTCCCTACAAAAATAATAATAAAAACCCAATCCTTCCAAAAGTTAGAAAAACCCAAACAAACCATTTCATAAGACATAAGTTTGTTTTTTGGAATACCATTAATATATTTTCTTGAACATGCACTACAAGGGCTCTTCATCTTTCCTCTCCTTGCATCCACCTTGAGTGATCGGTCTTTTATGTTTGCCTTAAGGCTTCTCTTGCTGGTAGAAACTGCATCTGAAATTTCCACAGGCTCCAAATAGCAACCCAGATTCTGAGTACAAAAGGGAATGTTTTGGCATTCTAGTTTCTGGGAACAGAGTACTTGATCTCCAGTACAAATGAGAAGAAACTTGTAAAAAAACTCTGCAGAACTTTATCAGAATTTCTAATATGACAGCCTGCACTACAGCCCGTAACACCATTATGTTCCTGAATACCATGTTCTGCTGGCTCCCTTTTGGTACAGCTATTCAGAAACACTCTCTCCTTTACCTCCTAAAAGTTCTTCAGGGCTTCTCTTCAGCTTTTACCTGCAGTGGTGCCGGAAAGCAGCAAGTTCCACATTAGTGAAAAGTGACAGATATTGCAAGAAACTCTTCTTGTAACCAATACCCATTATTACTACCCTAAAATTTGTATGTAGGGCTTGCAGACATGTATTTTTCCTCTAGGATGACAGCTCCCAGAAAAAAAATTTACCAGAATATTTGGAATTTTAAAAATATTTAAGAATTTTGGATTTTTGAGATAACTTTATGAACAAAAACTGACACAGAATCATGAAATATCCCATGGAACTCTAACATGCTACAAGAATTGCAAATGTTATTTCTATTGCTAAAAGAGTTCACTGCACTATAATTGCAAATCAGAGTATCACTGCCCACCACTCTGCTTTAGATTTTATCTTCTTCCACTTAGAATTATAGTAATTTGCACTCTAAGTGTTATTTAAGAAACATGCCTTTCTGGCCAGGGGAAAAAAAATAATCACAAAAAGGAATAAATTAATACCAGCATGAGGTTTTTTTCCAAATGCACAGCCATCTAGACACTAAGTGGACTGAAACGCCACTCTGCCTGCTGCATGCCTCATTGGCGGACCAGAGCCATGAATGCCATGCTCGAGCCACAACATCAGACGCAACACCCATATTCTGTCACGACAACCTCCCCTACAGCCTTACACAGCATTACGTGCCTTAACTCTACCGGCTTGTTCTACCTCTCTTTGTGGCGCTCAGCTTCTAAAACTCTCCTAAACTGCAAGGAGAAAGCATTCTAGATGAAGCCTACCACAAAAATATCAACAGCCCTTAGTGTCTGCATGATAGTTATGACTTACCTAAAAGAAAAACAAGCAAACAAAAAAAAAAACCAAAAACAATTTACTAATTTGTTAGCACATAAAAGACCCTGCATAATCCCTCAAAATTAATACAGCAGCCTAGCCCTCACCTCAAGACAAATTTTATCAGCTCTGTTGAAAACTTGCAACATCAGTTTTCTTCAGATAGCTTAGTATTTACGCACAGTGATGACTGTAAGCTTCCACAATGCAAAGCACAGCCAATGAATACCTTAAATAAAAAAATAATCTGAAAAATAGTTAACTAATTAATTATGTATTGGAATGACAGGAAAACAAATAGACCTTTTTGAAAAAAATACTCAAATTATGGCAGATGACTTGAAGGATGTCAGTCCACACAAAAATGATAATATTTGTCAACTTCATCTCTGACAAAATACAGTCCAGCAGCAATGTTAACCTCCCAGTTATGATGGACATAGTCATCTAACCCTGTTCTCTTGAGCATCATCTCTGCAAGTACAAATCCAATTCCCGCTCACTAAGTCAATAACATATTACAGTACAAATCCAAGCCTTGTGCATGTTGCTCTAAAAGAAAACACAAAACATTCATGATATTTTGACATCATACATTTACAGTGGAACTTTAAAATAAGTGTATACAAAGTGAATAGTAAAAGGCTATAAGCTATAGAACCATGTAATTCAAGGGCATTCTCTAGAAAGTGGTTTCTGGTAAAATTGAGAAACAGGCACAGATGTAAGAACAAATTATGATATCAAGTGGTCTACAAATAGAAAAATCTGTGGAAATTTATAATGAGAGTAATGATGAATGTACTCAGTGTTCTAGTTAGAGCCAAGTGGGCCATTTCACATAATGTTTTACAGTAAATATAACCAGGCTTTTATGCACTATTATTTTTATTCCCTGACATACAGGTGCCCCTCAGGAACTGAAGTCTAAAACACCCAGACTCTTGGCTTGGAAACAGCATACATTTTTTATTTGGTGCTAGTTAGAATCTGACCAGAATCACAAATTCCCAAAGACAAAATGGAAATAAGAAAAACAATATGGGAAAGGAAAAGGGAAAAACCAGTGAGAGACATTCAAAAGAAATATGGAAGCATCACAAAAAACTATGTAAAAGTCCAAATAAATTTCATTTGCTGTTTTACACTCCAGTTCTATAATTTATAAGAATCTTTGGCAACTCCTCATGTAGCATTTGTTTTTTCAACAGCTTGCATAACTATCTTCAACACTAACTAAATTCAGCCCCCTTTTACCCAGATCCTTTATGAATGTGCCAAACAGTTCAGACTTCAGAAGTCTCTGTGGGACCTCATTAAGCTGAAAAACTTTTGCAAGCAACAAGACAGTAACATCACTGCCATCAAGGCAAACGTCAGGCAGTCCTGCAAGTCACTAGGAGGAGCTACTCAGCCTCCTCACCTTGGTGCACTTGACTCATGCAACACCTGTGGCTACAGACAGGACACAGAAGGAGCCCACACCACGTGGATGTCTACAAGAAACCGTTCCCCCTTGCAGAGCGGCTCACTAACAGCAGCTGAGCATTGCTGTCCTCCTTTGCTACCTCTGCCTCACGCAGAGCTCAGAGGTGGGAGAGAAGCATCTCGTTAAAGAGATGATGGTGCTGCATCAGAAGCGTAAGATCAGTCTGAAGAAAGCAAGTCTCTGACTCAGAGCACAAAGCTCCGAATGTCTAGTCCTCTAAACACATCACTGATTCTGATCAGCAGGCTTTCTCAACACAGACAACGCATACTTACTCCATCCTATTCTGAGAAGTGGTCCGACACCTTTGAACACCTTTTCAAGAAAAAATTGATGCAGAGAATTGGCCCAAGCTTTTTTAACCTTGGTTTGCCAAAATCATTTGCAACCAATTCCATTCTGGTTAATAGAATCATAGAAGTTGGACATGTTATCTATGAGTCCCATGGATAAATGCGTACATAACAAAGGAAAGAAAGCAGGATCTAACAGCAACAGAGACATCTCAATGGCAGAAACAGCTCAGGAACAACACTTCAAAAGCAAGATGTGCACACAAAAAATATGTCATATAAGTTCACAGGGTAAGACATTTCAAGCAACTCCAGCTGAAAAAAAAATATATATATATTCAGCAGACTAATATATCATATTAATTCTTGCACTTCATTGAATCTGTAAGAATAAAAAATTTCCTAAAAATTAAGTAAAGCATCTTTTAACAGTACAGGAGAAGAACAAAGGCAGTATGCAGAGATTGGCACCACGCACTTCACTGCCCCATCTCCTGTCTCTCGCCTGCCACATGATCCAGGGTGAGGGGGCACCACAGATGTGTGTGTGCCAAAATAATACAAAATAGTATAAGACAAAGTTATGAGAAAATCTTACCTGCAACATAGTCACCAAAGCCAATAGTAGTTAAAGTGATAACCACAAAGTAAATTGCATCTAGTGTGCTCCAGCCTTCTATGTGCTTGAATATAACTGCAGGAAGAGCAACAAACAGCACGCAGCCAAACAGTATGAATATTATTGTTGAAATTATGCGAATCTTTGTCTGACTCACATTCCATTTCTGCAAAGGGAAGGGGAAAGAGAGGGAAACCATCGTTAATAAAACTGCAGTACTGTACAGAAGCATCTATCATCCACAGTGAGCACTACGTTGCTCAAGAGGACAAACAGGAAAAATCAAAGCAGGGTTTTATTTTGAAAGTGTTTTCAAGGCAAACATGACTATCCTAGGAAGCATTTGCCAGCAGGAAAAGCAGAACAGGGGCGAACTCTTCTTGTGGCCATATTTGTGATCTGGCTGAGTGGCATGTGTAGCATGATCAGCTATCAGCGAATGCTAGTTTTGAGTGGGGGCCAGCTATTTGAGTGAGCTTCAAGTAGTGTTTGCACCTGCAATGTGTGTACTTTTGTGCACCCACAAATGACTGAATAAAAATAAAAAAAGGTGAATTGTAACCATACAGTTCTCTCTACTCAAGTAACTGAACAGAACCACAAAAGACAGAGCTGGAAGGGATGTGAAGAGACCTTTTCCAAACCTGCCCCAAGACAAAAACAACCCCACCTAAGCCCCTGCAGACACATCACTGGCCAGGCCACGTGTGATCATGCTTAACTGTTCTTGTCAAAGTTTTCCTAATGCTTAATCTGTATCTCACCTCCTTCGGCTGAAGTCTACTATTTATGATCTTATCCAAGGCAAACAAAAAAACTGCTACTTTTCTTTTTCCAGCAGACTTTTACAGGTGTTTTCATTCAATCCTATGTTCTTTAGACCAAAATAAATTGATTTCTTTCAGCCTTTCTTCACCTGTCTATTCTTGTTACTATCCCTTGGCTCCAGCAAATTAATCCATATTTCATTAGGTGTTGTACTCAAAGCTAGATATAAAAGAATACCACAAAATAGAATGGAAGGATCCTTTGCCTATTTACATGCCTATTTATACTTCCCACTATGAAGTATGCTTTTTCACAGCACTATGACATTAACTCATGTTAGCATATGAGCCCCTAGAGTACTCAGAACATTTCTACAAAATTGCACCCAGACAGCTGTTTCCCGATATGTAATTGTGTATTTTATTATTGCTTCATATAGTACTTGGAATTTGTCCTTCTTGAATTGAATCCTCTATATTCAGACTGTTCCTCAAAATTTTGCAAGATCATTTTGAATTGTAATTCTGTCCTCCAGCTTTCAGACCTCTCCCCAGCTTGAGATACTCTGTAGATTTAATGAACCAAGTCCTTTATCTGTTGCGTAAGCCATCAATGCTATCTTTTAAACTGTACCAAAGCTAGAACCACACCACTTCAAAGTCCTATTTGACATGCCCTGACAATCTGACATTTTTCCAAAGAGTTTTCCATCCACCCAAAGCATGTTGGTTCAGCTTAACAAGGGAATGCACAAAACTGGAAACTTTCACAAAAGGAGACGAAAAATTAAATGAGACTGTTCACAAGACGTGTTTTCTTGTATTTTAAGTTTGGTGCCTATGGAAATAGTGTTTTACAGTCAGCACGACCAAGGTCCAGCTTTTGTAACTCAAATCACAGTAGTAATTTGGGTTATGGCAACATGAAATTCCCTGCTCTGACCCATCAATGTCTCCCAGTTCTTTTTTTGGAAAACCAGTAAACAGAACAAGGGGGTGTTCCAACTGCCACGTATAGATCAGTCTTTTCATTCAGATATTGGCAAAAAGGGGCAAGATGCTGCTTTTTATGTTGGGGCATTCTTGGTGTAGGGGTACATCAATTAAAAAAAAAAAAAACAACAAAACCAAACACAAACAAAAAGGAAACCATTACTCCTAAGAGCAACAGGCCGAGAGACACACAGATTGGTCTCAAAACTTCTGTACTTTCAAGCAAAAAAAAAAATTCAGTTATAAAAACCAGAAAGGATAAAAATAAAATGTTCTTATGGAATGTTCTTGCCTTTTTTTTTTAGGCAAATCTCAATGGAAATGGATGTTATTCACCAGTACCTTGTCTGAACTTGAACTGATGTTTCAGAGTCAAAAATATCTGCTTTTTCTTAAAAAGCTTTCAAGCTTGTATTTACCTATTGCATAAGGCTACTCAGCACAGCCCCAGTTTACTTTGCTTCAGAAATAAAGCCATGGCAGACCCCTTCTATATGGAAAAGGTGTCCTGCCTGCAAGATTAGGGCTTGCTGCAGAAAAATAATTCTTTTAACATTTGCAAACAGCTACAAAGTCAGGCTGCTTACTAAGTATTCACTGGATATGACACATTCTACATATCAAAAAGACAAACGGTATTTCACCCATGTTTCAACATTTTGTAATAGTTAAACCTATAACATTTTAATAAAAGGTTAATAAACCACCTAAATAATTAATTTTATTAAGTTTCATTATGCCATTTATTCCATGCTTCAAAAATCTCAGTAAATATATTTTTAATAACTGCATAGGTAAAATAAAACCTTAATAGTCGTTTCTGTGTATGAAACGGTTATTTTTATATTATATAATTATAAATTAAGTTCCTCTGCCAGAATTCAAGGCATCTGGTTGTTCAGAACGACTGGCTATGGCTGAATTTTATCAGTATGTGCACAAGCTTCTAGCCCATATGACAGGTGAAGCCGTGTCACTTTGCATGAATAATTAAAGATTGGTAGCTAAAAAAATGAACAGCACAGACCTGAAGGCTGTGCTAAGCAGTTTAGCAGAAAAGGCTGGAAATACCTTAAACCATAGAACATCCTACAGCCTAGTGAGACCACAAAGAGGAGTCCAATGTCAGAGCAGCACCAACAGGCTCTGGACTGTTTAGGCTGTCCTGCTCCTGTGAATACCCAAAGCTTTAGTCACCTACAGACCCGTAAATCTGGAAATGTAGGTGTGTACAGACTGTAAATATTTCCTCAGGTATGATGTCACCTGAGTAGAGATTTTAAGAACTGTGATTTTAGACTCTAACACCAAATATCTTCTGTGAATCAGCTCAAAGTAGCAGCAGTAACTTCACACGTTACCCCCCACAGCTCCCCTCTTCCATCTCTCCAAGTCACTGATTTCCTATCACAATCTATATGAAAACCTTTAAAGGTAAACATCACAGCAAACTTAACAGTATTGTAAGGGCAAAGCAAAAAAAGTATTTTGGATCTTGTTCATCTTCCTAACCATAAATACTGTAAAAAATGTTGGGCTTCATCCAGTTCTCAATTAGAGCTGTTCAATAACATGTCTAGACTTCAAAGTTTTTCCTTCCTTTTGCTATACATGGTTACAATGATAAGCTATATCCTGGGTTTTTATAGACTTTTCATTTCACTTGTTAACTTCAAAGCAACAAGCAGCAAGAATAACAGATGAGGCAGGCAGTATACTCACAACAAAGGTATCTTCTACTTTGGCAATTCCTTTTCCAAAGATTGTCCCTAGTTGATCTCCAACACCAGCCAACAGAAAACCAAACAGAGGAATTCCCAATAAGGCATAGATGATACAGAATATCTTTCCACCTTGTGTGCGTGGGGAGATGTTTCCAAAGCCTAAATTAACAAACTTGAGATGTTCAAGAAGTTACATATATGTTACCTTACACATTTTAAAAGGACAGCAGGGACAGAACAGTTAAACACAGGTCCTTACTAGGTTAACCATATGACACAGCAAACATTGTGGAAAATCAAAGTGTAGGTCATACAGTCCTCTCTGAGCTAAAATTAAACTGCTGCACAATTCACCCACTTATTTTATATTGTATGTATACCTGGAGAATAAAAACTTTCCCAGAGATTTTTTTTATTGTTGTTTTGTTGTTTGGTTTTGGGGTTTTTTGGTTGTTTGTTGTTTTTTTTTTTTTAATAAGCGACAGCTTTTCTTATCTATTACATGTAGTTAGTACCAATTGGTTAAGCTATGCGTTAGCCTCTGCTACCTGGAAATGTCCATTACTGGCCTCGTAATCAGCAGGCTGCAGTACCTGTCAGCAAGACACAATTATCTTTCAGATGTGCTGTGTTTCAAAGTGAAGCAGCCTGAAAAAAAAACACCTTGGATAAGCAAAACAGGGATTTCTAGCATAAATGGGACTGCTTAGATAGAGTCTTCGTTATTAAAGGCTTCGGTTCTTTCAGTCTTGCAAACAAAGCTTAGAGAGACAGTTTACAGCTCACAGCTCTGTCCATTTGAAAGTGACAATCATTTTGTCTTCACTGGCTTGTGTAAAAGAGCACCTTGACGTGCCTGTGACATCTCAATTGCTGCTGGTGCACTTAGACCGGAGAAACCAAAATACAAAGGGCACCGGCCCCGACACCTGTGAAACCCCCTCCAATGCATCTCCCAGGAGTCGTATTTTAAGGAAATGGCAAGGTCCCCAAGGCAGAACCCTACAGACAAGTTTCATGAGCATCAGTCCTAATTCAAAAGCTTTTCCCCTCCAAAAGATCACTGATGTTTTGGGGGAGCAGCAGCAGTAACACCACAACATTTCTTACATTGTTTCACTTTTCAGCACAACAATATGCACTTCAAAGGAGGCCAGAGGAAGAACTTGTCAGAAAAACGTTTATTTTCCACAGAGAGAATAAACAAAATCATTTTGTTTGTTTTTGATTACATTGTGCTGGGAAAAATATCTTCCATAAATAAGAAGCAAGATATTTTAGCAAGTAATTGAGAAATTTGTTTCTTAGTGTCTTAAACTTTGCGTGAGATATGTTCCATATACACAAAAAACATTCAACGAAAATCCACTTTTCCTCTGAAAAAGCTGATAGACAAATATTATCAGCTCTATTGAGAGCTTGCAAAGTAGTTTTCTTTTTTAGAGCTCAGTATTTTTGCACAATGTGTCTGTAAGCTTCTACGATTTAATGAATATCTTAACTATTTACCAGAGTTCGTATTTAACCATTTTGAGCATGTTGATTTAACATAATTTTTCTTTATGAAACCTATTATCTTAATTTTTGGTTCTGCTCTCATGTAGGTAAGCTATAACAAAGCTCTGTTGTCAAAACAGCTTCTTCCTTCCAGTACACAGGAGACAAAGCTGTCCCTCACTCAATTTCATTAATATAAAAATAGACACAATTAAGAATATATTTTATCCCTAGATACTTTGCCCCAGTATCAGCTTCCAGATAGTAATTGTGTAAATAATTAAAGTTGATAGAGTTCAGTTAGAATAAAAAAAAAGTTGATACTGAAATTTTCCCCAAATCATGACTAATAAAGCCTGTCAAACTAAAAAAAAAAAAAAATAAGAAAAGTTACGGGAAATATCATCAATTACCAGTTCTGGAATCCTCCAGCTTTGTAAGTTTTCCCTCTACTAATATAAATGAAAAAAAGTCTGACTCTGGTAAGTGGAAAAAAGTGACAGCACTTTTAGACCAACCTAGCATCCTTCCCTAACCCAGAGCAAAGGCTAAAATTACTGATTGTTATAATTCAGGAAATTTCAACTCCACCGAGTTCTCTCTCTCCCTTCATGCATCAAGCAGAAGAGACCCTTGAGTTTTAAAATAAAATTAGCTCATCACCAACCAAAAAGGGACAAGCAGTCCCGAGCTACCCTGTTTTTATAAACATGCCTGTTTGTGCATCAACAGGAGCTTGAATAGTTCCAGGGTATAATTCCTGAGGGGTCTTAATGCAATTCAGAATCAGGGGTCTGGATAGACCAGAATTATAGAGCTTGTACTAGGGCATTTGGAAATAGCTTTTTTTTTGTTGTTTTTGGTTTAAGAACTGTATTTGCTTGCTTTACAAAAGCAGTGTCTTGTAATGGTGACAAAAATACCAGCCCAGTGAAGCACACACCAAGCAGGCAGTTTGCTCTTGGCTTCATAAAGCAAACTGGCATTCTCTGTGCATCCCACAGCTATTACAGAGACAATTGCTGCTGCAGCACACTTCTCATCTGCTGCTAATCGGTATCAGGACACAAAGTTCATGTTCAGCTCCGTGTATCCTCCTCCCTAAATCAGAGTCATGTCTTGCTCAAGAAAAGGATGTTATCTCCCTTCTACACTCGCAAATTCTTGCTTTTCATCCTGAAAAGTGACAAACGCTTTCTTCCATAAACAAGAAAGATCTTGTATTATTAACTATACTTTTTAAAAAATCTCACACGTTACTGGATAAAATAATACTCCCAACAGGTAGTAGTTTATCTCTGTCCAGACGCTCACTGCACATAATACAAACCATGGAGCTCTCATGATAGGACATGTAATTTAGTGAACTGATCTGCCAAGGGGTTTCCATCATACATAAATCATATTTCCTACAGTGTCATGTTTTGTAAGTCTGCTGCTGTACACCACAGCCTACTCTGGGTTACACAAGTTGTCCTTACATCCTACTCTCTCTGTTTCTCCGGTGAAAAGCTAATCCACCATTTATGCAATGGGAGAGGAAATGTATTTATATTTCATATGGTTGATGTAATTCCTGAGGGTTTTGTCTCAGAAAAGTATTATTGCTTGCTTTAAAAGAAAAAAAAAAAAAAAATAAAGAGGAAGAATTGTGCTGCTAGGTAAAACCCAAGGAAAACTTCATTTCGGGCACTGTGCTTGGAGAGGAGCACATGGCCACAGGAATGCCAGCCACCATGTATCCCTGTGCACCATGCAGCTCTTCTCCACATGCAGGGTAGGAACACCTGGTACTGCTGCAGCATCCCCTGGCACGGTGTTGTCACTTCAGAGTTCCCACTCCTGCTCCAGGGGCCAGCACGAAGTCTGCCTAGGACTGACTGAGAAACCTCAGGGAATCAGGTTCTGCCACCTCTTCCCCTCCGCAAACTGCTCGCCTCGAAGGGACGGTGCACACTGCAGTCCTACAGGCTGCCCCGGCACCTCGGTTACTCTTCTCACCTTCAGCAGTCCTGTGCAGCTTTTCTATTCCTCTGTTTCTACTAAGCTAACTGATTGTAGTTCCTACAAACAGTTGGTTCCCCATTACAACCAATACACTTATTTTTGAACATGGAAATGAACAAAGCACTTGATTTAAATTTGCTAAATTTATCAGAAAGTTTCCGTCAAAGAGCTTTTAACCAACGCTATCTGCGATGAACAGCACAAAATTTAACTCACAGCACAGGACCAGTTTCACTCAAGATAATGCCAGTACTGGTTTCAGACTGTCCTTCCCCAGTACACCCTCCCCATCTCACTTCCTAGTTTCGCCAAAGCACGGTTTGCTTCCTAGTTTCACCAAATCCCTTTCATGTCCTGCTAGCTGCTTAGCATGCCTTTAATGCCCAAAGGACTTTGTGCATTTAGAATACGTTGTCTCTGACAAGCAGCTGTGGACACGAAATGCATTTTAGAAGGAGCTTCCAGTAACCCCTTTGTGAATTAAGAATAAAAGGCCTTTGTAAGTAGATTGTAACTAATTGCTCCATTCAACAAAATAACATATTCCATGGTTTCAGCTCAAAAACACTTAGAGCCTCCAAGTTTCAAACCAGATTCAAAGGGAAACCTAGTCCCTTTGGTCAGCAGCAGAGATGGAAACAAGGGTATGCTAAGTGAAAGGAAAAAAAAACCGAAAACCAAACAAACAACTCAAAATGAGATGCTATAGGAACCATTTTTTTTCATGTTCCCTTCTTAAATGTATTAATGTATTTCTTTGAGGATGAAAGCGTCTGTAATACACTTTCTCACCTGAAATAGAATTGCTATTAAGCAGAAATTAGTAACTATGATAACTGCAAATACATTACTGGTTTTTAGCAAAACAATGTTTGAAGTTTGAATTCCCAGTTGAGCTCCCCCTCCCTGCTCCAACCCCATCATGACAAGCAATAGGTTGTATTGCAAATATGGAAAAGTTTGAAAAGCTAGAAATTCTCACACAATTGACAAGACACTTTTGTTCAGATAAGACTGTCTTTGTATTCGAACCTTCCTAAAAAGGAATACTGGCAATTAATTAAAAATAAAAATCTTATTTCTGTTTTAAGAAGATAAAAAGACCCCTTTGCTTTCTAGTTAACTGGTATCTCAGTCTTTCAGAAAGCTCTTTCAAATCCACGTTTTCAAAGTGGAGTTAGAAGAAGAGAGACTCCAAATTATTATATTTTCACAGAAAATTCCTAGACAACACAGAGCATCTACTGAAACTAGCTGGCTGCAACTAAGTATTTCTCATGTGAGAGATTATAGGTGCTTTAAGGAGCTCTAGGACTAGATTTTACTTGCAAAATTGATGGAAAAGTGTGTCACCACTTATGATTCATTTCTATCAAATAGCTCAAGTGGGATTAAAAGGTCTGCAGAAGGTTTGAAACATTTTCTTCCCAAACAAGAAAATGTAAATTCAAATACCAGTAGCTATTTTCTCACTGGTTTTGACATACCTCAGATTACAGAAAACATCATTCATCAGGTAGCAAACAAAGGCAAAATTATACCAAAATAGTGTCCTACTTTGAGATATGAGAAACTACTTTCAGCTGTTAAGCTTGGGTATGTGGTCAATGAAACAGTTAAATACTGAAAGACAATTTGGTGAACATGCACACCCTTAATTACATGAAAATGGATAACAGAAACTTGACACTGAGAAGATTGCATAGACTTAAGAGGAAAAGCTGAGCTCCTGGCTGCTGAATCCCACGAGGCTGGAGCCAAGTAACGTGGCTGCCATGCCCTCAGCTTCAGCCACCAGACACAGTGTGGGACTGGCAGCTGTTTTGCTGTAGGTTAGCATCCACACTGACTATGCAGCTCAATTACAGTGATTACCCTCTTCAAAGGGCATACACACGTCTTGATACTGAATGCAAAATTGATTTTAAGACATCAAAGGATGCTTTTCCCAACCCCCAAGGAACCATCTGATGAAATCTTTATAAAAGGTACCTTGCTGAATTTCTAGTAGCTAAGATGCTTTTCCCTTTTGGATCACCACTTGGGCTCAGGGGATTACCCTTTAAATGCATGCCCGCCCACTAGTGCCAAGGCAAAGATATACACTAACTCACAGATAAATAAGATATCCCTTTTAGCTAAAATAATGGGCTGGACATCATCATTAAACAAAAAAGCAGTATATGTAACCATAATGGCTACACGGAAATCTCTGCATGCACTGAAGAAATACTAAAACTTGCCTGTGTTTTTACACTGATCCCTTTTCCTTTCCTCGTCTTCACTCCATCCTACACTGAAGTTTGACATGCTTCTGTATGCTTATGTCATGTACTTAAATATTTATTTTTACTTAAATATTCCTGAACACAGTGCAAGAGAATTTGAAGGCTGAATAAGGACAAAGCCTTTCAGATTTCAAGTTTTTTTGCAAGATTATTCAAGATTCTGCAAATCTGAATACTTGGATGAATAGAATATGAATACCCTAGCAGTGAAAGCACAATATTTCTGTGTTACATATATACATTAATTCTTTCACACATGCACATACTACAGGTATACCTTACAGCCATCGCTCACAAGCCTGTGGATCTCATTATGAGTATGCAGCCAGTGCTCCTCCTGCAGTTCTTCAATTTAAAGGTTAAATACTTTTATATACATGCAAGTGATGAAATTGCTGCATTAATCTTGCCGAAGGGCTGTGTGCAGTAACACAGAGGTGAAGGTACCTCTGTTTTAAACTGTGGTCTGCTATCAAACTGAAAATCTCTGCTTTACTAGTCAGGCGTAATTTCTTTATCACTTACTATAGCTCCTAGAAGCCAATTGTTTTTAATAGTTTTACCCAGTCATTTGGGAACCATACTGTCACAAAGTACTGCCATCTACTTAGTATCATTGCTCAGCACAGCACTCCCTTTGGTATTATCTGAATTCTAACCTACAAAATTCTGTTTCTTAGCACTAGTCCATAATTCAGTGTCACAGAAATGTCAGTATATTATTTTGAGATTGTAATGTTCTGGCTCAAGCCTGAAGAGAGACGTTTTATTAAAAAAACTCTCAATTACCAATACCTCTTTTTCAACTATGAATAAGAACAGGAAAACCTAGACTGGCATTAATAAAATGTGTAATAATCAAGAAACAACAAGGCAAAGACTGATCTCCTTTCGGTGGTTTCTTTTCATCTGTGTTCTGTGGGAACAGTAATCAAATCAATAAAACTTCTTTTAAAAGAACAGGCTATAAATATTCATAGAAAATAAGTTTTCTTCAAGTCAAAGGGCTGTGCTGGAGAGGTGAAGGAGCACTGTAAGGAAAGTCTCTGTACAGCTACAGAAGCTGTTGCAGTATTCAATAACTCACATTCAGTTGCTAAGGCAATATCTCCAGGAACTGGGTAATAATTGTTAAAAAGACTTAAAAACTTAAACATCAATTCAGATAGCACTGCTGCCAAGAACAGGTTCTTCATCTCATTCAGCTGTCACTTTGCCCACCGATGAGTAGCTACTTCTCATCAGTAGTAGGACTTCTGTCCCTTTTTCGGATATTTCACTGTTTTCTTGTTATGGCTTGCATTCATGTTCCTTCTAATTCTTATTCTAGCAAAACTGAATCAGCTCCAAAACCCAAAAAACTCCCACTTGCTTTTTTCCCTTGAAGTGAGATTGCTCCATGGGAGCAAGATGCCTGGCTAACACAGCTAGCAAAAACAGAGTGTACTTTAAAGAAAAAAAGTTAATAGCTCACAGTATCATGAAACTTTTACTACCCACATATTCTTATCAAGTGTAAACATGTATCAAATGTGACAAAGTGACATTCATCCTGCACCAAGTCATGAACAATATCAACATGCAGATAAAATACATTGATCCAGGTGATCCGCAGAAAAACAAGAATTGTTAATTTTAGACATACTGCCAAAAACAACCTATGACCAGTTTTTCTGACACTGCAACTATGATGGAGATCTCAAGTAACTGTTTTCTAAAGTTTTGTGGCTTTCTTAATAGCTTTCCTTTTTGTTCCCTCTGAGAAACTGAAGGAACAGGTTTGGGTTTTTGTTTACAAATAAAGCAATCCTTGGTGCTTGGTAAAGCAAGCTCTTGCTGGCCTCTCCATCCCAAATACAAAGCAATCCACATGCTTTTCATTAGAGTTTAAAACTGCCCCACCTGTAAATGTTTCTGTCATCCCTACAAATAATAAAAGATAGCAAAAGCATTAGCAAATTAGAACTATGGCAGACTTACAGCAACAAATGAGACATGAACAGTTAGAATACGTCAAGTCTCCAGCACTTGCCCTTTCTCTCTAGCAGCGCTGCTATTCCCAGAGGCGAGGGCATCCAGTTTCTCTCGTGAAACACATTATGTGACGAGACAGGTATTCTTAAACACACCCTGGCTTCAGTGAACTCGACAGATTTAAAACAAGAACTAAAAATCCCATAACACTACAATCGGCAAACTCAGACCTCAGGTCCTGTTAAGCAGATACAACTGGCCAAAATGAATGCAGGTACCTTGATCTGTTAGGTAGGCCACAACTTTGTGGCTTTAAATTATTCTTCATGCATCCCAACTTCATTTAAAAGACCTTTCGCCAGGTCAGTATTCAAAAATACAAAAATTTTGCCTCATCAGTTTTCTTTCTGTACGTTCTGTATCTGTTAAGCTACATGTACATAGACCATATATCCAGATCATTTATCCTGACTGGCAGAGAAATTCTGGGGCAGAGCACGCAGTCCAGGGGAGATGGGAGGCAAGGAGACTGCCAGGAAAGAGAACCTCCTCCTTTGCACCTATTTTAAGTACACAATTGCTTAATCTTAGTAAGACAGGTAGGAAGGAGGGCTCTTCAGGAGGAAATACATACCTGAACACTCACACACGTTATTCTGCACATAATGTCGAATAGCTGAGTATTGTATTACTAATAAAAACGCCTCGTGGTGTAGTTAGTCCTAACAGATGCCAGCATTTTAAGAAACACAATTTCTTCAAAAGAGTTACGGTTACAAAAAAGAACACTACCAAGTTTCTAAAAAAAAAAAAAAAATCTCTGAAGATTTTTAGTCATAATATTATTTTCTCTAAAAAGAAAATTAGGGTTTTTGTCAGTGAGGCTCACCATCAAGTATCTGAAAGTGTGAGGTCATTCTTCTATTTCTCATTTTCCTTTTTTTTTTTTTTCCTGAAGCAATCTTTACAATTAGGACTAACACAGAATCTTAAAAACAGAAAAAATGAACCACTATGCATAAATAATTTTTACTAACTTCACATTTTGGCTTCTAGCTACTTATGTGTAATAGCCCTGATTCAGCAGAGCAAGTAACGCGCTTAACTTTAAAAATGCTCAAATTAATCTCTATTCAGGTAACATTTAAATACCTGAAAGCAGACTCATTCTGTCAGCATATGCACCTGCAAAGATGAACATACATATATACTTTGTCAAATGAAATTCTTAACAAATTTTCAATTGATTTTCAGCACTGTCATGATGTGGCAGAAATCAATCCTGGAAATCACACTGTCACCAGCTCTTTAATTTCCCCGAATTTCACACTATATATGAAAACTCTTTTGTTATAATGTCATTATCCAAGCAATTGAAGAAAGTGCAATTACAAGAATGCAAAAATACTTAAAATCCTCCAAAGGAGCAAGAATTAATTTCTGCTTCCACAGTTTTCAGAGACTTAAAACTGTGCAGGTGTGTGGGTTTTTCCTCTGCAGTGAGTGCTTCAGCAGAAGGCAGTGGCGGACGAGCATTCTGTGGCTCACCAGCATCCTACCAACCCTCAGTACAACCCATGTCTTCACCCCAGCCACTTGGTGAACTATTACTATGGACATGGTCACTCGATTCTTTGGCAGACAGCAGTCTAAATATGGGGCTTTATAGAAAAGAATAAAGATAAAATTCTCATTGAAGTATGCAATTGTAGCCAAAAGTCCCTAACAGAGCAGTAATTGAATATAAAATTGCCTCTGTGCATGCTGTAAAGCTATTAAAGATTACTGTCAAGCAGTGCAAAATAAATACCAAAGTTTGTACTTTTATTACACTAAGATATTTTGGTTTTACATCCCCAGATTGCTTTCAAAAGAAGTTGGTGTGGTTTACTGTGGACAGGAATTTCAGTAAGTAGCAAAATCATGAGCAATCATTTCCTCCACAACTTTCTTTGAATACACAGGCTACAATTTTACTTGTATCTCAAATTACCTCACCTACACACAGGGAAATAATTCAAAATGGAACAGAATCCTTCACGAGACAGAATAAGGCTTTCAGCTAAAGGTCTTAAATTTCCATAACCTTGCATTTCAGTTCACGAGTGGAAAAGAAACACTAAAATAAATATATATATGAATTCACCATGTGTAAAGATACTTCACAAACATTATTTCACTACTGTGCCTACCCTCCAAAGGCCTGAGTTGGAACACAAATAGCTAAGCTAGGCTAAGCCATCTGACTCTACAAACTCAGCTTTGAGTCTTGCTTAGACTATGGGATACGTATAGTCTCCTATTAGCAGGTGTAAAATACAGTCTCAGTTAGACCAAGCACACCAACCAAGAGCTAAAAAAAAAAAAATAATCATTTGTTTATAAGCACAGGGAAAATCAGAAGGCAAATAGCTTGAGAATCTGAAATCTAAAAAGCTCAGATTATCAGCTCAAACTTTTAATGCTCCTCTCTCTCATGGCTGTGAGGCACAAAGCACAATGCATCTCTTCCTTGGTCTTCCCAGAAGGCTTCTAGGTACTCCCCAACCTTAGATCCTTGTGGAGACTATCAATCTACTGTCCTATTTAAATATGAACTACCTGAGGGTATTTCGTGCCCTGCAGGGTCGAGCCCTTCGGTTTCTCCATCCTTTGGTGTCTGACAGTAAACAATGATTCAGGGAAGATGCCAGAAGCAAACCAAGCCCTGGGCTGCCTTACGCTGCCACATGGTACAGTGGAATTGGAAAAGCAAAGAGCATCAGCTCTGGGGAGTGCATGCTGCTGTCTTTCAATTTAGAAGTTTTAGGTTTAATGCACGCAGGTTTGATCTAGTTCCTACTTTGAACATCTTCACCCATATGCCACTTTTAAAACACAGAAGCATCAATTTACTTTTTCCTTTGTCTCTCCTTAAGTGTCAGTACGTCTTGTAAAAGCAACAGCTCCCTTTTCATCAAAAGCACAATATCTCTTTGAACTGAAAGACAAGGAAAACCATCCCCTGAATAAAATAATATTGTTTCTCTTCCCCTAAAATATGAATAGAGATACAGACAGCACAGCAGTTATGCAAGCTAAGGACTGTAGATCTTAATGACTCTTAAATAGGACTATTCCTATGAGCAGAGGACAGTTACATTAATTAAAGTGTACCCCATGCCCTTATTCCACCTTAAAAATTAAAAGAAGATGGAGGTAAGGAGAGTAACATTCTTAATAGCATTTCAGCAGATAGAAAAATTAATATCAATATTGTTATTATAGTATTCTAAAACACATTGCAGAAAAGAATGTTTTAACTAACCTCACTAAAGGTCACTACTACTCCATTACTATCAGAAATAAACAAATAGTAGCTCAGACTTATCCATAGTTATAGGGAAAGATTCAGTGTTTCAGCTCCTATGAATTCCGTATTTCTTTCTCTATACAGGATTTTTTCCTGAAACATAGCGTAGGGAATTTTAAATTCCATGCATATTTTCTATTTCAAACTTGAGTGACTTCCAAGAAAGAAACCTGTACTCATTTTCTTTAAACGTATTTTGCCCTTTCGCACAGAAAATTTGCCAGAAAACATTTAAAAGTTTTTTTACAAATATTCTGCATCAGTGTTCATAAACTGACTTCGAAGATCTGAACCAGTGTTAAGTTTAAGCGTGTTTTTATTCCTTTGGGCTTTTAAGACACTCATGACATTTACATATATAGTAAATATTTGTGTGACCAAAAGCTAAGTTGTCATTTGTAAGCATTTCCGTTCCGAACAGGTATTTGTCCTTATTTCACATGCCGTCCTGACAGGATAACATGAAAACCTACCCCATCCAAAGGTTTCTATTTTTATTTAGGAATACATGATCCTGAAAAATCACACCAACCTGAACAAGACTGTCCATACTGAATGGTTTATAAGCAGCCAAATGCTGCAAATTACTTTCTTCAAATTTTTTGGCAAACAACTAATTTTGCAGAAGCCTGCATAATCACAGGGAAAACAAACCAAAGAAAGATACATACATATACACTTTCCCCAATCCATATGATTTTCTTTACATTCAGCTTAAACAAGGAAATTAGAGTAGCTAGCTTGTGTTCAAATACATGAACAAAATCGCCTCCTATTTCATTTATATGGAATTACCACAGAAAGATTACTAGTCAAAATATTTTGTAACTCCAGCTGCTTTTGCTTACAGGATCTCATTTTCCTCAAGTAAACAGAATGGAACCTAACTGGGATGATAACTGGAAAAACAAGGAATTTTTTAAAAAAATCCCACTCAAAGCCTAACTGCATTTGTTTAAACTACAACTGTCTGATTCTACCGGACAATATTCATGACAGCACCATAATACTCTGGTTATAACAATTAATTTTACAGCAAGTAATTAAGCTATCAGAAACTGAAGCCTAATGATTTTTAGCTTGCTTTTAACCAGGACTTCTTTTCCGGGACCAGAAATATTTGTAAGAGCAATCTGTGTCAGTTTGGTATCTCACAGCTTCATCTGTCAACACAAAAATGGGAAACAAGTTGTTGCCATTTTCTTTTTTCAGTGTAGTTCTGTGACTCTTGGTAGAAAATGAACCATCGAATGAATTGTTTATGTTTACACAAACAGATGAAAGCTAAATTTTCATATGTCTATTCATATTCCCGAAGACTCAGTGGGATTTATTAGTGCAAATCTTTTGATTCCCTTCTTTAAATGAGCGCACACAAATGTTACAATATTTATCATCTGGTATTTTAAATTTTTCCATACACACAACAAAATTCTTTAGGCTTTCAACTGGCTTCTAAGATATTTATGAAGTTTCTATCACATCCCAGGTGTTAAAGTTGCAGTCAAAAGAACTTATGCACCACGTATTTCCCCCCCCCCCAAGTAAGACCACAAAATTAACTGCCTGTGCTTCTGTGGTCCAATGTACAGTAGCTCAAATCAAAAGGACGAAACTCTGGGACCTAAGGGTTTTCCACACTATGGTTCCTGAAATCAATCTAAAGTAGTATTTTAGTATTCAAAGCATAAAAAAAATGTACTGCCACCACAAAAAAAAAAGGGGGGGGGAAGCATTCCATACTACAAGAATTATAAATGAATTAATGGCAATAACAGTTCTGCTGCTGTTGGGGATTTAGGTTATTTGGTAGCTACCTACAGCACTTACATACAATTGTTTAGAAAAAATATTTCTCTGAGTATTCATAATTTTAATGTATGTAAGTTTAATTTACATGTAGATCTACAGTTCAGAAGGGTCAAAATAGATAAAAAGTTTTGAACAGAAATAAATGCTTAAAGAAATGTTCTCAAAAGAAATCACAGAATGACAGAACGGGTTGAGTCAGAAGGAACCTTAAAGACCATCCAGTTCCAACCCCCCTGCCATGGGCAGGGACACCTTCCACTAGACCAGGCTGCTCAAAGCCTCATCCAACCTTTTTCTACTAGAATAAAATTATTATATATGCCTTTTAGAGGAAGTCACAGAAGTAGAGTTGAATGATCCAAACCTGCCTCTAATTGGAATAGCCATTATGCAAATAAATAGACATAGGATTCACACGCAGCCACACTGAGGAAACAGAGCACATACAAAGACTCTACGTAATAATATCCTATTCCTTTAGTGTCTTCAAATATATTCACGTAGGATACAAGCACACAAAATTAAGTGCAACAGATGTGCCTTTCCTTTTTGCTACTCACTTCAAGAAAATTGCTGCAGTCATTAGCTCATACTAAAGCAAAGTGTTCCAGAAGTACGGTAACGCTTATTTTCATGAACGCATACTGCTGTGTTTATATTTAAATAAAGAAGAAATGCCCTTCCAAAAAGATATTAAGACTAAGCTTTGAACACTGCCTTCAGGATCCACACATACAGGTTAGAAATACATGCAGACAATAATGAAAATAGACCAAATCATGAGTTTGCATACAAAGACTCAGTCCCGTATCTCTTGAAGTGAAAAAGGAATGAAATTTCAAAAATCAGAATCCTCAGTGTAGGGACATAATAACTCTCAAAAAAACATGTACCAGACACAGAGTTCTGGAAGTGAAATTTCAAGTTATTATGATGAGATGCTTAAGTACTTGGACATCGTAAGATGCTGATTATGAAACACATAAATCACCTCCCTTATCTAGAGAGGATTTTTGCCAACTAAAAGTACAAATCAGTTACACAAGTAGTTTAACAATTTTCCACAAATATCTCTAGAAAATTAATCTAGCTTTGAGATTAAGTATATTTTTAGATGGGTACTGACAAACAAAGAAAGCTAGAACTATTTTAATTATACATATAACCATCTCAAAACAGGTAATGCCCCTCCCAATTCTTTTCCAGGTAAAGAACATACTGTGAACTGGAAATAAGTGTATTCAATACTACAACGAGAGCAACTGGTTCTATATACCACAATTCTTTCCCTGAATATCTTAAAAAAAAAAAAAAAATCATCTACTGCATATGACTAAACCACTTGATGCTACATCTTCTATCCTGAACAATAGCCTCCAGATGCTCATTTTCATATATCAGTAGAAGAAGTGGGGCAAAAAGAAAAATAAACCTGATTTTTGCATTGCAGAAATATAATCTGTGTCCGAAAGAAGCTGGCATAGAGCTTTTCAGCACAGCCCTCTTCAGCTGAAAACTACATTGTGTGTTTTATCTGTGTCCTACAACCCTGCACTCAAACTCTTGGTAAACACTACAGAGTTCTAAGAAACATCTAATGCACAATCAGTCTTTCCTACAGCACTTGATTTTCATGAACTGAGAATCTAGAAACTACTACATAAACAGAACACTCAGTTGAACAATTTAGGCTAGGAAATGCAGGATTCCACGTAAGATCCACAAAACCAGAAGTTTTCTACAGTCATTATATCATCTTTGCACATGGCAACATTTAGCCAACACAAAAAAATTATTTTCTTATTTGTCATTAGTATTTTAGGATGCAGGCTGCCTGGAACAATGGTGGCAGACTAGGAGAAACTAGGGCAAGTGATAGAAGAGTGAAGGAAGCTCCAATCAAATTTTTAGCACTGCACAGAAAATATGCACGTTTCTTAAAGTGGCACATTTCCCTTTTACTATCTCATTCATTTTAACCCCTACCACACTCAAGCTGATCCGAGAACAAAGATGTCCTTGCAAAATTATTGTCACGCACATGGAAATGTCATAGCTCTACACTGGATATATACCCTGACCTTTGGACAGTCGTGTAATAAAATTAAGAATATAAATTATAATGCAATTTCTTCCTTAAGAGCTCCCTGATGAACAAAACCAATTTAAAACCCCTCCATGTTGTTCACACACAAAAAGAAAACCAGACACCCTGCTAACTCCATTCCTCTTCTTCAGGGAAGCCACAGGAGCGTGTCACTTTTTTCCTCCCACTGTTTTTCTAAGCAGGCACAAACAACAGGCCTAGTCATACACCATCCCCCGGGTTTACCATCCACATAAGTGTGTAGTACCACTAGCCCTGTGTTGTTTGTAATCTTCTATTATGAAGGAGGAAACTGCATCTTTTAGCCAACTGATACGAGGTGACCTGGCTGAGGAGGCTCAAAACAAGGAAGAACATGAACAGCAGAAAAGAAAAAGGCATAAGTGTGGTTTTTTTCACCCACAGCTACCGAATTAGCTTACTTTTATTTGCTCCCGTTCTCTTTTCACAACATACCCTTCAGTGAAGGTTGACAAACTCTTGAGCCTCACAGAATTTAGCTCTATTAAAGCAGAGACCAGGATCCAGAGCTCAGCCAGAGGCTCTGACTACAGTACCAATACTCTGCAAAGTTCCTAAGACAATATCTTATAAAAGCTGGATATATTTAGTTTTTCTACCAGAGATTAGACCTGCATAAGCTAGAACCCTGCTCAGGCTCCAAAAATTCCTGAGAAATCCCTTAGAGATGTTACAGAAAACCTCACTATTCTCAAAGGGACTGATAATACGCATTTAGGCTCACTCCTGCTATCACTCAAACAAAAAGCCTCCCCAGACAGTCAAGCTTAGCTGTCAGTCAGGAACTTCACAAAGAACAAAACTGCAGAGCACAGAGCACCACAGACCCCTTCCCACCAGGCAGGGAAGTACCAGGACAAAGACAGGACCAAAAGTGTCACCACATCACCACCACAAGCTATCGAGTCACACAGCCTTGGTGCAGCCATTCGACTGTGAAGCCATCTGTCGCCCCAGTTCAGACTGAAACTGTCTGAAAACAGAAAATACCTCTGCAGATAGCAGAGATTTTAAGTCAGTGTCTGCTTATATACTGGTTGAGGAGATCATTTGTATCTTTGCATCCCAGAGATAAAAACTTCCAATGGACATAATACAGCAGTTACCAAGGTCCATCAGCTACATGTAAAGTAACACTCAAAACACCACCCAGAAGGATATCTTGGGTATACAATTTATATATGAGAGATGCAATTTCCCACAGCTGGTCAGCCTCTCTCCTCTTTCCATTAATTTGAAGAGAAATCTCTGCATGAACAAAAAGTTATTAACAAACTTACTTGTCTTCAGGTGGGGAAAATAAGCGATTATTAAAAGGTAAAGCCAGGCACTGCTTGTCGAGATGCCAACATACATATATTTAAAAGATCTTGATGCAAATACATATGTGTAAACATATGTTCATACCTTTAAACACACCTTATTTGTGCAGTTCGAGAATGAAGAAGCTTATTGTACACAGATTGTGTTATACTGTGCTTCCTACTTCGTGGCTGAGCCATGGTATTGCAGCCAAATACCAGGAAATCTTCATATTCTTACACAGAACAACACATATCCTTCTGGAGGTCTTCTGGTGCTCCAGTTAAGTTATTTTAACCCTCATCAGATCTGAGCAAGCGGAGGTAAGTCATGGGAACAACTGTGGCTGCCCTACAGCACAGCTACCAGGAACTAAATTGCTCCCCTATTAGAACAGGTAAGGGAAAATCTCCAGTGCCTCCCAGTGCAGAACCACCTCCCTAGGCTGGACCTGAAACCTTTCTGCATTGTCGGCAGGGACAGTATACGCAGTGCTCGAAGATCTGACCTCAGCATCTGTGCATCGTCACCAGTTTTGAGTGGGACTTCAGTGGAAAGTGTCCAAAACACAGGAAGCGTGGGCAGCAGCTGAGCCATTGGTGAAGTACACATTAGCTGACTGCTGAACTTACATGCTTTAAGGAGACTGAAAGCCAGGCAGTCTATAGAAACATATAATTTCTATGAAAAATAGAATTTTGAAAGGACAAGAATTGGGAGAGAGGGCTTCAACCGTATCAAAACAAACTCCTCAGATTCCAATGTGTAGAAGAGAAAACTAGAATGGCATAGATCTGAAGAAATATTAAAGAATACATAGCCAAGTAACCTAGAGGTAGTTTCAGTAAAACTGTCTTTACACTGGACCTTGGTGGTATTCCCCAGATTGAAGGAAAAAAATTTAAATACTGTTTTTTCCAGTGTATTTAAATTAATTTCTATTAACATTACCAAAGAGTGCCTCACAGGAAGCACAAAATGTCATGAGTACAGAAAGACTTCAGAAGCATATGCCTCTACCGCAGACTGAAAACAGAAGACTAGAAAAAATCTGGGGTTAGACGTCCCTGAACTTGCAAATACTGGATCCAGCACCAGGCATGTCTCGCCTTCTCCTAGCCCCAAAACCATCCCTTGCCCACAGGAGTTATCCAAGGTCCTGGCCCACAGAGAACCTCCTTGTGCTCCCTCAGGTCAGGCACACACACAGGTGTTTTTGCAGGCTCAGGACCTAACATTTTCACTACACCCCATAACGCACATGCATTACTTTTCAATGTTCATGGGTGGACATGATTCCATCCGACTCATATATAGACTTACCAGCCATATGCATCAATACTGTCAAATCTGCTTTTCTCTCCGTAATCTTCAGATTTTCATTTCCCTAGAAATTTCTTTGTGATTTAGTATTTAGCTACAGTGTTAATGATAGTGCCATATGCAATATGTTATGTGACAGGTTTTTATCACTATGGGTTCACAACTGGACTAGCCCAAAAACGAAGCTTTTAAAATGTTCACGATAAAAAGCAGCAGCTCCAAACGATGCCACTTGCTGTCTCAAAGCCCCTTCCTCATTCAAATGCAGGCTGCTGCCTTCCCGGGTGAGGTGTTCTGTTAGTTCTGCAAGTTTTTTAGTTCAGGTGACTTCAGAGGGAGGACAGGTGGAAAAGGAGACAGGAAAGTGGGTGTAGATGAACCCGAGATGAAAAGGATGTTAAATAGGGAGAGAAGGCATGAGTGCTGGGGAAAGCAGCCAGCACAGGATGAAGAACACCCACTTGGGCTTCCAGAGAACTCAGAGGAACATCCCAGCATTGATGCTTATGGTAGGTGTCTCCTCTACAATTTCTGCAAAGGCCACATGCCAGGGAGAGGCATAACATCCCCACAGCCAAAACATACTTCACACTATTCTGTGTCCAGTGATCCCTCATCAATAAAGCATTCACCATCCCAGCCACTTTTTCAGCTTCTCCTGCTATGATGTTTTTGGTGTTAGTTAATAAGCAGATCTCTGTGGGAGCATTTTCAGAGAGGATGGCAGTTGAAGTTCTCATCCACTCCGTGTGACTACTTAGCAACACGCTGTTCTAACAAGCATCTGGTAATCCTTCACGTCTTCCAACAGCTTTCAGTACTTCATTCTTCTATCCCATCATTAGAAATAGGTGCTTTAAGCAGATCACAAAAATTTATCTTCTGAAAAATCCTGAACTTTCTGCATATGGATGAGAATGAAGTAGTTCTATCTTTACATCCAGCACACAAACCATCTTTACAACTGGCAGGACTATATGGCCAGCCAATGGAAAGATGCCACAACATATTTATTGCCCTTCTGAAACACATCACCAGGATGTATACTCAGCAAAGGTATACTGCTCACTGTTGCATGCATCCAGGCTGACAGCGAACTCACACATGCCCAAGACTGGCAGGCTGCTTTCATGATGGATAATATTATATATTCATATATATGCACATTCGTTCACACGTCTGTCAAAGAGGGTTCACGAAGCACCACAGTATAAAGCTACCCAGTTAAACGTGACAGGTCTGTTTCTCTCAAACACAAAATTTCCTGATGTTAATAAGAGATCAATATGGGTCCCATTGTATCATCCATCTCTGTTTTATTGCTAGTTCTAGGGGAATGCCCTTGTGTTCTTTTCTTTGATTCCCACCTCTACTGCCCCATCATAGCTGCAGAGAACAGGACTAGACTTGTTCAGCCAGCCAGAACCTGAAGAAAGGATGTCACTAATATAGAAGCCAATGTATTACAAATTATTTTCTTGACTGACAAATAATTTTAACTGCTTCATTACCTTTTATGAATCATATCTCTGAATTAATTTATTCTACATTTGATCTCTTATTTTCAGCACATTTTGGAAAGAATTATTATTTCTAATTAGTCTCTGTAAGTTACCACTCACAGAGAAGTATTAGGCAACCACTAAGGTTGAGGTGTTCTAAATATCAGGCATAAAACATGGAGGCGGGGGGGGGGGAAGAGTAGCACAGATGGGTCTTTACACTTCCACTGTCAGTTCTGCACTTGGTATTTGTATGATGATCCATCAGCACATCATTATGGAAATCTCATTTTAAAAGCTAAATGAAAACAATAAACATTTTAAAATGTTTTATCACAAAAGCAGAGACATGAGTCTAAATATCTACAAGATAGTTCAAACGTTTCATAGAGAGGCCTAATAATAGTTGTTTTATAATCAGGATGGTAGAAGAACATAATTGGGATAAAATGATAAAAAAGCAAAATGTTTTGGAGTATTGAATACTATTACAAAAACTACAGCATTTTGGGTAAATGAGGCCTTCCTCAGCTCTGCCCACAAAGCTTATCTGTTCCTCCAGCTGTTTTGAGTAGCTCTGTTAAGATAGTGCCTTTCCCTACAAATCATTCCTCTTTTTATAAAGAGGTAATCACCTGTTATTGAATTCTAGTTATGTTATAGTCATTTTTCTCCATCATAATTTGCTGTGGTTTTATCAATATGTAGTAAGGCTTGCTCATAAAAGAAGAAATCCCTACAAAACACATTCTTCCAAACATAATAGATCACCAAGAAATAGCGATCATACCCTACTACAATCTACTCCTCCATACAGCCACTCCCAGTGGTCTTCACTAGAGTCATCTGAGAATGATTTTAAATTTAATTTTAAATTCATTTCTTTAATTCCCAGTTTCTTTCCTGTCTACCTCTCCTTCCCTAGTGTTGTTACTGACATCAAGGGTGAATTTTAACTTTAAGTCTCTCTAGTGTACAGGATCTAATATTTTCCATACTACTTTATCATGTAGGTTCATCAACCTCACTACCCACCAGGGGCAGCTGCCAGAGCTGGTAACTTCAAAGGGTGGCAGAACATCACACAACATAACACAACACATCTCTCCTACTGTGCTTGAGGGAACTATACTCCGGCCTTCCCTATGCATCACTATTTCAAGGAAACAAAAAAAAATTAACTTAAGATATCAAATGATCATTTCTGTTACAAGCTCTAATACATCAAGCTCCAAGACCAGGTACCTGCCATCTACAGCTCCTGAAGCTCCACCCTTTAAAATGGAGCATGATCCTTGGTCTCTGCAACACTCATGTTCCTTCACACCAAAACCATCTACTGCACAAAGTCCAAGCCAATTCATACTGTATACTTGGACATGCAGTGCCTGTGTCTCATCCCACCAGTGAAGCACTCCATGCAAGCATATGTCTTTCCCACAAATAAATCAATTAAAAAAAAAAGGAAAGAAGTAAATGTTGGTATCTTACTCCATACGCTAACCCAAAGTCAACTGGATTAGTAGAAGGATACACTTTTTTTTTTTTTTTTTTAAATGCCATACCTACAAAAGCCACTTTATCGGTAATACTGCAGCTTCAGAGACACCTGCAAATCTGTATCTTTAACAAGACATCTAGCAATGAAATCCTTTTCTTGCATTTCGGTATCTTTACTCTTATCTAACACTATTTTGAGATTAATATTCTACTAGCAATTGCTCAGTTATAACATGTGTGCATTTCTGATGGCACTGACTCATTTCTTCTCTTGTTACTGCTGCAGAGCCACAGTGGTTACCCTCCTCTTACCCAACCATAAGAAAAGCATAGCTTGATGATTACAAGATAAAAAACACAGAGCAAAGAATAATGACTTCTCCAAATCTTCACTGACCTATAGTGAACAAAAGAGAGTCTCAGTTCAGTTCAATAATCAAATCTGTATTTCATATTTGTCTTTAGACATGAAAATTCTGAACAATTTAACACCAATGACCAATTAACAGTCAAAAGTTCAGATACATGCATGCAATACTTGCAAGCACAGATTTAAAATGCAAAATTATTAAGATTGTCATAAGTCAGTACAAATTTATAGATGTCTCTCCACACAAATGATCTACAAACCATCTCACAACAAAATAAGGTATTTCAGGCAAATACAAACCTAAATTACATTTTTATGTAGCCTAAGAAAACACCACTTCAGGGCTCAGACAAATCTCAATAAATCCTATAATGAGACACACCAAAATTAAGAATTTCTCAGTCTTGATGATCTGTAATGGAGCAGTGAATCAGATAATGGATTCTTGTTCTGGTAAGCACATTTTTCTCTGGACAGTTCTTAACCAGACAGTAGACAGACATATGGTCTCCTTTCTGAGGCTGCTGAATTACACTTTCCAATTGCCCTAAATGTAGAGCAAAGTTTACAGCCCCTAATATATCTCCTTTCACATCCATCCTTTCTTACATCAGGGAAGGAACAGAGCAAGCCAGAGAGCAGAAGTTTCCTTGCCTTCACCAGCAGCACTGTTGTGGCTGTTGGTGCCCTAACACTCCCCAAATTCTAGCAAATGTATTTTCCTGCAGCCATTTCTCCAAGCAGTAATCATGGTTGCTTATTAAGCCTGAACGTTGACTTTTTGCAAATAATCTGTGCTTTCCTGATCAGAGTTCATCAACCTGTGGTGCAATAAAAGCATGATTTGGTATCTCCCGGTCAGTTTGAAGAGGAGAAAAGGTTTAACTCAGCAACGATGTTGGCACATTTCTAAAAGCATTTGGTGACATCAAATGTGTTTCAGCATATTTACGTCCAAATCCAAGACTACATTCAGACTGCAACATGACTTTAGAGTGAGTGCCAACAATATATAATCAAAGACCTTTTTAGGCCATTAAAGTTACTGAAGTTATTTTCTATAGAGAATGTTATCTACTTGAAAGCTGAAGTTAGAGGCTTTAATAGCCTCTGACATTATTTACTCTTATTTAACTAAAAAAATATTATAGAGTAAGATTAAAAGATCATCCACTACATTGAAAAAAAGTTTCAGTCTTTTTAAGTTAGCCGATTGAGAGTTTTTTTAACTAGGATTCAAATATCACATAAAATCAGATTATGTAAATTAGAAGTAGTACATAACCTTAATCTGAGAGAACTTTGATGCAGGGATTTTTCTTGATTGCTAATTTTTACTTCCTAGCTCTGCAATTTTAACTGTATGTTGGAAGATCTCTCTCTAACGTGCCATCAGTTAAACGGAGCAACACAGACCCTTGGGATACTTGATTGTGTTGTCACCATTATGACCCAAAATACTTGCTTCAAAGAGTTTGTGATCTAAATAAACAAGACAGACAAAACAACACAACAGCAAAGAGATTAGAACAGTGGATGGCAAACACCACGCTGGTTCCGCAATCATTTGTTAGCTATGATGCATCATACAGCAAAAAAAAAAACAACCAACCAAAGACCTATGAACCAATGTCACCCATACATCCACATTTTCCCCGATAGCTGTTTTGTGCCACACTACCCAAGGAATGCCAGTAAACTGAGCAAGTCATTACTAATACGTGATCCCATTATAGAATTTCAGAATGAAAGCCTGCAAAACTTACAAATGAACAAATAAACCCTCGCTATGGTTAATCATGGGGGTTGAAGAGCTAAAAAAGGCAACTATAATATTCTGAATTTGGACATGAAGAAACAACAACTGTAAACAAGAGGAGGGAATTTCCTTCCTATGCAGTCTCCTCAGATGGTGACAGTTTTCACAGGTTAACAAAATGCTCACATACAAGAAAAGTGACCTGATCCTTCAAGAACCTTTACCAAAAAGAAAACACTTTCCTGAACCATTAGTTGTACAACTAACCCCAGTGACAGAAAAGAGTTTATTTGTCAGTCCAGTAAGTAGCAAGTGTCACCAAGCCATTCTTCAGAAGTATTTAATTCGGATTATATGCCTGGAGAAAGGAAGTGAGATGAAAAAAATCTGTACAGCAAACCAGGATGACAACAAGGAAGCACTTAATTCAGAAGTTACAGCTGGAGCCTGGCTATCAGCAACAAGGAAGGACCCAAGAGCCCTCTTGCAGCTAGTTCTTCCATTTGTTTACAATTTCAGGCATCCTCATGACATTCTGGCAGGTGAGAAGCACCACCACCATTTTCAAATCATGTCCTTCTTAACCAGCTATAGCTTTAGCACTGGATACTAGAACTTAAACATATGTTTTATAGAAAAGAATAACAAGTTCTGTGGAATGAAAAAAACGTAGCTACATTCAAAGCATTAAAAAAAAAAAAACACCCTTAGCCTTGATAGATTTTGTAACATATTTGAATCCTCAAGATAGAAGTACTTTTTCCTACTTAGACTGCTTGATACTCTCTGCCTAGTCATCTAAATATTAAATTACTACTTAGATACTCCACAGTATCAGGCCATACCGAATTACTGATTTCAGATGGACAACTGGTTCTAAGGATCACTGCAGGTAAGGGAGTCTAACTGGGACCATGATTACCATCAAATTCCTATCCAACAAACGAGGCTTGAATTTACAGAGTTTGCACCGTTGCTATGAAACATCTACAGCAAAGATGTCCAAATGAAGTAATGTATTTTCTTTAATTAAATTTGGCATTGTCTAGGCTCTGGTTACTGGTCCAGCAAAACACATCAGAATCCCACACAAGTGCAGAAAAAGGAGAAAAACACATCTCTAGTGAAGCCACAACAGTAAAACCATCTGCAGATTTGTCCCCACAGAAGCAAAAGCCAAAAACTTAGACACTAATATCTTATTAACATTAAGGAGTATTTAAGTGCTTCTCTTAAAAAATATATCAGAGGCTGTCTTTCCTAGAAAAGGATGACTTTCAGAAAGCAAATTAACTAGAAGGAAAAAGGTATTATTGTTTCTGATCATGCTGCACAAATCTAGACTAAAATTTTAACCATTAGTACTCAATATAAGAGCACCTTGACAAAGACAGCAACTCATCATATGTTTTACAGACTGATAGTTGTACTACCACGCTTATTTATGTGCTTTTAGCTAGCACATAGCAAACAATTTTCCTTCCTTTAGCTTACATCCCTTTTTTTCATACCTGGAAAAGCACTTATTCATCGGTGAAGCCCAGCATGACCAGGAGAGGGTAAATAATACATATATAGCGGTTTCCTACAGTGTTGTGTAAAATCTGCATCCCACGAGTCCTTTTTACCATCTATCTTACTATTAACTTGCAAGTAACGTGTGTCTTTTGTAAATGTCTGCTCCTCCCAAATGAAAAACTGAAGTCATCAGAATATAACTTTTGTACTCAATGATCACAACCTGCATTATCAGTTCACATCAATTTTTATCACTTCTTATCTTCTTTAACTTAAGCACTGCATACACAGATTATATGTATATTACTGTAGAAACAAACTTGGGCTCCTGAAAAATATGGATTTCTAACCACACTGAGATGTGGGCTAGAACTTTGCTTGCAGTCATACCAGCTGAGGAAGCTCTTGCAAAAAGGATTACACCACAGGGTGAGATTTTTCCAAAGCATCAGACGATTCAATAGAGAAAAAAAGCACTGAAAAATGTTAATGGATTTTGTTAATTTCCCCTTTGCCTGTACTTCTACCCAGCTTCCCTTTTGGTTTTCATTTTTTTAAATGGAACTAAGCTGCTGGCAATAATGCGAAATCCATAAAATATAGACAGCTCTCAATGTATAAGAAAGAAACACTTCTATAAAATACTAATGGATATTCTCCTGCACTGTAGTGATAATTTAATGCTATTTTAATCCATAATGCTAGTGGCACAACACACCAGATTTTATACCACTAGAAGTTCACGTCAAGAAATCTTTAAACCATTCCAGGCTATCAGTCTAAATTCCTTGGGGGGGGGGGGGGGGGGGGCGGGGAGTGAAATAATGTGTAGTTATCATTCAATGAAACATCAATGAAATTGAATCCATCACCTTTTTAATCCTAGTTGTCAGGGATTGTGAAATGCAGTTTACATACAAACATTTGAGTGAATAGGGGGCACAGAGTCTATCCTAGCCAACTGACCCTTTTCGTCCGTAGATCCTAGTTCTCCAATTCAGTACACCACCAGAATATCAAGGCACAGCTGTTCCACGTGAACACTAGCTCCTGCCGTGCTCCAACCAGTCAGAGTACCAAGGGGCATTCCTGGGACTTGTGAGCAGATAGATGCACCAGTGAGGTTTAAATCAAGCAAAACCTCAATACAACACAAGCAGTCTTCTTCAGATCTTAGTTTCTAAGAAGAAAACCCACTTCATCCTATGTTCAGGTCAACGTGATAGAGAGGGACTTACATTAAGCAGGTTCTTACCTGGTATAAAACAATATGCTGTTTGGCCAGATCTGAAAAACTGCTCAGCAAGGTATCTTCAAGTCTTCAGAACCCAGAACTTTTGCTAAAGGCACCTAAAAAGTACTTTACTTTCCATGGCGATCTGTAGGCAAGACCTCCAGCTGAGACAGTCAGCTTCAAAGGAGGTTACAACCCCACTCTTACATTGTTAGTCTCAAAAAAAAAAAAAAAAAAAAGCTCAACTGAACAGTAAGTGCAAACACCTGTGACTAAAGCAGCACGTAAAGGTAAACAGCTTCACATGGTCAAAGGGGAACTTGCCACCAGATCATACTGATTGATATATACACTACATACAGGTGCTTTTATTTTGACCTCTAAACCCTACATAGTAACTCCAATTTTGTTACTACTTGTTTAGTAGAAACAAAGCACAAACTATTCACTTTTTTCTGTGTTTCCAAAATCCCATTCCTCTATTTGCTTATAGGATTAGAGGTTCTCACAGTTGGTTGCACCACTCCTGATGCAATTATGAAAATAAACAAAAAGGGAAGCAGGAAATAATTTCATTCATTCTAGCATTCTGCAAACAGCGTAACCATATTCAGCAATCCTTCCTGGCAGCCCTTCCTTTATTGATAACAACAAGCTTTTGTAACCTGGAAATTAAAATGGACATGATTGGGAGGCTCAGAAACCCTACATTGATCAGCTGGGGATGAGAAATCTGAATAAAGAAAACAAAATCCAGTTCCATTAGCCCACTAGCATTAACAGAGTACGCTGAGAAAATTTCAGTGCTTATTTATAGTGCAAATTTGGGACTGTGTCACAACTGACAAATTGACATTTTCACTCCGCAGCAAAAACCTCAGCAGAAGTGCATTAAGCACGGTCTGTTGTTTAGGAAATTACAGAAGGCACAAAAGAGTGATGTAAAGCTGTATACCTGGCAATTTGTTTTAACACAACTTTTTGCTGGTTTTGAGGAAAAGGAAGATTAAAAGGTCAGACCGTGAAGGACATCAAAGTGCAAAAATGATATGTCCTCCTCCTTGCTTTGCGAGATCAAGCAATAAATACGCACCACACCAAAATAAAACCATCAGTGCTGCCTAGCAGGAGGTTTATCAATGAAATTAAAAAGGCTTTTTTGACAAAACCAGTTCTTAATGAAATCACATCAATGTTGAAAAACATCCCAGGTGGATGGAAAAAATATTCCAGAATATAAACATATTTGGAAACTCAGTGTTACAAGAAAAGTAGTTCACAGCGTTCTGAATCAGGATTAAATGACTAAAAATAAGTGAAATAAGATCAGTGCAAAAAAGATATGAAAAGTGATATGAAATGTCACTGATGCCACCACCATCCCTAAAGAGAAAGTATCCCTTTGTACCATCCATTGCCAAGTTTCTTGTCCAGAATTCAGAATTTAGCTGGTCAACAAAAACTCCCTTGTACATCCACGCTACTAAGAGTCTACAACACCCTAAGCTTTTCTAATATAGCTAATAAAGTAACAATATCACCAGCAATAGCAGATCCTTTTTGTTATTAATATGGCCCACAGAACATGCAAGTGCTTGCAGTTTACCATATACCTGCACATCAGATATCTGTGTATCAAAATGGGGCTGGTAGAAAAAATATCACTTCTCTGTCTGTGTAATTAAAGCTGTGTATCATCCTATAGACTTGCACTTCTTCAATTTCAGAGCTAACCTTAGTGTTGTTGAGTATTCTGGCATGGGCAGGGAAAAAGTGGTCCTCTTCTCTTAGTCTCAGTAGTTTCGGTCAGCGAGGCTCAATATCTTTTCTCTGATTTGCTCATTCAATTTAGTTCAAAGTTTTCTAATATGCAAGCCTTCAATAGCTCTAACTGAGCTCTTCATATAGGATCATTTCCTTTCAGCCCTTCACCATGGTCCTTCCTCCACCACTGTTCCAGGTTTCCTAGCTTCCAGCAGTCTTATTCTAATTATTACTTCTGAATTTTGTACAGTCCAAACGTTATTTTCTCAGCAATCAAGTCAGATAAGCCCTCTTTCTCATTGCCTGAACAAATGCAGGAGAAAATTGAGGGCATAGTGGTAATATACTCTCTACTCACTGTTCCTGGGAGAAGTAATTACAGAGGAAATCTTGTTTAGTTGCTACTGTCCTGGGAGAGACCATGCTCTGTTCAGAGGAAGCATTTGGAGAATTTTGTTGCCAAATCCTAACAGGTCTTTCCAGAGCACAAGTAAACCACTATTTGTCAACAGCCAGTAACCGGGTCAAATTCAGTCACTTTTTCACAGAAGCAACAAAAGAAGCAAAGAAGATAAATTAGAATGGAACAAATAAGTGACTAAGAAGCTGTTTTAGCTCTAATATCATCTATTAAGAACAACAGCATAGGGATGGGAAGGTAAGCACAGTGCTAACCTAGAGGAAAACTCTGAAGAGATCTCAGGGCCATTATTTTTTTTAAACAAGAGTTCTTTCTGTTGACAATTTATCAGATAAGATATACATGTTTAACACACTTTGAGAGCTGACACGAAATCACAGTAAGACAGCAGGAGTTTTCAGTGGAGTCCTCGGCGGAGTAAGAGATGGAAGGAGCATTTCCACTTCATTCCCTAGTGACCTCTTCAGCATGTCTCTCACTACGCCATTTTCACAGACCATAAACCTTAACCACTTTTTTTCTCCATTGCTCTGCAGCTGGTCTTATCAACCGTTTATACTCAGCTTTGTCAGACACACACCCCTGCTAGAAGCGGTATGAAATCTGGACACATGCATCCAGGCTGTTCGTGGAGGACAAGAGCCACGACTTTGCCTTAACGAAGCTTTACCTGTTGCTTTGGAAATGGAACCAAAGGACATTACCTTCAAGTTGAGGAGCCTTAAAAAAACCAGGTCCTCTGGAGCCATATACTCCAATGCCCACCCCACCATGTAGTCAAGTTCATCTAAATCATAGTCCCAACTGCAGTTTTGAATAGTGGTGTGATGGAGAAAATCACATATCAGAATATTTTTCAGGTGAATGTATTTGGTGTTACTTAATTTTAGGAGCTTTTCACCAACCCCCTCCTCAATCACCTCAGCATTTGCACTTTACTCTCTTTTGCTTGCTTCTTCTAGCTTCCCTTTCAAATAAAAAAACAGAAATCCCAGCATTTATATTCTGATAAGCAAACTGGAGTAATCTTTTCAAATGAAATTTTTAGGCTGTTCCTTGATAGCTCTGTTTCTTACTTGGTGGAACAAACAAACAAACAAACAAAACTAGTCTAACCTAAGTATGTGATGCTTCTTACTTTTACAAACTAAGGGAAGACATTTTTCAACATCACTTGCAATTTTTTATCTTTATGATTATCTGATGTAATAGGTGACACATTTGATTATCAACAAGGTTTTTCTTTTTATAACATCAAACATATTTTAGTTATTTTATTTATCAACACTTTATTCTGTTACTTTGTATTTCAAAAATGCAGTGAAATGGTGCCAGAAGGGACAGACTTAACAGCAAGATCAATATTATCAATAAGCAATGTAATAAGACTTTTTAAAATACGCTGCCTTCACAAGAAAAGCTTGCGTACTGGCAGTGGGAAGATGGCAGAAAGAAATACTCCTTAGAGTGAAATTGCATTTGAAGCTACATAACTAATAAATCAAGTTCAGATTTCTAGTCAAAAATATTAATCTTTTTTTCAGAATCTTAGCTGCTTGCTATTCACAACTGTCTACCAAAACATAAATATTTACAATTGTTTTCTTTTTCTTTTTTTAAAAAAGATTCATGTTCCTTTACACCCTTTAATAATGGTTGCTAGGCTTCCGAACCCAAAAAGCATAACCGTCCTTCCATAGCTAGCTCCATGAAGCTAAGTGAAACACTTTAGTCATGACTGAACTTCTCAAGAGGTTTAGTTTCCAGTGTGTATGAGAAGTTTGGGTTCAAAAATCAAGTGCTTGTGAAAAAAAGTGGGAAAATACCAAAAGACATGTTGTGTCCTTCCTCTTCTGATTTGCAGACGCAGTTATTAGCAGCTATTGGATTTGGACCTCGATATGGCTGCAAAGTATCCTCGAGTGCTAAGGTATTACTGGAGCCCTATGAGTTCACCCCCATGTAGACATGGCTCTGTTTGAAAGGATGCTCTCTGCCAAGCCACAGCTACCAGTGAGGTTGCTGGCACTCCCAGCGTGCTCAATGGCTGCTGTTCCAGATAGTCCATCTTCCAGGAGTCTGAGTAAGTACCCTTTCCACTATATGTCTACTTGCAGTGCTTGAAGAAGTCATCATAGACTGGCTGGAGTAACAGCAGAAATAATACAGCTATTTTAGATGAAGATCCATAGGAGTCTGGTAGAGGTTTTCAGGACATGGTTTCTGATATTACAGTTGACACTATATTTTTTATGTGCTGAGGCAGCAGTCATTTGGGAAAACAAGTTCTAAGCTCAAGGCCTTGGCATGTCCACTTTGTTTTTTTCATTTTTCTAGATACGGGTCTCAAGTTGCAGTAGGAGAGGTGTCCTTTTCTACCCTGCTATAAACTTTCTCAGGCCCTAAAATATAACTTGTTGGGGGGGGAAGCAGGGTGTGCACAGGTTGTGTCTGTATCCCCCTTTCTGAGTTAAGCTACCTATTGAAGGGAACGATCTAGAAGAAAAAAAACATGAACAGCCCCAACAATGAGTTCTCAGAATAAAAAGAGGTGACATAAAGATTATTTTCCCCTCCTCTCAGCACTATCTCCAGCTTTATAACTGAGTTACCATTTTTTCTTGCTTTTCTTCTCAACCTTCTTTTTCCTTTCCTTTGGGCATGTGGTCTTAGAATAGGACTGACTGGATAATGACATTTTCAGGTAGAAAAAAGAGTATCTTTTGTGCTTTGCAGCATGCACAGTATCCCAGGGAACAGCACAACAATATTTTTCATAGAAATTTCAGCATTCCTGTTTCCCTTTGTAACCCTTTTCCCTCTTAGGGACTGTCTGAAACTGTTTCATACACACAGAGTAATCATGTAGTTTCACGTATCTTTGTTGAGATGAGGCGTATTTGTTCTAGAAATATACCCACAAGCAAGAACACCTAACTAAGCAAGCCAAACCTATAACCAGTGAGGGCCCTTCCCGAGACAAGTTTTATGCTGTTGCACAGTAGTAAATGCAAAATTCAAACCAACCTACTCAGACTTTGGGGAAAAAAAAGCTACAAAGAATCTTTCCTAAATAAAGTATTGTGAAATTGTTTGACCCTGACCTTTCAACTAAATCCATTCTTAGGAAAGATCTAGTAGCACTATGATAGATGTATTCTATTCAAACTGAGCTTATTAAATTTATAATATGCACTGTAACATTCATTGGATAACACGAAGGATTATAAGAGAATTAAAAAAAGGTTAAATATTAAGCCATGCTTTCTCTAGTGTTACCTCTGCTTTTGGGAGCTGGCTTTGAAACCCAGTAGATACACGTCACTGTCACAGCGCCTTTCAGCAACCTACAGGGGACCCAGAAGAGCAAGAAACTACAGAGGGTTCTGGACTGGTGCCAACAGCCACCAAACTACACAGTCAAAATCTTTCACTTCAGTGTTCATCACTACTGTGATACAGTAATAACAGTAACTGTAAAACAACAACCTAGTGCTTAGGCAAATGCTAAAGGCTTTATTTATTACCCCCTCTCCCTAGGAATCAAATATTTGTGGGATGCAAGCACTACTGTCAATAAAGAAGGGCTTGACTTTCATTAGAGAAAGGTTTGGGAAATGCTGTCCGTAAACAGATGATTGGTTCCATTTGAATTTCTTAGATTCTGAGATATCACAAGGAGGAGTGTGGGCTAAATGATAAAATTATAGTAATACGAGGTTTGGAAAGCTAGAGAATCTGCTGCAACACTGGAAAGCTATCATTTTCTCAAATGGTAGTAGTCCTTTATTCTTCTATTCAAGTACTTCTTAAGATACACAGTCTAAAGGACATGATACTTATCAATTTTATTCATATTTATAAAATTCCTTTTACAAATTATTTCTGTAAAGTTGTTTTATGAATGTATAAGATCCTGTCTTTGTCCACAGAAAGTACCTTTAGTGTTTGGCTGAAACCTATGGCAACTCTCTGGAGATGCTCATAAACCACATTTTTACTCTCTTTGCAAAATTAAAATACCAAGTTATATGATAACCATATGCCCTCTAACTGGAAGGAACGCCTTCGTTTTCAAAAGGTTACTCATACATGAAAAGACACTGTTCGAACACAAAATCACCTGATGGCACATAATAAAATAAAGAATAAAGGAAAGCACACCCAACTGTTATGCTTGTCACCATTTTCCTGGGAAAGTCACAATTCCAAGGGCTTTTCATGACACCTCCACCTGCTGTCACACCGCAAGTGCTGTGAACCACCAGGAAGATGGTTCAGGGCAGTAAGGCAATGCCAACCACGCTACAGCTTTCACGTAAGCGTGCTGTCCTCAGGTGTCCTCAGGTCCTAAGAAACAAAGCTCAGACTGGGACCGTCCTGTCAAAAAGGCTCTCTGATGAAAAACAGTTACTCCAAAGCCAAAATGTTTTACGGAAGACTTTTTTCCCCCAGATTTTCTCAGTTTGCTATTACAAAACCTGAAAGAAACATTTACAGTTGCCTAGTTTGACCTGATTCTGACTACTCTGGTTTGCGGAAATGACCTGAAATACTAATTTTCAAATGTATTTCCTATTGGGTTATCTTGCCTCTTGGGGACAGTGGGTCAGAGGCCTGGGTGCCTTTGCAGATCCCCCACTCTCCTCTAAGCAGGACTCAGTAGAATCAGGTCAGGAAATTAAATCAGGAAACATTTTGATTTAGAAAAACCTTAGTTTTACTTGGAAATAAAATGGTGAAACAAAATGTTCCACTGCTTTAAAATAATTGTTGAATCATTTAATTCCTTGAAAACTTTCCAGATGTTAACTTTTATCCTTATTGGAAACTGAGACAAATAGTAAGCACTTTCTACAGGACCATGGATACTTACAACATAAAGCTTCACAATGTCGGAAGAGAGTAACATAAAACTGATCGTAAAGCTATCCTCTCAAGGTTATCGCTTTTTTTTGGTTATAATCTGTTAAAATTACATTTTTCAATACTTGGAGTTTCGATTACCTTGTGGACCTACTACTATAAAATCAGTAAGTCTGTTACTAAGCTCAAGGACGCAACAGTTTCATTCTTTGTTTTCACTAAACCTGTGTCTTTCTGTCACTCCAGATGTGGAAAAATATTACACATAGACACAATATTTACACATATATACAGGCACATATACACTCAAACACACAAAAAATATAGTACTTATGCACATCTGCATAAAGAAAGAACAAAAGTACATACCATACTTGAAAAGAACATCCTCTTCCACCACAATATGCATATAAATATTATGTAGAGGTAATTATTGTAACACTACAGTTCCTTATACATTGCTAGGTCTTAAATTTTTCTCATTGGGTTTCTTCAGATTTCTACCCACCTTCATGGACAGCCCTTCTGTGACCTGTGAGCTACACTACATCGTTGAACTGTATACCATGTCCACTATATTGTAGTCAAAGAGAAGAAACTGAAAGATCAAATGCTGCTCCTACTCACAACTGCTCAGAGGGACAGTGGCTCCTAAATGCAGAAAAGATCCAGAAAACTCCCTGAGCTTGTGAGCAGAGATAAATCACCCTACAGCATTGGACTTGGAGTGCAACAGAAGCCTCAAAGTAAGCGTTTGTGTGTAAATCTGCCTATCAATACCACAGTAAGATGAACTGAATCTTTACCATTTTCTCATCTCTTTCATAATTTAGAGAAAACAAAAATATAGAATGGCATTATACAGACTTGAAATTCCATACATCTCAGCTAAGGTTTAATGCGCTTGAAATCATGCCCTATTTAACACTTGTGATTACATAGTTGACCAAATTCCGCTCCCCCCCCCCCTCCCCGCCCCAGCCCCAAAAATGTTTCCACAACCTCTTCTAGTCACTTCACAGAAATATATAGCAACATTTTTCTCCTACGGAAGAATCATTTACTCAGCTAGGGCTCCATACAGACAGCTATCATTTCTGCCCCTGCAACTAAAAATAACTCTCTACTTTAAACCAGCAGATGTGGAAGATTTACCATTGACAAATACATGCACACACTGGAAATCAAAAGAGTTTCAGTCCATTGACTATAAAAAGATAATAAGCTGTGTCCTACCTATGGTGGTAATAACAGTGCCAGCAAAGAAGAAGGAACTTCCCAAGTCCCAGTGACTGATCTGAGTAGATGTGTTTCCTAAAGGTATGATTCCTGCATTTATTGCTGCCACTACTTGCTGCAAGTTTAAAAAGATTTTTGTCAATATTCATGAAACAATGATATTAATATACATTACACAGTAAACTGATTAAATCACTTATTTAGTCCAAGCAATAAACCAGGAAAGGATCAGTGTTGTTCTGCTCAAGTTTTATCATTCAGTCAGGCTACGCTTTGATCTTCAGCACACACCCCAAGCACTTCAGCACGCAGCAGAGCTGGAAACTCCAGACCATTAAGGAGAATGCAAAATCCACAATGTCAGTAACAGCATCACCTTAGCTAGAGGGCAAACACAATTATTTTTACTGTTGCAACTGCTTGGTGAAGAAAAATATGCATTAGACAAAGATTTACAATAAGAGTTTCCCAAAATATTCCTCTATTGAGTTAGGCAAGCAAATGTACTTAAAACACAGTCATTTTAAAACTCCAAGCAAAAATGCCCATGCATTGTTTTGGATCAGATTAACTCAAATTAGTTAAAACACTTTTGTAGAACAGAAAATTCAATAATTAAAGATTAACAATTACATTTATGGTTATAAAACTTTCACTATATTAATAAAAATATCAGTCAAATATCAAACACGTAACTCTAAGTTCATACACCTATATACTCCATAAATGTCATTGTTGAAAAATTCAGTTCCAGCAGCTGAAATGAACAAGCTTGCCACTACTGACATTTTCATAGTCTCAAGAAATATGAAACATGTCCTGTTTCAGCAGGTCACCTACTGTAAATTTTTATCAGAAAAAGTATTCCTATTTAGTTATATCTCTATTGCAGACACAAACTAGTATTTGAGTTAAAGAGTACACATCAAGGAAAAGTATTTTTAAATTTGCAATAAATATTTTAAGGAATGTCAGTTATTATTTCATTCTGAAAGTTTAAAACAGGACTTACTTCGTAATCATGACTCTTATAATAATAAACAGGGTTTAACAAAAGAACAGAGGAAGCAATACGGCAAAGCCAAAACGAGCATTTCAACTAACTAATAGTTTCTGCTTGGCAAGTTGTCCAACAAGGATTATGCACATGAAGATATTCAGCAATAGGTTTTCCGCACAGGCAGTCTGTTGCAGTGTTGTACAGTAGCAATAATTTTGTCAACCTCAAAATACATTGCTACTTTGCAAAGCAAAACATTTCTGTTTCTAAGCAGTGCCCATTGAAGTCAGTTGATCTGGACAGAAATGACAAAATTCCAACGCTGGATTAACCAGGCCATTGATCTTTGAGACAGGATCTCAGCTTAAATCCACCATTTCTAGTTTGCCATTTTCAAAGCTCAGATGCACAAAGTAGCCATTTGAAAGTCCACAGCTGCATCTCCGCAGCCAGTGGGACCTTGCTGCCGCACCTAAGCCATCTGCAACACCCAGGGTGGCCAACAAAAAGCCAGCTGAGGTATCTTTACACAGACTTTACAGGTTTATCTTCCATACATTCAACTGTTTTCACTTTAAGTTTTTTTAAAGACCAGAAGGGCAGACATCAAACATGGAATTTTCAATCCTACTGAGAAAGGAGAAAGGATGGGGAAAAGGAAGGGGATAATTTTCCATTGGGTTGGAAGAATAAATCTATGTTGGTACATCAGGTACAACTTGGCAAAAGCAAATACAGCAGCACTGATACTGACAGGTGTTTACATTAGTGTAGAAGGGACACATCAGGCTAAGCAGCATGTAAAAACCATCCCTTGTATTGATTTTATAATTTACACAATACAGATATTCCTCTGACTTATAAACCCCAGTGTGCTGCATTATAAAGCCTACTGAATAAATTTTGAGTACAGTTTCATTTCAGTGGACTAAGAAATTTCATCACAAGTCCTTGTACCTGCAAATGGGAACACGTTCTCCAGTGAGGACATCATTTGGTAAAGCACTGGATCGATGCAATTTTATGGGACCATTCATGTTTCATTACAGTTTATTGTACTGGATGAACGCACTACTCTGAGCAACACACCTGTTTAGGCAGTCTAGCAAGACCACATTTTATAGAGATCCAGATGTAAAATGTTTTCAGAGCTTTATATCATTACCACACATTTTTGAAGCCATGCTACCTCAACGGCTTTTACACGAAAGGTGTGCCAGTCGGAACTGCTCAAAGGTCCGTTACAGCTATGCATTCCCTAACTGCAGTACGCTGCACCTACAGACCTCCAGGAAGAAGATACAACCTAACCCAAAACTGCTTTTTTGGGTCAGACCTAACAAAACACAACAATTAGCCACTCGTATTGCATCTTTCATGTTAGCCAATTAGCTAATAATCGGGGTGAGAAGGCAAGTGATGCTTCCTCTTCATACACCCTCTTAAGCTCTAACTAAGCACAGTTTTAGGGAGTTTGTGAGTGGGGGGCTGCATCTGCATCATGGTGTTTAGATTGGTTTGGGTGGATCATTATACCATGAATTTATCTAACTGCTTTTGGAGCTCACTTGTATTTTGGGACCCAAGTCATCCTGTGGCAGTAAGTTCTGCAATTTACTTCTGGATCATTTAAAAAGCATTTACCTTTTGAGATTTTTATGTGCTTCAAAGTAATTTTATAAGTTCTTGGGCTAGGAAAAACACTTGAATTGCCATGTCTTATTTGTCTCCTTCAAGAAATTAATGACCTTACAGACACATCAGCTGCCTCTTTTTTCTGAATTAAAGACTCTTTCTTATTAAATAACGTATTTATCTGTTTAAATAAATCTGTTGAATATTGCATACAAGTAACATTCATTGCCAGTATTTATCACCGACTTCCTTTGTACATTTACTGATTTACCTTATTGATTTTTTAAAACATAGTTTTAGTCATAAAGGGCCAGATGATGCCGCCTTCATCACTGGGTTATTAAGTTTCCAAACACACAGTTATTACACTTTCTCCTGTGTTTGGGAGGAGCCACCCTTGAATGCTAACGAAGCTGCTGCATTATATTGCTTCAGTCTTCTGTAAGAGTCTGCCTTACTAACAAGGATGACAGGGAAGGCTCCTGGTTTACTGAGATCAATACTACTATCTCATAAAGTCTTTGAATGTTTTTTCGGCCTTTTCAGTTCTTTGGATCAGAGGACATCTTTTCTTCTTTGTTTGGTCACTGCCTGTGAGCAGATCCTCATCTAAGACTATTGCCAAGCATAATTTTAAAAAATAATATACAGCATAACTGCTAACATATGTACATTGCAGGGCACTAATTACAGGGTAGCATCTTCTTTTTAACTACATCCACTGCACAAACCCACCTGGAATACTGGACATTAACATTTCCTCAGCCCAGAAAAAAAAAAAAACTAGGCTCATGCAGCTGGTTTCCACTAACTTCACTGAGGACCAGGATCTCACCCTCAGTGTTCAAACAGCATGCTATTCACTGTCAGTGCTGCTAGATTCAATTTGCTCTGCCACTTTATTCTTGGTCCTCAGCCTTTTTTCTTGACTGATGCCTTACTACTAGAGCAAACACAACCGCTTCATTTGTCATGTTTGGCATGTGATTCTTTCCTTCCTTCATAACTTCGTTCTGTCACCTGAGCCCTTCAGCTTATCTTAACTCACTAGTAACTCTGTGTATTTTGAGCCTCGAAACGGAATCGTGAAAACTCTACATAATCTGTACATTTATCATATGTTGCAGCCTGTTAACACTTTGTGTGATCTTAACATGGGAATTTTTTTACTTTTAAAAAATTACAGTATTAAACTTAACGGACTGCCTCAGTAGCAAATTTTCTATTTTTCTTATTTTCATTCCATATGCAATCTAAATTCTTACTTAAAAATCAGTTTTACTTCAGCACTACAGAACCAGTCAGCATTAGAATGGAAATGTGGACAGTTTCAATTCTTAAACTATGTAGGTTTTTTCACTTGCCTTACCTTCTTCCAAAGCCTTTGTCTCATATTTGGTTCACATGAGATGTCTGAGGACTGAGCAGAGGGGGGGGCCACCCAGCACATGGGATGCAATCAAGGCCTCTGTGTGCAGTGGTTTTAAGAACAGTATTGTATGGTTACAGTAAAAGTAACAGGGTTTTATTAATTGTCTTTCTAATGGTAAATTTTTGGGCTTCTTTTGATAGTAAAGAGAACTGAGATATTTTTTTAAATATTTAAAATTATTATATATGTTTTATATAATAAATATATATTATTTCAAAAATTTAGTAACAGAATTCCCATTTTTTAAGTTACATGGATTCTGAGGCTAGCTCTGTACTGTAACTTAGGATAGGCATGAGTTGTGTTGGAGTACAAGTCCTAACGCGTACTACATCCAAACTACCCGGCTTTGCACCCATATTCAGGAACAAGCTTTAGCAGAGAGCATAAGAGGACAGAGGCAGGGACACCTGAGCCCAGAGTGGATAGGCCAGGCATGACCTGCCCTATTTTCAATAACAGGACCGAGGCCCAAAAACACATAAGCATTGCATTCACACTGTGCCTTTTTGCTTGAAATCAGTACACTGGGAAAAGGGGAGTGACAATATAAAATGTCATTTTAATTTCATCAGCTTTTCATTTCCTATATAACTTAGAAATGCTTTCTGGTAAAAAAATTTGCATGGTTTTGTAGTATCACATCCCTGCATTCACACATATATCTGTCCAAAGAGGCCACGCTGAGATACCCCCACAGATTAAGACACAGAATTTGGTGACTTTTTTCTGTCAAAAGAAGAGATAAAACAAACAGTCATTTTGCAAAACCAGAATTCTCCTAGGTCAGGGATTTCAACCTTTGGTCCTCCGACCTTGCAAGGAGCCAATGGAGATGGCTGACAAAAGCAAGCCTGTTGGCCACAGAGCTACCTCCACTAAGCAGGGGTCCACAGGGCCACTGGAGGAACACGAGAGGTTATAAACTGAGAAGGTCAGCCCCTGGTAGGCAGCCGCTGACTCACAGAGATCAGGCGGAAACAAGCCTGTGTCAAACCAGTCACCCTAATGCTTATCTCCTTGTTCCACACCAGGCTCTGAATACATGTTTTTGTACCATCTTCCAGTCGCTTCATTTTTATGAAATGATGTAGCACAACACTGCGTTACTCTCAGCTTTTCTATCTGAAGATTGAAATAGAAGCACCTCAAATTATGCTTCTGATAAAACACAGAGTGTGCAGCCGTTCATTACCCAGCTTGTCAGGAGTTAGCTTGTACTTCCTAGCAGTCACTTAACAAGTGATGTCAAACAGTCCAATGTGCCTCAGAGTTTCTGGAAATTCATTTCTCAGCCTGGATTTCTTCCTTCACTGTCCTGCTGCCATGCGACAAGAGCACTCTTTTGCTCTCCAGTATAAGGATAAGTCTCATATGGCCCACCTACTGCACTATTGCTGCGTTTTTATTTCAGCTTTGATTTACAGAGAATGGAAATCCTAGTTCTTTATTCAGAGGCACACTAGGATGCTTTTAACACTTTGCAAACAACTCCCCAGCCTCCAGAAGCACATGCTTTTGAGCCTTGCTGTTGAAAGAGGTTGCAATGTTTGTATTATAATTCTGTGATTCCACCTTTTTCTTTTTAGTTTGTCTAATCTGTGACTATAACCTGCACTGTTCAACACGTTGAAGAATTGAAGAACACTTTTCACACTATGTTCACAATCTACTTGAACTAAAATAATGTAGAAACATATTGACGTACATTTCTATTTCCAAACATGCATTACAAACAGACTACGTATATAAATTTTGTGTGTGTATATATATATATATGCATGTATACATACACATTCAGGGAAGAGGGCCTTTCTTTGCTTGAGATTAAAGAGGGGAACAATTATGCAGACAGCTGCTCAGCAAAAGCGACTTTCTAATGGGTCATATCTGCCACCCTTTCTAAGAGAAATACTGTCATTCAGAGGCATTCAAGCTAGCTAGGTTGTAGGCCCTATAAACTGTTCATCTGAAGTAAAGGTATCCTTTAAAAGCCCAAACACCGGAAACAGCAAATATAGTTAGAAAGCAACCTGCTTGAACAAAGAAGTGACAAGGGCAGTTAGAATTTATTCACTGTTCTCCAAAAAATCTGTATTGTTCCTATGCTCATGAAGGATAAAGACTGTGCTTAAAAGTCCTGTTGGTTTAACCACCAGGTAGAAAATAACGACAGAAAAGGGAGCTGCCCTGTCACGGGATGGAACGCTCCCAGGCAGCAGAAAGTTTGGCAAAATACTCCCTCCCTCCAGGAGTGAGGTGCAGAGCCAGAAGAAGGGAGCTGGCTGTAAGGGGACAGTGGGAACCGGAGCAACCCTCAGCGAGGAGCGCACCCAACCCAGGGGCTCCTGCAGCCCGTCTGGACTCAGCCACAGCCGGTGGGTACCCGTGTGCAGGACAGGTGCGGGAGGGTGATGATCAGAGGTCTTTCACAGAGATCTTTTATGTAATAAATATTCCTCTGATCTGTGGGTACGGGTAGAATTTGGGGGATTTTACTGTGGAAGGAGACAATAGCTTCTGAACATCTATTTCTGGCAAGAGCGAAGCAGAAAGGCAATGCTGCAGTGAATGCCAGACTTACAGACCCAGTGGCACCGAAACAGGACCTTACCCTGCCAGTTAGGACTACCTGTATACTTAAGAACACTTAAGCTCTAGCGCTTTCATGGGCAGAGACACCTTACTAATATGCATTACATATGCACAGGGTAACAACACAAACTACAGTTCCTGCACTTCGTGTTTTAACTACTTTAAAAGTAATTCGTTTCACGTTGCTTTGAAAACACCATCTACAGGCAGCTCTGCTACTGGTATTTGAATTTGTGATATGCTTCACATCTGAAATGCAGGAGTACATTAAAAAAAACGATGCAACGGTATTTTGGATCCCCAGATAAATAAATAAAATGCTGCAGCAACAACTTCTTTTATGCTGGTCTATCAATCTTTTCAAGGCTTTAAGGTTTACGAAGCATAAACACCTGCTGCTTCCAGGTTAGGATCCAGATATGGGATGGTTCCTGCTTCCTTTTGGAGAGGCCGGAAGGAATTGCAACAGGGAGAGACTAAGAATATTTAGGGCTTAAACTGGTACATTAAAACTCCCTCAAAAAGTTCCTGCTTAAAAGTACCTGTAAGCTACAGCTCACAGAATTGAGAATGTCTATAAATGATGTGATTCAAAGAATGAATAAAATTTGATTCAGGCTTAATAGGCTTAGCTAATAAATTTTAAATTTGTCTAAATGAATTTCAGATTTGTCTGAAAACAATGCTTGCATCTCTGTGATTTATTATGTCAAAAAATGGTACAGCAAGCTTAAATATGTTCTAGTCTCTGGGAGAGAAAGAAGGAATTATGCTTCTTTATTTTAACAGTTTTCTACATAATCAGGAAGGTTACAGCTCAAGGAGCTTATCTGGCTGAAATAAAACAACATATTCCTGAGGGTGTAGAAAAATTAGTTTCTTGGGGTTACAATGCAAGTTGTGAAAAACCCTATGAAAAAGACACTAAATTAGCTACTGGTGGAGGTGCAACTTAATGCAGCTAGCTACCTTGAACTATGAAAATGAAGCCACAGAAAGCACATTTTAAAGTAAAATATTTTTACAAGAAATTAATCACGTAAGAAGCCATGATGATATTTTGGTGATGCCAGTTTGATGACAGAAACCCTGCTCCCATGTCATTCATAACTGTGTCAGGCTTCCCTCAAGAGAGAGAAAGAAAAAACCACATTTTTCCTCAAGGGAGGAAAAAATAAAACACATTTTGGTCTCATTCACAGTCTAAGAGATGAATGGAAGGAAAAGGGAGAATGCAGCTGACACAAATGTAAGATGAAAACAGGCATGGGACATGACTGTGGACCCCAGCACGGTCATGTTAACCACAAGCCCACATAGAACCCAAGGAGATCAGCTCATGGGATCAAGGTCAATTCAGCTAATCCTGGTGGTTCATTAATTCTTTTTTTTTTTTTTTTTTTTTTTAAATGCAAGCACATTTTTGTGGGCATCTAGTTTTCAGAAGAAGCCACATACCCTGAAAGGGGCTGGACTTAAAACTCTACAAGAGTCCTTTATTGCTGAGACAGCTTGGTGCAGCATCCTGAAAACTTGTTCAAATTTCAAAATAAAGGCTTTATAAGACAATAATTACCACAAACAGCACTTGGAACACATTAAAAGATTGTGCTGTTTAATGTGATATTATTTTCTCCACTTGTTGGGGTTTTCAGAATAAACATATTTGAAGGATGTTTCTGCTAAAGGAAACAGAAATGTGATATGTTCTGTTATTAACTTAAGTTTCAGTGTATCTTTACTTGAAAACTATTAAGTTTCAGAAAAAACTCACTAAGATAAATAAAATAATTCACACCAGCTTTCTGGGACACTCTATGTATTTAAAATAATATAACTGAAATTTCTCTTATTTTAAATTTTTGTATGCAAAAAATATAATTTTTGGTATGCAAAAATAATACATTAAACAACTTAACGCTTGGGAATTAAAAGGAATTTTTTTTCCATTTCAGTTTACAAAGGTCAACACTAAAATAACTGCGGAGCAATACATAATTAGCTGATATTTACATAAAAAGCTCTTTTTTGAAATCAGCTTTCTCACTGGCAGGGGGACAAATACTTGTCTCTCATTGCCAAGACATCCCATACTGGTCACATCCTTACCTCCTAGGAACAATAAGACTTCTGGGCAGGGGGAAAGCAAATTCATTGTTATTTCATACACCTCATTCTCCTTATAGGAGGATCCCCTGTAGAGGGAATGAGGTGTATGAATAATGACAGCTTTACAAAGTTGTCGGATATCATAGTCAGTCAGGCTCACCTGTCCCCAGAGACAAACTCTTAAGCCCAGGAGATGTCTAGAAAGCATATGCACTCATTTCATGGCTGCGCAGCACTGCAGGAGGGCATGCGTGCAACCTGAACATCAGCAATGCGACCTTCACATTTGCTACGATGCACGGGTGCATAAATACAGCAGAACATCTTCTAGGTACCTGGCAATACACTTTGTGCATCTGAGTTTGGAAACTGCAACATCTTTAAATGTTTAGTGGCAAGCTTGCTATAGTGAACAATCAACACTGTAAGAACTAGAACTAGATGTAAATAATTAGATACAAGCTCTCTAATTAAGAGATTTTTTCATTCTTTAATGCTTATTGTTATTTGCATACATATAGCTGGATTACTCCCAGGTTTCTATCAGCTTCTGCCAACAGAAAGCTCAGTGGTGGAGAAAAACCTGTTACAAGTGAGATGTAAAAAATCCCTAGTGTAAATGAAGATCAGGTTTATATATTTTGTCACATAAACACAAAATCCACACAGTCTGAACTACATTCACTCTTTTATTCTGTCACCTGGCAGTTACTTTGCATTGCATGGCAGGGCCAAGTTGAGAGTAGGCATGGACAGGGAAACCAAAACACCATCTGTGATGAATTGTCACGAGTTCTTTTTCCAAAAGAAGGAATATTAGTAAAGTGTCTGGCCACAACCCTTTCAACAGCTTTATAATGTATTAGATATTACATATAACCTTCACCAAACCAATGCTTTCCCATCTGTTAACAACTAAGATCCTTTCAAGACCTTTCAACTGAAACTTCAAAAAATGAAATTTAACATCAGACCATGCACAGCTTGCTGGTCTGTTATATCCTCATTAGAGTCACCAAGGTAGTGTTTGTACATTCACAAGCTTCCCTCCTGGGATGCTCCTCTAGCTGTAGATTCAGATATACCCCCGCGGATTGCTGTGCGCTGCCCATCGCAGCACTGCTGCATACAGCATGCAGTGATCCACTTAACATTGTCGTTAACACTGGCTTCAGGCTACAGCAAAAGAAGTTGAAATTGCCTGGAAAAAATGGGCTCTTGGGTGTACAGATATGCTCTGCATGACTTTTGTACATTTTAATTGCGGTACTAAATAGAAGTGCTCATGAAGTATCAAAAAAAAATATGTATCTGGAAGCAGGTGTCAGGGTCATACATTGCAGGTGTATTTTATTATACTGAGGCAATGAGTAACTGAAGTGGTTTAGACCGAAAGAGATCTGCAACACTGAGCCATGGAAGTCAGAGATGGAGAAGGTCATGAAGACCACCTCTTCCGTCAACACATGAACAATGCTGCTGGACTGAGCTGAAAAGTTATGAGGAAAACCCAGGTCATTTTTCTTTCTAAGGCAGCTGAGGCTGCTTGGCTGACGTCATCAGAGCACCCTATTTCATTAACTTTGCACATTTCCTACGCTGCAGAGCAGTTCTCCATTGCCCGATGTTTCACATGTAGAGAAAACATATAAAGTCTATAGAAGTATAATTCTCACCAAGGACAGTTAGAGAAGGCACACAATCAATGTGAAAATCCAGTTTCAGGAATTCAAAACCCAGGGAATAAAGCTGTGCGTGCTGAAAAGTTGGCAGCAGTATGTACTGTTGTGCCAGGAAGGTTTCTGGTGACTGGTGAGGTAAAATAAGGTTGGAGAAGACAGGAAAGGAAAACTCCCTATCCTGTGCACATTTATAGAAGCACACAAATCTGTGTTGTAATCACCTCTGTGGCAAGGGGGAAATTTCAACAAAGGTGCTGGAAACTGGATGGCCCCTGGGTGCTAGCAAACTGGATTTTCATTCCACTTGTACAATTTTTTGTAGCTGAATGTGCTCTCAAACTAGTCTCCTCGATTTGCCCACCTGACTATGCCACCGCACGCTGAACTGTCAGTTAGCAGGCTTGGGATAGTGCAGCCTGCTTCACAGTAAAGATTAAATGGCAGATCATAAGTTGTGAGGATTGAAAAAGCCTGGCATGATAAGCACCTTGAGCGATGACTAGCATGAACCAGAGCGAAACCAGTTTCTGGATTCCCAGAACACGAAGTTCAAAAGGAAAAGTTTGTAATAAATTCCATTATAGTTTGACTCAAGGTAAATACTTGATTAAAGAAGACATTACCACCTGCAAGCTCTGTAATTTTCTTCACACACACTAATCATTCCAGCTTCCTACTACACTAGTACGTATTAATTTTCAGTTTTATAGCTTTCAGTGAATTCTTACATATCATTTACTTTTTCCTCACACACACTATTTATTTTTATTCAGATATCCAACAAAAACTGAAGAAACACTGCATTATACTGTAATAGCAGTCAGACATAAACCCAGAGAGACAAAATGTATTCCAGTAATTTAGCTTCTCTGACAAAGTGGTAAGTAGGGAAGAAATATGACCCCATGGTTAAGAGAGCAGCCTAGACTTGGAAAAAATGGATTTGAGACTCTTCTTTACCATTGCTTTCCTATTTTGCTTTGGGTAAGTCACTTAATTCCCAACCCTTAAACAACTTGAGGCAATTCGTTATCATTCATTCTGCACAAAGAAAGGCACCAAAATGCACTTGTAGAACCAGGCTCCTCATGCCTCTGCTCTCCTCTTGTAAAAGGAGAATAACAACACATTCCTACCTCCACGTTGTGATGTTCTTCTTCGCAGAGAAGCAGAAGGGAACAAGGAGAAATTGCATTTTCCATTCACCCCAACAACAAACAGAGCAAACTCTTCCCACAACTATTTTTCATCCATGTGCTGTGGGAGGCTGTGTCACCCCACCAGGCCTCACAAGCCTGTGTCTTTCTGGTCACGCCAAGACTGCTAGCGAAGCAGGGAGCTAATGCTGACACAGGTATCTGCGCTCTGATAATTGTACTGAAACTGTCATTTATTTTGCACAGAACATCAAATGGGCATTGAATGCTGATGAAGTGTTTTTTTATTACCAATCTGTGCTTCTGGGTAGGGAATCATAAATGCTAAAATATCTAAGTACTCTAGAGAAAATTTCAGCATTTTTTGCCTTAAGGACCATCTCATACATGATGTAAGATAATATTGCTTCAAAATTTCTATTTTTATCTTCACAAGTACAGGATCTGACCTAAAAATTTCACATGGGGATATGTACACTAGCTACAAGAGATTGTTTTAATCAGAATGTGCTTGTATATTTCTCTGAAAGATTATCTCACATTCTGCTGGTAGAACCTCTGAAACGCAATTACACAGCATTGAAATTAGATCAGCAGCACCTCCTCAGGCATGCCCAGTCAGGACACATGCAGATAGGAACTGCCTAAAGGGCAGCGGTTTTGGAACACGTTTTAGCAACAAGGCAGGGGGGAAATCACAAAATACAAGAGGTTTTCCCAGTTTGCTTTTAAAATCCAGAAGTAGTGTGCCATAAAAATAACTCGGTATGTCAGAGCTCCGCATTTAAACCGGAAAAAAAACCAGGTGTCCACGCTGATGCTCAAGGCAGATTGGTCTAGAGAGGTAAAACCAAATTCTAAACTCCCAGCCTTATCTGCTGTCAAAAACCACCTCCAGAAGGCTTTGTGTACATGCAGCTGCACTAGCCAGGGTCTGGATGCCTGCCAGCTTCTCCTGCTCTCCCCTGTCCCATCTCAGGCTCTGCAGACGCAGACGGCCCCATGGCTGCTGTTTAATGAAGGAGTCAATCCTTGCCAACTCTTGGCTGTTCACTCCAGCCTCCCCTTTCATTGTCTTATCCCCAGAACTGACATTATTTGGCAGCCCCTTGCTGCTCCCTGCAGCGCCACTGGATATTCATAAGAACATGGGAACACAGGATTTGAATTGGAGGGGGCCTTTATAAGGCTCTGGATCTGGTTCTGTGCTATTGTAAATAAATAGTTACTATGATTCTGAGGCAGGTGACCTGCAAAGGTAAAGTCATGTTAGTAGGAACACAACAATGTACATCAGTTGTGAGTATGCCTTTAAGAAGTGGAGAAAATTGAGATTTAAGATCAAAACAGCAAGTCCGTAGTACTTCCCTGTACTTAAAACAGAATCAATAAAAAGAAACATACAGCTGGAAGGGAAGCTAGCTCGATACAATCACGATAAATTAGAAGTTCTTTAGGGCAATGGATAGTGTATTTTCTTCCTCAGAATTAGACATTTCAAATATTGACAGACCTAGTAAGGCACAATCAATGTATCAATTCCTTTGTGAACTATTAATTATATATATTGCTGATGAATAATCATTTAATTAGCATACTGGGATGCTTCAGTGAGAAAAGGCTGTCTACCAAATGTACTGGACCTAAAAATAGCAATAGCTTTTCAGCCATGAGGCTTTGCATGAAAATGCTATTGCTCAACTTCTGGTCTTAACACTTGTTACATCGCTCGGCCAACACAGAGCTTTGCTAATAACGTTTTTCCCCTTTATCACAGTAATGCTGCCATACAGATTTTTTTCCTCTAAGGCACGGTGGCAAGGGTTTGGTGTGGATTACCTGTATCAGTTCATCAAGCTCTGTTGCATTCACACAGGAATGCTGAGATACAAACGTCTGCTTCTGAATCACAATGGTGGTTCTCTGGGAGGTCTCATGAGGCTGCTCCAGGGCTTTAAATACTGTTGCTCCAATTATTAAATACACGACGACCACCAGAAAAATTGTTGAGACTGTCTTCCATTTCATAACATTAATGGCCGAATCACTTTCCTCCCGTGAAGAGAGCACGGTAGGCTTGGTGGAAAATGATAATCTTGGTTTGGAGTTCTGAGTGGCCGATTTGGGATCCAGCAAGTCAGGTGCCGCCACTGGCAAAACACAAGAAGAAAGTTAATTTTCACAGTGCCACTCATTTCGTTAACTGAACTTCTTGCAAAAAGATCACACAAATCCTGTTGCTTCAAACTGCAACTCTTAAACTGTTGAATCTTTCCCTTAAATCCCATGCACTTTACAACAAGGCTGCTGCTCTGAGCAGTATTAATCCATTTTTACAAGCATACACGCATTTGCCACATTTTCTGTCTGCGTCTGTCCCCTCCCAATATTCAGTCATTTCCAACATGCAGATTTCCCCTACACTGTTGCATTTCATTAGGGTAGTGTAGAGTGGTATTTTGCTGCTGAGATTCTTTACACCCGCTGGTCTCTTAAGCACCACTAAGCAGCTTTCCAGCTGTGTTTTACCTCAGCATTACAGAAGTAGCAGAAAAACACAAACCCTTCTCTCTCTCACCTATTTCGTCCTGCACTCCGACAAATGCTGAGAACAGTTGCATGATCTGTTCCACACTCCCCAGACACAACCATAAAAAGAACATATTGCTCACCATACCGGTCTTAAAGTGTTAACTGCGTATCAATTACACCTTTCAAAAAATACCAGTAAAACGTGTGTACTTACTGGAAAAGCCACCCATTTGTTAGAGCATGTATTTTTATTTACAGCTACAAAAACCCACCGGGTTACCAGAAGAGCAGCTGAGTGCGTTATCAAGTATCTCGATAACTCGTGACTACCGGCAACTACATGGGCACTAAAAAAAAAATCCGCCACATCAAGTGCAGGTAAAGGTCTCCTGTGGGAAGATGGCCACAGCAGTTGACCACACAGGCTATATTTACATCGGAATTACATTTCGAACGGCCACCACACGGCTTCCAGCTGCCGGTGGGACGAGCCCCGAGCTAAATCCAGAGGGAAGTCTCCCTCAGGACGGCGGCGGTGGGACACCCGCGGCAGGGCCACCCCCGGGCGTCGCGGGCTCAGGCACCCCCCGGGGGGGCCCGGGGACAGCGGCAGCCCCCGGGCCGGGCCGGGCCGAGCGGGGTCCCGGGCGCCCCGCACGCCCCACGCGGTCACGCCTCCCGCTGCCCCGGCCCCCGCCCCGCGGGCACCCGGCGCACGGGCACGGCCCCCCCCGCCGCGCCCCGCACCTTGGCGGGGGGAGCCGCCCTCCCGCCGCAGCCCCTGCGACCCTCCGAGCCCCCAAGGACGGTGCCGGGGGCCGCGGCGCTCCCGGTCGGGGCTGCCAAGCTCGCCGCCCGCCCGCCCGCCCGGATCAGCGCCGACCGGCCGCGGCCGCCGGCGGCGAACAAAGGAGCGGGCACCGGGCACCGCCGCCGGCCCCGCCGCCCCCTCCCCGCCGCCGCTGCCGTGCGCCGGGGGATGCCCGCGGCCCCGGTGCGGCGGGCGAGCCCCGAGCCGCCGCCGGCGGGGATGCTCCGCGTCGGGGAGCGGCGCGGGGGCGAGGCGGCCGGCGGCGGGGCCGGGGCGCGGCGCGGGGCCGGGGCGGGAGGGGAGGGGAAGGGGAGGCAGCCAGGCTCGGTACAAAGGGGGCCCGGCCCGCCGGGGAGCATCCCGGGGTCCCCCCCGCGCCCGGACGCGGGAGAAGCAGGAACGCATGCAGCATCCGCAGGGCTGGGAGCGGGGAGGCACGCCATTGTGCTCGTACTCACTTCTTATTTACCGACCCGGTGCCCTCTCCTCGCTCCACGGGCAGGCATTTTTTCAGGGCTTGGGTAGATACAGTCAGAGCAAATTAAAAAATAAAAGAAATTTAAAAAGAAGGAGAAGAAGGAAGAAGCAGACGGAGAGGAAGAGGCTGATGGATGGGTCTGGAGGAGAGGGAGCGGCAGGGGCGGGCGGGCTGGCAGCGCGGATCCCGCCGGCTCCCCCCGGCCCCGGGGCGGGCGAGGTGCCTCACGTCGCGCATCGCGCATCGCACATCGCGGCGCGCGCGTGGCTGTGTGCGGGTGTGCGCGTGTGCGCCCGTGTGCGGGTGTGCGCGTGTGGCCGTGCGTGAGCGTGCCCCTGCGCGTCCGTGTGCGTGTCTGTGGCTGCCCGTGCCCCTGCGTGCTCTGGTGCGCCGGGCGTGCGGACCTCGGCGATGCCTTTTGTGGGGCAGCGGGCAGCCGTGCGCCCCCTTCCGCGTCCCCCACCGCGGGGGGGGGGGGGAGGCAGCGCCCCTCCGCGCAGGCAGCCCCTCAGCTGGGCGGGCAGATGCTGCAGGGGCGCGGGGAAAAAAATGAACGGGGGAGGCGGAGGGGAGGCAGAGCGGTACCTGCGGAGACCGAGGTCTCGCCTGGAAACGAGCGAGGAGAGGCGGGAGGGAGGAGAAGGCACCGGCCACCCCCGCCGGCGGTCCCCGCTCCAGCCCCAAACGCCACCGCCTCGCCAGAGCCTGCCCGTGAACTTTTGAACTAGCCGAAATGTCACCGCGGCAGCAGGAGCGGGGGGCGGGCGGGGGACCCCGCGCCGGGCTGCGGCGCAGGGCGGCTCCGTCCTTGCCAGCTTGGCCTGATTTTTAACCCGTGTGCTTTGCAGCCCGGCGTTTTGCCGCAAGGAGTTAACTAGGTGGGATCTAGGAGTCAGGGATGGTAGTTGCTCTCCTATCGCAGCACCGCCAGTGTACCGCCTCCTGCCATTTTAGGCTGATAGATACATCAGAAATGCTGCTTCAACTGTGGATTCTGCCACTAAAAAGCCTGAAATGATTCTTGTTATCTTTGCCACGGGATAACTCCCCGATTTCGCTGTCATCTATCACCTGTGACATTATCCGTGGGTCAGTTGTTCGCACTGAGGTGATGAACATCTACACTTGCCTATAAGACAGGAGAGGATTTACCCAGAGAATCCAAAAAGTGCTCCCAACAGCCACACTCTAAAAAGTCTCTGCAAGCATGTTAAAGAATTACTCGCCGTAACAAATGGGTATAGGTCACAAGCATTTAAAGCCAGAGGCTGTATGGCCAAAGTCAGTCATACGTTGGGTGTTTAACGGGCTATAATCCTGCTTAAATCAGCAGCACCATCAGCAAACACTTTAGAAGTCACTTATATGAACGCTTCTCCGTATCAGTGTGACATAATACAAATGAGTGTAATATTGAGTTCCTTAGGACTCCAATTTCAGCAGTATCAATCATGCCAATCTTCCCTGGTGTGTTCACACACCTCCACGAGATGCAGCGCAGGGCAGGAAGCTGCGTCTGCTATTTCAGTTTGAGCTGTAGCTCATCGCTCCCCATTGCCATGAACTAGCAAAGCCGTTGTCGAGTAACAAGAGCCGTTGGGCCCAATCCAGCAAATCCTTCTGCAAGTAGACTTTCAGTCGTACGGTCAATTTCATCATTGCGGTGCCAATCCTCAAACAACAGAAGAAAAGCAAAATGCCCGCTCCCATCTGCTGATACTCCTTTGCTCAAGGGATTCTTGAAGATGAATGATTTTCACACCTGGATCTTTTTTATACCAAAAAATCACCTTTCTCCCAAAAAAGATTTCTTAACTGTTAGCCCATGTAAACACTGCCTGTTCCTACCTCGCGGGAAAGAATCATTCCGCAGGATTTTTTCCAACATCCTATGGGAAAACAGGCACAAAAATTTCCTTCCATGCTGACCTGCGTCTGTATAAAATATTGTGGAAAATAGTACTACATGCCTTTCTTTAGCAATCTAAATATTTGGAATAAGATTTTGTTTTTCCTTGAGTGAAGGAATTATTATTAAAAGCTGAAAGGGGGTCAGACTTAGTGCCTACAATTTGGAATCAGTGGGAAGCCTCACGATAGCTTCAGCTGCGTTTGGACGAGGCCTTAAATTCAGTCATTCCACCCAACGGGCAGAAACCATTTTGGGATCCACTGTAGGAATGACGGCATTGGTACCTTAACTTCAATAGCTGAAGAGCTGTCTCTGTGAAAGTAATTATTTCCATTAATTACCTAGTAAATGGCTCCAATGTCTACTTTCAGTTGGCTGATATTTTCCACCTATTGTGATCCCAGATGCAATCCTCAGCTGGAGCTTGCCGCTTACTTAAAGTGGACTGGAGCTGTGCTTTCTCACTTCTGCCAGGGATATAAACACTCCACATATGGCAGGTACCTTTAATGACTGACATCTTCAAATCCAGCATGAAAAGCAGTAATTCTTTTTGTGGTGCACAACAAAAACTATTGTGTATAGCAACTCCTGTTTCCTGGAGGCCTTATATAGCACCAGCATTTATTCTGTGGGGTCATGCTCCCCAATATTTTATTGTAATGTATGCCACGCATTGTTTGAATTTTGTGTGTGACCATTTTGCCTTCAAATTTGGAACTGACATTCAACCAGTTTGACATGTCAGGCCTGAGCTTTACTAAACAAACACTCAAATGCAGAATATCACTGACAAAACATACCACCAACCAACCAAGATTAAATTGTAAAAGGGGCTACACAGAGCTCCAACCTTGCAAGCAAATGGGCTTGCTGTTGAGCCAAAGAGATTTATCTGAACTAAAACAAAACAACAACAACAAAACCTCATAAGATTAAGTATACGCAGGTTTGTGTGTTTCATGCTAACATGAGAAAAACTCACAAAGTACAGGACTTTCAAATGCTGTCTAAAAATGTCTTGGCATGAGTTTGGGATGGCCACGTTATTCACAGACGGTGGCTGCTGGAAGCTGCTCAGCTCTTTGAAATGTTAAAAGTAGGCTCAGCTGAAAGAGGCATGCAGCATGCAGAGGAAGTCAAAGTTACATGATAAACATAGCAATCACATATTCATACAAATAACAGCTGTAGATGATCTAAACATAGCTCTGATAGGACAGGAGAGCATTCAAAAGGAAATAGTTATTCCAGAAAAATATCACCCTAGAAAGACCAATTTAAAAAGAGTACATAAAAAAGTACCCTTATCTTTTCTTCTTTCCAGCTGCAGGAGCCATCTCCTCCCCGCAAGGCCATGAAAAATATTTTCTTTGTGCCCAGAGCAAAAGGTTCCTGCTAAGCCCCCATTTCTGGGTGCAGTAAATGCTCTTCTTTAACCAGCTGTGTAATAGGAAGTGCCACAGGTTCCAGCCCTCTTATTTAATTGCCAAGATTTTCTGCATTTCCAAGGGACTGTTACAGCAAGGCTTCCTAGTGAGGGCGCTTCCCTCGGTGACTTCAACAGACTATTCATATGGGCACCTATTTAATTCACCGCAGGGGACCTGCACCTTTGATCAAACACTGCCTTGCTATAGGCTTCAGCCCTTGCTGTGGACACAGCATCTTCCCCTCTAAAGGCAGCAATGCTTTCTTGTGATGTAAGAACAGGAAACCTCTGCCTTTCTACAGAACGGGTCAAAGCATACACCCAGTTGAAGTCCAGGATAAAGCCTTGCTACTGCTAGGTTTTGTTACAACAGAGCTCAGCAGAAATACTACTGGACTTATTTAGTAGAGTTAATTTTAAAGCTCATTGTACTTATTCAGCGGGACTTACAAATGACCTGTCTCTTGACTTCTTTGGAGACATTAAAAGATCTCTGTCAGTTCTTTATGGGTAATTATGACATTAAGGCCATGCCATGTTACTGTATTCTGCCATTAAACCACTACTTGTATCCTGCTATGGGAATTTACACTAAACGAGAAACTAATGGCATACAGCCTGCTTCTCCTTTGAGCAAAGGAGAAGGCAGACACTGGGCTTCACGGGCAGTAAGGACACAGAGCTGCTCCCAGTAACCACACTGAGACTGACTGCACTGTCCCAGCCCACCACCAGCATTAGGAGGGCAAAGAGAAGGCAATGGGCAGGAGACACAAGCAGCTGAGTTATACTCAGCCCTCATCTGCCTCTGAAAATATTAAAGCCTCTAAGCAGTCCCATTTAAAAATACGTGATCACTTTTAAATCACATTTTAAAATGAGTAAGCATATGCGGTGCAACTAGAATATGTATTAATGGCGTTTACCTCACTAACAAGCTATTACATCTACCACAAGTGTCTGTCTTACAGTGTGACGAATTACTTGTTCAACAGAAAAGTCATTGTTTTTCACCTTATCAATTACTAGAAAAAATGTTTACATGTGCCCATCTATTTTCATACAGCTCAGTTGTCAGTTTTAATTAGGTTCTAATTCTTTCCATCACTAGTAATTCTTATCTATTTATCCACGTGCAGTAAGTGGGAAGTTGTTTTAGAACCCATAAAGTATTCGCTGCTGTAATTAATATTGTGAATGTGTATTTTTCTTTACTGCCTTGCAAATCTCCCAGTGGGTTTCCTCCCTGACTGTGTCATGTTACCAGACCTAATGGGATTTATTTGTCACATGTTCTGCCACTGTTTTTTCATATTTGCTTTCACAAACCTGTTATGCTTGGATAGCTTCAGAAGCAACAATTATAACCAAGTTTTCAATGCCAATCTCATCAATGATAAATGTGAATTGCCATATGTCACCTTTATTATGGATTATTTATGCACAGGAAAAGCTTACTACTCCTTTGAATTACTGATCTCCTTGAGGGAAAGCTGGTGGTGCCTTGCGTTGATTACAAAACGTTTTCCTGTAATCATCAAAATGTTCTACAAAGTTGCTGGTCTGTAATTTGTTTTTCATTGTTGCTAGTTGTGGTCTCTTCAAAATAGGAGACTGGCAATGGGAATATCTAGATTTTATATCGGGCTGTCCACACCCATTAGTACCAATCATGCAACTGTCCTCATAGATTTTCATGGTGCTACTGGATGACTTATGAGGTGGAAACCTAATCTCTGGATTGTCTTTGCAGACTGGAAAAAAGCATGTAATATTTTGAAAGAAGAAGAACATACATATAAGACTGCAGACATCAGCTCTGACAAGAGAATGGCCAAAGCTCATGCTTACTTCACAAGGTAGTTTTCCTTGAGTAACTAAGTAGATGCTTAGTTTTAAACCAAGTTTTGAGGAGCTGGGTATTTTATTTTTATATTTGTAAAGTACTACATCCACATTTTAGGGAACTCTGGAAATAGTGACACAGACCTATGGCACAACAATATGTAAATAAAATAAAAAAGAGACAGAGGACGCTGGAAATCACCTAAAATAGCATTAGTGCTTTTCTTGTAGAGTAATCCACAAATATAATTTGGAAGAAACAAAACAAACCAGACAAAGACCAGAGAAGAGAAAATAGCCCAGGCAATACTAAATAAGTGTCATGCAGGGATAATGAAAGAACTTGCTAGCAGAAATAAAGAATACAAATGAGGAGATGAAAAAGGAGAACATTAAGTATCATCTATGTTTTTAAACCACCAGACTTACTCTACATGGCAGTAGCTATAAGAGAAAGTGTGATGAAATACATGAATTATTTTCAAATGTGCACAAGAGACTCTGTTTTCTGGCAACCTCTGCGTGTTCAGCTACAGGGAGATACGTCTGGAAAAGATGCCACAGATTTTTTATAGAAAGATAACATTTGGTAGTGTTTTTCTTTTTTTTTTTTTTTTATTTGATAGCTTGTTCTAAGGATAGACCTCTTATTTTATCTCTTCTCAATTATTTTATCATTTTCTCTTCCCCCCATGCCAGGAACAGAGCTCACAAATCACAGTGTACAACTAAGCTGTGTGCTACTGCTAATGTCAAAATATGGGAGTTGTAAGTAATGGTTAGTTAATTTAAAGAGGTATAGGGTTTCAGCTTTTAAAACTCTCAGCACAAAAAAGTACCTCCCAGATTTTCAATTAAGCACCTAAACAGAGGCGAAGAGGTAATTTCACATCACATTAAAAGTCTGACTTTGAAAATCAGGGTGTCACAACTTCATAGCTTCATCTGCAAAGGATCGCCTGCCCTTTCCAGTGACCAAATCTTTCTGCTGTGCTAAAGATGCCACTAGCACCATGCAGGCAGAAAGCTGGGTGAACAGAGCCCGGTTTTCATAAGGTGCTTGGACGGCAAGAAGCATAAATTTCTGCCATTCAGATGGATAGTGCATTGGCATTGCGCAGCACTTCCATCCTTGAACACTCTTCCCTCTATTTTCTTTAAAGTGTAGACCTTGAAATTCTGGGCTTGCTGGTTTCATCTTGGGTTGGCAGCTACAGACTGTGTTGGCAGGAGAACAGCTACAAGTTCATACTCATTTTTTCACTTCTAAAGTATCTGTTAATCTATCTTTACATTTTTGCTAGAAATAAGGTTTTTCAGTTGTGTCGTGCCACTGATGTTAAGCATGCAACGAAACTGAACCAGTTTTGTACAGTTTCCTGTTTTATTTTCAGTTGTTAGAGGGAACATTAAAAGCTGGTCTCCAGCTCCAAGGTAGATGAAGGTGCAAAATATAGGGGAAGATTTGCCCACATTTTCCTCTTTGCATAGCAAATGTAAATATACCCCAGATGTAAATACCCCAGGCACCAAAGACAACCAGACACACTTAGGACTGTGACTGGTGAGAAAGTTGCTTTATATGACCCCTTCACATAAACCAGCTAAAATTAATATTATGAAATTTCCATGACATTTTAGCAGCCTGGACATGAAGGCTGTTCTATTTCTAAAATGCTCAACATCTTAATACTTTTATAATCACTTGCCCAAAAAGGTCACTTGCCCTATCACATAAATGGGCAAAGTAAGATTGGAAAAAATTAATTATGCTAGTGTAAAAGGTATTCTTCAATGAAAATTATTGTTCTTCTAAATTATTTGTATTGGCCACATATATCGTAAGTGACCCCCTGTAACAATTCATGTAAACTTTCCATTATTTTTTTGTTAAAAATGGGAGTATACCGATTTAAGAAGAGTAATTGCCAAGAAAATTTAATAGAAAAGCCATGAAGAAACAAATTCCTGAAATTACTGCTTTCCTAGCTTTTCATGTTCTCTCCCATAACAACTTCGGATATAAAGGGGATTACTATTCACAAAATGTACTTAAGGCTTCATCCAATAAGAATATCTCAATGGAAGAAATGCAACAAAAGCAGTAAGTAAGTAAGCCTCAGGCTGAACATTTGTACCAGATTCTTGGGGACTCATTGGCAATTTCTTTCTTTATTTTAGAGGGATGATCTGATGATTTTTCTTACTCGTAAAAATTGCCTAGAGTATTTTGGAAAGTCAGCTATGATCACAATATTGTAATTAGCATAGTAAACTTGTGGGAAAAATATCCCTTATTCCTAACTTACAGGGACCTGCATGCTGCTAGCAAATCTATATAAATACATGTAACCCAGATGTGAAGGATTTTGAACATCACGGCGGAACACCGCACAAGGAGCGGTGTGGGAGTTCAGAGCAAGCTGCTGCATGCACAAGATTGTGCACCGTAACACAAAAACATTGCCAGCTGCTGAAGGTAGGGCAGGTATGGTCTTCACAGCAGCACACTCAAACTAGTAACTGACCTCTCAGCATGGCAAACTGGCTCAAATACAGTACTCCTATAGCACATACGTGTTGCCTCCAGTTCTGGGGTTACCTCTGTGTCAGCTGCTTTGGGTTTTTCTGTATCATTGTGCCAGGGACAGACATGGCATCTCTCTTGGACAGAGGCACCTATATGCAAAATCGTGATCCTGAAAAAAACATTTCTTTTTAATTTCTGTGTGGCTCAGTTTTCACCACTGGTGTCCTTTAGCAAGCTTTCTGCTTCTGGACACAAATACACTTCCCACCATGCTGCTCAACACTAATGGCATTTTTATGCTCAATTGATCCAGAAAATAAGCCTTCCTTACTTATCTCCTCAGGGGAGTTTATTTGGCTTTTCTGGAATGCTAGCAGAACAAACTTTATGTAAAATGTAGGGATGGTTACCACTTCCTTTTAAAACATAAATAGAAGAAAAGCCTCCACCAGATTTTATGCAACAGTGCAATGATTGGAAGACTCTCTCAGGATAAGGGGAAAAAGGACTCTAATTATTTCTTCTGCATAAAAGAATTTAAATCCACATCTTTCACATTCCTGGAGAGAGCCTATAACTGGGGCTCCCTCCATTTCAGCAAGCCATGCTTAAAAATCACTGATCCTAACACATTACTCGATTCAGGTGCGCAGTCCTGTAATTGTGTCTGGTCTCTAGGAAATATTACTGACCTGTATTTGTTGTCCCCACTTACATATTTGTGCAAAATAAGGTTTATACTTGAGTGTTATAAATAGTGATATACTTACACAGGTGCTTAGGAAGTTTAACGTCCCTTGCCATCAGCAGAAAGAATTTTACTGAAAACAGGTAAATGACCTGTTTACCCCCAGAGCAAGTACTGAGCTTGTCATTATTTTTTGCCTTCCTATTGCATAAAGGGTTTCTTCAGAGTCAGTTAGCTGCTGACTTCCAGCAGAGCCTACACTGTCACCAAAGGGCACTCCAAAGGAATATGCATGAGAACTGGATCCCAGCACCAGAGGGCTGTGGCAATTATTTTGGAAATTGTTTGGGCTTAAGCGCCTACTAGCTACATGGGAAAGATGAATCAACTTGAAGCCTAACTAGAAAGAGATGTAGCTACAATATGTTTCGTTTCTCATACCTCTCTTCAGAAATAGTCACTGATTTATTTTTGTTTTAATCTTAACATTTTAGTATAATAAATTTATTTTATTTTTGACTGAAAGCTAGTTAGAGCAAAGGTGGATTTCAGGGTGGCTGACAAACCTTAAGCAGCCATCTCCTCATTATGAGACAAATCTTTTAGTCCGTGTCAGCCTATTTTGACAGTTCCCAGCACCCTGCTTACTGGAAAAAACAGACTCCGGGTAGGAGATTAGGGTCCCACTATCAATGTTAATCAGAACCTACTAAGCAGTCATCAGGGTAATAAGCAGAAGGCATGAGATTCAAAGGATGTCCTTAGATTTATGACAATCCCATAATCTAGCAGGCATTAAAGAATTCAAATGTAATCCTAGTTCTTCCTGTAGAACTCGGGATTCACGAGGTGGGAAAAAGACAGAGGGAGAAAGAGAGAAAACATTCCTAGCTTAGTGATTATTATTCACTTGGCAGAGGAAGACATGAGTTCCTGCTCCAAGGACTGTTTATGCATTTTAACCAATGACAGTTTCAATGAAAAATCCAAGTGCAGAAACAAATTACATCTGATCACTTCTACAGATATTTATCACTGATAGTCATCATCAATCTTAGTCAGCAAACCCTACACTGACACCACCTCCCTTCAAATTCTTTACCAAGTTTACTTGTTTAGCATGCGAGAAGAAAAACCATCAAGGATGCTGCAACACGCAGAAAATTCCTGCTAACTCAGTTCAAACAGAGTAATTAACAGAATTAATCAATTTCAACTGAATGAGATCAAAGAAATCTCCCATCAGTTGACTGTATAGAATAACTCAAGGAAGATTAATTTCTATCCCAGTGTTCTCTTGATCCCAATAGGTTGTTGATGACAGAAGAGTAGAAAGAAAGCTTTTTATCATCAATCACTTTCGTTATTACTTGAATACACGCTGCGTACAAGGATCCACACATTCCTCTAATTTTAGACCAGAAAGCAACCTGTCAATAACTGCTGAACTACTAGCCATTCAAAATGACCACTTAGGGAAGAACATATGCCCAATAGCTGGTGTTTAGAATGCTTGACAGAAACCTACATATGGAAAAACACAAATGAATGTGCCTCACCCAGCCATGTTTTTCTTAAAGTAAATAACACTGAAGCCATATAAAACAATTACTGATTAACTGACAGCAATGCATCCTTCAATATACCACTTGCACATGTTAGATAGGTATACATCTGTATTATCTCCACATACTGCATTCATAGACTAGCTATAAGCTCTAATTATTACTATAATATTAAAATCATATTAGTATATCAGAAAAAGGTTATACTACATAATTAATAAATATCAGTAGTGTAATGAACTTGTTAATGAACACTCCTATAATGCAACAAAGATAGAGGTATCACTTAGCTGAACAGAATACTGGCATTGAAATGTGTGACTTTCTGACTTGCAGCATGGGACTCCCTGTCTCGCCGTAAGTGTTCCCTAAGCCTCCTTACTACAGACATACTGACATACAAGATGCTGCAGTAGTAAAGTCGGTAAGTTTATGTTCCTTGGGCTCATATTCATTTAAGGCTATAGAATGTATAATGTCAAGCTGGAGGCTGGAGGGTCACAGAATCACAGAATCCCAGAACGTTCAGAGTTGGAAGGGACCTCAGGAGATCATCTGGTCCAACCCCCTGCTGAAGCAGGTTCTCCTAGAGCAGGTTGCACAAAGTCACATCCAGGCAGGTTTTTAATGTTTCCAGAGAAGGAGACTCCACAGCCTCTCTGGGCAGCCTGTGCCAGGGCTCTGCCACCCTCAAGGTAAAGAAGATCTTCCTGATATTCAGATGGAATCTCTCTGTGTTGCTGTTTGTGCCCGTTGCCCCTTGTCCTCTCTCTGGGCACCACTGAAAAGAGCCTGGCTCCGTTCATTCTCTTGACACTCACCCTTAAGATATTTGCATGCATTGATAAGGTCCCTTCTCAGTCTTCACTTCTCCAGGCTGAACAGGCCCAGCGCTGTCAGCCTTTCCTCACCAGGGAGATGCTCCAGTCCCCTAGTTTGTGAAAGGGTTTACATGGTCTAGCTGCCTGCAATAACAGAGGACAAGGGTAGGTGACCTAGTCTTTCTTCCAGTCCAGATTCAGTCAGTTACTGCATATTGATGCAACCTCACTGACTTAGATTACACCACTGTAAGTAAGGTCAGCCAAGCTTTGTTCACTATTTCTTGTGATTTCACCTTGGCTCTTACAGGTTTTGGGCTTAGTCAACACAGTGATTTAAAAGCCACCATGCTCTGCACTGATGCACCTAGTTTTAGCTGAACACAGCTGATGCAGTCCAAAGGTAGAGCCTGAGCTCCCAATGTAACATGTGGGGAAAGTCGGTCACCCATGAGGGGAACCCACAGTGGTCTTCCAGGAACTGCTATCAACTAGCCACTGGGCGACACTACAGAAAAAGAAATGTACTAAACCCTGTCAAGCTCTGCAATTTAAATCTCTCAAAGGAGGATCTGTCCACACTTCAGGTTCCAGATGCTGTTTTGGTGGGCTTGTTAATGTGACAAGAACAGAGTAAAAAGTGGGGAGTGAGGAAAGATGGAGAACAAAGAGCTAAAAGGCACCACTTGGTGCAACTCAGTAGCTGGAAACATCCACCCAGGAGTCAGGAGAGGAGATATGGGCTCACATCTTCCACCTCCCTGTGAATGCTTTAACCAGAAAGCCATTGGGTGGAGTATTCTTAATCCCCAAATATTTAGCCGCTTATGATTTTGGCAATAAAGCATTTTCTATTGGCACCCATGTCCTAACAGGCCAAAACTGAACACTTTTATTCCATTTTTACACATACCTTATTCAGGCGAATTCCCATCGACTTCAAAGGAAGCCTAAAAACTTACAGGCATTCAGTTCTCACATTATCTATGGCTGTGTCTATATTTATGTTCCCATGCATGCCTTGGCATGCCCCAGGGTCCTGCTCCAAAGAGCGTTCAGACCAACGCCCGGCTACAACATGCCATGGCTCACGCTCAGGCTTTGGGCTCAAGCTTTCCTTGGCATGAGAACTGGGTCTGAGAGGTGTGGGGACAAGGGATCGGCACATGCCTGGGTCTTGTACAGCAATGGCATTCAGCCTGCATCTGCTTGTGAGCCCAGGGAAATGGGAAGGACTCCCACATACCATGACAGAAGTAGTCTACCTGCTTAAGAGGTTTCCACGGGCGTTCAGCAGAGCACAGCTCTCAGAAAATACTAACCACAGGAAAGCACGAAAGGCAAACACTAAAAAAAAAGTGTACCTGAAAAAGGTGTACACAGCTTGGTTTTGGATAAAGTGGAACTATGATAGAAACTCACTTACCCATCAGATTCAAAATCAGCATATGAACCAAGCCAAAGCAGTCACCCATTAATTTAGAATGAATGGCATGCCAATTATTCAAAGTTATTCCCTTAGTTCTTGCCATAATTTTTCTCTCTAGTACAGACTACTAAGTCTGACTAGGTAAGATGTGTGTATTGGCTTCATTACAATAGCATATATATGCTAAATATTGTGAAGTTAACTTTATTTCATTAATTCTTCGAGGTGGAAAAGTGCTGTTACGTCCATTTTTATCAAAGTGACCCAGAAAACAGTGACTTGACAACATTTCACAGGGAGTTCCCTGTGGACAAGAAATTGTTAACAGGTTGGGCTTTAGTTCTTTGTGTACTCAGCTGTAAATGTGCGCCAGGAGAACTGGGCCATTTTTCTCCTTTGTAATGGACATTTGTTTCTAAAATCTCCAAAATATATAATGGATATCATGATCATGGATAGAAAGTTTAATTATGCATGTATGTTTAACAACTTCTGATCTTTGTTCTAAATTTTCCTTACTGTTCTCTTACAACTGTAATGACTGATTTTCTTTTTCCCTTGTGAAGTTTGCCTTATAATTTTTTTTCTTTTCTGCCTATATCCTAATTTAGTTTGAAGGTTTTTTCTAAGCTGTTTTTCTTTCTACTTCCAAGTGCTTCTGGCCTTCTAGCTTACACGTTCTCCCTGTGAGATGAAGTACCATGCACATTTCCAAATTCTGTCTCCCTCAATAATAAGTAAATTTCTATGTTTTCAAGAGACTGCTTGGCAACTACATTTAGTTTGTATACAGCTATTACAGAACTGAGTTTGTTACTGCACAACCTGGGCTTTTTTGTTTGTATTCAAATTGACTTAAGATTTCATATTGAGCTGGGTATCAATATCCAATTTATAAGCAACAACAATTCCATTCATGTTCAAAGGGGCGTTTCAGTCATTTGAAATAGCTCTCTATCTGAGCAATTTCCACAGAACAATCTTCTTTTACCGTGCAGAATACGTATACTTAATTTCCTTTTAGATACAGCTTCCCACTCATAGTTTTGTTTCCTGCCAAAATAGTAGCTCTACTGAGGGCCAGGAATTGTTTACTTTTCCTTTTTTTCTGTCCGGTGTAAATTTTTACATTACTTCTTGCAAATTCACTCCATGTGAGAATTGAACTGTTGAAGTTGTTTATTTTTTACTTCGTCAATCCATATTTCTTCTTAAATAAGACTTGTTTGTCAGCCCAATCTACTGTGCCATCACCCCTTTCCTTCCTAAAACTTGCATTCTCATCCAAGAGTGTTCTCAGCCTGGCAAACTAACACAGCTGCTTCTAGATGTAAGTCAGAATCTCATGCAGTGTTTCTCTCTCAGTTTTGGTCTCTCTATGGCAATCTGATCTCAAAATTAGGATCCCATAAACAGAGAAAAAAGCATGGGTTTTTTTACAAATATCAAATACATTTCTCTTCTGGGTATTTCACATACAATTAACGCTCTCAGAATTTCATTCTTTCAAAGAGTGTGACACAACTTTTTTTTGCACAAACTGATAATTAGACTGCTCTTCTTTAATTGTAGGTTATTAAATAATATCCACTGCCCCTGGCCTGAGGTTACTAGAAAAAAAGAGTAGCTAGCTTTTGCTCACCTTTCTCTTTAGCAACTTTTCTTTTTGAAGAGACAAAATTCTCCTTTAATCCCTCTGCCTGATGCATTTCTCAAGAACCCCAGATGCAATAGCTGTAGTCCTTAGCTGCTATTCATTCCAGGTCCTTCATCCCTCACATTGTCTTCTATGTTTCTGATACTGGATGCATGGGGTCTTTTCTGTTCTTCTTCAGATACCATTGAGTGCTCTTAGTGGTGATTAATGCTAGTGCCCAGGTTGAATCTTGTAACTGTGATGAATCTTCCAAATTGTAATGGGTAAACTGACAAGTATGTGTTGGGCATGTGTGACACTGGGCTTGTGAGGGAGGGAAGCTGATGCTTCTTTTCATCTTCCTCTTGCTGTTGATCTGTTCTGGTTCAAAGCGATACATTGTGCAAGGAATGTTACACTTCTGCTTATGACTGTTCAGAGTCCAATTATCCTTAAACCCTTGCTTCAACCCAAGTCTAAAATAAGCTTTCTGGCCATAGGAAGGTGATTGTTACAAGCAGCAGGTCTCCTTTAAGTAAATGAGGAGAGCTAGCACTTTTTAAAGGAATCCCAAGTGGCCAGCCACTGAACAGAAAGCCACCAAACATCACACAATTTGGCGTACTGATTCTTTCGGACCCACCTACAAACAGAACTACCCATATGGGCCAGTGTCTTCTGGTTCCTGATCCTTGTGTTATCACTGTATGAATACAAAGTGCCACCTAATAAACTAGGCCCTTCTAGTCTGTTTTAATGAAATTTATTAGAAGTCCTGTTAAAACCACCATCTTGTTTATACTGATTATTTTTGCTGGTGTCAACAATACATAGGAGGTGGGGTTTGGCCAGCAAGGGCTATCAGTCCTGCATGCCAGCCTACAGGCCCCAGTAAAATATCAGTGGGAAAAGTGCACTTAGTTCTAGTCATTGGTGGTCCACAAAAATTAACCCAAAAAGCAGCAAAGGCGGCTTCTAGATGCATTCTTTCAGAGGAAACTGGAAGAGCTTGGCTCACTTATTCTGGCAAAATGAAGGCTGAAAAGACATCTGATTGCTGTATGTAGATCAATCAAAAAGACTTTTTTGAGCTCATGGACCATGTTGGCACAAAAACAAAACCATTCTGCGAATAAATTTTGGCTGGAAATCACAATAAGCATGAGAAGAGCCAGCTTCTGGAACAACCTCTCAATAGGGAGGATGAGAACAAAAACCTAATGTTGTAAAATAGAGACTGGTCAATTTATAAAAAATGACATGCTGCCTGCAAAAACAGATTGGTCTCAGAGGCTCAGCAGATTGATGGTGAACCTTCCTGAACCCATAAACCACATTCTGCAGTCTTCACAGAGCCACATAGACTTCAGGGAGCTGTTGGGAGAGTGGATAGCTCAGCAAGTCCCACATCTTTTACTGTTCCCTTGTGGATATGGGCTGGATGGCCTCTGCATCCCAGACAAAGCCATGCCCATTGGCTCAGGTCCCCCAGCAGCCTCCAAACCAGTGCAGCCCACTGCCACATGAGCGCCGCAACCCCAGCATCGGAGTTCATTTGGCATGCAGCTTGAAAAATCCAAGACCTTCATCTCAAACCCTCTCAAACACACACAGAGATGTAACATTCTTCCAACCCACACCTCTCAGGACCAGTCTGTCCCTTCTCTAGCCTAAGGAGAAGAAAAATCATCTGGGGAAAAATGTCTTCTAGAATAAGACTGTTTTCCAAAAACTTGTTCTCTGATCTCCAGTATTTTTAGCAACAGTAGCACTAAGAACCACAGTGAAAATTGAACATTTTTATGCTAAGTTACCATCATCAGGGTGAAACACTGTAGTGATAACTTGAGAAGATCTGAGATTTAAGAGGCAATAACGGTGTCCCGGACTGCGTGTTCTATCAAAGCCAAAACACTCGCAGCAAGTAAGTGTCAAAGCCAAGGATATGTACCGTTTATTAATAGAAGATGAAGCTATTGCTGAGTTAAGAAGTAGCCTCAAGTTACTAGTATAATTAAAAATTGTGATTAAATATTAAGATGAGTGACAAAAATCAAATTGTGAGCTCTCAAAATGCCAAGTGAATAATTTAAAGACAGATTTTAAAAGCAGTTGGGAACAGCCTTTTTCTACTTTTTCTGCTTCTTCATATTACTAAACCTTTTTTACCCTTTTTAATATAATCCTCACACTACTCTGGTATTTGCATAGGTTAGCAAGGTTACTTCCCCCTACAATGTACTTCTGTTTATAATACATGTTTGGAAATTGCAGAAAAGGCTGTGCTTGCACCCATCTGAAATAGAAAAACTGTCACAGTGAATAGAAGGACAACCCTTTCTGGGGCAGTTGGAGGAAAAAAAATACATATTTGTGGACAGAGCTAGGAAAATGAATCATAGGAGGGAGCACAGGTTGACCGTGGGTTGTTTGGTTATCTAAGTGTTTTCAGGATTTTTCCATTTACATTTTCTTTCCTGTTAAGAGTTACTTTTCTTATGTTGGGTAAATAAAAACCTTGCATTGTTTCATCTAAATGGTGTCAGAGGCTGATACGACTTATTTGCTACTGAGGAGGATCTAAGAAGCCAGGCAATTGCTGAAGCAAAACTAAGAAGGAAGCGTGTGCACTGACTGCACAGGTAGGTAGAATAGAAACTGGATCTTCCCACACATGTGAATGCACTCTTCCACATACTGTGAGAATGAAAACTTTTTAAGTTTTGTTGTTCTTGTTGTTGTTTAGAACTAGGTAAAAGACCCTCACACATCGCACAAAAGCAACTAAACTGTAGGTTAGGATCCTCAACTGGACTATGGAAGAGTGAAGAGACAGTATTAATCAGCTTGATCCAGCACATTAACTAGCGTGGCAGTACCAAGTAGTTGCACTGTTGTGTCCACGGTGGAGCTGAAATGCAGGTCCCCATGGGAAGTTTCAGTTAAACTAGTGCTTTCCTGTGAGCAAAGTTTTTTTTTCTTGAAGAACTGGCTTCTGTCATCAAAGATATTTTATTACACCTCGAGAAAATTTCTCAGCATCTCCAATTCATGGTAGCAAAGAACAGCAACACAACCTTGACCCGCTATGCCAGATGTGCATTCCTGTCTGCCACCAACCTGGATGAAGGCATTGTTTTTTCACAAAAGTCGTACATCCCTATTACTATATGTTATCTCTGCGGTGATGCAAATAGACACACATAGGTAGAGTACATGGCACAATTACATCCATGAGCAAAAGCTGTGCATGGGTAAGGCACTATGCAGTGTTGAATAAACTCAGTAAAAGTAAAATTCCCACCTATCATTTTTCCCATAGATTATAGGAAACAGAGCTCTGATGCACATTTTAATGTTAGTTTAAAATGAAAAGTGCACAGTGCCCAATGGATCAGTGAATAGCTTTTGGAGAAGCCAAATGTTCCCAGAAAAATGCCTACCTAGTTGGAGAATTTTGAAAGGACAGGTAGGAGTTCAGCAGAGAAGACAGTAGACTTCCCCCTGTTTTTAACTCTGAGGACTGCCAAACTGTGCCCAGAACGACTCTCCTCTTAAAAGCTGATGATTTTCTGTCTACAGATCTGTCATACAGGCTGTCTTACAGCACTCTCAAGTCATACAGCTGGAGGCATCCACAGTTCTGCCATCACTATCCCGTTAAAGTCCTGTCTCCCCATAGCTTTAAATGTACTTGAGTTTTTGTGAAGAAGCTGTCCTCCACCCACAGCTAAAAACAGGATTTCTACAGCGTTTGTTATGGTTTACTGGAAATCCCAAATACTTCTGCAAAGACTCTTGATAAATGTGTTTCCTGGATATAGCTGCATTTTTCTTTCCTGACATTACATCTCTGTGGAGAGACATTACACATCCACCGGTTTTCAATTTGATCTTTTAAGCCACTCCATGGCTTTGCACTTGTGTTAAGCACGTTTGCATTGTGAAGAGGTTCTCTTCCTTGCACCAGTGTTCAGCTCTCTACAGAAGCAATAGCACCTGTAAGTTACAGAAAACTTCTGTACAGAATTTCATTCCTCGCCTGTGTGCCTTCTTTTCACAACATAATGGCAGTCTGGGTGAGCTCTTCATGGTGGTGTCCCCTTTTGCTGGACACGTCTCACCTGAGTAGAAACCTGAAGCAGATTCTTGAATATAAGTATCCCGGCCTCCTTACGGTCTGTACGAGGACAAGATTGATAGAATGAAGTATATAAATGATAAAAAAATGTGTATTTTGCAAAGTCGGTAACATATGGTTCCTCCTCTCTGAGGATTTTACTTATGCGAAAACAGTTTATTCTCCTTATATACATAAAAGATAGGCTTTTCAGATGCAATTTTTATACATTTTTTTTTAAGAAAACCAGATGTATACCACTGCTACCAATTCCTTGTTCATTAAATTAATCTTTTCTTACCCTTGGTAAAAAGGTGCAGACTATATATCAGCTTCTTTTGAATTTTTTAACATCAGGTTGCATTTAGGCAGCAAGAGAACCAAGACTCTTGCAGCAGCTCTAAGTAGTTAAAGAAAAGATTCCCAAAACACTTGCTATACAAGCAAAAGGCAACACAGTTCACATGCAGTGCCCAGGCAATCACGAAGAAAAACTGTCTAGTTAAATATCTGCCACGAAACATTGCTTTCACTGAGCATCAGTATTGATTTCTGTGCAGTTTTACACTTACTTTTACTTCTGTATCATACACTTGGTAAAGGCAAGAATTCTGTCCCATCTTGAAGAGGACAAGTACTGTTACTTTCTGCTTGGGTCAGTGGCCTTTACTGCACAGGCTGAGAGCTGGCCATGTCTCAGTTAAGTCACAGAGCAACCATAAAGCCATCGCTGTGTCACATTAGGTGGTAATTGCCACATTCTCAAAAAAGGACTCAACTCCAAGCAACACATACAAAGAACAAGGGAAGTGGTAGCATGCAGCACCTCCTGAGTGTCTTGCCTCTCTGTTTGCTGATGGTACAAAGAGAGAAAATGGTGGTCCAGAAGACAGATGGCAAAGTATAGCTCATATTCAGAAATACCGACTGCAGCAAGGCTGAGCTACATGAGCAGAGCTCTTCAGCAAGGCCCTTCTCTGCCATTTTTTTACAACTGTTCTGTTGGAAATTGCATTCCAGACGTCATCAAATCCAAGCAACAGTGACTTGTACATTAATAGGATTTTACTTTCAGCCTCCTACAGTTTATTCTTTACATGTATTTTCCAAATGAAAGCAAAAGTATGATGATGCCTATCAATTTTCATCATGTTATTTCTGCATATAGATCAGCAACAAGGGCTACACATCTTCCTACTTTAGTTCCAGACCAGCTTATTTCTGCAGTTGTGTTTTTTACACTCTTCTCGACCAATGGTTTTCAAAATTCCTATAAATAATTACAGTAACATTTGAAAGTAGTTGGTGTCTCATCTGAAGGCCTCAAGAAAACTTTAGAAACCCTCTCCTTGATGAATTGGTAGTGGATATCATTTCAGCATTTGATCTGGTTCTTTGCAATTGCCAAGATTATACTGGAGGCAGAACACCTTTTTTAAAAAGTATATAATACAAGTTCATTGTGGTTTTCAAAATGTTGCACTCAGCTTCAGCATTTGATTTCTGCCTGCCTGGATTTCTTTGGAAGCAAATGCTTGTTCATGTGAGAGATCAGACTACATACACCAGGCTCAGCCAGGAACATGTGCACACTACAGGTGGACCCCGCTGATCTGCCTCCCTTTCTACAGGAGAGTTGCACAGAAGCAGTTCAGGCAGCACTGGTACTGTAATAGTCAAATACAATCTCTTATTCAAATGTGTAACCAGGTGTTCAAGGCTTTGCTTTCTACACGTGAGAGAAACAGTGGGGCTGAAGGCAGATCTCTTCTGGTGTACGTGTGGGTTAGCAAGTACAGCCAGCAGCTGCCATGGCCTTGTTGACTTACAGCATTAGAGTACTCCATAAAGGGGGTGAAGATTCAACTCTCAGAGCTCTTGAGGCCACACAACCTCAAGCCATGTGTTTATAGCTGGGCATATGATCTGAGCTCCTGTCTTCCATATGACAAAGATCATCTGCACAACCTTTGGTATGGCCTTTGCATCCCTCCCACCACTTCCAGTATGGTAGTAACATCTCTGAAGCTATCCTCACCAACCACGGAATGGGGGCATAATGAGACTTTGAAGGGAATCCTGCAGCAGCCTGTAAGAGTCTGTTGGAGGTAAAGTTACAAGTCTGAGAAAACAGAGTATGGTATCAGCACTTTCTTCAGCATTCTACTAAGCTTTCTGTGTGTAACATAAGTGTATACAATACACAAAGTTGTTTCGTGAGCAAATATAAAGCAAATGGTAGATGGTAAAACTGAAATATCTATTTGAGGGAATAATGGCAACATTAGCAAGATAAAATCATTATATGGGCATGTCTCCCACTGAGGAGTTTTTGTTTTTTACGTGTATTTTTGTGAAGAGTGGGAAATACCTCTTTTAAGAAGTATTAGCAGAGAGAATCCAAACAAATGTCCTTACTTCAGCTAAGCAAGAGCCCAACAACATCTAAGGGCAAGTCCATGGGAATTTTGTCTTATTCTTCAGTGCTACAGTCCCAGGCGCCCTTAATGATAATGTTCTTAGCTTTATAAATTATAGTACAACCCGTAAGTTGTTTATCTCTGGTCATATAATGTGGTTTCTATTTAAATTTCAGTTATGTGGTTTTACCAGTTTGCAAGAGATTTGACCTTTCACTTGCTTTTCTCTGTTACCTACCAACACATTTTTAGGCAGTGATACATTTTTGGTTTGAAGCGTGATGAAAATGAAAACAGAACAAAACAGCAGGCATTTCTCAGTGGCATAAAGGACAATGAAACTGGAGAGTCTATGATTACTGTGCAACTCAATGGGTTTTCAAATGAACAGTTCAGCAGCCACCACTCCATCATTCAAGTGACTGTTAAGATTTTTTTCTGATATTAACAGCTGCTCAGTTTATAATATGATAGTGCATATATTACTCCAAATCTTTGAGGGAGAAAATGAGTCAAAATCATTTTTCTCCTAAATAATCTACACGTAACATTTCTAGTAAAAACATATGAAATGAAAATAATTTTTTTCAGCTTTGATGGAAAGCTTGGTCCATGTTAAATAGAGAAATAAGAAACATATTTTGGCTTAGAACATAGGATCGGTAGGGTTTCTTCAATTTGTCCAACAGTTCTGAATGGATAGCTATGCCTGTATAGAATCCCACTGATTTTATATATGGAGACATACACTTATCAAGTAGCAGGAAAAGTGGTGTTACGAGCTCTAAGTCTCTTTCCAGCTGACCTATCTGTGTCCAATATATTGTTCCTGTACAACAACTCACTCATTTTGTGGAAAAAATGTTATTCTTTCTGGGCTTCTTTTTTCATCACATATCAACAGTAAAAAGCATCATAATATAATCTTAATCCTGATCCCAAAGTAAATAAAATAGTTTCCTAATTCAGTTAATGTCTTTTGAATCATTTGATTTTGCCATCAAGCTTTTAAATAAGAGACTGCTTATTTTTGAGTGCTTATTCAGAAAAATCACACTGGACTCTTTTGCCCAAACATTTTGGATTACTTATATCAGCAGGAACCAGAACCTGCCCAAACTTACGGGTTTGATTAGTCAAAGTGTGCAAACAGAACAGTTTAGAAAGGCATTTTTAGATCCTGGCCTAAACACCTGGAGATGTGAAAAAGGAGGCAGAAAAATAATGCAGCAAATTTGTGCTAGACCACTCTGGACTAAAATATATTACATTTCACTGTGAACCTGAATTTTATCTTTACAGGAAACACTGCATGAATAAAATCATCCCTCTCCCAGCCCACTCTGACCTCCCTTTAGAAATATAAGCTCTCTTTGAGTAACTCAAATATCACACATGGACAAATCTATGCATTTACTGTGATGTTTCATGCAGTACTGTCTCAAAACAAAACATTGCTAAAAAGTGGTCATCACCACTTTAAATCATGTATTTTTTTTCTCTCCACCAGTCAAAAATAAAGAAGGATATAATAAATAAAACAGTGGAAGGAGGCCAAAAAGGTATTTGTCTTCATGTTATTTTGTGGTTTACCGCATCATACTGAAGATCTCAGCATTATACCATGTTGAATGTTGCATGAATTTGCCTGCCAGCATAAAGTGGTTCCTTTCTCTTCCAGAAGTGGATGTAGGAAGTAAATCCTCTCTTTTTGTTACAGATTAATTAAGATGGGAAGTGGTTATACATACGAGAAAATTAAACTACCATCTATCTTATCTAACTCAATCAATCACATTAAAATAAAAGTATTAAACATCTACTTAATCTCAACATGATGCCTCTCAACTTCTCAAACATGCTTTGTCAGTACTGCTTATCTTTTTGACTACATACTTTACAGGCATTAGGCATTAATTTTCATCTGGTTTTTTGCTCTCTCTTTTTCAAACCCTGTCTCATTATCTTCTCCCAGACAATTTTCAGCTTTCACCTGCTCTTGGACTTGGCATACTTCCAAGTTTAAAATCTTGACCACAGCAGAATTCTCACCAAGGGCCAGGAGAAACACAAAGCATACATACTAAGCGTACATAAATTTAAATAATCTCTGCAAACTAAGTTCTTACAGCTGTAGTGGGCTGGCAAATGCCTGGGTATATTTATTGATGCAGCTCTTTAATAGAGAAAACTAGAAAGTTTAAAGAACAGTGGAAAAATGGAACAGAGCCTACAAGAATAAAATATTCATTTGGCTGAAGCATGATCTAGGATATACCAAGAATATTTGCAAGGTGATCAGTTAGTCAAACAATGAGTGACAGTTCTGGAACAACCTTCTTTTTCTCCTCTGCTTTCAAACATAATACCTATTTCTACAGAATTTAGAAACACTATAAATATTTTCTCTTTTCCATTCTGTTAGCAGACTTTCACCTCAGCTTCTCCAGTATCCTCAGAGAAAGATGCTGAGGTGCTGTTTGTGCTAATAGGCTGTTTATGATTTTCCCTTATTTCTGCTTAGTTCTCCTTTCTTATTTTAGATTATGACTTTCCTGGAAACACCTGTCTTACAAATACTGAAACAGCATCAATAACTCTAAAGAGGTACGGATTAAATGTCTATTAGATACAACCTTCAAAGCAAATCATGTCTGATCTTGTTGGCTTGTTTGCATTACATTTTGGTTTTCATATGAAAAGGGGTTTGTGCTACAGGCCATGGCTAATATTTACCTCCACCTTCCTCCTATATATGATGCACCAACTCTCTTTTGAGATGTACCCTTCAGATTTAATGCCGCAGATAGATACAGGAAAGGGTTGTGTCCTACTAATCCAAGCCCCTATGGAAAACTTCCATTTCAGGGAGGAATTTTCTTCCCTTTTCTTTTGAAAAGTACTTTTTGTTTTTAAATATTAAGTTGCTGCAATTTCACCCAATAGACAGAAAATAACTGAAGTTATATTCACATAGTCTATAATGCAGATTGCATAATGTAACATGATGGCTCTGTTCCATTACGCCTCATTACTAAGTTGAAAATTACTGACGCTGTACATTTTTATCTTTAGTATTTTATCATTTTAAATTATGACTGCAGTGCAGGTTACTCTATGTAGTAAATAATCTAAAAACATTTCCTGCCTGGCACCCTACTAACAGCAAGCAACGCCTTCCTTCCCAGGTGGTCCTGGGGCCTTACTTAAATTCTAGTTAGGTAATTCCATTCTGCCTGCCTGAGGTCTCCTTTAGACTTTGCAAACGTATTCTTCATTTGTCATGCGTTTATAGTGGTGCTGCAGGCTATGGAACAGCTGTACTTGGGTGCTAGAGCAGTCTTGATACCTCAGTACAACTTACCTCAGCAGTTTTCTATACTCTTTAGAATCATGGGATAAAAACTGATAGAAAATAAGTTGGTGTTGGTGATGGCAGTGTTTGTTTTCAGTATTTAAAAAATAAATGCTTGAGTTCATCAGCTTCCTAAAGATTCAAAACTACTAATTCTTCAGCTGTGGTGCTAATGGTTGACAGGTTATCTAAAGCCTCTGACATTGCTTCAGAAGGCAACATTAAACTAATTCTAGAGGAAAGTAGATAATCACTGGTAGTCTGAGGGAGCAGAGAAGGAAAGAAAGTAAAACAAGGAGAGATCACTGGCTGGGCTTTTTAATCAGTAATTCCAGCCTGAGCATCCACATCCATAGTACACACCTTAAAGCAGTAAAATGAGTATAAGACAAAGGATTCAATTAATTAGAGAAGTCGTCCTTCAATAAAAAGGGTTAAGTATTTTGGAAGCCATCATTTCAGCATAATTAAGCATTTAAAAGAAAGGTAAGTTCTAGTTCACTTTCAGAAATGCTGAATAGTAGACAGACAAAAAAATAGACAGACAAAAGAGAAACATAACTCTGCAAACAACAGAACTGAAAGAATAAAGTTCTGTTACACAGCACTAAAGGTTCTATTATGAAGGTGAGAAGTTGTTTATCTCCATGTCAAGCTACCTTGTGTAACTTGTCTCCTCAAGGGAGAAGTCTATGACCAAGGTTTCATTTCAAGTGATCTGTTGATACAGCTATCAAAAACTAATTTGTCCAGTTTATTTATTCTTTTTGAAAATAATAAAAATACACAAATAAATGCAATCATTCTTTTAAGTGCTTAAATATTCATGAGCAATACTCATGTCTCTCAATCCTACAGAAAGTAACTATGAGAAGCATCCTTAGGCATAAGGGAGGAAAAGCCAGTTCACATACAATAACCAGTCAGAGAGAGATGTGAACCGAAGTAGTCATCCTGCATTTCTCGAGGTGTTTCTTCTTGAGTTCTTTTTTTCTCTGATTTGCTATCTTTCAGAGCCCCTATTTATAGCCCATTTGAGGACTTCCCAGAATTTTCTTTGTTCGGGGAATTTTTCAGGGTCTTAGTCACATAAAATATTTTTTACTGACACATCAAATGCTTTTGCTGACCTCTTGTTTTTAAGCACAACACAATGCAGTCACCAGCACCTGCAGTTTTGGGAGGCAGGACCGAGTACCCTTCAGTACCTTTCATATCTCCATATTCCCATAACTGAACTGGCCCTCAGTTGTTTCTAGTTCCTCACTAGTAAAGGTCAGTTTCTGTCAGTAATTTTCCACATCCCAATCCAACACAATTATTCAAGATTATGTTTACCCTTATGCTCAGCAAGGACTAGACAACCAAGCAGAAGGAGAAAATTCCTGCTAACAAACAAAAACCCCTGATACATCACATTGGAAGGAAGAAGACATTTTCTAAAGCTTTCCTTTGGCGAGGCTGGGCGGGGGGATGGGATGGTGACACACGGCACCAGAACAAAACCAACACAAAAGCAAAGGAAATATTCTAAACCCAGAATAGCTCAAAAGATTCATCTCTGTTTCAGAAACCTAGTAGTGTAAGTCGTTAGTCTGAGAGAGACTACAGGTTTTCCTCTTTCATGTGGTCTAAGCAATAAAGGATTATTTTTTTTCTTTCTCAGATTTTGGCTAAGATTTTCCTCAGGGCCTGAGAAAACTTTCCAGTCAAAATTTACATACCTGATGATAATTACGAAATAAAAACATAAGGACTTCCAATATCTGACTGCAGTGGGGACTACTCAGACTAACATGCTTAAGTGAAAGCATGTTTTAAGTGTTTTTTGGGTGGTAAAGATCACTCTAGTCAACAATTTCTTAATCTCCAAACTCCAAATTAAGAATCACACTGGTATATGTAAACAAATACGCGTCATATTCAAGTAATATTTGTGATCAGAGCAGTTAAGGATATCTCGGACTCCCCAAATAAGCATTCTCAGTAAGAGCATACTGGATAGCTGATGCAATTTAACTATGTTATGCCATTCAGATATAGCAGATGTTCAATACATACAAGTGTTGTGTAGACTTCACTACAAAATCAACTTTCACAAGGAAGGCCATTAACTAAAATAAATCACCTTTCTTTAGAACAGATATATATGTCATTGAAGCATTTTCTCTGATTTAATTATTAATAAATTAATCTAATTCTATATTCTAGTGCACCACCTGAAGTTATGAAAAATGGTTAGAAACCGTAATGTTTAACTAAAGTAAGTATTTGTCTATAGCAATGGTACTTACAGTAAAAATTATGTCTTGCTTGTGGGTTCCTCATTTGGTGATGTAATATTCAGAAGTCACCATGCTTTTGTTCTAACATAAACCATTTCCTTTATGGCTGTCTTTAAGGAGTCTTCTGAAGAAGTCATTTCTTCATAACATATTCTCTTCTGAAGTACACGTATGTTCTCTCTCTGTATGTCCTGTCCAAAATACTCAATGTACACATGAAAGTAAACTAGTAAGTTACTAGTTATGATACATAGCATCTATATAATGTTTTACATTTTCATACTACTTTACAAAGGGAAGCTGATTGAATAGGTTAGGAAGCACTTAGAAACCTGAAACAAAATTACAGAGTTCCTTAAAAGATTGAATAATTGTATCTCAAATATTCCAGAAGGTTTTAAAAGACCACAGCTTCTTTACTATAAATGAATAAATGAAAATTAGTGTCCCCATTAATTCTTCCTTTCTTAAGCATCATTCACATGAAACATGCATATGCAGCATGCAATCTAATTTCTGATGAAAGATCCCCAGTATGTTTTAGAGTCAGGTGTGTCTCAAAATAGAAAACATGTTCCATTGTTTAAAGGAGTAAGATGTACACTGCTACAATTTCTCTTCCAATTTATGAATTTCCTAAGTAGCAGTCACATAACAGGCTTTTAAGCATCTTTTCTCAGCTGTATCAATAGTTATTGATTAGGACAAAGGAGAAGGGAATAACATAATCTTTAGAGTTTGATTTTATTTTCCGTAACTTTTTTTAGAAATTTAATTCTTGATGTCTCCTGCATCCACTCTTTCCCCCACCCCCACCATGGGCTGCAGTATTATGATTATCCCAATTATAAATTTTGAAAAAGGACCCTGATATATTTAGTTCCCTACCTTCAGTTGCTCACAGATTTTCCAAGTTCAGATGTTATTAATTTGAGGCATATTGTTTATATTTGTATTAAATTCCTTAAAAAAAAAAAAAAAGCATAGTTACCCCATATTCTAGAAATCGTATCACATAGGAATCTTACACAGAAAAACTGATGTTAGTTGTAATATTTGTGAAAAGGTCATTATCACAACACTCACCTAACAAAGCAAAGAATACTATTTAAAGTAATCTAGTGATATGGCAGTCATATAACCTTATTCTAAAATTTATGATATATGATTTTAAATATTTGAAGATATGGTGAGAGTTAAGAGAATGAATGTAACTCTGTCTCTCTCTCTTAAACATTCTGTAATCCACTTGTAAATATATGCATCCACAAAGGAATATTATCATTAGTAAAAGAAAATCTGCCTTGACTTTGGGGACTTAACTTGTAGCCAAACACTTGTGGATGCTTGATTTCCAATCTGCTAACTATAATCCACTCTTTTATGGCCTATAGATGAACTCCTCTAGACAAAAAGAAAATTATCTAAAAAAAACTTTTTATGAAAGCTGTGTTCCATAGAGCTCATTCTCACTCTTATTCAATTAAAAAGGAACTTTTTTTCCTGAATTTTACAGGTTAAGTAATCTGGGCCCAGACTGTGGAAACAGACCCATATGTGATAACATTAAAACAATTATAGTACTCATGTCCAGTCATATGATGTAATTTCTTGGAATTTTCATAGGGAGATGTGCCATATATGAGTCCCTGTGATAGGTACTTTGATAGTTTTGCATACCTAACCTTCACAACTTTCTACCAGAAGGTCTAAAATAGTTAATGTTTTGCTTAAAGCCCTGATGTCTGAAGTCAGACAAATATTTTGGAACATTTTTTTCTTTGATTTCTTTGCCTTTTTGTTTGCAGTGAAGAGCTGGAAATATGAGTTGTTCACAAAGACCAAATAAAATAAGATCATAGTGGTATTTTTAACAACTTAAAAACTTTATACTTACCAAAAGCCTGACAGCTATAATGAATATGTAGATGCAAATTAAAGGAAAATCTGCCTTGAAGAAAGACTGAGCTACATATTATTTGTTAATATGTCACTAGTGCAAGGAGTTCTTTAAAACAGAGAATGTTTTCTATTTTTGTGCATTTTAAGTACAGGATTCCAGCTACTCTGTAAGCAACGGCTTACAGTAACAGCTTTCTCTCTCTCTGTGAAAACAAACATGTAAATGCTGCCACCTAAGAATCAACAAAAATAAATCCTACAGAAAACCAAGCCCCTTGAATTTTAGGTCAAAAATAAGTAAGATGTTCTTGAACTAAAAGAAGCATCAAAGATGGTCAAAGCAAGTCTGACACGGTGACCTGACAGCATAAATTATCGAGAGAGATTTTCCACGTAGCCTGTGTTTCTGCTCTAATTCTGTTTTGATTGCTTGGCTTTTTTTCTACAGGCAAAAAATTTTCCTGGTGTGCATGTCTACAAAAATGCTTTCAGATGATCAATTCTTTTTACTTAGGCCATTTTTGATCATTTGGCTATTACACAAGCACACAAATTGCCTGTTCTCCTTTCTCATTTCTGCAAGTTGTGTAACTCGTTTCTATGAGCAATTGCCACAACTCTCTGTAAATCTAGTGTGTCTGCACTTTGGTACTGACAATAATTAGGAATGTATGAAATGCGTTCATTTAATATAAGTCTGTTAATTAAAATCTTCGAGTGTAAATCCAGAGTAGGGGAAGAGTCAGCCTCTATGAATCAGAGACTAATTAACAGGTTTTCCTGGAATTCCTAGGGGAATGGGAACTCGGGTGGGTTGTCCCCTGAGAATTAGGGCAGATCAAATTATCTTTTCTTTGATAAAATAATGCAAATCTCATTTGCAGTCCAAGACTATGCAGCTATAACTCTGCTATGTCTCTCACAATCTTCAACTGTAGTCATTTGGATTTTCTAGGAACTGAAAAAATATTACAGCTATTAGATCTTAGATTCACTTCCATTTTGTCATTACTATTTCCTTCTTTTCTTTTGCCTAGCTTTCTCTCTCCAACCCTGTCCCCAAAAATGTTTTTTCAGGATCTCTTTAATCTCTGCTGTAGAATACTTATATCAAATGGCCCAGAAGGTCTTCATGTCAGATAGGGATATTATAGATTTAAAAAAAAAAACCAAAACAAAAAAACAACAATAATTAGTTCCATAAGTATATCTGCTTTATGAAATGGCTTGGGAATAATTTTTTGCTTAATACCATATTTTTTCCATTTATATGTAGTTTTTTCCCTGTGTTGATTTGATTTTCAGTTGTGAATAATTCCCCAAAAAGCCCGAATTATTCATTTCAATAGAGTTCAAGAATATTCTTAAACTCTCAGAATTGCTTTACCTCTTTCTCCTTTTCCATCAAAAACTCCATGAATCAATTCCAAGTTTCTCTTTCTGATGGAATTTTAGAACACGAAAATACAATGTTTTGACTGGCGTACCACAAACACATCTCTCACTCACACGCAATGCATATGCATAGTAATTGACGCTTTTAAGCACAGTAGCAATATATGCCTAACCTTGGAATAGACCCCAGAAGCATTTTCCCTAACATATCAGACAACCTTTCACTGTGCTATACCAGCTGATAGAAGACAACACAAGAAAACATTCAGTTTCAAATACCTTTTTGGCCTTCTACCATCAGACATAAAACTATTGACATTTTGTAACAAATAAAACATATTACACAAATTGCCCTTCTTTGAAGAAGGTAATAAAAGACTTTCCTGTTTCCAAAGCTCAACAAAGTTCAGATGCTTGTCTCACACCTAAGGCATGGAAAACTACCAAAAAGATGAGCAGGAAACGCTTGTCATAAGACAATTAACACAGGCCAGTTACTATAAATGCTAGGCTAAAGACATTCACTTACTTCCTCATCTGGAGTAACTGGCCTTAATTCCCAGTATCTGAGAAAATGGGCCAACTCCAAACATGGCCCAGGTTCGGAGCCAGCGCACTGGGACAAAGGTGCCCCGAGGGCAAGGGGGTGCTTGCCCATGCAGGCTGCGAGCTCCTGCAGGCTTGGCACCTAAGCACATGGCAAAAGTTGCTTGCTCAAAGTTTCATCCCATGAGCACTCACAGTCTGTTCCAGAGGACAAAAACCCCAATAATCAGTCCTCAACATCTTCCTAAAACCTCTCTCCCTGGCACCTGAAGGTATGCCCTTTTCCTGCTACAACACAGACAGGTGAGTTTCAGGAATTGCTGCAGTTGATTTTAACTGAATTGCCTAACTGTCCTGAAACAAGAGTAAGGAGCGTTCACATATTGCAGTGAATCAGCTTTCAGTAAGCTGTTTTTTGCTACCTCTTGTCTTCTAGCTATCAGTTCTCAGATGCAACGCCTGGAAATAGTCCTATAGGTGGGCTGTAAACCTGCTAATCAATGAAATATAGAGGCAAATTTAGCATTTCAGCAAGCAAGCCCTAAATGAACTTGGGTAAATAAAACAGTAGTACACTTTTTGGCTGAACCTGTGGCTGTCTTTATTTAAACACCAAATGTTTTCCTTATTTAGACAAAAATATTAACTCTCTTGCCTTGTGAAGATGTAACTTTCCTAGAAGTGTAATGTTTTATATATTTATATATCAGATATGGCATTTATAGGGATAAATAAAAAGTGCACAACTGAAAGACTGACCTTGTTATGTCATTAGCAAAATATTCAAAGTGAGCATTTTTCTTATAAAATCTTGTCAGATTAATTCCATTCCTTTTGAAATCAATGGCAAAGAAGCAGATTGGAAAATTCCCACATACAACTCCTAAGTGTTAGAAATATAAACTGTTTTTCTAAACAAAAATCCATCTCCTTTCAAAGACATATGAATCCTATCTAACCAATCCTTTGTATTCTTTACAGGTTCCATAATGCCTTTCTATTCAATCTCATATCATTTTGCTAAGGTAGTATAGACTCTCTTCTATTCCACGGGTACAAATACTTGGGCAAAATAAGGTACCTTAACTGCGCCAGCACTGGAAGAATTAGAGATAAAACCGCTCCTGCTTTATATTTCAGTCCCTGACTTACATATCAATTACAGAAAAGTCATGCAATAACTCCAAGATGCTGATCTACTGATACCATTGGAAGGTAAAAGTTTTGATGTATGTACCTTCAACAGCACCACAGGCATAACTGTACTAGTGGCACCATTGACTTGTTTTCATCTAAGAAATGGGAAACAGATCCACAGGAACGGAATTGTGGATTTCAGATGCAAAATTATATTTTTAAAGGCACGGACATCTGTGTATACATGTTGGCACAAAAAGCATTCTTATACAATAGGAACATCACACTATATTGACACATAACCACAGCTGCAGTGAAAGTAAATGGTGATGAACTCAAAACTGAAGAGAAAATCCTTTTCAGTCAGTGTGACAAGAATTTACAAGATCAAAATGATCGAATATTTATGTGACTACTTTTTATGTAGAAGGATATCCAGAATTATGTACTTATAAAAGTTACAAAATACATTAAATAATTTGTCACAATTCTTCATAAAATTTCTGTTCAGTAATATTTAAGATGAGGACTCATATAAAAAGTGTGAAAAGGCCACAGGACTAAGGATGAATATGAAGGAATAGCACAAGAATGCCATAACAGAGTTAGAAAGGCTGAAAGGCAAAATGAGCTTTAAAAGCAATGATTAAAAAAAAAAAAGCAACCAAGAAAAGGTTCTATTCATACTTCAAAGTTAAGTCAAAAACAAAGGAAAGTACAGATTCACTACTTCACAAGGGAAAAAGAAAAACAACAGAAGACTCAGAGAAGGTTGAAGCCTAAGGTAATAAGATAGACTATGCAATTAACATAGTTTCAGTTTTAACACAGTCTTACTCACTTGCTAAACTGGAGTTCCCCCCCAAGAATGAGACGCCCTATGTCTCCATGGAAAATCTACGTAACTGTGAGGTAAGTATGCTGGCAGTCATGAAGCTGGCGCTAAAATAACATTAGGGCTATGGCCATAAAAAGGTTTGGGAAGGAAACACGAACTGTTACGGCCATTTTACAAGAAAGTGTGGCATACAGATGTATTTGAGGTTTAGGGGAAAGGATAGGAGTATGACAACTTGTGTCTCTAAGGAAAGCACTCTAGTCTTGAATGATATTGCATCAGTCTTAGAAATGGCCTCTTAGCCAACAGTTAGGCGAAGGAATGAGTGCTCATTCCTGAAAACAGCTGCCAGTTTGAAGGAGAGAATGGAGCATGAAAAGGGAGAAATTTGGGACACCAACAATCTTATTCTGCCCTGTTTTAGTCTAGCACATCAGCTTTCAGCTGTTTACTGCACTCGTTTTTTCTTATAAGCTCATTCTTCTCCAAAGAACACAGAAACGGCCTTTCCTTAAGCAGCTGATCTCTTCATACATGCTTGCAAACTGCCAACTTCAGCCCAGCCAAGGAGGGATTTTAAGAACTGGATTCTGTTCCTCCAGGAGGAACAGAATGAGATGGATGCTGTCTGCAGCTAGATCTGCAGCAACTTGCTACGCCCAGCAGGTCTGTAGAGATAGGATTAATTTCAAGTCTGTGAGGCTATCACTGGAAAGACACACTATAACTCAATATCCCTAGCATGAAAATGGAGTTATTGACTGTCCCTTTTCAGAAAGTGTCTAGAACTTTTTTTTTCAATTATACAAGAGCACACAAGTTTTAGAAAATATGAGTGCTTTTGTATACTTGAGGCAGATGGATAGTTGCTGTGTCTTAGAAAAACAGAGCTGTGTGTTAGAAAAACAATATCCCATAAGCTAATTAAATATTTATGTATCACATAGGTGACACCAGACACTCAAACATCTTCCACATGTTGTTCACATTCAGTTAAGCTGTTTTGCTTGATGATGGGAATGTGACATTAGGAAATGATAATAAGCTGATGAGTGACTGCCATTTGGATAGTATCTCTGGAGCAAGAGTGGCTTCATAAGTTGTTCACATCCTTGCCACCCACTCAGCATTTCTGCCATAAGGCTCAAATCTGCATTGGTATTATAAGAGAGGAGAGAAATCTTACCCAAGAAACATCAACACGCAAATGGGTTGAGCCAAGAGGTAGTATAATAGTAACATTTCACTTTTAGTCCTGCTGGGCAGTGTATTCCAGATGGTGTGGGTGCTATGAACATCTCTGACTGCCTTTACCTGAAAGAAGTTCTTTGGAAAGGTCAAGACTAGTAGCTCTCTCAGTAGCAGCGTTAAGAAAATCCAAGCCTGCAAGTTGCCTATTATGAAATATAACAATTACATTAATGGACAGCTGTGACAGATGTACCTCAGCCTTTCTAATGTTTTCATAATCATGAGGAACAAAATTACTTCTATTTTCCATGGAGTACATATGTCAGATTTAATGATCTGAAAGATAAGTAAGAACTGAGCTGCTAAATCCATACTAGCATTCAGTATCCATGAAAATCAAAATGTTCTCCATTGCACTTAAACAGAGGGCATTAGATATTTTCAGATCATATCTGAAATGTAATATAATCTTTGCCCAGAAGGCAAAAGGACTAAACAGAAATATTTCCAGGTATTTCTGTACAAAGTATAGAGAATCACTGCCAAAAGGTGAATCTACTTAAATCTGTATCCAAACTACTCAAAAAGACAAAGTACTTCAAAGTTGCTGTGACCTGCATTGTTCTTCCAGGGACTTGTAGACAACCAGGCTTTTATGGGTATTTTGTTTCTATAAATAGATTGTTGAAAGCCTGGATTTCCTCCTACAAGGAGACAGTGAGACACTACTGACTGGTATACCTGAGGTAGGAGAGAATTTATTCTTCTCCAATTCACCAGGTGAGGGAAGAGTCGTACAAAAAATAGATCTTGTTCCTGCTTCTTCTTGTCACGTTAGTTCCAGTCAAGAAAGGGTCTTATAAGGATAGAGAGGTGCCCTCCTACTCCTGTGCCACATAGACATACATTTCAAGACCATCAACAATCAGACTTGGATGGGAAGGAAGAAATGCAGGCAAGGATGAATACAAGGACTCCACTCTACTACATGGACCAGGGCAGGGCAGGAAAACTGCAGAAGCTTTCATGCCTTTTGTCTAACCCAGAGCCTTTATAAGCGAAGATGGTTGCAGTTATCCCAGAGAGGATTGGGGAATATGTTAGAGGGCAACATAAATAACCAAACTCAACCCAAATCTTCTTGCTGTCACCTATTACCAGGACAGGCGCAGTTAACCCAGTTCTAGCCTTAGCCTCAACCAGTAACTTTTTCAACAGAAATAAATATGATTTCCCACGTTGCTGGAAAGATTTGCAGCAGCTCTGCCACAACACAAGTGGCAAGAAAAAACTGGTCTCCAAGTTCTAGCCTATATCTTTACCCTGATGTTGAATTTACATCTATCTGACCTTCATTCTCACCAGCCTGTCATTTTACATGTTGTTTCTCCATTTGATCCAAAGGTTGCCAGACTACCAGAACAAAAAACCTAAATCATCACACATATTCCTAAATCCGCTTGAAGGCACTAAATGTAACAATGAGATAAAATGGTACCTATTACCTTGCATTAAAAACACAAGCACCTAAAAGCATGAAAATTAATAAAGAGCATCAATCTGCTGCCCACAATATAGCCCCATTATACCTATTTCATCATAACACTATTTACTGGCACACCTTCATTGTTTTTAAAATACATAATTTTGTTTTCTTGATGTCAGTAGCTAAAAGTGTTCACTGAAAAGAGTGGGATCTGGATGGAAGGTAAATAGGTTGTATTAGATATTGTTCCTTGGCTTTTGCTGATGTCTAATGGGGAATGAAAGACATGAGGCACATGAACTTGAACCCATAATGCGATGGAGGTTTAACAGAACCAGAAAAAGTAAATCCAAAATACAAGGACCATCAAATGCAGGATGGTCATGTAGTCCAGAGCCAGGGACAAGACTGCTATAAAACAGCTGCTCTACCAAAGATGTTCCAAACTTGCAAACAAATGACCATCCCCACACTAAATTACAGTATTTTCCATAAAGTTTCTATAGCATCTAAGCAGTCAAGTTATGTTTTTAGGAAGGGGGAATGAGTCATCTGGTATTTTATGTCAGGTCATCCAAATCAGAAAACTCAATTTGACCTCTTTAATGTAAGGAAGTTATATTTCAACCTGACCAACCTGAAGTTTTTGCAGCATAAAACTGATATAACAGATTTGAATAAAAATTCATAAAAATATTTACGATGCAACAATATCAGTCACCTTTGCATTCTCTTTCTTTAAACTAATAATAGACATTTCATAAAGCTGAACATGAAAAACACATTTAAAAACAGCATTCGCAAGTCTGAATTTTACATTCTCACATGCAGGAATTAGGACCTAATCTGAAACCATGCTCTTTTCCAAGTACATGGGAACTGTGCCACTCACTTCATCCTTGCTAGAAAGTCACCCATGTATCCCTTTAACCCAGAGACTGAAACATCAGGGCTGAATTTTGCAGGTTTGCCCTTGCACAGCATTTTTGATTTGTTTTTGTTTAAGCAGAACACTTTGCAGGACTAAAAGCCCGCTCATGTTATTGGAACCATCATCTTGAAGGGAGACAAGCAGAGTTTTGAAAGGATTCAGGTAGTATCTGGATAAATACATGAGAGCTGAAACCTGAAGATGGATTTCGCGTGCTGAAAGAAAATAGATCAAATTGAATTATTCATCCAGCTCCAAACGTTGATTAAATCCATAGCTGGTGGCTGAGGGCTCAAGCCAACACAGATTTACAACTGAATAAAATTTAGTACCAGAAATAGTTCCATCAGTAGTGTTTGCAGAGCAGGCTGCAGTTTCCCTTTCTCTCATTTTTGAGATGCACTCAGTTAACAGCTTGTTATCTTGCTTACGGAAGAGAGGGGGAGAAGAGGACTTAACATTTTTCTAACCTGCAGTTCAAAGACAATAGATGCCTCTCTGCTTTTACAAAAAGGGAATTTTCTATAAAATTGTATTTAATTTTTTCGCAATATAGAAGTATATAAATACAGGAAGTATCTGGAGCTATGTTTTTAAGACCATGTTAATAATCAATGACTATGGATAGTTTGTTTAAATTCTTGAATCTGTGATAGGCGCAGGCAGAAGTTACTTTCTGTCTTTAAGTTGGCCACCTTGGAGTAGTTGCTATTGCAGCTGTGAAGTATTAGGTCAAGGCCACTGTAGGAAGCAAGATATCTGACTTGATCAGTCAATAGTCTAATGTGATTCAAAGACTCTTTGAATCACATTAGACAAAGTCCCTATCTCCTATAAAACCTGCAGAAATATAAATGTTACACTAGTAGATCTGATAAAATCAGGCTACTATCATGGTCTGTTTCTAATGCAGACTGCTCCTGGTGCATCAAGCATTAAAAACTCAGTCATATAAAATGGTTCTTGAAAGATACATCTTGCTGTTTATGTTCTGCCTATCAAGAATTTTGTTAAGAGAAGCCAGGTACTGATGAAATGTCATGGCTTTGCAGGCTCCCTTTTTCCTGATGACTAGTTCTTCTGAAGTCTAGTCTGTTCAAACTGGAGGAGCAAGAGGCAGCAGAATCCATTGCAAAGTGCTGTGATTTCTGTACCAGCAGAATGTATGCGTATACGTAATTCATACTGAAATGACATTTGGCATGTCACATGCTTCCCTGTGTTGTTGAGGGCACAAAAATAAACCAACAGGAGGCATATTTGTTTTTTCAATACAGAAAAAAGAAAATGTCAGACTTGACATGTACATTAGAGCTTTCCAAAGGATAAGATACTCTAGGTCAGTTCTCCTCTTATTTACATTTGTTTTTCTGTTGGCAGAATTATATTTGCTCAATTGGAATCTCTTGATTTACTCAAGTGTGAGAGCAAAACAATCTGATTCCTCTGTCTGTTCCAAATCAGCATTGTTGTGATACTCCCAATTCTTTCAACACTTCTACAATTTTGAAAAAACACCTCGGTCTTCCAAAAATTGGTCTTCTTTAATCTGTTTTATCTTGGTCAAGTTCCAAGCTTCATGTTGCTAATACTACCTCATTTCAAAATAAGGCTTTGTACATTTTTTCAGCTCATAACCTTCCTTAATATAATTGCTATAATTGTACTTTAGCAAGAGCACTTGAATGGCTGAGAAAAATATCTTATTAAATCTATGATAAAGTAGGGACTGAGCAATTATACCCTGGAAGGGGAAAAAAATCACCAGCAACTGCACATTACAAAGGTTGCAGAGTGCCTTGATGAGCTGACTGTGGCTCCCTGATCGATGAACAGCAGTAGATATGCATAAAAGAGTGTGGGTGCCTCGAGCGTGTCTCTGCCTTCGGTTAAGTCAGAGAAAAGGGAAAATAAAGTGCTTTACAGAAACCCACTCTCTTGCGTGGACTGATAGGCATACAAAATAAATAATATACATTAAACATAAGTAAGTGGAATGCCCAGTATGTGTCTTCAAATAGTCTATGTTTCAGCATATTCATCCAAATCAATCTCCTGTGCTATTTCTCTGGAGCTATTTATCACAGGGCAAATGTGGCTGACTATTAACTTCTATTCTCACCTGAACCAAATCAGCGACAATATCTGTGAAAACCTAGGACTGAGATCCAGTCCCTTAATCACTCGTGGAGAAGTGGCACAGTTTCAGATGAAAGGGTATTCAGCCACCCTAACCAGAAGTGAGCAAGGAGATTACTACAAGTAGCAGAAAACATGTCCCAATGGCAGAAGACACCAATAACGATATAAGTTCCCTCTGCAACTATACAGTCTTTGCAAGCACTCCACCTATTTCCTAGATACCATCGGACAAGCAGACATCAAGCCTACACAACTTCAGCTGCCACAAATGTGGAAAAAACTCAATCATAAGAATTCAACAGGAAAGGATAGCTGTGAGAACCTGCAGAACACAAGAATCACAGTAGAACACTTCTCACTCTTTTTAATGTCTGTATAGACCAGTGCCCAGACTGCAAAACACTCCCAAAGAACAGTGCCTAGAAACGGCATTAGTACCTGCAGTTTCTAGTAGAGTACCCCAGTCTTTGTAACTGGTGTTTTTTAAGGGCTACATGGCAAATATGGATGCAAACTTTGCCCAGTATAAGAAGGCGATGCGAAAACAGCACAGAAGAACAAGTGTTTAAGGTTTAGGGAAATAAAATGTTACAGAATTTTGGAGGGGGATGGGGTTTTGTTTCTTCGTTTGGGGAATAAATAAAATCAGATGATAGATAACTGACATTTGAGCTCTTCCGTGTTAATCCTTCTTTAAATGTACCCACTGATTTCTTACATGCATTCTGCTGTGTTTCATAGAAATCCTATGCCAATATTATTCATCTATAGTGGGCTACATTTTACCTACTGCTATAGCAACAAGTCCCCCAGTTCTCTCTCCTCCAATAATTCCCAGAGGAAACTGTAATTTTCAGCAACACATAAGTTGTTTTCTATAGTTACAACTTATTGGTCATGGTTATATGCTCCATCAATGGCACAACTCCACTAACCAGAGAACAAGGTACCAATACTGAGTTCCTCGGAGAAAAATCCACGTTTGTGTTGGTAAAAATTATCGAGTCAATGTCTGTATCTAAGGCAATTCTATTCCTTGCTACTGTAACACACAGAAATTCCTATTAAATCACTCCTGTAGCTAAAAACTTAAACACTATGGTGACTCAAGGAAATGAAGGTTAAAATTTTCACACCTGTTACATGTCAGCAATGGAAGACCCATTCCTGCCAGTTCTTTCATCAGTATCTTTCCATTACTGTGTCCTTCCAAAATGATAAATAAATCCCTGTGAAAAAAACCACATTGGGAACTGGTTCTTTTAGATTTTACTATTTGCAAAGCTATATATCAGATTCATCTCTTTTTAGCCCAACTTGTTCCAGTGTGCAACTGTGACCTGACACAGATATCACAAAACCTAAAAGTAGCAGATTTTATCAATGCATGGTTGATAAGAAGCATTGGCCCAAAATAAAATCAGTGTGCTTTCGGCTGCATCCTGCCTTAAAACTCAAGAGCCCAAGCAACTTCTGGACCATCACAATTTAGTGGACAACTCTCGTTCTCTTGCACTCTCCACTCCTTGTTTCCCTCCACATGACCTTGCAGATGTTCCCACGGAAAGTTATCCTAAAACAAGTCAATTATCATCTAGGAACTTATATCTGGAACATGGCCCTTTTGTGCATGGATACAGTTCAAGGTGATCAGCGCACTGTAGCACAGCCCTGTACTGTAAGAAGCTCTTCTATTTGCAATAAGATCAAAGGTATCTTGGCTTTGCCGTTTAGAAATCTAGATACTGATTAAAATTCTGGAACACTCTGACAACAGCTGCTTTAAACAGAAGTTACCAGATGGTAATATTTGTGTGGGTACCATGTCGTCTGGTACGGAACAAGCTAATGATGCACAAAATGCTTTGATGCACATCCTTCAAGCAGTAAACTTAAAAGTGATATGAGGCTTCATACAAGGACTCATGTACACAGCTTTGCAAGCATGTGTGATACAAATAATTTTTACCAATACAAGTATACAGGTAAGGAGCCACAAAGTTATTTGGCACATGAGGGTTTTTGGGATTAAAATGAGTATCAGCCTTCAAAATGACTAATATTTATGAACTTCTGCATAAATTTGCAGAAAGCTATAGATCATCCTTTAGATGTATTGCAGTTATGATGGTGGGGGTTTTTTATATTCCAAATATAAAAATCCAGCAGTTATATGGAGATTACAGCACAGGTCTCTCCCAGTCATATTTTGGAAATGGAACACGATGACAGCCTAAAACCCAAAATCCAACTAAGCCTGTCAAGTTTAAGGAAAACCACCAGAAAACTCAGGAAAAACTGTTCATGGGTTATCATCAACACAAACAAGACTAGAGCTGTTCCCTACAAGAAACAACTTGGCATTTCAGGCAGCTAATTTCAGAGCTATCTGCTGTATGTATATGCATAACAGGCTCTGATTAAACTCCTTTGGTATGAATGATAAAATTGATAATAGAAAAATGACAGGAACAGTAAGACTGCAGAGGTCCTCAAACTTTTTAAACAGGAGGCTGGCGCGCGGATGAAGTGGCAGGCAGTCATCTGCGGCTGCTTGGTTTCCCCACCACCACCCCCAACGAGGGCAGGGGGGTGTCTGTAAATACCGGGGGGGCAGATTGAGGAACCTGGGGGGCCGTATCCGGCCCACGGGCCATAGTTTGAGGACCCCTGAGTAAGAGGATTCCTTGCACTGGTCTTGCAAGGACTGTGAAGACTCTGGAGGCTCAAATCATCATCAATATCCTGGTTTTTTTATTTACTGAACAAATCCACAGAGCATCGCTCAGGCAGAAATAAAAGTAACAGTATCTACTAAATTGTGGGCTATTTCAAGAAATACATGGTTGTGGTCTGCATTTCCACTCTTACTCTAGAGTTCATGCACTATATGCAAAACTAAAAATAGACCTTCACATGCACCTTGATTTCATTTTTTCATTCAACCCTTGAGCAATACAAAAATAGGAACCTATTTAAAGTATATACTTTTACACAGCAGGGCTCAGTTGGAATCTCCCTGAAAATCATGTTGGACAGGTACCCTGCTGATATAAATTGCAGTGCTGAAACCTTTATCAAAGAACACAGAATAATGCTGAGTAATTAATTCAACATTTTTGTGTGCTGGAAAGCTCACTGAATTTATTTTTTGTTTTGTTTTACTGAAAATTAAGTGTAGCAGGCTTGCTTTGAATTAAATACTCTACTTCTCATAAAATATTTTTTTCATAAAATAAAAGAAGCCTGCTGACAAGTAACAGATAACTAAAGTTTGATCAAGGTCAGATAAATTCTGTTCTTAAGTACCTCTGTAAAACACAAATGTATTACTCATTAGGACTCTTAGGAAAGAGTCCCTCAAGTAAGCATATGCCAAAAAATCAACTATTTAAAATAAATGAGCAAAATTCACTACAAATGGTCTAAGTCAGTGACTCTGGTGATCACCCTTTGTTCCTCTATCTTGCTATTTAGGACTTCTGACAAAGAAATCAGAGTGATATTTGTTGTCCCTAGAAATTTAAGACAGAATAATCACATCAAAACATATCAACTTATTTATGTATTTTTTTATTTGTTCTGTTGGACAATTTCTCCAGGACAACTATTATATTCAATATCCTCAGTATATTAGCATCCTGCAGTAATGTATTTAAGTTGGGCATGTTTATTATATTTATTAGCCAATGGACAAAAATAACAGAATGAGATGTAATAGAACACATACATCTTGTATGTAGTTAGCAAGCAATATATTTAATTGTTTCTCCTTCATTTTTGTTGATTTAAATGAAAGTAAACAACAGATTCTAAATCAAATACAATTTACTTATTACAGACCAAATTCTTTTCCAGGGATCTGAGCAACCCTGAACTTTAAGTATTACTGTAGCCCTCGAAGTTTACCGTAGCAACAGTGAGGCATTCCCACTGGACTGCATCTGTATGTCTGCATTGGGGAAGAGAGGAGTGTCCTACACAGCCCTGTGTCCATCAGGAAGAAGAATATGGTCACATAATGTCCTGCCTACATGTTGTATGTGGCACTGACATATGAAGAAACCTGGTCCATGTACTCTCTTGATTTTCCCAACACCTGAAGCGTGAGAGAAGCTCTTGCACAAGAGTGAAAAGCCAAAGTGCAACTGTGCTGTCTGGAATAAGCTAGGGGACTAGACAAAAGTAAGTGAGAGCTACAACTTGCCCAGAGTGCCAATGAGAGAAGACCAGGGGCTCAGCATCAGCTGAGGTCACCATCACGGTCCACCACTCCTGATGTGAAGCTGTCAGATCAAGGATGCGAAAAAGTGGCATACCGCATAGCCTATTCCCATACACAGAGGGGAAAGGATGCAGCTCCTGAAAACTTTCACATTTGCTCAGACTAAAGGTTCAGCTCAGTACATGGAACAGAGTAAGCAAAAATCATGTCTCTTGGCAGACCCTTACAGGTCTACCACAACACAGTTACCTGTCACTGTTTTACCCTGACTTATTCCATCAACACTTCTACTTTCTTCAGAGATGGGTTTAAGCCACAAATTGCACATGCAGCTCTAAATTCCCCTGAATTTTCAGATGAAGAGAAGTGCCAGGAATTTAAAATTTATTTTCCCGTAGCTGGGAAATTATTCTTACAAAACAATAGTTCTCTCCTGTCCAAATACAGTAAGTGAGCACACGTTTTATTCTCCTAAAATGTGCACAATTGTACAACTAAGCTGTTTCTATGCTATTTACTTGTCATGATTTCACTTTCATCACATTCACATACTGAAGTATTCAGCTGACAGAACAACTGGCTTTCTTTTTAAATAGTGGATGAAGAGCTATAAAAGTAGAGAAAAAGTGAATCTGACACAATGTTGGAATTTAGATACATGATCAAATATCTAAAATACTAAAGGATCTTAGGGCCTAAGGAGCTTTTTTTGTCTCCTGAATTATCACTGGACTTTTCTAAATGTTACGTGGAACTGGGGTTGGAGACAACACAAAAAGTCATTTAGATTAGGCATTGCAGTCTTCAAATAAAATGTAGATGAAAATTATAGAAACTCTGGAGGTCATCCTACTGTCATTAAAACAGATTGCAAACCTGCTGCAAGACAGAGGGAGCAGGAGCCAGCTATCTGGTAAGTTATTAAATATAGAGCCCTATTTAAAAGTATGCAATTTCTTCAATACTCAGTCTTCAAAGCAATCTGTCATACACTATGTAGTTAACCTTCATAATATAAGCATTGTATCTGCACTTTGAAAATAGAGTAACTAGGGATAATTTAGTGATCCTCTAGCAAAAGTGGTGTAACTGTGCCTCAGGAGCTGCCTCATTCTTTCTGGCTTTGCCTAAATGTCAGTATCAGGATTTTAAAAAATAATTTCCTGGCTTCTCTTCTCAGGACAATATCCAAAACACTATCTCACTTTCTATGCTGCATGAAAACAGAATTAAAATAACAGCAGTATCTTCCACCTTGTACTACGTATACCATTTTGAAAGTATTTCCTGTAACTCTATCCAAGCTCAACAAAAAGCACCTACGATCTGAAGCAGAAAGTATCAAGTATAGTGACTCCCCAAGGTCACACCGTCACTAGTTTTATTACACCTGTGCTGCACAGCCCGCTGAAGTAGTTACCCCATAGGCTAACTTCTGGAGAAATTTCTGCTTTTGCAAATCTATTGTTCACATGCAACAATATCAGTCATATAAGGCTTGCCAACCTTTTGATCATCTCTACACCCTGTGGGTAGACAAGTACAATTAACACAACTCAATCCCTTAAGTCAAAACCGCTGAGATCCAAGAATTTCATATTTTTCTAATAGCGAATCCATCTTTAACCCGCAGTACTGGAACATGAATTGAATATAAAGTAGGCATAATACCTTAACAAATATCCTAGATTAACATTTCAATTACTGTTACTACATCAATAACAAAGAAAAATTAATAAAATAACTGCAGGATTAAGCAGTTATGGTCTAACATTTCTAGTCTTACTATGATTTGTTCAAACCCATTACAGGTACTTACGTATCCCAGTTCTCCGAGAAGTAAAATGCAACACATTTTTGTTCAAAGATAATGTGTTATAACAGGAAGCATTCCTAGTGATGCACAGGTCCTAACAAAACCAGCAGCTGGATAGAACAGAGGCAGTGTGTTCCTTAAAGACATTTAGCAAATGGGATTTCCATGTCAATCTGCACCTGCCATTTTTAAGTGACCCCTCTTGACCCTCCACAAGAATAGGCAAATAGCGTTAGATGTTTCATAGGGGTTTTGACACTAATGTCTTCAGGTAAACATAACCATGCTAAACATGTTTAACAGATTAATAAAAAATAAGATCCCTCATATTATAAAGATGCCGATACGGGTTTTCATTTTGCTTATCTCTGTTATCAAGTACAAACTCAACCTCAGCATGAATTTGGCATGACAAATTAAGATAACGACAACAGCTTCCTTTGAATTACTTGTTTCCCACTCTGTTTAAACCAGTAAATTGCATTTAAATGTGTCTTTCAAGGTGGGGTATTCCATATCTTGTTAAAAGCCTCTGATTCACTTCAGGATCCCTTTATAGCTTCCTGTGTAGGTAAGCAGGGTTTAGCACAAAAAAAAGCCCAACTCCAAATATAGGCAGTTGTGTTTAGCACTGTGTTTGTTACCACATTAATTTCCTGCATTCCTGTTCCAACATGAATGTCATTTCCCAGTGCAGAGAAGCCTCAGTTGTAGACAGTTTACAGAGATCAGCCTCAGGCCACTAATACTCTGGAACAGAAATGTTATTCTTTCCTTGGAGACCCATGCCATCTCTGGAATGAAGGCTGATTTTTCAGCACACAAACGAGGATGCTAAGTGTACTTCTTGGAGGAGGGATTCCTGAAATTTTCCCAGGGATGGGAAAGATTATTCTTTCTGTGGTATCAGTACTGGAATTACATATTTTCAGAAGCACAGGAATGACTTCGGGGAGTGATAAGTTCTTCTCCTTTACTTCCCACTACCACCTAGCAGTTCCTGACCCTTTGCCTTGCTCTTGGCAGGCTCATCACTCTTTATCCCCTTATTTAAAATTGTGAGCAAGGAAAGAATGTTTTATCACTGCCAAGGAGGAGTGGCTGCACAGGGCATAGGGAAGGCAACACAAAGGAAGGAAAAAGCTGTGTGGGTAGGTGTGTTTTTGGTTTCCTATCTATGCAATAGTCTATGAAGCTTCATGCTACAGCAGCATCTCATAGCACATATTGCCTCATGTAGAATTAAATCATTTTTTTAATTTGGAAACTTAACAATCAGCAAGAATGCTAGCTGGCAGTACACAGCAGCTCCTTCATCCAAGGAAGGATTCTCGTCTCCAAGAAGGACATATTCCTTCTGCTGTCAGTGAGCCATTTTCTACTTTGTGCCAAAGAGTCTGCAGAAAGTCTGTCAGTCAAGACGAAACACACAGATTCAAAAACATAGCGTACACTTGGCCATACCATTCCCCACAGTCAGCTACAGAACTGAGGGAAAAACATATAGCATCTGTGGAGGATATGTGAGAAAAGGTGATTTCCAGTTCACCAGCGTGTGTGAACAGGTAGGAGAGATGTATTGCTCCTACTATCCTGAATGCACCTCACCCCCACACCCATCTGCACACATATCCATAGAAACCAGTGCTGACCCACAACACAACATGCTGCACTGCACCCTTTACATATTCATTTGGGATATGCCAAGAATGATCCCTACCCATCCTCCTTATACAGCATCACATGTGGGACTGTCCCTTTCTCACAATGCCATTGTTACAGTTCTGGTCTTTCCTAAGCTCTCCTGCTTTTCACAGTCCCTCTGCAGATATCATTGTATCATTGCAATTGCCCTAGGGCAGCCATTCTTACCTTCACATCTTGCATCAGGGTCTTCACCAGCAGCAGCTGACATAGCTCATGTGATTCATGATCATAAGCCATGCATATCATATGTAGCACTCGTATGGTTGGGAAGAAGCCTTACTTGGAAACAGAACAGTGAAGAGACAGAGATGGATGTACCATTCATCTCAGACATGTCTGGAGGTACATGTTGCTGCAACAGATTTACAAGTAAATCAACTTCTTTTTTTTCCAATTTGTTTTCAGTGTTCAGGGTTATTTTTGGCTAAGAATGTTATTCTTTGAGTGTCTGAGCTCCTCTGGAGGCTTCTTCTTCCTGTGAACCATGGACTGGTTCACTGAGCAGCCTCCAAGTCCTGTGTGGTAAGCTATCAGTTCCAAGAAGAATGAGTCAAGTGTTTGCCCACATGAAATTCATTCCCTGTTATTTTAGGAAGAGGCAGAGAGGCTCATAACTCATTCTCATCACTGCTGGGAAGCAATCACCAGGTCTCTTGCACAATGCAGTGAACAAGGCTTTCATAGAGATTTAGGCAACATAATGTTACAGCCAAGGTAACACATGACATGGCAATGCCATGGAATGTGCTCTTGTAACGCAAATTGAACACTTCAAAAGATATCCCTGCACTTCATCAGGGATCGTCCATCTGCATCCAGGTTGAGATTTGTTGAAAACATTATAAAATAGATTCTGCTAATTATTTTTAAACTTGTTAATGAAATAATTGCATTACTAACAATGACAGTAATAATTTGAGTTGTCAATACTATGGATTAAATCCCACAGATGTGCATCAGGATCTAAGCTGATCACTTCCTTTGAATGTGAAGGGTTTGGAATCCCTGGGTCATGGATCTCATTTTGGAAAGGTGAAGCTCAATCTGCAAACCCATGCTTGATCTTGCCTTTCTCTAAAGAAAGGCTGAATCTATATCAATCCTTTCCTTAGCTGTGCAGATGTATCTTCTGCAGTGAACACAGAAGAGCAATGCTCAGGAGGGTCTCAGGGAATGTTAAATCCTCTGCTCCAAGCCCAGATTGACAACTGGCCTGAAGAGTCACATGAAGTCTCCTTTATCAGACTGCAAACTTGTATCAAGTGCCACTGCAGAGACTAAATTATTGCAGTGATCCATATGGCTGGTGGACGGGTTCATCTAGGTTGAGGTACTTTATAAATGTAATGCCTAATTACCTTTATGACTTCAGGACCTGTAGAATCCACCAGCCCTGCTTATGAAGTCCATGTCATGAGTAAAGGTACTGATAGTGTACCTCCAAACATGGCTTAAAGAACAGAATTTTTGCACCAATTCCCAAATCCTGCTTTCTGTTACAGAGTTGCATTCAGTCATGTAGTTTTCCTATGAAGGACTGAGGGACAGTATCTGCTTTACAGATGCATGACAGAACAGTAAATAGCACAGAATATAATGCCATATAAAAAGAAAGTGGCAAGTGGTCACTGTAGCTGAGACTGAGGTTAAATTTCTTTCTAAAGCTTCTCTGTCAACAAGCTATTTAAGGCTTGCCTCTATATTTTTATCCTTCCTGCTGGTTTGAGTTTCTGGATCATTACTGCAAATTAATGATAAAGATATTAGTAAGACAGACTTCCTTCCAGTGGTTGGAAACATGTATTTTAGAAACATGTTCCTCTACCAGTTTATTGCAGCCAGAAATTAAAGGTTTCCAAGAATCAAATCAAGCTATTTATATATTAGATGAGAAACAGAAGGGATAGATTTTACTTTTAAAATTTCAGCAACAAGACAACTTATAACTGTGCCATTAAGATGTACTCTGGAGAAAAATGAGCAGATGTAAGTATATTTATAAGTACCCATCAGTTTAGCTTGGTTAGGAGTGAGAATGCAGATTTTGTATGTTGCATGTAAAAAAGAAGATGATGGAAATAATCTCAGCAGCAGCTTAATTGTGCAGTCTTTATGTTGTGCTTGAACTTGCAAGATGCACGATCTCCACTAATGTTCACAGGGCAGTGTAAGCATTGGCAGTTGGTATGTTCTCTAAAGAAGTAAAACTTGTGCATTAGAGATGCTCTTAAGAGGATGACCTCCTCCCTAAGTGATACTTTTCAATTCCTGTACTGTAGCTTTCACCTAATAGTTTGAATCTCACACTGATTCAAATGTGATCCTTTGCTAATGCGACTACTTCAGAGTGTAAGAGGTATGTTGGTTAAACTCATGTGACTGCAGCTTCCTGGAAATAAAATTTAGAATAGTAAAGCCACAGAAAACTGCAAACTCCAAACACATTACAGTACACCCAGCTTATAACAATATCCCCTGAAAGACACACAGAGGGAAAGCAAGCAAAGGACCAAAGGATAACATGAATTAATACAGAAACCCTAAAGATATATGAAGATAGGCAAAGGCTGGGAGAATTCAGTTATTTCTGACATTTATAATTCTGAAAATTAGGCTCCAAAGCCTCTAAGGAGTTTTTGCAGCACAACTACATTTGAAGTCTTAGTCTTGATGTTTGTTTTTACTACAGCATTGTCTGCCGTGGTTGGAGTAGCCCTAGTCACCAAGATGGTGACTAAAGAATGTTGTAAGGCAGCTAGAGAAGCACTTTACATGTCTTTCCTTTCAATAATTCTGCAACAGGGAGACTGTCACAGATGAGTTTGGGATTTAAAATGGAATAGCATCTCTCTTTTGCCTCTTTTACCAATTCGTTTGGATGCACCATATGCAAGCAGGGGAAAAATCCCTGGTATTGATCTGCTTGTGCTTTTAAGATAGAGGATGGGTGAGAGAGAAGTAGAGGGGAGGAGAGGGAGAGAGAGGCGGGGGGAGAGAGAGGGATGGAGGAAGAAAGGGCAAGCTGGTTAATGTTTTTCTTTCAGCTTGTTTTTATGAGTCACTCCACTAAGTATTTGCATTAGCAGGTCTCCTGCTGCTGCTAGATCATTCAACTGTTTGTTTAGTTGCTGTACCTCTTGAGAAGTCCAACACCGAATTTTTATGCATCTTCCTTGTATTTTACTAATGAATTAAATCTTTAAAAACCAAATAACTTCCCATCAGTGTGGTCCCTATGGCAGTAGCAGTCCCCCCAAACTCAGTACTATTACCCACTTGAGTAAAGGTTACAGAACCAGATGACTGATATTTTTTGTTGCTTCTTCATGTGTTGTCTCCTGACCAAGTTGTACCAGAAAAAGTGAAAATAACAACATAACCGGAATGTCACAATATTCAAGTTTAAAGTTGCTTAAATCTTGAACAACATTTGCAAACCCAAACACTGAGTATAATTTTGGTCAAATCACTTTGAAAGAATTGTATTTCTTCAGGTATGAGACTAATATTGCTCAGAAACACATCAGATCAGAACCTACGTATGCAATAAGACTGACATTGCCTTATTCCTACAGAGTAGGGTCTTAAAAAATTTTTACTACTGAGTTATACAAGAGCAGGTCTGTAAGCAAAACTCTATCACAGCCAGCATCAAAAGAAGCTGCTAAGTCAAAGGAAAGCAAAGGATGAAAACAGCAGACAGCTTTTCTGTCTTTATGAGGATAACTAGAAATTTTCTGTTTGACCTCCTTTACCTCTTGCTTATTCTTCAACATTCTGAATTTCTGTAATAGTTTGCTTTCAACAAACATTTTTTGTATTCCCTTTTCAAGAGTACCACTATAAGAGACATTAATTAAATACAAGCTAGAAACCTGCCTGTTATGAGTAAAAGGCAATAAAAGCATCAGAACTTACCTGTTCACAGAGAAGGATGGTTCAGACAAGAGATCCACTCTGTGTAAGAGACTGGGTCCCAAGAGGAGCATTTGTAAAGGAAGCTCTTCAAAATAGCTCTATATCTTCTGCATAAGGTGTTTGTGTTGGTTTTCCTTGTCTTCAGTCAAAACAATGACTGATAGGAGAAAAGGGGGTGTTTAAAAGGATGTAAAAGCCTTGTCTTGGTTCTAAAAGAATCAGCACAATAAGAGCAACTTTTCTTGATTGCAGGTTTATAATCTACGCAACTTTCTCTTAAGCACAGTCCAACCCCAAAGAGCAACCGTGTATAAATGGTATCTTCTTACTTACTACATCTGTTCCCTGTGTGAATTTGGACATGCGTGCGCTGACTTCAGTAATCAAAATACTGCGTTTTTGAGTTACTTGTTATTCTTGCTATGTCAAGATAACTGAGGGAGTATGAGCTACAGCTTTTGTCTATCATCAACAGAACTATGGGATAATTAAAGGACTAGTCAGTTATTTGTATGCAAATTAACTGCCTAGGGGAAATTTAAAGCTTAGCTTGCCCTTCAGAACATTTATCACCTGTAGAGATCTGCTAGAAGACATGAAGCTAGAAGATAAAAATGTTTTGTTGCTTGATTTAATTTGAAGACTTTTAGGGAAAGAAAGCCTGCCTTCCACTTGCCACCTGGGCATATTTTATTTTGAAGTGGCTGGAAACATTAAACACAATTTTCTCAAGCTGGAAGTTAAATCTCCTTCCTGTATAACCATGGTTTTATTCTAGATACATTCTTGCCCTATATGCTGCTTAGGCTCAAAACAGAGTTTAGAGAGGGGATGTCACTGTGATGGCTCTGAACAGCAGTGTCTCTGCTTAATACTGACAGCAAGACAGTGTTACAACTTGTGTTCTGCAACTTATACTATTTTCCAGAGCATGGTATTGATGTTTAAATTTATTTACCTATACACAAGGAGCACCAATGATCAGCATGTTTTACTTGGAATGTCCTTCCTTATCTCTTGCTCTACAGCAGGTGAAACTTACTAGCTAAAACAAAGATGTTCCTTTGGAGTGGTTAGGGCACACTCAATAAGAGTATAAAATAACTAGCAGTCAATTAAAACATTCCTTCAGGTGAAGTGCTAAAACACTGCCTGGACTCTGAGAAAGCTAGATTTAATCCGTGCTAATAATCCCATGAAGGATTTGTTTCAAAATTACCTGAGCCTATGCAGCTGATTTGCCTATGGTATAGCCTTCTTGCCTGACACTGTGGCTTGTAACTCTTCCACTGCGGGCTCCTCAGTTCCCGTTCTGCTCTGTAACGCAGCTTCTTAACAGCTTCTTTTGGAGCTGCATAATCTGAAAGGCAGGAGACAAAGAGGTCTGGATGAACATTTTTAAAGAACTGCAGAAAATATCATAGTGCTCACATGAAGTCTAATTTATCCTCTGGTCACTTAGTGTGGGTAATGGACGCCGGTGATGGAATGTGCGTGCCCTGGGCTATACACTGGTTCATTACGCACGTGCAGCTCCCTTTAAGTTTAATGTGAATTTAACATACCAAGGAAAGGGAGGACGTACCATTCAGGGTGAATGCATGTCCTCAAAAAAGCTAATGAACTCCTACAATAATGCCTGTTTCCAAGATAATGTTAAATATTGGATAGCGATAACTAAGCACTTTTATGACTGATACATACACGTCAATTGTTCATCTCCACCAGTAGTGTGTTAGTGACAGCACAGAAAGATGTTTTTCTACCAACTCTTTACTCACTCTTAACATTAAATGTGTGGGGAGAATTATTGCTTCCAAGATGTTATTTTTTACAGTACCTTCGAAGCAGCACGTGGCTGGGGAGCGCTCCGTGCTAGCGGGCCAGGCGGACAGTCACCACGGCCCTTCTGCACCTCAGAGCCTCGCGGAGGGTCCCGGCCACGGCCTGGTGCCAGTGGGCACACGGCCGCTCTTGCAGCCACAGCCCCGCGCTGAGGGTCTGAGTATTGGCTCTGATGTGCCAACACATTTTATCGCTCACCTTTTGATACATGTTTCTGAAAGCGCTCGGGGTGATGCACTCGCTGGCTGCCCGGCCGCAGCACACGCTTCGCCAGCCTTTGCCGCCCAGGCCCTCCTGAGAGCCACGGCTCTAAAAATAAGACGGGAGAGCTATAAATAGGAGCCGCTGAAATAGGTTTCAAAATGACCCGTCAAGCCGCTGCTGCGGAGGGGAAGGAGGGGAGGGGGAGGCAGGGCGGGCGAGATGGCCGCGGGGCAGCGGGGAGGGCGGCCGCGGCGGCGGGCCGGGAGGGCAAGGGGAGCGGCGGCCCGGCCCTGCGGCTCCTCCCCGGGCAGCCGCGGTTGCCAGGCGGATCCCCCCGGGCCGGCGGCCGCCGCTGTGCGGGTCTGGGGCCGCGGGAGCCGAGCGGGCTGCCCACCGCCCGCCAGGTGAGGGCCACCCGCGCCGCCCGGGGGGGTCGTGAGGGGACGCGCGGGCCGCCCCAGGCTGCGGGGGGGCAGCGGGGTCTCAGGGTGCCGGGGTCAACGCAGCTCGGTGGAGCCCGGCGGCAGGACCAAAGGCCGTGGGCACAAACTGAAACACGGGAGGGTCTCGCTGAAGGTGGGGAATCACATTTTCCTGTGAGGGTGACAGAGCACTGGCACAGGCTGCCCAGTGGAGTCTCCATCCTTGGTGACATTCGCCAGCCACCTGGACATGGCCCTGAGCAGGGGGTGGGAGCAGGTGGCATCAGAGGGCCCTTCCCGCCTCTCCCACCCACGATTCTGTGAAATCCTGTAGAGCCCCACTCAGAAGTACCACAGGTGAGGGTCCTCCTTTGCTTAAAACTTCCCAGGATTGTGCTTAAATTTAATAAGAGCTTTGTAGCCTGCTGATGCTTACGGCTCTGTGGTGGAGAAGGTCTCTTAGGGCAAGCTTTGATTGCAGCTAGCAGGCCTCCAGTGGGGAGCTGCCTGTGCCTTAAGAGAGCGAGCAGCAGGGAATTACATTTAATACCTCCTCCTTCCAGTTCTGACGTTCTTTCAGCAAGTAACAGCAGGGCTCCCCTACTATGCTGTATGATCTCGCTCTGTTAACTAATTTCCCCTTGTAACAGGAATGCTCTCGCTTGCACAATGGAAAATAAAAAAAAAATCACGTGGCTGTAAAGCCTGGTAGTTTAAGGGTGCTGTAGTTTTAAACAGTGGTTTTTTGTCCTACTGAATGCTCTGCTTGTGGTCTGATCTAACCTGTGCCTTGCATCATTTGAGAAGATAAGAAAAAACAGATAAGTAAAAATCAGAAAACTGTCCCACATCACCACAGGTTGGTTTTTTTTGCTGAGAAGAGCTGGGTGTCCATGATGAAGACAGCCAGCTGCAGTAGCATAGCCAGTATTCTATTGCAAGTGTTCACGAATGCATCTGAAGGTACTCTGTCCTGCTTCAGAGAGATTCATTGTAATTGAGTACATTTTATTTGTTGTTGAACTGCTAGCAGAAAAGGGCCTCTTTCAGAAAATGGAAAGTTTAATTGCAACAGTAGAGTTTTGCTACACATTTTGGAGGGTTCATTTTATGAAGTATTTGGCTGCCAACAAAGCCTTTTTCAGCCAAACTCTGATGGTATTTAAAGAAACTGGCCGAGTACATAGTTTTTTTGAATACAAGGCAGAGGTGTGGCCTTTCTGTTGCTCTCACAAACTCACATACCTGCCCATATTTCTTCATACCTCCTGCTTGAAAACACCCATGTGTTTCTAGAGGATCAAATTGTAGCCTTGTTGAAGTCAATGTCAACATCATTGTGGACTTCAGCAGGGGCTGGAACTGGAAGCAAACTTACAATCATGATTGAAAATCAAAAGTAAAATGTCCTTGCCTATGACAGTTATTATACCTTTGGTAAGTGTTTTACTGGGCCAATTTTGTGAAGGATAAAAATGCAAAACCAATTTTAGAGGGGGGCATCCTACTTTTCTTTTTTTAATGAATTATAAAGAAATGAAAATATGCAAAAATGTGTCCTGATGGTTTCTTGAATAACATAATATGAAAAAATTAAGAAATTGCAACAAAATAAAAAAGTTCACATCTAAATAAAACTAACGGTTTTATAGCTGGGGTTGTAGGAACGTGCTCATTCATGTTCAAAGAGCTGCTGGTTGCCCAAAAATATGGAGACCTAAGATATTTTCTAAGAAACACCAAGGAATATAAAGGTCCAGGCAGGTAAATAAAGACATAAAGATCTGGCTGGTGCTGGCAGCCTGATCCATTAAGATGAGAAAGTGTTGGCTCTTTAGCTATTTATAACTGGTTGGCACCATTCTGCATGTGAAGTGGATTCTTACTGAAAGCTTTAATGCCTGTCACTCAGGAAAGAAACATTATAATATCATTATTTTCATCCTGCAATATCTGATTAGTCAAGCCAAAAACACACAAACATATAATGCTAACTTTATAACTTAACAATTCTCTCAAAATCTTGTTGGTCTCAGCCTTGGTTGAATTTATCATTAATATCTGATAGCATATTTTTCCCTGTCCTTCAATACTACATTATCTTCGTGACAGTATAGAGAAGTTGTCTGTAAATCAGGGGTTTAATTTTATCTCAGAAGATTTAGATATCAGTGGCTGAATTAATTATGTAATTTAAAATTTGGAAGTTGTTCATTTGGACTCATTAGTCAAAGTGTCACAGTATACAGTTAACAGGAGGGGTATCTGGAAAATTTGCAAATGTTAACATTACTTAGCAATTTAGAGGAATTGAAATGCTTTCAAGGCAGCTGCTGAAATTGTTGCTAATACCACAAAGTATTGATAAATACCAAGATCTTGTTTCTCATACTTTTAATTGTGTTTAGAGATGACACAAACTGATATATCAACTAATCCATATGAATTCTGATAGATTTATTGGGAAGAATAATAAATTCTGCCTTTATTCAGAAGGTAACTTCGGAGTTCTAGAAGACGTAGTATGAGGACAGGAACAGATTGAGCTTTATATATATATACACTTGCCAAAGGTTTTTTTCAGGTACTTGAAAGGCAGGATTCCGGTGGCAAGATGCTGAACTAGACAGACTGCAGTTCTGATACAAAAGAGCCATCATTTTATTGACATATGTCACTAAAAAGTTACAGCAAGTTCAGCTTCTTGAACTGCCATTGGTCATATCCTCAGTGATTTATACTGGCTCGATAGTTATCCCCTGAATTGGGCTTCATACTTCCTCCTGTGGGGTTTTTTTTGGCATTTACGAATAGACACATCGCTGTTCCTGCTATCCTTATGCTAGAGGCTTTATGTCTAGAGGGAGAAGAGCTGGGGTTTTGGCTTTTGGCCATGGGGAGCTTTTTGCCTGCTCTGAAGAAATTTGCTAGCATCTAGTGCTTCACCCTCCCTTGTCACAGTTGTGGCCGATCTTGACTTTGCTTTCTGACACCTGACACTCATTGTTCCTCACCCGTGCTGAAGGTGCTGTAGTAAGCTTCCTGGCAGCCCCACCAAGTGCACAGCATGCCCCTGAAGCAACATAAAGAAAAGAAAAAGTTCCCAAACCTTTTCCTCCTCTTCAGCCATCAGACTGTTATTTCTGTCTGCTGCAGCTGCTGCAGGAAGAGGCTGCATTACCTTTGTGAACTGTTGAAACTTGTAACTAACTGCTGTGAGCCAGCAGGTTTCAAATGGGAACTGTAGTTCCTTGTGAAGATCTTATGCTCAAGATGGTCACCTTTGACCTACCACATGGCACATCAGTGATGATTTAAAGTCCTGTGGGCTGAAAAATGGAAAATAGAAATAACAGAAGAATAATAATAAATAGCGTGACAATTTAATAGAATGAACTTATTTTCTTGTCAAAGTCCTAACAAAAGAAACTATAGACTTATTTGAGTAGTTCATTCATGTAATATTGTAGTTCCAACAATTGTGCTGAATACACGTTATATCTGACAATGCATTATACCTGACAAAAAGGGGGGAAATTCAGTAATTCTTCACTGTATAGAAGTTGGCTTCAAAATTCCTTGCTTTGTCAGACAATAACACACCAGTATCATGTTATGTAGAAAAATTCAAAGCACGTGCATGAGCAGAGGATACCCAGTCAAGTAGAGGGAAAAATAGCTAAAACTCAAGGGAGACGAGTCAGCAATTACCAGATGCTCTGGTTAAATATTCTTTTCTGTGCTCTTTTTCATCCTTTTGATTTAATTTCTTTTTTAAGATATATTGTTATTTTTAAATTAATATAGTTCACACATGTCCTGACATTCCTTGGCAACTAAACACTAGGATAAAATTAACAGAGTATGTTGGATGAAGGCCTGTTAATTAAGAGTGCATTTGCTTTGTCTTTTTTTTTTTTTTTTTCCCCACTAGGCATTAGTTCCAGTTTCAGCCTTTATAGGCAAGACCAAATGGTAAATAAAACATGCAAGACTGGTAGAGTCTGAGCTTCTGGGTGTAGGTCAGTGGCCCCTATGCAGCCTGTGGCTTTATATTGCTCAAAACAACAGAAAGGAGTTGTCAACCAAGCTACACTGACAGAAGAAACTGAGTCTGAATAGCTCCTTCTAACTTATAACTTAACATAATATCATTTATAATTCATAAGTAAAGAAGGCTGCAAAGTGGCAAAAGACTTTACCAGTGCTGCCCTGCATCTGACTAGAAGTTCATCTAGTCAAATATGTCTCCAGTACTGGCCATAAGTAGCTGCCTGGGAAAGTGTAAGAACAGAACAAGAATACAACACTTTCCCCTAATGCTTTCCTCCTCCCTTTTTCCTTTCTCAGCCCTATGGGGGAAAAAAGGTCTTCAGTCTTTGCCTAACCAGTGTGATGGACACATAGACCTCAGAGTTTTCTAGCAGCACCTATCTCGTGTTTCAATGCTTATTTGTACTTAGATTATTTCTTGTGACTTGCTGGTTGTGCTGTGTTAGTGTTTAAATATTGACAGGTCAAGACTCATTTTGAGAGACATGTCTGCATAGTGAAGGATAACTATTGCCCTGAGAAGCTTTAAACCTCTGGTTTAACTAGACAAGACAGATTGGAAGGGAAAGAGGTACACATCGTGGTCTTTGATGCTCTAAGTTATGCACTAATTATAAATATATTCCTAAAATAATTTCCAGTCTGGTAGATAGAACATTGCTGCAGAGTCACAGCAGCAGAACCCCTTCACAGAAATTTGAAGCTCAAGGATATTTCCACTGCCACAGCACTCAACCCTCTTCACAGGGAACAGAAAGAAAGCATTTACTTGCTCTGGGGGAGAGCAGAGCATGCTGGTAGAGTAAGCTGCACATCCTTGGCAAGATGCTGCCACAAACCTCCCAGTCAGTGGAGAAAGGGTTACTGCCAGGGTATAGATTGTGTCCAGGGCAACTCTGGGGCCCTGGAAGAAGGAAGAATCTGTACCGCACCCATCCTACTAAAGTCAGCCTTCTCCCTGCTGAGAAGAGAAATAGGATTTTTGGAAGGGGAAGTGGGATAGATGTGATCTTAGGGCTTGAATTTTCAAAGAGGTCTAAAACAGCAGGCTCATATCCATCAGCAGAGACAGCATACATTTATTTATATCTTGCTTTTACCTGCCCAGGATGGGGCCATATTTCTTGTTGATAAATGCAATCCAAAGAGCTTCACTTAGAATGTGCTTATTTTAGAAACTCAAAAAAAGAGTTCCTGCCCTTGTTGAAGTAACTACTTGATTGTGTTTCCCACTGAAAACCATGAGCTACCACAGCATGGCTGCACACTTGAGAGATAGCTCAGTTACTTTCTCAAGCGAAGAAGTCATTTGTTCTTCATCAACTAGAGTTTATGTATTAACGGTCTCCCTGCTGTTAAGAAGTTCTCTCATTTGGATACAGTGTAAAGGATAACAACTTGCAGATGAACTCTGGCCCACAAAAAGCCCAATAAGAGTGATTCTTTATTCTGCAGGGCAAGAGTATAGGTTAATCAGTACTTGAGCAACCCTCAGCCATTTAATTGGGATAAAAAAGCTGATACAATTATAGTGCTTTTTCTATTTATTTAAGAGTCTTCAAAGTGTAACTAGGAAATTATGCATCTGTCCTGGACGAGAAGAAATAATTGATCTGTATGCAGCTACCCAGAAATGACATGAAGTGAGTGAAAATGTCGGAGCTCTTACAAAAAGACATCCTCTTAAAATATACTGCTAGTTAAACCACGTTCCGTTCTGTTAATAAAATGAGAGAGAGAATAAAGAGCAGAGTCATAGTTTTTCCACATGCTTTCATGGTTTTCTTATTTATTTGCCTTCTGTTCTTACTTTTCTGCCTGTACAGATACCCAAACTATAACATCTCCCTTTTACATCAAAGGGATTTGAGGAAGGACTGCCTTGATCTTTCTTCCTTTCATCTGTCTCTCCTTGCTTCTCCATGTTTTCTCTGTAGCTACAAGTGGATACCACCCAGTGACAGCAAAGGCATTTGAAAAGGAGTGTCTTTGCTCGGTTGAGGGGCCTTGCAGCTGACAAGCACACTGCTAAAATTGGATCCTGCTGATCAGTGGGAGGATGGCCTGGGTGTGGGTTCGTACGTATCTTCATAGGGGCTCTTGAGGGTATCACTTACATAACCGTGCCAGTTGCTTAATTTGCCTCCAGCTCTTAATAGTTAATCATGCCGCTTAATAAAGCGGATAATTAATACCGCAAAGTACAAATATGAGGGTGTTCATCCAATACAGGTGTGGTAGGCTTTAGTAGAGCCAGTCAAGTGGCGGAGCTCCTGTTCCGCAGAAAGGTCCAAATGATGCCTTATAAGAATGCGTGTTAAGGCCCCTCTGCTCGTGCCTTTAAATTCTTTTTTTTAAATTCATTGGGTCCAGATGCTGTGTCTTGTAGGTTCTCAAATCCCCAGGGTTTTCACATTTTTTAGCTATTTGCACCAGAGTGAGCCCCGAGAAGCCCAGAGGAGGGTCTCCCAGTGCTTCAAGACTCAGACCTTAGGCATAAGCTGAGTTCTCAAAGGTTTCCTGCTGCTCAGCTGGGAGGCCCAATGTGATGTGTAGTGTTTGGGTTCACAAAAGAGGACAGCTCTGCTGCTTCTAAAAAGCTGGCAGGCCTGTAATTGGCAGGTGGAGTGGCTGCAGTCCCCAGCAGGTGGGAATGCCTTGGGGCTGCGGGCCCTGGGAGCCTCTGCTCTCCTGCAGCCCACTGGGTGAGTCAGCGGAATTCCTTCCAGGCCTTATTTCTGAAGTTCGGTGAAACCCTGTCCTCTGTAGAGAAATACTTGTATTTTGACAAACTGACATAAAATGCCTGCAGAAGTCCTGTTTTTCTGGAAATTTTTCAAACAGCTTTAAAGTGAAGCACAAGCAATAGTCAAGTTGGGTTTTAATGTTCTGGATTAAGTTTGCAAATGCTGCTTCTATATCTGATGCCTCATGAGGGATGCAGGCTTCTGTAGGTATTCAAGTATGGACCCAGAGTTTTCCTAGTGGACTGGAATCAAAACCATGGATTTTATGATGCTGACAAATAATGCATATCTAATAATCAATTCTGAATGCTAGATGTCATATGCATATCTCAGACACTGTAGTTCTGCATTCCTGTGGATGAAGGTCCACTCCTTTTCACCCAAACTTACTCTACCAGTAGAAAACTCCCGAGAATGTTTTCAAGCATAAATTCCATTTGTTAGTATGTATGGTCAGGTCTGTTTCAGTTTCAGAACTATGCTAAACTTTCCACATTCCCATCAATGGGAACAGCCCAATATATGGTTAATTTTTAACCCACGATAGTATGCAGTGATAAATCCTTCCAAATGAATATGTGAAACAGGATATTCTACCAATACAGAATAACAGTACAGGAGACCTAACTGATGTTGAAACCTTCTTTAAAATTGGACTTGTCACTATTTTTTGTACTGAGAGCCAAATCTTGCAACACAGAAAGCTCTGCAAATCTGAGAGCTGGTGCTGCTCAGCAACCTACTGGAGGCAAGTACAAAGCTCCAGAATCAAACCCTTTGTTTTTGGAGAACGATCCTCTCACAGTAGCGGTTGCTTAGCTGTATACTTCAATCTGTTTCATTGCACATCATTCAAAATATTCAGAAATAGTCTGTCTTATGTCTTCTGTGAATGCCACAAGCTATGTCACGTTGTATCAGTGCATTGTTATTAGCTAAAATATAGAAAAGCATCTCTCCTTTCTCTAACTTCCATTCAGCACTTTTACTGTTACCTTTTTAGGTGTGATGGGTTTTATATTCAAAAGAAACAATTCCCTGTGAAACATTTTAGTATCTGTCCGCTATAAGACCTGATTTTTCATCCATATAATTTACAGCCTGGGCCTCCTGTTAAAAGTACTGTGCATTGATGTAAAATAGAAAAATATTACACTTACTGATTGTTTTACTATAATCCAGTGAAATTCAAGTAGTTTGGCACAAGTAACCACTGCAGAGTTTGTGTAGGGAGACAGATTCAGGTATTATAGAAATGCAGAAAATGCAAAGGAACAGAAGAGACTACGCTGACAACAAACTACGTAATAAAATAGAAATGAATCTCTGCTAGATCTGGGGCTTGTTCCCTCATCTAATGGCTGCAGAGATCAGGGCTTCATCTATAGCTGAATAGGTAACTGTTGAGTATGCGGTATGGATTCCCTACTGTGTCTTATACAGGTTTAACAGGGGTGGTCATAAAGAATGACAGATTTAGGAAATTCCTCCTTTCTGAAACTATCCTAACACACAGCAGCTTCTGTTACTATACCCGAGTTTAAGCAGAGATGAGGCAGAAGCTCTGCTCGCTCTCAATTTGATGTGGCTGAAATGGAAAGCTTCACAAAAATTAACACCATTCTTTCAAAGGCTATATACTACTTGTTTTCATTCTAAGAAAAGGCAAAAATAGTAGCAACTGCATAGCTTCTGAATTATTTTAGTGATAGTACTCGAGCATGGTTTTACAAAGTCTGTGTAAAGCCAACAGGACCTAAGTTGGTGGTAAGGGATATTGCCAAATTACTGCATTTAAGAGACATTCAGATGCAGAACGGTTCCCTTGTTTCACTCTCAGAGACTCTACTCTGGAAAAGGGTGTTCCTCATTCGAGGCCTGATCTTGAATTTAATTGGAGTATATTGCTAGTGGGCATCACCTTGGATAAGCTCTGGCTCCGTATGTGGTATTGGACCACCACAATGAATCATCATAACTTGAACACAATAGGTTTTATACTGTCATCTCAATGGTTTTCAAAATACGCCTTGCCAAAACAATTTCCTTTTTTGTATGGCTTTCTATGGGGAAACACATGGTTCCTAGAGGCTTTTAAGGCTCCATAAGTCAAAAATGGTTGCAACTATGGAAACTTTGCACTGTTTCTTCTCATGAGAAAGAAGAATTCCATGCATTACATATTTAGAAAAGATGAAAATAGATGTCCTGAGGTTTAGGCACTGGTCTAGTTACTCAGAAAAACAGGTTTTGTTTCTCTGCTGGTAACTCTCGATCTTGTTACAATGAACAAACCACTTAATTTCAGAGGCTGAAAAAGAGTAAGACAACGCTTTTTTTTTCCCCACCTGCTATTTATGTGGTTTGCAAAGTTCAGCTGTAAACTCTTTGAGTATGTTGACGAGTGACTGTTTTTAGAACCTGAGACAGCATTCTGACTGAGACTTCAAGAAGTCACCAGAGTTCAAACAGCAGCAACACTTGAATGAGTTAACTACTGTAAATGCACACGTAAAGGACCAGTTAAAGATCTGCCATTATTGTGAGTGTGTTCAATCATAACAACTGTTTGGTGCCTGTGTCATGTGTTACATGTAGCACACATTAAATTAAATGTACTTGGGTCAAACAATTACAATTTTTGATATATGCTTGTTCCACTTTTATCTGTCCACACCCAGAGCAGTTTCCCACTGATGTTTTTCCATTTCAAATCATAGTGGAGTAATTGTTGAGCTAAATTATAGGACTGGACACAAGAAGATGGAGATTTGCTCCCTGTTCTGAAGTTGCACACTATTAAGAGCTCTTTTCATAATAGTATTCTTCTGTCTGTCATGCCTTTCACAGGTGTATGACAAAGAAAAAACCCAAAAGTAATAATATAGCCAGAGATAATTTATATTTCAAAAGAAATCAAAGAATCAAAATTATTATTAGTAATATACACTGAGGTGTAGCTAAACTAATTTGCTTTTAAGTCTTTAGCCAGTATATACGAAGCTATGATTAAGTTCCACTAGTCTTCAAAATGCTCAAGGAATATATCTAAATAAGTGAAATAAATGAAAAAAATCAAATGTTTTGATGTGTCACCTAGGATTTGATAGCAGTAACTTGCTTTATCTATATTCCTTTGTGACTATAGAAGGATGTTTTTAAAAGACAAAAAGAAAAACTGACCTTTTGATTACTTTATTAACTGAGGGACCTATGACAATTAGAAATATGAGCACAGGGGAAAAGCAATAATGTTTACTCAGCTCCCATTTATTTCATAGTGTTTTTATTTTAAGCCTGTGGTCTAAGGTGGCAGAATTTGATCAAAAAAGCACTGCTCATAATCCTTTCAGCTTTTGTTTTCTCAGAACACTGTTGTCATACTCTCCGTTACCTGCGCCCTTTTAAGAAGGCTGTCCCAGACAGGCGATTTTGCCAAAAACTAAGCTCCAAGTGGTGAGGCCTGAATGTCAGAGCCAGCTGAGAATGTACTCTCTGAAAAAACAGGCTCTTTGTCAGGTGTCACCAAATCAAGGTCCAAAACATGTAGCCACTTTCTAAAGTCTCTGCCCTTCGGGTTTGGTTATAGCTGCATAAACACAAGGTTTGCAAAGTTGCAGCAATGCCTTTAAAACCAAAAATTATCCTTAAATGCATGTGTGAGAACAAAAGTAAAGGTTTCATAATTTAAGAGTTAGACAACCCTGGTTCCTCTCCTGAATTACAACGTTGCCTTAAAATCAAAGAAAAAAATTGCATTGATTTTTCTAATTCTGATGGCGTGTCCTTTGACATTCAGGATCATCTTTAAGGAGATGTTTCCTTTGCAACTCACAAATTTAATCGGGCAAATAGAAGTTCACAATTAAGCAACTTCTGCTGGTAGACAATCCTTTGGAGCATAAAGCTACTGAGCTTTAGGCTCCTGTACGCCAGTTGGCTTATCTGCTTAAGAAGCATGGACTTTTAAGTGTGGGTTTAAAATGATAAGATTTATCTCGTGGAGAAGATTATGTATACACATTGCCTTGGTGACTGGCTTGCTTCACATTAACAGGAATAGGTTTAAGCTAAAACAAAATAAGTTTTTAAACTGGACAAAGTCTATTTAAGTAATAGTTCAAATTATTGCTAGAACTTTTGCATTCACTAAGTTAAAAGTAAGTTAAAAAGTTAGGACCAAAATTTTGTCTTAATGTTCAGACTTGCAAATTAAGGTACCAGCTCCTTGATTTTAGTGGGAGTTCGGAACATGATTGTGTCAAAAACCACACCACTGGACAGTTAGGAACTGAAATCTCCTGGATTTCCTATGAACCTGTGTCTGTCTGGCCCCTGTGAACTTAAGTGGCTTTTGAAATTGAGACTTGGCCCCTTCAGCTCTTAAGGCATACAGTAAAATTGAGCTGGCAACTCATTTGAGAGGAATTCAGCTGTCAGCAGTGGAACATATCTTCAAAAAACAGGTGGAATTCTGTGTATTTGGAATATGTGTTCTTAATGGCAAGTTGCAATTTAAAATGAAATGGGACTTGTTTGCTTACTTTGCTGTGTTGGGCCTCACTTTTCTAGGTCTGGCTTCTATGATATTAACCTATACTATTGCATAGAGTATCTTTAGAAAATCTTTAATGTTTTGCTTTCCCCCCCTCAGTGCTTCCCTTGGGCACAAGCAGCACAGTAGCACAGTGAGCTGCTCCTCCTTTTGCCTTGAAGATTTATGTTTAGTAGAGACGATCTTTCAGATTGCAAAATATGTGACATTTGCACAATGCCACGGCTCATTTTTGTGGCCTGCAGAAAATTACCCTGTAGATGCTGTTGTAACAGGGAATTTTCTCTGAGTGTCTGGTCAAAAGGGTCCTACTAATTGGTAGGGATTAAAACAAACAGAAGAAATCTGGAGGAAAAAGTAAACTTAGAAGTGCCAGCCTTCTCATACCTGTATCAGTTGTAGCATAGCATTTTGGCCAGGAGGTGACTCTTCTGTGATTCGCATAGGACCTGCAGAAAGGCAAATGTATTTCTTAATGCCTCCATAATATGTAACCAATACATTTTCCTTCCTTACAAGGGTCCCAGATAGCCATGGTGCCCACGTACTCCATGATGGGACCTTTCAGAGGACACATGAGTCTCAAAAGTAGCTGTAAGTATTCAAATTATTACTTGAGAGGTGCCTATGTGCTCCAATTTTGGAGTAACAGCTTGAATATTATGAGATTATTAAAATGCACAATTTATTGTTGAGACAATATAAAGTAGATAAGCACTTCTAGTATCTACTATTACAAAAAATCTCACCTTCTTATATTCAGGCAAGCAGCTTTCCTGGTCAGAATCTTTGTCAAGCACCTGTGGAAGAATTGCTAGAAAGATGTTCTGCCTGAAGCATCCCTTCTCGGAAATGCTGTTCCACTATACCTTCTCCAGATCTGTCGCTGCACTCTCCAAACTACTGGCTGCAACAAGGTCTTTTACCATCTCATACCAGCATACTCTTCATGCCAGTCCCTCTGCTGCCTTCTCCTCATCCAGGGCACATGTTCTCTCCCTTCTCTTTGCTTCTTTCTCCTTCTTTTCCTCGGCTGCTCTCTCTTCACTGGCTCTCAACCACTTAACCAGCCACAGCTGCACCTTGTCTAGATCAGCCAACCCACTGCCCCTGAAGCCAGCCCACAGCTGTATATTATCAATGCTAATTAACCCAGCTTCATTCCTCTACACAGATCCATATAGTTTCAGTCTTTAATTATATGCTGGCAAGCGCACCACCACCTGCCAGTTTTGTCCTTTTTGTCCTTTGTCCCACCCTTGACAAAGCCCAGCTGCAGTCGGAGGTGTTTTACTCTCTGCACATAGGGAGTGCTGCATTTCAGGGCCTACAGGGTATTAATCCTATCATCCTCCTCTTCCCACCTTTTCAAAGGAAACCCGAAGGATTGAGAGGAGGACACCTGTTGTGTCCCCACCTCAGCGATCTGTCATACTGGTTTCCTGTATAATTTTATCTATATGTATTTTCTGAGGGGAACAGAAGGAGAGACACCTCTGGTAGATGCTCAAAGCAGTAGCCAAAGCTCAATGCCTGCCAGCGCTTCCTGTAGCTGAAAATAGGCAGAACTACTTACCCAGAAGGGGACCAGCTTGAGATAACTGTACAGCTGAAGCAAAGTAAGAGTCGCCATCCCCGGAGGTATTTAAAAGATGTGTAGATGTGATGCTTACGGACATGGTTTAGTGGCAGACTTGGCAGCGTTAGGCTAATGGTTGGACTTGGTGATCTGAAAGGTCTTTTCCAACCTAAATGGTTCTATGATTCTGTGATCTGCAAAACATTTGTCAGCCATTGACTGGGCCACTCTGCTGAGAGATTATCTCATTGCTTACTGTATTACCCGCGTTGAAGCAAGCACTGTGGTCATAGCCATGGGCAACTGTTCTGCCTTGTTAAGCATGAGACAAACAGAGAGGGAAGAGGTGGACCTTCTCCTCCCCAAATTTAGGCTCTAAATACAAGATGAGGAAGCAGACAGATACAAACAGATACAGGACCATAACTGTGAACCGCTTATTTCCTTGCAATTCTCGACAGATACTTCTAGTTTACAAAAGGCAAAGCCAAGGATGTTGCAGAGATGGTTCCCACTTGCCAGCAAAGTGAAGGGTAGATAAGAATTTATATTTCCAAGCTTTTGAGGCTTAAGTATTACTGAACAAGTTTTATTTTTTGATTAACAGTACACATAGCTTTGTCCCCACATTGTGAAGTTTCTACTTGTAGGAACTAGCAGTTAGCAATAGGATAAACTATTTGCAGTATAGCTGCGCTGCAGTTATACTAGTCTTTGAAAAAGTAAAATGATTGACATGTTCTTGAGAACAGGCTTTTTGCTCATATAAGAGGCAAAAAGAAGTGACTTTGAATTAGTAGTGTGGTGAGGAGCAAAGTCACCTCCTGTGTTTTTCAAAAGCATATTTTTGTTTTTCAGCTACATGGAAAAGACATGTTTTATCACTGTCATTGTGTATCAGCCAAACTTTAATACTGCTATGACTGGATTTATGATATGACATTATACCTCTGGACATGATCTATTCTCCAGACATGATTTGCAGAAGTAATCTCATGCAATTCAATCAGTGGAAACTAGGTAAATTAGTCATCATACAACTACACATTCAGGACTACAATAAATTACTAGGAAAGTCATTACAAAATAGGAAATAAAAAGAGTCAGTGTTGAGAGAGTTGTCACTGTTCTTTATTGCTCATTCTTGGATCTGTGTTTCCTGGAGATCTATCCTCACACAAAGAAGCAAGATGTAAATGTCTTGAGAGCACAAAAGTACTCAGAATTTAGACTCAAAAGCAGGCAACTTTCTGCAGGTAGATCTGTGCTCATACACAGAAAATTTTGAAACTCTGAAATGTTGAAAACTTGGATAAAGCGATTTGCTAAATGTTGCAGGTAAATGAGATCTATATAAGACAGCAGAAAATACAGGGGTTTGATTCTGTTCAGACATGAGCTTGAGAACTCTGTCTGCCTTTGCAGCCCGCAAAGGAACTGTTTCAATTTGACCTGATGTGTGTTTGGCCCATCAACAGAGCCTCGTAACAGGGCAACTTAAAATTCCCGAAAGATTTCTATTTAACATTTCCCTCAATTTGAAGTTATTCGAAGATGTAAAAGTAAACAAAAGAAAAATCTGTTAAAAAGTGTGAACTTTCCAGTGAGGTCATATAAGATGACCCTCTCTAGGGATGGGAAATACTTAGATAGGCACCCCCTAAATCTCCCCATTTTATTGTTTTTAGTCTTAAAACATCTTCGTTGAGAAATAGATGTGTTTTTTCATGTCCTTCTTTCAGAGAGCTTGAGACAGAGAAAGAAAAAATGACTTGCCAAAGTTCAACAGAAAGTCTTTGGCAAAGAAAATAATTTGCTTTTTTTTTCCTTACATAGGAATAACCACAATGCTGCTTATTGCACAATGTTCGTAATTTTCTGGACACATGATAGAGTTAGATTTTATGAAAGACAAAAAATTAGATTAAACTACTAGTGCCTTGTATATCTTCAGCATTTCAAATTTGGGGTGGTAATTAATTTTGAGAAGAATGTTCTTTTTATAAATGGATTTTCCATCCCTTTTTAATCCTCAGAGATTCTTTGGATTATCACATTGTTCTGTCATGCTGTCTTTTTCACTGCATATATTGAAATCGGGCTGTCACAGCCAATCAGAGAAAGATTTGGGGCATTTCCCAAAATACTATTTTCTTTTCCTTAGTGGCAAGAGCCTCTAGCTGCTGTGATTTAGGGCATTGCTATTCCTTGAACTCAGTAGAGCTGCCCCACTTTACACCAGCTACGAGTGGTGCTGAATATTACTGAAGAGCTTGTTCCAGTTGCTTTTGCCAGCAGGAGGTTACAGCACAATTGGCAAGATTAATGAAAAAGATTAAGTTTTTGAAGTTTTGGAAGTGAATTACTACTGGTCTCAAACACATAAAAGCTTTGAAACAGAATAGTACTGATTTTAACTATCTGATTTCTTTAGTACGGTACTGAGACCCAGAAGTGGTTTTCCTGGTTGACATTGGACATATGGTAAATGCTCATGATTAGAAATTGTGTGAGCTTTCTATTTGTCTGCTTCAAGTATCAGATTCCATTGTGGCACCTGTACTACTTCTGCTAAATTTCATTGAGACAAGAGATAAGTGCAGTTTGGTGATAATTTTACAGCAAGTTCTCCATTGCTTTGTAGAAAACAGAGTCATTATGTCTGTTGGTGTCTCTGTGCCTGTTTGTGTCGTGATGTAAGCACCCGGGCTGTCCTTACATGTTCAATGAACAATCACAATGGATGGTCCTGGAGGTGAGGTAACACCACTACCTTTCTGCGGCTGGTCATGATGTGATGTGATGCTGCTCCTGGACAGGCTGTTGAAAGCAGGTCTTTACACCAGTGCCCTTCTGGCAGGCTTTTTGTCACCTGCAGGAGCACATCAGTAAACAATACTAAATGAAGCAACAAATACAGCATTAGGTGTTCTGTCCAGATCTTTCCTATGGTGCTTGTTCAAAAGATAACACAATAAATTGAATGTAGTCAAACCCCCTTGGCAGTGAAAAACAGTTTGTAGCCCTGTCTCACTTGGTAGGCAGGAGATTTAGACAAGAAAAAGCAACACAGCAAGAAAGCAGCCAAACTGAGGTTAGAAGGATTGATTCCCAGACTCTCAGCCCAGTGTCTCCTATTTTTACAAAATACAATAACAACTGTGAAACTAAGTTATTAACTGAAATAGCACATTGGGGACGTGAACGATGAAACAGTCATTTACTTCATTGTGCCAGAAAGCCAAATCTGAGTAGGTTGGATGGGCTGATTATCTCATTGTAAGGGCTGTTCTGTGTCTGCAGATGGAAGGCCAAAGGCATGTTAGATTTCTGCTTTCCAGTATTCTGCTTACTTTTTAATACTATTTACTAGCAATTTTCCATCTACAGATTCTGTCTGATGACTTGAGAAGGAATCCAGAAATAATATTTTTGTTCAGAAAAAGGTTGAAAGACAATGCTCTATCTTAACTGCACTACCAGGTTAAAATTTAAAACAAGTAAATGCTTGTCTGCTTCTTGACTTTTTTCCTGGGGTGATGAACTTAAGTCAGATACAAATTCTTCCTAATTTGAGAAGCCTTGTGGGTTAGAGATTCAGGGGAGTGTCATGGTCAGTCGGTGCATAACATGTTTCATGTTCTGGCTCCTTTTCTGGCCCTACTTCTGTCTTTGTGTGGATCCAGCCCATTTTTTGCACTACAGAGTGCTAGAGTTAGGCCTGGTGTCACCGAGAGGTAAGGTATTCATATGCAGTTTTTTACAGTACTTTGTCCTACTTTCTAGTATTACATCTTTCAAAATGTAAATGCTTTTCATTATATCAGATATTGAACAGTGAAATCCTCTGTTATTCTCCAGAGTTCTATGATATCCAAGACTCATACATATTGCAAGCCATAATTCTCATGTTTTCAAAATCAGGCAAAATAGGAATAATTTACCGCTTTTTCATGTTATATTTTGTGTTACCCTTATTTTTTGAAATAAATGAATGAATATTGACTTGGTTTTATTACAGAGAGGAGAGGATAAATATTAAAATGTTTTCAAAGCTTTTATTGCCTGAGACATTGCTTGCTCTGTTGAATGAACTAAGATTTTCCCCTTTTGCAGCCTTTTCTCCTGGACCTTCCTGCAAGCTCTCCCACCAGTACATCATTCAAGATCACATGGCTGCTCATTACAAGAAACTGATGTCTGCCAAAGGTGTGTACAACCTAGCTAAAAGATGAAATCATAGTCAGGGGTATGTTGGTTGCCCTTAGTTTTGGCTGGCTGCTGAATTTCTTCCCCTTTCCTTCCTCTCTCTCCCTATCACTAACTCAACAGGTATAGGAGGATTTAAAAGTGAGGCATAACATTGTGCCCTAAAAGAGGAGATATGTAGAACACTCAATTGGAACTGTAATCTCATCTTGGGACAAACCGTCCTAACTGTTGAGAGGCGTAAAGTCTACAGGGTTACATGGTTCCACAAAATGACAAGTTCATGTTAGGAAGGGAAATAGTATTTAATTTTCCTGTGTTATTTTAGTAATGGTTTCTCTTTAGAAGTATTAGGTAGTTGACTAAAAGGAAAGGTAAAATGAGAACTAGGGCAGGTATTTGTTTAATTGGGAGAAACCACTGAAGAGTAACAGTGAGGTGACAGCTTTTGATGTTCAGAAAGTTACAACATCAGTCCTAAATAACCTAGAAGGAAATTCCATTAGCATGCAGTCATATTTGAGAGGGCTCTTCAAATGTTGTCCCCTGGTAAATAGCTGCAAACTGTTAGAAAGAGAATTTGGAATTAAAAAAATGTCCTCTGTCAGTTGTCTGGAGCTGTGTAAGCTTCCTGGTGCTTCAGGTGCTGATGAAAGCAACTAGAGTTGAATGGTCATCGCTGTAGTTAGGTTACTGCAAGACTTGCGGTCCTTGAGCTCCTAAGGCTTTCTAACCAAACAATTTGCTGATAACGTGCAGTGAGCTTTATAATAACAAATAGCTGTTGAACAATAGATGAGATTGCTGCTGCCTTTTTTGCCAGGAGACCAATCCTTTCATCAGTTTGCAGTGTCAAGTGCTTTATCTTAAACTATCTAGCTCAAATCTAGTGCATCTTTTTCTCATGGTGTCAGAACCACTATTTAGAAGTTTCATGACCTCCACTGGTTCGTGACGCCCCCATTCATATTAGGAGCTGGAGGCTGGACTGCTGCTGTACACTTTTGTACTTAAGTGACTTTTGCTTTTGCATGGCTAATGTCACAGAAACAGTGAGTTCTAAGGACTGTAGAATTCACATCCTAGTGCATTGCTCATAAATATACAGAAGCTTCAGGACTGACTGAAAGCAGCAAAGACTGCCATATATAATTGAAATTTGTTTCTTAACTGGTGAAGCCTAAATGAGGGAGCGAAGATCAAAAAGTAAAAGGCGGAAAACAAAGATGTTTTGCAGTCTTTTTGTCTATTACATTCTTAAAGCTCAGAAGAAAATACACAGAAGATATTCTTGGCCTAAAAGGAGCCGAGTGCTTTGTTCCCAAACAGGTTTCAATTTACTTTTTTTCAAATGTCAGTCCTGCTTGTCCGTAGTGGAATTCAGTCAAGCTGGAAAGAGCTTCTCACAGTACCTGCTGATCAAAATTCCGAATGGCTAAAATTTCTTATTCTTAGGTGTTTCACCATCTGAAGTTAAGAGTTCTTAAAAGTCAGATTTGGAGCGTACTAGGGCAGGAACCTTTAATCTTAAAACATTTATTTTACTTCTTAATAATGCTTCATCATTCCTACAGGTTTTCCTTGTAAAGCTAAACTTTTGCATACATATCAAAACCTGAAATATTACAAGGATATCAAGGTTCTCTTCTGTACATACCTTGATGCTCTGAAGTGCCAACTTGCTACATGTTCTGTACATCTTTACACATGCTAGGATTTTGTGCCTCTGAAAAATCTGGTTGGGGTTGTCTAAAGCCATTCTCCCATATCCTTCTAAATATTCTTCAATCTTTTTGAAACACAGCTGCTATTTTAAATACAACCTATTTGGCCTCACTCCAGACAGTAGCTCACCCTGCATGTCTGAAACTTTGTTCAGAGCACTTGTACAAACTCCAATTTGCTGTGACATTTGGCAGTAATCACAAAAATGTCTTGGATGGAAATGGAGTCAGGGTCCTTCAAATGCAACTGGAATATTGAACTTCTAGGTGGTTGCTCTTCCCTGCACAGTCAAAAATAGTATTTTCCCATATACCTCAATTATATGCAGGTATATGCAATCAGACTTATATTCCATTAACATCTATACCATCTCCAATATGGACACATGACTTAATGAAGACTGCGCAGCAGTAGCGTGACAGGGCTTGGTTCCTTGAAGCTCACTTGATTTAACCTTTTATGATGAAAACCAAATGACTGAATAACAGAAAATGCTATGTACAAAACTGCCTGTGTAACTGTATAACCAAATAACTCCTATTGCTAGAAGGATAATGAAGAACTGATGACCTTGAGCCTAGGGGCAACTTGAATTGCTTTGTAGTTTCCCCTTGCTGATAGCAGCTGTACTACTCATCTTTGAAATATAAACTTCCTGGGTAGCAGTAGATGACAACACAAAATTAGTACAGCTTTTCTTAAATTGTAAACTAAATTGAAGGTTAATAAATGTAACTGTGCTGGTTTTTATTTCTATACCTAAGTAAAGATGGGTGAAAGCCACAAAATTCAGACCAAGGTTTGATACTGAACCAACCACAGAACTGCCGAGCTGCTTATCTTATGCTTTTACCCAAATAAAGACCAGGGGTCAAATCCTCAGTTGGTGTAACCCAACTAACTTCACTACATGTAAGCTATGCTAGCTTTTGGGAGCTGACCATTAATGAAGATAATAGTAGGAAATAGGAAGAAGGTACGCATCACTAGGGAAGCAATAGGATTTGGTGGTTTGTAGATCTGCATTATTAATAATGCTAATATTATGCAGACTGGTATCATATTCCCACAGGGAATTCAACAATTTAGTATGATCAGTTTCATCTCTATCTATACTGAACCTTCTTTTTTATTAATACAGCTGCTGTTGATTCATCTGCACCGAAGAGTATGCAGACCAGTGTTAAATGTAAGTAGTTTGGGGCGGGGGGGGATAGTGTTTTGAAAATAGGTCTGGCTCCATTTGTTTGGTTTGGAAATACTTGTCTTCTTTTATGGTGGAGGTGTTCTGAAGAGGCATATACGTGCCAAAAATATGCATTGTTGTGGTTGAGATAATAGTATCTAGTTTCTAATATCTAATCTGACTTAAGAGCTGTATCTAGCGCTTGGTTCATGGTATGAACCAAGGTAGCAACGCTACCTTGCAGGCTGTGAGACTCTTGATTTACACACTTCAAGCAACATGGTTGTTGGAGGCATAAATTGCTTTAGTTTTCCAGTCTAAACTCAGACCACCGGCCCTTTGAATTCCTTGCTAATTCACACTGTTTTTTTCTTTTCCTTAACTGCTTCGTGTACCTTTGGGCATCAGGCATACTACAGTTAGAACAGGTTTTGAGGTACGCGTGGGCTTTTAGCAAGAGAATGGAGCACTGCACCTTGACGCCACCTCTTGGCTGCAGCCCGCAGCACCCGATGTGTAGGCAGAGCCTCTCCCGGCCCTTCCTTTTTTGGAAAGGGAGAAATTGTGATGAAAAGCAATACATTCATCCCTTTCCCTGGAAACAGGGCATTCACTTTGGAATGTGTTTCGTCTTCTTCATTCACTAGGTTGTAAGACATATGCTACTTCTCTGTTACGTACAAGGGAGCACACACCCTTTCTACACAGGCACCCTGCATTTTAAAAGAAAATGTAACAAGCTGGGAAAATGAAAGCTTCTGTTTTTCCACAGTGCATGCATAGCAGGAACCATGCATCAGAGCTCTGCAGTAATCTATTGCTTTGAGCAGGGTATAAGGTACTTGGAAGCAAACATAGTTCAAACGCAATGCTGACGTGCAGTTGTTCAAGCGAGATACACACAGGCCAAAAAGACAAACAGGTCTTGTCTACAAAGATCCAGAAAAACGTATTGTGTGAGATCTTCAGCACAGAAGAGCAAAAGAACAAGTTCAGGATCAAAACACATCACAATCAAAATTCTCTTCTCTTTGCTTTTTAACTCCTCATGCTCAACAGTATGTTTTTATTTTTTCAGTACTGTCTTTTATATAATAATTCTTAAATTAGTATTTTTGATTATTCAGCTTGATGAAAACAGCGCTGTAGTAACAGAAAGAAACGGCAGAGAAAGCTTCCTGAGAATGTTACTTTGACAGAGAGGTGATTCTGACACAAAAGTGCACAAGAAGTAGAAACTCACCTACTTGAGATCAAGAGGACATAAAATTTGTTCAGCTACTTACGTTAGCTACAATAACAAGTTTTCCTAGATGATGTACCGGAGAGAATCATTATCTGTGTTTCTTACAGTGCTTTCTTAGGAAGGTATTCCTCTCTCACAGCTCAGTGGGACTGTACTGTTGTGTGGAGTTTCTGTTAATTCAGAAGCCCACATTGAGTGCAAGGCTCCTGGTGCACACAGAAGCCGTAACATGAGATTCTCAGAGAAACTGAGGACCCAATACCATTTTTGTCAGTAGCCTGCTGGGGAAATGCGAATCACCTTTGTCAATTAATATTTATCTTCACTAAAAGATACTATGTACCAGATAAGTCCTTTTCTGACAGGTTAGCTCCAGAAATATCTGTCTTGGCAAAAGAAGTTTTGTCCCTCAAACGATTGAACTCAAAAATTAGAAATCATGATGAAAAGGTGCATCAGGACTTACATCTTCTGAAGCGATAAGTAGGGCAGTACCACAATGGAGGTGCAGTTGCTGCTAATGGGGTTGATGTGCAAATCATTTGAGCAGTATAAAATGGCTTTATGCCTACAAAAATAGGCTTCTGTTTATCATTTGCATATTCAAAGACACAAAATAAATGAAGGCTGTTTTGCCAGCCTACTAGAATAATAGGAGGACAAAACTAATTTTCTGCTTAGTACAAGATTACAGCATTTTCTTCTTTTCATGTAAAATTTTCTCCCACAACTCTCTCCCACTATTGCTATTACTAGTTACTAAGTGTGGTGTGCTTTTAAAACCTTGAAATTTATCAGAACGTTGACAGATACACATTCTAATGCAGAATAATTTCTTACTTGTTCTCAGTCCTTACACTTAGATAGGTATAACCTTGCTTACCAAATGTGTGATCTGTGTCGGATACCACGCGTTTCAATGGCAGGCTGCAAGAAGAAAATTCAGGTCACTAGGTAGTGATGCAGATATATGCAAAGTTTTTAAAATAAAGAGAAAAACTCGAACAGCAACAAAGATTAGTTCTGAAAAGACAGAAAGCTGTATGCAATGCTTTGTTTAATTTTAAGAATAAATGCATTGCAGGTAAAATACTGTAAATAATTACCTTTTCTGACAATCTGAAAATGCACCATTTCAAAAATTGTCTGTACTTCTGCGCTTCAGATTAAGAACTGTATAGACAAAGTGTGAGACATGCAGTGTATAGGACTTTCTCCTGAATGTCTTCAGGTATACCTTGGATCTTCAGTTCTAGGGTTTAGAAGGGTACTCATTTAAGTTTGGTGCTTCATTGGGCTTTTTGCTGTTTTAGACTTCGTGAAGTTACTAATGCTGCAGCTGGTAAGAGTGTTATTGAATTAGCTGAGTTTCTTTCATATAAAAAATTCTTCTAACGACCTTTAAATATGGCTTATAAAGCATTGCAAGTGCCAGCTTTCATCAAAAGTTAAAGCATGTTATTAAGGGCATTGTCCAAATGTCTCTTAAACACTAACAAGCTTGAGGCATCGACCACCTCTCTAGGAAGCCTGTTCCGGTGTTTGACCACCTGTTCAGTAAAGGAATAAATCATAGATTCATAGATGCTTCCTAATGTCCAGTCTAAACCTCTCCTGGTGCAGCTTTGAACCATTCCCACATGTCCTATCACTAGATACCAAGGTAAAATAATAGTTGTGTCTCTTTTGCCAGAGTAACATTCGAAATGCTGTTGAAATTGCACAGACTTATGATGAAAGTTAGGGACAAACAGCTAACATAAAGCCTCTCGAGCAGTCCTTTTTCTTCAACATGGAGCTGACTTTGTTGTAGCAGTAAGACTGCATCTCTGGTGTTCTCATGATAAGAATCACAGTCCATTTTTCAGCTTTCATCGAAGGGTGGAAGCATGTATCTGTCCCCTGCCTTAGGACTAGATATATTACCATGAGATGCATCAGGTATTAGAAATAAGGGACATACAGTTTTCTTGCAGAGATAAAATAAAGCAGAGGTGGTTTAGGGGTCATGAGAGCAGCATGACTTATGAAACTACTGTGAAAACAGTGATTTCTTGGCCATCCCAGTGTGGAAAATGTCTGATTGGGAGGATGTTTACATTTCTTACTCTCAGCAGAAGCCATCTTTGCTAGAAAGAGCATCTAATGAGTATCAACAGAGCATAAGATATGCTGCTGAACACACCAGAAGAGTGTCTTGGCAATCAAAAAGTGTTTCTTTTCCAATGGAAATGTGAAAGTTCTGGGGGAAATAAAATCCATTGTGAGGCATTGATTCTATTCCAGCAGAGGAGAAAGTTCAAAATAATTTTGTTTGAAATCAGATACCTCATTTATTTACACAGCATTGAGCCTGAGACTTAAACTTACCTGTGGCACCCAGGAATTCCTTTAAATTTTTCAGTTATTAGGGATTAATAATTATCAATTAATTAATAATAAGCAGCTGAAATACATTCTTGGACCTTGGAAGCATGAGGCAGTGTTCCCATGGTCAGCTCTAGAGTCTCTTCCAACCATTATTTCCATGATACAACAATGCTCTGCCCCAGATTCACAGAGCACAAGTTTGAGTCAGATCTCCTGAGGCTGATCAGCTCAGTAAGAGGAGCAAAAACCTTGGCTGATGTTCATATGAAGCTGTCCCAATGAGCTGGCAGGAAACTAGGAAAAACTTAACACTAATAAAAGATTAATCAAAACCAGCCCTAACCGGGGGAATCCATAAAGGTAAACCACACTTCATACAGGAAAATGAGCCACCCAAATTGTTAGCAGGTTCTACAGTTCTGAAAATCCCTTCTAAAGCTCAGCTCTGGCTCCATCAGAGCCTCAGTCCACCACTCCAGGAAAGTGCAGTGGTCCATGGCACCCTGCCCTAATTCTCTGCCTACTCTCCCATTCCAGGAATGAGAGCAGCTCCACCAAGGCCTGCTCTCATGTATTGTTTTTCTCGTAGTTTTGCAGTTCCTGCTCTGCTTCCATGAGCAGGGTTTTGTGTAGCAGTCCAGCAAAATAAGGACAGCAGCACGGTGAAGCTGTGGTAGGAAGTGGTCAGGTGCTTCAGGCTTACTCTACCAGAGCTGAAGAATCTCCTGAAGAAAGACCTGAAGTAAATCTGGCTCTCTGGGCACACCTTCAGATCTCCATGATCTTAGTCTTAGGACAATGCCATTCCTTCTCTTTGTGTTGAGCTATGATTTGATTACCAAGCCAAGGTCAACTACTTACAATGGCAAGATGAGCTATTCACACCATTGTATGTTCTGCACAATTCCCTTGCACTTCTAGGAGCACAGTATATACATTTACCCAAAAGGAATGACAAGTGATATTTTATGTAAGTACCTGAAGCCATGTGACTGTTTCTCACCCACTTTTTGTGGAGGGTTGATCATATAATTGCTCCATGTGCTGTGGCTCATTTTTGTAAATATGAAACCCAAGCATACATACCAGTGTGTTCAGAAACACATGCTTTAGTAATTGGCAAAAGGAATGGTAGCTTTCTTTAAGAGGAACTTTATTTTGCTGTGTACCAGCAGAGTACTTAAGTGTTTAGATATGACACATAATGGTCTTTTTATAACCTGTATTTTTCCCTTTCTAATTCTCTGCATGAGACAGACATTGGTCAAAATAATAATTTCCATTCAGGTTTTAACCAGTTTCAAATGAAGTTGCTTTGCAAGTTTCAAGACAGTAACATCTGTGGAAAAAAAAAATAAAATTGTTTCTCCAGTCAGTTCAAAGACATACAAAATTGCAGCATTTTATCTACAGTTTGTGTGAATAATCTATACAGTCAATTATATAAACATAATTTTATCTTTACAGATGTAGAATCTTAGTTGTCACTAATCTTGGGCATTTGAATGGATCATTTAGCAATCAGTGGAAATTAATACGTTTATATATGCAAACATCAATTTTCCATCATTGCAAATTTATGGAGCATTAGTGAGGTCGTTTTTAATAATAAATTTTATATTCTGTAAAAAATAAATGTCACCGTTAGAAGGGAGCTGTAATGAAGGGAATATCGAATGTATGACTACACTGCATCATTCAGCTATCAATGATTAAACAACTCATACTTTGAATCCTATACTACGCTAGCAGCTCCATTTGGGACCTGAGCTCCTTTATGGTAGCCACTGCACAGTTTAAAGATCATCTTTTGGAGATATCTGCCCAAAATGATGCACCAGTTAGAACAAAGTAAACGCGTGCTATCATCCTCTGTTACAGGGTAGAAATTAAGACAACAGAGATTAATTAACAAACCTGTGATCACACCAGAGCCTGTTGTAGAGCTGGGAATTAAATGAGTTTTCTAAGTTCTACCGCAGTGCTTTAATCACAAAACCATCCTTCCCATCAATTTCAGCATCAGCACTGTTGAAAGGAGCATTTGTAAAAGGGGAGGAAGAAGGTAGTGGGAGCTACTGGAGGATGCAGAGAGCAGGTGCCTTGTCATAACCATTGTGCACTAACTTTTTTAACTTTTCATTCCTACTCCACTGCAAAATGAGAAAGCAGCACATGTCAGCAAGTCAGTAATTTAAATAGGGATGAAGCATCTTGACATTTCTCTTGCACTCCAACTTCTAGAATTCCTTTCCTCCTTGAACAGCTCTGTACAGTATCAGTATATAAAAAGTGATGTTATCCCTCTAGAGGCTTTTACATTCCTGTCAGTGATCTGCAGACAGATGTTATGACTTCTACTTCTGGCCTTACCAACAGTATCTTTTCACCACAAAGTATAGATTCAGTTCAAATAACAAGTGACTTAGCTATAGGAAATTTTGTTTGCCAAAGTAATAGAAATTCTAGAAAAAGTTCTCGATCACTCCTTGGCATAAAGCAGAGTTGCAAATCAAGCATTCTGCCACCTGCTGTCTCTTGGCTTCAGGTAAGAGACAAAAATCTGTAGCTTAGCTAAAGACATTTTACTAATTTTTAGTGATTTTTAGAATCTTAAAAAATCAAAAGAAATTATGCTGGGCATATCATTCTGTTGGACCATCTTTTCACCGTGTAAAATGCCATTGTAAATCTGTATTGACACAAGGGAGGGAGATCTGGCCTTTTGTGTTAGAAAATGTGCTGAAACGTGCTTTAGACGAGAAACAGGCTGCAAGACTGGGAGATGCTTTGCATGTCAGTTTGGTCTTATTTGCTTTGCGAGAAGTTGTGAATACTTCGAGGTTGATCAGCTAGTAGTCACAGAGCTGTGAACTTCACCTTTTGACTATATTATTTATACTCACTAAAAGATGAAAAAAATTAGACTGCTACTCCATGTGAGTAAAACAAATGCCAGATCCTGTCTTTGCCCGAGTAAGAGAAAAGAGTCTGTGCTTTCTTTATTTTGATGGTCTATGAAGGAATTGTGTCAAGTGCTGTCAGCTTCATTGATATCCATGATTACTTTAGAGAGGCAGAACCAGTCACAGCATATGTGGGTTATGGCCAGAGTTTTCAAGCAGTTCAGCATTGCTGGACTGGGTGGTTTGTTATGGAGAGCTGATTCCTTTCTTGGGGAAATTCCTGTTAATGTCAGCGTGAGCACTCAACATTAGCAAAATGTGCAGAATTTGGCATGAGATTAGAAAACAATATGGCAAACAACAACAGGCAGTGTCGCTTAGCAATTTTTCGTGAGTATGGATGGCATTTCAGAGGATTTTCTTCCCCTATAAAATCGTTACCCACTCACTTGTTAGTATTGCAGTATTTAAATATTTATGTAAACAAATAATGCTGAACCAGAGCTTGGGGCTTAAAAAAACCCCACACACTGTAGATTAATGTGCCAACATTGGCTTTTCATAATGATAGCTAGCATGGCAAAGAGCATCTGAAATCAAATCTAAACATATGAGCCTCACTTACCACTGGTTTCTGCTGAAGGAATGGTCTTGTTTGCTCTGAAATGCCAAAATAAGCAGTCCTACACCAAACAAACTATTCCCAGTGCAGACTGGAGCATTTGGCCCATAGATGTGAACATCACGAGGAACTGCTCTTGTATCCCTTTGTGTGGCACTGGCTGAAAATTTGAGAATATATCAGTTAACAATAGCAGCAAAAATTGAGAAAAAATGAAATTTCAGAGAAGTTGATAGGTGGTCCATGACAACCGACATGTATCTCTGAATTTCATAAACACAGTGAGAATACACTGCTGCAGTAATACAGCCCATTTTTTCCCTAAGTCTTCTCTCCACTGGGGGAAGGGAAAGGTTTAGAGTTGTGTTCAAACCTTATTTATTTACATCCTACTTCTCATTAAACTGGTCCAAACACTAACTTGCCTTGCTATGAAGAACATACACCTTTTAGGATTAATTTGTCCAGTCTGGGTAAATTTTTGCTTGACAAAATGTATTGTTTAATTTCCATTCTGTCTATAGGTGCTTAAAACTGGAATAAAGTTACTTCTTAACCATCCTTTTGAGGAACTAAACACATTCAGCTCCTTAAATCTGTTACCATGAAGAGTGTTTTACAGACTTCATCACTTTTATGGATCTTCTCTGCATCCTTTCCAATTTATAAATGCTTTTGAGTAGTAAAGTTTTAGAGCAGGGTATGTAATTCCAGCAGCAGCCATCCACCTGTCAAAGGAAACTGCAGTAAACGTTCACTATACTTACACCTGAGATTTTTACTCTTTATAGGCAGTGATATTACACTAGTTTTGGCTGCACTGTTGCTGTGGGAAATTACAGACAGCTGTTTGTTTAGAAGAAGGTATGAATGTTTTTCAGCAGTACAGGTTCCCAGATAAGACTCACCTCCTTTAAGTAAGAGCCTGCATTTTCTGAACAGAGATGGTCTGTTTTCCATGCTGAAAAGTATACCCCTTGCCTACATCTACCTGACCGAGTGATGCAGATCACTTTGTTACAGTAAACCATGCCTTTTTTTATTTACAAGGTCCCCAGCTGCAGTTGTTTAAGCTTTATGAGGAATGGTTTTATGGGTTTTTTCTGAAAGAAATCATTTAATAATACCAAAAATGATCCTTGCATTAGAAACACCTGCCTTGCAAGGCATCCTCACTTGTAATTACATTTTCAGACCTGCCAGTTAGCCTTTTTGTAAACAATTGTAACTCTGCAGGGTTCTTAGGCAAAATGTCATGCAGAACAAAGCCAGGGAGTTTAAAGAAGTCTTTTAAACCAACACTTTTATCTCACTCAACCACAATTAGAATCTCTCTTTTTTTTCTTATCAAGTTAGAACAGTGATTATTAAAAAAAAAAAAAAAAATTGATTGGCGTTGCTCACATTATTTACTCAGTTAAGACTTGTAACAGCCGTTCAGTTGTTATGCTCAGGACTGATACCAGTTCATTTACCACTTTTGCTCTTTTTTCCCTGCAGTCCTTCAAAACTTCCTTGTTGTTTCAAAAGTCATCAGGAGTTAAACATCAGCCAACTCTTTTAAAACACTTGGTAGGAACTAAACCAGAACTCCCGCTGCAAGCCAAAAATGAAGGCATGAGCCAAGGTGTGGATTCTATTTCTAGCTGTAATCACTGAGTTTTATAACATCTTGTAAACAACTTAGGGGAAGCCTGTTCCGGCTTTATGTCCCATGTTCATACTTGGGCCGTAATGTTCTGCCTTAGACCTGAAAATAACCTTCTGTTTCAGAAGGCAGCTGTGGAATCAGTCTAAGGTCATTGCTGACTCTTTTTACTATTTGAGATAAAGATAAGTAGAACTGAAAGGTATTAGATAAAAAAACAAAAAGTGGTTTAGGTTTTTTTTTTTTTTCATTCTGATTGAGCAATATTATCAGTTAAACTGCTTCTAATCTGTTGAGTAAGTTTGTGTCCAGTCATTTTGTACATGGGCCATTCACACAGAAGCAAGGGAAAGACAAGGTGTTTTATTAACTGGCAAGCAACAAGAACTGCTAGGAAGACAGTGAGGGCTATAGTATCTGAATTTTCCTGTGTTTTTAAAAGGACCAGATTTCAACGAAATCTCTTTATTTTCTGTATTTTTGTCACATTCACAAGTACCAGATACCAGTACAAGTATCAGTAAAATTGTACAATAGCACTGATAAAGTAACACCTGCCACAGTAGGAAGGATGATAAATTAGCAAATAAATGAGCTTAACGGAAAGGCTGTCAGAAAAATTTGTTTAAACAGCTGCTGCGCTGGCCATACCACATGATTCTATTACCTGGGAAGCAGCAAGAAGGTAGTCAAGAGATACTGGCTGTGGTGGGAATAAAAATAGTCATATCCTGAGAGGATTCAGGCAATACACTGAATCATTATAAGCTTCCATAGGTGAAACCTTGCCCCCTCCCTGCCCCCAATTAATTATTGCCACTTATGGTTTTAACTGTAAACTACAGACAGTTCTTAAACACTTCAGCTAGGACATGAGATCAGAAGGCAAGGGATGTCTAATTTTTCCTTTTCTAAAAGAAAAAGAAAAAATGCAAACACCTGTCATTTGGGATACAAAGTTTGCATGGTATTTTCTTTATTGTTCTTGGTCATCGGAAGCTGTTATTCAAAAGAGTTTGGAGAAGGGCAGAACGGGCAGGTGCTGCTGCTCTCCTTTTGTAGCTCCTGCCGATGAGCAGTGCATGTGGCTGGGCAGGGCTGCTCAGTGCGCCTTTCAAGCAGAACTATGAGTGCATGGGCAAGCGAGCAAGGTGACCTGAAACCCTGAGAATGACTTCCACACTTAGCACCTTCATCTGGGGAGCACGCCAGGTCACCACAGGGCAAGGTCATTTCGGAAGAGAAGCGTAGGAGGGGAGAGGCGCAGAAAGGAAGCAGCCTGAAGCACTCCTGGCAGCTGGTGGGCACTGGGAGCAGGCAAGACTCAGCAGCCCTGGATCCGTGAGAGGGGGCACAGGGAAAAATGAGAAAAAAATAGCGAGAAAAGAGAAGCTGGAGAGAGCAGGGCTAAAAGGTGATGAGGTCAGTAATTCCCTTAGCAGACATGTCAGCAAAGCAGGATGTGCTACAGGAACCCTCAGACTGCCTCACGTGGCTGAGGCACATACAAAACCCGACATTCCGGGCAACGAAACCTGGCATCTATTAGGAAAGGGGAAGGAGAACTGCTATGAGACGTTCCGCCCCAGGAGCTTTTGCTAACTACTCAAAACATAAAACTATAATGCAGTGGAATAGTACTTATTTGAATAGGCTTAATGCCATGCGGCATGTTCATAACCCATATATATAGTAAAAATATCAGGGAAATACTAGACAGAGTCTGTTTCAAACCTGTGGCTCTTTGACCCGGAACATTTTATTTTCTTGTTCTTAGCAAGGCTTGGTGAAGGCTCAGTCATGTCTCGGGTAGACCACTGTTGTCCTGCCTCACCTGCACACAGACAGACGCCACATGCAGAAGAACAGAGAGGCACGGATGTCACTTTTTCCCAAGGTGTCACAAGCCATTGGCACTGCCATGAAAGAAGCCAGATATCCTGACTGGTTGTACTGTTGCACAGACACTACAGGCTTGCCTTGTCTGTTATTTTTCATATGACTGTAGAATGCAAAGTTTTTAATCAGAATTGGGGGGTACTTTGATTGGGCACTGTACAAACCTAGATAAAAGGGGAAGGTATTAATCTCTGCATGAATGCGATTGAGCAAGTACATTTTGTTATTTGTTCCAGTGAGTTGTATAATCCTGCTTCCCAGTCATCCAAATAGGATTTAGCATTGTCAACATGTTTTTCTTAATAGGATGATGCTATGAACTCATGTCCATGCAAGGCCGGAAAACCAGATTACACGCCTCGGGAGACTATATATCAGTTTTAGCTGTTAGTGAAATAATTTTTTTCAGTGACCAGACTACAGCCTTGAGGCCACCTTACAGGGGAATCATCAAGAGATGGTATGCCCCATGCAAGACCCATCACAAACTTCAGGAGCCAACTATTTATTGCAGTATCTAAGTGGGTTTAAAAAAAAAAAAAAATAGTCTCAGCTATTCCTTTTCCGAACTAAATGTTACTTTAATACTAACTTCTGCTAATTCAGAAATGTGCAATACTAAATTCAGGTCAACACATCTCCCCCTCAAAAGAAAATCTGCAGTAAGTGCTGCTTTGCCAGGTTTCAAGCATTATTCTGTCACATCACTTGTGAGACACTGCAATTACACCACTTTAGAGGAGGAGTTGCTTCTTATTAGCAAAAAAATTGCAGCATATTGTGAGCGTAAGTTCTAGTACATTGCCACAATAGCAGCGAAAGGGGGCCCTAGGCTAATCATGAACCAATCATGCATTTTGTCAGGAGTAAGTCAGCATTAATCAAACTAACATCACACTGCTGCAAGTCACATTTCACCAGCCCACCTGAAGCCTTGCTAGCCATCTAGAATTACTTGTTTGAGGAGTCACTGCAGCTGCACCCAAAGGAGAAGAGCACAGCACATCTCTCTGCTGGCCTGCCTGGCAGTACTGACACTTGCTACCATGTGCCGGAACTCCACAGGGCAAGGGAATTCCGAAAGAGCTGAACTTCTAACTCAAAAGAATTATATGCAGCTCGCAAGACCTCAGTGGACCGCACTGTGCTGATATTTTGTGTGTGAATACTTAGTTTCAGCTGGAACTGCTGGGCAATTTTTTACACACCGTCTACAAAGGGAAAGGTGTTGTTCCACATCACAATTCATATCCTTTTTTTTCAGAGCTACACTTGGAAGGAATATGGCAGGTAAAAAGGGCTGAAAATTTGGATCATGCATCATTCTTATTTGCATTGCTAACAGTAAGGTTCTGACAAAAGATGGTGAATTGTGAAAGGCTTTGGATTATCCAGGCTGCCACTGTGGTCTTGGGTACCTCATATGCCTTTCTTATTCCTGTATGTTCTTATTATTTTATAATATTTAATATATATAAACATATATAATATGACATGTAACAGTAATACTTATTACGAGAATACATATTCCTACTCTTACTTGCATATTTTCAGTACTAAATGTGTTTCCATCCTTTCTGTGTACGAGGTGCTAGCAGATGTGTCACTTTACTCATTTCAGCCTGAGTCTGACCGATACAGAAAACTCATTTTCTTGCCGTTGCAGTCTGCACAGCCCACAGAGGTCTGTGGTTGCCTGGCTGTGGTCACTCAGCTCTTGGTACATAGACTTGAATCCATATTGGATTGCATCAGCTTTTCTTCTGTTTTGACCTGCCTCGGCTCCTGTCTAGGATAGGGCAAAGAGTGTGCTGGAGGCAGAAATAAAATGTTGCCATACTCCCTAATCCCTCCAGTAGCTCATTACTCACTGTGTGAGGGGCGTAGTGGAGTCCTGGCCTGCGTTTATTTCAAATCCAGGTGTGTGCTGAGCATGGAAGCAGCAAGTGCCAACTGTAAAAAGCAGTGATTGTCTTCTCTGTCTGCTACTTGGTATTGAGAGGAGACAGGATAGTCTTTAGAGGCAAAAAGGAGAATGAAGAGTAATACTTTATGACTTGACCATTGATTAAACAGGAAAGGGTTGTGTTTATGTATTTACCTGTACAGACAAGGACCAGCAGAAAAGAGACAGGCTAATTCAAGCCCTTGAGAAATACAAGAAGGATCTTGAACGCGGTCTTCCTGCCTCACCATTCAACTCCAGAAGTGTTTCGCCAAGCCGGCGGAAGGTATGTGATACTCTGACAGCACAGGACCTGTCACACAGGTAGTACCGAGCTGCATGCGAGACCCGTTTCCCCTTCGTTAGCTGCACCCTGAAGTGCTGGCGAGTGCCTGTAACACAGCAGGTAAGTGCAGAGTTACTCAGCGTGGCTTTTCATAGTCTAGACAAACAGAGGTAATATTTGGTTCTCAGTTTTGCCAGCTGGCACTTATCCTCTCCTCTAACTCCTGCTATCCCTACGTGGCCTGTAATGACAGGTACCCATGTCATGACTACATGTACATGACTAAAATGTGTCCCTGCACCGACAGTGTGAATGTACACATGCCGCTCACAGACCCACACGTGTTCTCTTTGCTCCTTTCACAAACGGAATTACACTTTTTTAACAAAGTATTATATGGGTGCCCAGCAAAAAAATTTGAGTGAATTGATTGAAATAATTTGCTGATGTGTGTGACATTTTTACTAGGATGATTTCTGTACACAATATTTTCAAGAGAACTAAATCCCAATGATCTTCTTAATATTCCCACTGAACACAATGCAGTAAGTTTACATTGTTTTACAGTATCCTCTGAATATCAGAATGGCATTTACAGGTAAAAGCAAGAACCTAAAGTAATTAATCCTAATTCTATATATTCTGCCAGATACCAGAAACTGTACAACCTTAGGCCAGTGGACCTCACCTCAGTAGAGGATTCTTGCAAAACACTTCATTCTGCCATAGTCCAGAGTCTCTCTGGGGCAAAAACTCCTCAGCAGACTATATTTAGATTGTACAACTTTCTGTTTGTTGAGAATTATAGTTTGTTTATCACTAGATTACCAGTGATGCTGTTTATAAAGAGTATCATCCAATTCAAACATATGCATTATTCTGATTTGTAAAATGTTGCTCCCACTGAGATAAATAGCAAAATAATAGGCCACAAATTCACCTGTAGTATTTATGAGGCTAACAGTGGTTCTGTTTGACTTCAAACGCGTGAGATGGAGTCACACTCACACCTGCATGGGCATACAAGGAGAACAGAAGATGCCATTGAAGAAGGGCTGTGACATCGCCATTGAGACATCGGTTCCACAGATGAGAGTGCACAACGTCCAAGGAGGAAAGTCTCCTGTTCTCCCTCTGTGGGCCCTGGCAAGCAAAATGGAATTTCTGTAATTTCCTAAGACTACTTGTCATTAGCAACCTCAACCTTGTAAAGAGAAGGAAGGAAACAGCAACTAGAAAAAAGAACTTGTTAACTACCTCTAGCACAGTAGCAGCTTGGCTTTACTCTTGACTACACTTCCCAAAATTCAGCAAGTCATTTCGAGTACTTGAGACAGTTTGAAAAGTGTCTTAGAATTCCCCCTGTGTGAATCAATTTGTAGGAGACACTGTTCAGTGAATTGCTTTTGTGATTTTTCTGTCAGTTCTTTAACTTACAGGCAAGGCGGTCACTGTTGGAAAATTGTCACCTGTATTTGACATCTGGTCGGAACAACTGTTCCAGGACAAAGAGAGAGCAGCCCCCCTCTGTATGTTTTCAGCAACTCACTTCAAGGACTCTGATACCAGCTCCTACTGCAAGAAAACCCATCCGAAAAACTGCTCAGCATGCTTTGCCTCAGGCTCCTGCTCACAACTCCAGTACAGACAGGTTATCTGCTTCACCACTTCTGCAGTCTCACATGCATTTAGGTAGTTGCAACAGGAAGAAGATGTTTCAAAACTCTTTTAATAAAATATACTCTGGGGATCTTCTTGACAAACATTCAATTTACTTCACGGAAAAGAAGCAGTGTTTTACCCCTCAAATCTTAAAAACATCACACCAATCTTTTCTTGTAAAATACAGGTGTTACAATCCTCCTTCCCAAAAAAAGAGCTCCTCCCCTGGAAGATCATCACTTAAATCAGCAGACATCAATAATGAAAAGAAAAGAAAGTTGCACAGGTACTCACTTGTTGCTAAAAGTTAAGTAATGTTGCTTTCAAACACACCATTTGAAGCATAACTGTTTTTCACTGTGCCTTTCATCTTTCAGATTTTTAGAAGATGCACATGTGAGACCACATTCAGGTCACTTTTCTCAGCAGCCAGTTGAGCTTGGTGTACCCGGTTTGTTACAAAGGACAAGAATGGTGCCCACTGTTCATACACAGGTGTTGTCCTGGTTGTGTGGAAATGAGATGGATAAATGGAATCATTGGCTTTGGGGAATATATGTTAAGAGCAAAACCAAAAGTTTAAATCATTTTGTAAGAAGTCACTAAGATTCCAATTAAGAAATCTAGCATGTGTGGCTAGATGGGGTGTGAATAAAACAGGAACAGCTAAAGTAACTGTTTCTGTGAGAAACACCAATGAGGCATTATGGGATGTGAAAAGCAGTGTACTCCAACAGAAATCTGTTCTTCTGAAAGCAGAGCTTCTTCCCACTTGACTGGTGTCTTGCTGCACTCTTAACCTTTCAAGTGGTCATTTCAGCTTTTGGTTGATTTATGGCCTTTCACTCCATCCAAATAATAGCTTGGAGCCCAGAAGTGTCCACATCAATTGCTAATCACTCAGCCTACAGTCAGTGCCGTAACGTGTCATACAAGACTTCAGTGCATGGAAGTGCGGAAGTCGCTCTCCACTAGTCACCTGGATTCTTAAGATGACTGGGGGATTAATTTAGTGAATTTTACTGCTCTTAAAAATAAGGGATGCTTAACTGTAGCCAAAACCATGCATGATACAGAGGTTTCGTAGGATTCCTTGGCCCGTTTGTCCCTTTACGGAATCAGTGTTGAATTTCTACACAGCACAGCCAAGGCACCATGGCCAGGATTTGTGATAGCCCTGTGCTAGCTAGGACTATTCCATTCCTCATTCCAACCACCAAACCCTTCATTTTACATTATCAAGAGAAGCTCCTATTCCCATTTGATAATCCACAGCAAAAGATAATTTCAATATCAATCTGGTTTTCTAAATCTTCTTTCAAAGATACAAATATATTTTGCATGTCGTTTTAAAGAATAAGCTGTCTTATTTGAATGAGGTCTGCAAATATTTTCTATTTCTTCAGAACTTTTGATTTCCTTTACAGTGTTTGCATCATTTTTCTCAGGTTATGCAAGCTTGTTTCCATTTCTGCTAACACGAACTTACCTAATAATAATACTTTTTCTTTATTTATATGAGTGATTGACACTCAAGACATTCATTTCATATGAGCTGGCATGTCAATTCAGTATGATGTTGTTGTGCTTTTGATATGTTATGAAATCAGATCATTTCCCCTGGTGCTCTGAATGGAAATATAAAATGTTAATAAAAGAGAATAGAAAAAAAATGTACTTTTCCTCTTTACTTGTTTGTGGCAGATCCATGAATTATGGATTCCCGATTCTGAAATGCCACTTTCTCCAGGATCACAACTTGAAGAGAAGTAAGTTAAATATTTGTTTGTCCCTTTTCACTACTTCTAAGTTTCCTACAAAAATATTAAAGTAGGAATCTGGTGGAAAATTGAAAACATGGCACAAAAGCCAATTACCAGCGGCTGTATGCAGTGAGTATAAGGGACCCTTAGGGACACAGGATCCAGCTACTTGCTTGCAAAGTGTGGGATCAGAACTCTGGAAGAGATTTTCTGAGTCATGCCACCTCCCTTACTGTAGGCAAACTAAATATGTTGAGAATAAGTAAATAATAAATAAACAATGTTAATAATTTCTCTTCTGATACCTACCCCTTGTTCATCTGAGCTACTTTTTAAACTGATTATTCACAAAAGGCATAGATGTTCTTGATTAATGAAATTAATGGATTAAAGTAATTGGGAAATTGACCAACAGAGCTGCAAAAATGATTCATTTAAGAAAGTATAAACCTGCACAGTAAAAAAATTCTGACTAGTAAATAGATCCATCACTTTTGGATATGTTGGCAAAATTCTTTATTTGAGCTAGTTTAATTACTCTAAAAATGCTATGTCTGGATGGTATCATAAACCTTAATTGTATTCAGTGTATGTTAAAGAAAGATGCTGACAGCTTGTGTATTTCTGTAGAGAAGAGTATCTTCATTTTCTTCAAGATCTTACAAATGATATTTTGATTAGAGGTTGTTACGACAAAGAGTAAGTGCTTTGCATTTATTTATTTATTCCTTTGAGTCACAAAATGTTGTCCAATTATTCAATCAGAGTAAAGAATTGGTGGTTTTAATGAGATTAAAATGAAACTTGAAATTAGTTTCATTTCATGAATACTTTTGTGACTGCACTTTACAGGAGTCATGATTTAAACTGAGAAGCTGAACAGAAAATATTTTCAGCCAGCCATGTATTTCCCAGTGACTTCTAGTAGAAATGTGGAAACATCATGTCCTCCAACCCTTGCAACAGTCTCATTCCAGTGCAAAGTGGAACCAGTCAATCCTGGGCTAGCAAGCCATGGAGCTACAATAAGTCTTCCCTAGCAAAGCTCATCATGGCAAGACTTTGTACTTAGAGTTCTTCCTCCCTCCTATAAGAGCAAAATAAATAAATGTAATAATTGCTTTCTTTAGAATGTATGTGCTGTCAACTTAACAATTCACACATAAAGGCTAGAGCCAAATGCGCCCAGTGCTGCTGGTGTCTAACTGCAGCATCCTTTTCTGGTTTCACGTTCTGTACGTAACACCCTGCCTCACACACACACATGCACACCCCTCACGTTCCCATTTTAATAGAAATCTTTTGCATTTATAATATCCAGAGAGCTGTGATAAACCACAGGTCCGCTTGTAGGCTCGCTACAGGCAATGACAGTGTGTGCACGTTTCCTATGCCATTTCTTGGCCTGCCTCTTAAATGGGAGGAACTCTTCCTTTGATAGAGGATTTAACCCCAATATTTAAGATTACAGTCTTTGTCAAGTGTTGTGTTTTGATGCTGGAGAAGTGCCAGTGCCCTGAAATCAATCAAACTCAGTTTGACACCAAACCAAGATATTTCCATTTCAGTCTAGAAGCTTTAACTTTAAATCCCTAATGCTCTTTTAATTTTATTTTTTTTTTTTTTTGTGGCTGTTCACACAAGTGATTAGTTTGTTTTCTGAGCAATCAGTTAGAGGTAAGAGTTCTCTTCCTTCCTTCTAGGTATAGCAATTCTCAGGCAAACTTCAAGGCTTAAATTAGAAGTGATTTTTCTGGTTACACTGGGAGGAACAGTAGCAGATTTGAAAAACATCAACTCACCACACATCGCAAAAGGTTGCTAAGTATCATGCCTGCCCATATACACAGTTAAAACCAAGATGACATTAAAATAAAATAACACCCCAAAAAGCTACTGTGTGTCAGCCCCCATGTTAACAGGAGGATTAGTATCCTTCAGAAAATAACTTTTTTCTCTATACATAGTGAAAACCAAACGAGAGAACAGAAACTTGTACCTGTACGATGTGACAGCAGCAGGGGCCACATGTGTGTCCCACACTGAGCCCAACCCAGAATCTGTGGGGCACCAGGGTGTCCCTGCTCAGGCTTGTAGGGGGAAAGGTGCTGTTGACTTCAGATATAGTTTGTTTAAATGCTGTGCGCTCTTCTCTCAAAAATAAAGGTTCCTAAAAATACATGAAAAATCTCGTGTTGTTTTTTGGGTAGTCCCTAATAACAGAACTTAATTTCTCTGCAGAATAAAAATAAAAGATCAGTAGTGGCCTTTCATTTTAAATCAGAAGTTGAATTTCTAAATAGATTTTGTGGCATATTAGGAAAGACACAACTAATGACCTTAGCTAACCTGCTTTAGGATTAGTATGAGACATATTTTAAAATATGCATTTATTTAGATCAGTTTCTCTACAGATAAAATCGTAAATACCCTCCCAATTCAAATATACAGTATACAACCAAAACAGCTCTGCTGAGCCCTCCAGCTCATTGCAGATATGTTTGGGGTTTTTATGATTGCCTGAAAATGCAAGCATTGGGTTAGATTTAACTGAGTTATTACTGTAGAACCTGGAGACCTAATCTCCCTAGTCAGTTAGGTCCTTATTTTTACCGATGTTCATCACCATGAGCACATTTTTTGCTTGCAGCTGGTCATAGCCATAAACAAACAAAAAAAAAAAATATTGAGAGCAATTGCTGAAGGCTTCTCTCTTTCCCTAGTACACCTAGTTAACAAAACTATGACCATGCAAGTTCAACCTTCGATGTTTCTCTTAAAAGTTACTGAAAAGAAGGCCCAAGAGCAAGGAGACCATGCAAATGACCTTCAGAGGTCTAAAAAGTGTTGGCTAGAGGCAGTTCAAAAGTCCCCTTTGAGCAATGCAGTATCACGGACAAAGGAAGGACAGCTATAAATGACCCTAGGGAGCTGCTTGCAGTACTGCCCAGCACCCCAGTACCCTCAGCTGTTCCACCCAGTTAACGTGGTGGGACAGTACTTGACAGTAGCAACAGAGAGACTCAGGCCCCGCGAAAATACAGAGAGGGACTACCATGTTGTGACAGAGAGCACCAATACTCTTATATTTGTATTAAACGTGGAGGAAGAAATTGGAATTACATACGTGTAAGACTGTCCCTGGCACAGTTCCTGAGTTCCTACCAAACTGCATGCACTTGAAATGAGAATATTCAACAACTTCAAAGTGTTTAAGATTCTATTTTTTAAAGTCCATTCACGGGTATGGGAGGGATGGGGAGGGGGTAGAGCGAATGTGAAAGGTTCCGATGTATTTTAAGTGATCTGAAAGACAGACTGAGTGGTATTTATCATTTGGAAGTATATGCATTTGAATAATTTTTTGTTCACTGATTTTCCTTTCTATCCTTTTTTTAAGGGCATTAGAAGATATATTTCAAATGCACATTAAAAGCAAGAGGTATAACCTTGATGAGGTGAGCAAAAAACATCTATTATTAAACATTCTGTCACTTCCAATAGAAACACTGTAGATCAGAGCTGAGCAACAATTTATGGCAGACCAACTGCTATGCAATTTAAACACAAGGCAAGGAAAAACTACTACAAAAAGGAACAGTAAGGGTGTTTTCCCTGGGGGACTGGGAAAGAGATTTTTCTGTACATTTTTGTGTATTACTCTAATAAAGTTTCTAAAAGACAGGTTATGTACTTAGCATGCAGAACGGCTTTAATTACTTACAGCAAACCTGTTCACGAAGAATGTCTGTTGCTGCACTTTTCTGCTGTAACTGCTGTTTTCTGGAGTAGACCAGCAAGAGAGACTTGTAGGCTGTGAGTAGATCCGGTAAGACCTTGGGGTTTAATAGCTTGCTTTTAAGAACTCGGTCACCAAACCAGAATGTAAAACTCACCATGAAGGCTCCCCACGTGGTGCCTGCTGAGAATCATATACCTCAAAATGCTCATCTGAATATCTTGCACGCTGAGAGGGAAGCAGCCTGTGGAGACACAATGGGAAATGCCAGGCACAAATACATGGCCACAGTCCTGTCTCTCTCCTCTGCAAGTCTAGCATCTTATCTAGGATGAGCAAAAGCACCTCTGCCTGTTGTAATCCAGATCTTAGAGCCCTCTCCTGAGAGCAGGGCTTATAACTGCTCCTCGAAAAATTGGAAAGAACACACTGTTTTCCTTTCAAAACTCATTCACAGAGAAGATGGAATTAGCGGTGGTTTTATCTTTGCTGTTTTCCCAGACTGGTTGAAGCATTTGCCCATGAAATGGGGTAGGCAGATTCTGACGCCTTCCCCAGAGTAGGGAGCCCCAAGTCCAGCACCACACCTCATGAGCAGATGACTCAACTGAACGTTTGAACTAGTTCCTCTAGGTTGGGTAGCAGGAGCAAAATAGGACATGCTAGCACTATAAGCTGAGGTTGCAGCACTCATTTAAAAGGCACTAGGTTTTCCTTCTTCCCAATAACTGTAAAATCTAAATTATTTCTTCTTTACAGTCCCTGTATTAAAAAAAAAATAAAAAATGGAAAAAAAAAAAAGGGGGGGAGGGAATATAAAAAAAAAAAAAAAAGGGAAAGAAAATCACATTCCTAAGGGCATGTGAACTCCACAGAGGGTGCAAGAGTTTAGTCACAGTCTCCCGCTTGCACTGCCTGCCAGCTGCTTGTCGAAGGCTCCCTGACCAGAGCACAGGGCTTGGGCTGTGGGGCTCTTTCATCCCACGCTTCTCCCACGTCCTGCAGGGAGTGAGGCTGCTAATAGTGGCCTTGGGATGATGTGGTGCTTGAGTCCTCCTCTAGATCCGACTTTAAAGGCCTCGATACAAAAGGGCATTTCATTTGGTCTGATGATCCAGAGGGTTCATGCTCAGGGCTTTGGACTTTGCATTCTAAAGCTCATATTGCTGCAGCAGATTCAGGCAGGAACGTTTCTGAGGAACTGGCATAGTGTGGCTTTTAAATGGGCTAGCTTTGCTTGTTTATTTCTACAAATTTGTAATGCTGCCATGTAGTGTTGCACTTTCTTCAACACTAGGCATGTGGGAGTTACACATATGCTTTGCACGATGAATAAATAACAATCAAAGGAATTACATAATAATTAGAAAGCAGAAGGTTATTTTGCCATGATTAGGAGAGAGATCTTGTTTTGGTATCTGTTTAGATGCCGGTCTGAGTGACAATCAGTCGGTGGCAAAAGTGTTTGAGAAATGAGCTGAGCTGAAATTAGTGAATTTTAAGTCAGTTTTGTAGGGAAAAAAATCAGCAGCTGCACCTCAGTTTGAGGGGATATGTAATTTATATCTGACTGGAGGCTGCTGAGCATATTTGTAAGGTCAACTCTTGCAAGGCTCTGAATGCCTTAGAGAGAGAGCTGAGAATCCTTTAATAGGAGACTGAAGGTACTTGATTCCTTCCAGAGGGGGGGTTGTAAGCAGTAGTGGGTTTTTACTATATCCTGTTGCAACGATTAATATTTAGCAATGTATTATTCTGGACCTGAGCAGACCTTAAGCCTGGTGTTTTCCTCTCCAGAAATACTGACTGAAGACTGCAAAGAAACTCTGAAAAGAGGAATAAAATTTACTGGCTGAGAACAGATTTAGAGGACTTTTCAAACAACATATTTGCATGTTTAGTCATGCAAGGATAAAAGAAAAAAGACCAGACCTGCCTTTATGTATTAGAAGGACATAGCATGCACAGGAGAAAGAAGGGGTTTTCGGAAAGATTAAACGAGAAGTGTAAACAACCTACACCAGGAGAAGCCTGTTGGCAATGACATTTATTAGACCAGGCACAGTTCCCACAAGAGAAGTAACAGAAGCTGAATTGCTTTGAGACTTGAATTGGCCAGTGGATGGAAAGAAATTTCATAGCGAGTGGACTTTCTGTCCTACAAAAATATGTTTTTCTCTTTTACTTTTTTGTCTTCATACCAAACTCTATTCTCTATCACTGTTTTCTGGACCAGACAAACAAAATAAGAAAATGGAAATGTTTGTCAAGGTCTTTGCAGTGCTTTTCTTTTTACCCATGCTGGGTGCCTGCCAGCTTGTTATTTGGGTACTTCCTTCTCTGCGCTCTGGGCTTCTGTGTACTTGCTATCCAAAACCAACACCCCTCTCCCAGTCCATGCTGGCACTTACTCCAGCATAGTGTCCAACATCTCTTCTCACTCTGGTCTATCGCCAGTTCATGCATCATGAAGATGCTTAAAGCCATCCAACAGCATTGCCTGACCCACCGTCCATGCCTGGCCACGCATCGCAGCCAAGCAGTCCTCACCGATTTACCAGGGAAATCGTGGCTGTAGTACTTGTAACCTCTTCTCCAGCTTTGAAAAAGAGTAGTGCCATCACTCTTCCAGGGGGAGGGTTACACACTCAGTGGGATGTTACATGGTTACTGAGGGGAAGAAGAAAGCGATTAATTGCCTGGTTCTGTTAGGAGAAAAAAACGATGGTAAATGCATAGCAGGGAAAGAGAGAGTGAAGAAAGAATATAGGAAACATGCGTGGAGGAAAGAAGGACAGTGCCTCAAAGACAAGAGCCTTTTAAAATGACTAGCACCTTCAGCTTTGATGTTACCCTCTAGGTACCTACATGGCATAGTTATTGGTGTAAAGTGGGGTATAGAGGGTAGTTCTTCCACTGGACTCCAGCCCAAGGCAATTTTCAATCTGGTGCATCAAGGTATACCTAAGGAACTATTTTCTTTGCCTTAGAACGTGGAATTTCAAATAGTGTGCCCAGGAGAAAGCTGCACCACTCCTCCCAGCAAGATTTACTTCTGCTGTTCACACTGTTTTACTGCCTCTGCAGGCTGCATTCTATGGTCTGCTCAGAAATCTTCAGCTGAAAGCTCTTTTCACCTACCCAGCCCTGGAGGTTCAAACATTCCTTTAAGTTTTAGAACTATAATTTTTTTTTCTAGCACACTAATTATGAAACCAGAGAGTTTTTCTAACAAATTTTCACAGAGCAAACAGGTTCCCCCATTTTCTGTAGTAACAAAATGTTCTCAACTCAGGCAAGCTTTTAAAAGTATTTTTTTTCTCTAGCCACTTGCTCAAATCCAACATCAGGCAGTTTTATACCCTTGGAAGTGCAAGGATGACGTTTCAGTTGCAGAATAGTCGTCTCAAATCCTGATCCTTATTTGATTCAAGAAGCCATTAATTCCATGAAAAATATTTCCTTAAAAAGACAGAAATGCTGGTTCTTGCTAAAAGGAACAGGTAAAAACATAGCCCTTAGAATCCAGGAGGGTGGAAGAAATGTCACTCCTGGGCTTGAAATTGCCACTGAAATGGTTCTGTAAGTGCATCATTTCAGGAAATTGATGGGAAACTAAGACAGCACCTGCAGGGGCGCGCAATCCGGTGCCTGTCTGTCTTCTAGTGAGCAAACTGTTCCAAGTAACGTATTTCCTGGAATTTTATCATATAAAGCCAAAAGCTCCTGAAGGCCCAAAGTATATCTTACATTCGGTTTATGCCTTTGCTTTTAGGAGGATCATAAAGTGTTCATTCTAAAAAAAAAAAAAAAGCACAGCGTGAAGACACACCACAAGATTTAGCTCAGGCGAGGCAGAAAGCAGCTGGTAAATGGCATCCAGCAGCGTCACCAAACATTTCAGGACAGGAGCACAGGCAGCGGAACACCACAGCGGTGTGGAAGCTGAAAGGCCATCTTCCTCAACCTAGTAAAATTATTTGCTTTGATTACCGTGTGAGTATAGATCCAGTGATAAGACCTGTTAGGAAGTGTCACGGGGTCTTCTATATCCAGTAGCAAAAAAGGTTAATCTTACATTTCTAAGGCCAAAAAAATCCTTTTTGATGTACCACACCCCAGCACTATTCTGAGTCACACTGAAGCAGCCACGGGAGAAAGCAACCTCTGCTTAATCCTTGGCACCATCCTACGTGTTCTTTGCCCTTCCCTTCTTCAAGTGCCATACCCTTTCTACTTAGCCCATCACATCTCGTGGGATTGCCTTCCGAGGAGGCAATCAGCGGACCAGTGTGGTTTAGGATGCTAATGCAATAATTACTGGCTTAATCATCAAAGTGAACAAGCAATTTACCAACAGTCCCTTTCAGCACTGTGCACTGTTACCGTTTAAATACAGATTTTTGTAATGTACCATAATTAGATACTGCACATGGGAAAGTTTTAAAAGTAAACCAGTAAAAATGAAAATGACTGCTCTGAGATGAGCACAGGACCCAAGTTTATTCTTCTCACAACAGAAAATGTCAGTGATCTGGTATGTGGAAACTTTCCTCCAAACCATTACTGACCCAGTGGCCCCATCACAGGCAGAAGGGGAAACGTCCTGTGAAACAAGTTTTGTTCTGCATGAGACTTAAAGTAGGAATCTTCTATTTTGGCAAAGTAGCATAGCTAATATTTTTAGAAATTCCGGGGTGAATAGTTTCATTTCAATTCCTTAAGTTTCTTCTGAAGTTTCAACTGGATATACTCATTCCACTGCCTGCTCTGGCAGTATATACTTCATAGCTGAGTATACTGAAACGTTGGTCCAGTTCTTCCCGTTTCATATGCACATTCAACTGTGCAGTGGCAAATACCAAATTCTTCAAGCACACAGGTGTTTGCCGATGTAAACCAGGGTTTCTATACGTGGAGACAGTTGGAAAATAGAAATGAATGAGTAACGGTCTCTCTCACAACCACAGGATATGTGTACAACAGAATCCTCACCCCTGCGTAGCTGACAGCTTTGATTACTCTAGCCTCTGAAAGCAAGCCTAACCTAGGCATGCTTTGGTTATATGTCAGCACGCTTCAAAACGAGATCGAGAGGAAAAGGTGACACTCACCTAGTTAAATCACAGGATCAAATCTGCTGGCTCAGCACTGTGCAGGTCCAGCCACGAGTACTTGCAGTCCTCAGCCTTCCGTAGCCTTGGCTGTGGAACCTTTTGTTGAAGGTTCACTTTAGCAGTCAACTCAGCAAAAAAGAATGCAGAACATATAAAATTACCTTATAGTATTTACAAAGAGCAGCCTTGCAGATCGGTTTTAACAACTTTTAGATTATTTCAGAAATTATTATAAGAATATATAATTTTGAGCCATGGAAGAGGCTTTAAAGTTGCCCTTTTCGCTATTCTTGGGCATTTCTTAATGTCTATCAAGGCCATAAACTTCTCAAAAGAAAAAGAAATTACTTGACATTGAAGACTCCGAATCTCATCTGACACTTTGACAAACCATGTGCACAGAGAAATCCGTTGGATCTCTACCACAAGGAGTTCGGGTTGCTCCATGTTTTCTGAACACTAGTATGCTGAGCTTGAAAAGTGATTCCTCGTGAAGCACTGGGCATCATGTGTTTCCAGCTCACGGAGAGCAGATTACCCGTTGTCCTTAACGCATTTCAACAAGAACAACTAATTTTCTATTGAAGTGCTTAAGATTGAATGCCTGTCGTAACGACCTTCAAATTGAACTAGAGTTTTAAGATTTTCCCTGTAGTTCCTCAGAAGCTGCCCATCCTTTTTCTCTTTCTACATGACAGCGTCTAGACCCCATTTTGTGTCATGAATGCCCACAGGTCTCCTTCGACAGAACAAAGAGAGGCCATCATGATTATCTCTTAATAAAGCATGATTCCATGAGGATGCTTTTAGTAATCTTAATTGATTTACACCTAATCCATTTTCCAATTGATTAATTCTTACTGTAATATTAATAATTTTATGTCTGGAGCAACTCAGACTGCACTGGTCAGGCGCTCTCAGTCCATTCTGCAATCATCTGTCATTCAGAGTCTACTCTTGTAGCTTTCAAGATAGCTGAACTTTTTGACTGCTTACTAGCTAGCTGGAATCCAAACTGCAGACCTCATCCTTCGTCTTCCCTTCTCCCATTATGATCATACTGGATCACTGATGTATGTAGCTCAGATGGTCTTGGCTCTTTGTAAGGCTCAAATAGATAAACACAGGGGGTCACAGGAAAACACAAAATAACATTTAAAAAGCCTGTTTTGCTCTGGTGAATTCTAGACCTTCATGTTGGTGCCTTGCCCCTGAGGAACCGGTGCACATGGGCAGGCATAACCTTAGACTCTGTGGAGCCCTAGGCTATGATTTAGTGGCAAGTCTTACAAAGAAAAAGTAAATTTGCTACTACCCTATGCAATGTGTTTCACGGAGCTCTGCTCCATGGTAGCTGACTGCACGCGGGCTCTGACGCTCCCACAGGCACTTAGAACAGGTCACACCTAAGGGAGGGGATGAAGCTTTCAAGCAGTTACCTGCACTGTAGATGCCTAAAGACATTCCTGTACAGGCACAGAAGTGCCGCAGATGTTGGTCAAGCACTGCTGCTGCTGCTAATAGCGGCAGCCTTGTAAAGCAGTGCTTGCTTCTAACGGGTATTTTAGCGCGGATGGAAACTGCATTTGCAATGTTAAAACTAAACCCTTTACTACAAAGTTACAAGAATGTTCCTGTTCTGTGTTGTAACCCCCGAGTAACTCTGCTCTCGTGCTGTTGCTGCAGCGCTGTTTCAGGCACGTGGCCTCTTGCTGTGGCCGGCTGAAGAGCCTTCTCAAGTGACTAGCTGTGTTTGCCTTACCCACACTCACTCCGGTTTTGGTTTGGTACTCACTGCATTTCACCACCTCTTCTGCAGTCCTGCCTCTGTGCTCCTTCCCAGCACGGGAAACATTTTCCAGCAGGATTTATCGATAAGAGAGAGAATCTGGACTGCAAAATGTCTTGCAAATGAAAGATAAAGTCTCTGAGACTTTAGTCTCACTCACTACTTGAGTGAGCTAGAGGAAATAAATGAATGATAGTAGGGGAAAAAAGTGAAACACCTACTTAACTGAAACCTCATTTCAGTCCTTTTCTCCAGTTAATTAAGTATTGAGGAAAATGGATGCAGAAAGCACATTTTAAAGCAATCGAGTACTGCCAGAAATCAAACCAGCAATTTGAAAAGAGAACAACACTGCTCTCTGGCATCTGACAAAATAAGATATTTGACAGGGAACAATATGTGCAGTACTGGTTAATTGAGAGGAGAGGAGAAGAATAATCATAGCTGTATTACTGAATTTATAGAAGTATCTCCAGTGTACCACAGGGACAATGCGAATTTGTGGAATCCTCCTGCCTGCTACAGCAAGTCAGCAATCACTTACATTCCCATCAACATCTTTACAATGTACCCTAGGCAGCAATGCAGAAATAGCAACCGTAGTGGCTGAAACCGGGAGACTTGCCTTTAAAATGACTGTAAATTCCCACACTTTCCTCTGGTGCTGGTAAAGGGATACGGGATAAGAAACAAGTGGGGGAAAAACAATGCTTGCTGTCTTTTGTGAGAGCTCCTCAGAACATGGAACAACCCTTCACCAGTTCACAGGGTATGGAATACGACTATTCCAGCACCGGTCCAATGACAGGTTAGGTTGATTGTGTGTCTTTTCAAAGCATCAGCTTTAGAGCAAAGACCAGTCTTTAGTTTTCTCGCCTTGTAGTTCTAAGCTGTAGCCAAACACAGGGTGAACTCTACCCACGAACATACCTACATTTTGGAAGCTCTGGCAGAACTTTCAAGGCTATATTCTCTTTCCTGCAGTTGCTTTCACTAACCTTCCAATTTTTCTGCATCATTTTAGCATATTAAAATGACTCTTGCAACACAGGCAGCATGCTGCTGTGTCAAAGAAGCCGGCAATGGAGATGTAGACACCTGAACAAACCAATCATTTGGTACCCTTCCCATTCGTACTAAAAACACTATATAAGGGGATGTGTCGTTAATGGGATATTGTTATTTACAGTCTTTGATATAAACCAATGCTCCCATATGTAACAGCCATTCTCAGCAAGATTTTTTGGTCTGAAGGTACTATCAAAGACAAACACCAAACACTTAGATAAAAAGAGAAGTAAAAGAACAGCTAACCAAATTAAACAAGCAGTTAAGCAAGTAGGAGATCTGGGAATCACAGAACAGATTCTTTCCCTCTGTAATTGCTCACAAGAAATTGACAAGAAAAAAAATCCAAAAGGATGAAGTGTCAGTCATTTCCATTAGTAATTTTAGCCTGCAAAATTTGAATCTAAGTTAATTAAAAAGGATCCAAACTATGCTCCTCAGGAGAACTAAAGTCTTCAATCACTTAGTGCCACACAATGACTAAAGCCACACATATCTTTAAATATCAACAGCAGCACTGCAAACATTATTTTTCAACACAGGATCAAAAGAATATAGAACATTTCCCTTTTCTACAGTGAAAAAAATTGGTGGAGTCCCCAGCCACAATTAATAATTTTCCACTCCCCTGTTTTGCCTCTAAAAAAAAAAAAACCAACAGTAACGTGACATGGATACACAGATTTCATAAAAAAAGACAATCTACTTTCACAGTATCAAATGCATTTACACTGTATTTCATGTGGTACTTGGGCCTTGTAATTAAAGGAACCCTGAAACGCCATCCAGTTCTGAGAGCAGATTCTCACTAAGCTTTCACCTCTTTAATTTACGAGGCATAGTAGCAAAAAAGCAAAATACAGAAACCTGCTGATTTTTCTGTGCACCCATCAATCATCAACGCATTCATCTATTTCAACAGCTGAACTGGCAATAGAGACCATGACTTGTCTGCTGTTAAAAAAGCTTCCAGGAAGACAAATAAAACAATGCAAAAAGCTAAGCAGATTTAGTTATTTTATAGCTACATCCTGTTTTTCTAAGTTCCATACAGTTGCTGAAGTGCTTCGGTGTGCCTGTAAGTGTGTCAGAGAACACACACGCATAACAGGGGAGATACGCCTGTCTCCTGTCGCTGGAACTATAGATATCCATGTTTTAAGGAAACAACACTGCTTTTGAATACTGCCATTGCAATCTTTCACAGTAGCCCACCATGTATTCAGCTATCAACACCTTTAAAAGGTTCAAATAGCTGTTTTCAATTACTGTTTTCTGCAGAAAATTGCTGGCAGCCTTTTGTAATTTGCAGCTCTTTAGGATAAGGTAGCAAAAGCAGAAAGAGGTGGAGTCATTCTAAGGGTTAGACAGTTGAAATCTCAAACAGCGGGAACAAGGATCAGGTAGCTGAAACCAGTTCTGGGACAAATTCAGAATGTTCTCACCACAGGGGTGGCACCTAAGCCATGGAGTGACACTGCTTTCCCTACTGTACAGAGTGTTCGCATTGTTCAGCTATGTTTCCCCATCTGAAAGGGACTCATTTGCAATGTATAGTGCTAAGAAAATCCTCGTTCAATGTGTTGCATTTTTCTCAGTCATCCCCTTCACTGTTTTAGGGTACCACAACGTTACCGTCCAATACACGTGCCTGAGACTAGACAGATTTGGATTCACCAGAGCTGCACCTGTTGGGTGTTTTTCCCTCTATTTAAAGCATATTAATTTGCATCAGTTGTAGGGCACATCAACAAAATCATAAGCTGGATAGCGAGAATGTGTTTCTTCTTTCAGCTCCATCCTTCCCTCCCACCAGTCGTTACTGGACTGCCAGACTCCTCTGAGTAACCCTGTTGTAAGCCAACAAATATTAGCGATGGCTGCACCGTACCCAAGAGTGAAACTGCAGTGCAGTGCAGAGCTTGAGAAAGTAGCGCAGAACCCATGTTCAATAAATGGCATTTCTCCTACTAAGGATTAGTTTTCAAAAATTTTGTACAAACTCTACCCAAATGGTAGTTATTAGGCTGTGGTTACATCCTGGGAAGCGCAGGGGTGTCTCACACCTGCCTTTGCGGTGCTGCTCCTGTGCTCAGGTCCTGGGGAACTCCTGGTCATCTGTGGCTGAGTGGGCTCCAGAAGCCAGGGCAGGATCTGATCTGGATGCATTTAAAACTCTGACGTAAGAGAGATCTGTTCAAACATTGGCCCTTAATAATAATCCTGGAAGAGCAGCAACCAAACAAGTCTCCTTTTTATGTTCTCCTTTCATTACTAGGTAAAAAGAAGAAGAATAGTTCAAAGCCTGAAGAGCGAGCTGAACATCACAAGCCAACCGGCCTCTTCCACCAGCTGTAAGGGCACACGGTCAAAGGACACCAGCACTCCTGCCCCATGCTTTTGATTTACAGCTCTGGGCATTTCAGACAGCACTCAAAATCAGTTAGAAAAGCAAACTAGATTTTACACCAATTACAATGTAAACCTTGGGCAAACAGGGAAAAGAAGAAATCCAGCTAATGCATTTTCCTGTGACGTAACACAGTATCGCCACGACAACAGTCAGGTTAGCATGCTAAGAACAATACTAGAGCACCAAAGACATTTTTACAGGGAATTTCACATCAGAATAGAAAGCCACATACAAGTGTCCTTTCATTTTTTACGTATAGCTGATGCTGACAAAACACATCCTATGTAATCCTCACATTAGGAAATCTGATGAGGTGTTTTGATTTTCTCCTACCGCACACTTGACTTACAGATAGGTTGGAGATTAAGTTTTCGATACAGCGTTCAAAATCCTACATCAATTGTGACCTGAAGTCTCATCAGTTTGCAACAGGATGTAGAATATTAAGTCCCATTTTCAAGCGATTTAGGTATTAATCTAAACAATTTAACATCTCTTGAAAATCTTAATCTGTTTTAGGTCATGTACCAAAAGCCTAAGATTAGCTAGCATCGCAATACACACTAGTAACTGAAAAATAACAGGCATCGTAATCTTTCAAAATGCAAACATTTTGCACTTACCGAAATCTAAAGGCTTATAAAATACAAAATGGCCAAGTAAAAAAATATGTGATTACTAAAGCCTCAATCCTTTCTTTTAGTGATGATATTTACTTACTTCATTATAACGTAGTTGTTTAAATTTGTCTGGTTAAGATTAGACAGCTTTCTAAAGATAGATGTTTTTTCCACACTCTTCTCCAAGTGGGACACTTTTCAAGGCATCAGATTAAAATAGAAAACCAATGAATGGGATAAATAAAACACACTTGTTTTGGTTTTTTCTATTGTCCACTACCAACACATTTTCACACCCATGCTTCTACCTTGAGAATTTTTTTTAAAAATTGCTATAATTCCACACACAATCCCTAAATAAGATCCAAAATCTTAGCTGAAATAATTTAACTTTTATGAGCAGCTTTGTTGGTATACTGACAGAAGATGAGGCAACCAAAATACATCCTTTAAGATGGGCCTCTTTCAATCTCCCTGGAAGATGCTGCTAGGCATAGTGCCACAAGGATTGTTTTAATTACCTAATACTTGAGCTAACAAACAACTCGAGATGTTTAAGAAAAAGCCACAAGATCTACTGATCCAACCCCAACCATCAGCGTGCATATCTGTTTACTGAAGGACAGCTTTATATAAAGGTTTTGTTCGTTTGAACTATATGGAATGTTTCCATTTGTCTTATTCTGTTAGACTTATTTGATGAATGCTGAATTTCTTTAAAGGTCTTCCAGTTAGACTGATGAGTAGACTATTTGTTCTCAAACTGCGTTCTAACAGATAGTGCTGTAAGTAGGGCAGAATAACAGTGCATATGTGTACGTAAATAGAGAAAATGATTGCTTTGAGTGTAAAACTAACTCAGCTTCAAGTAGAATCTTATCTTTGTATCATTAGATAAACACTTGCTAACTTGGAACAAAAGTATTGTCTTTTATTTTAAGTTAAGGAATCTTTTTCAAGGAGCAGAAAACTTTATTACCCACTTTCACAGAAGGAAGAGACATCTTTCTGACAGAAGAACATCATGAAAATGCCTCTCTGCTGTGCAGCTTGGAGTCTTAGGGCACTACTGCTCATGTACAGGAGCTTGATTTTCCTAATAGCTGGCCTGGGTAGGCAAGCATAAACAACATGAATTATTGGAAAGTAACTTCTGTTCAGTTGGATAATGACAATTTAGTTGATGTCACCCTTTCCTCTTGCACAGAATTGCTCTGCTCTGCTGAGCAAGCCCAATTAAATCTTTGAAACCCAGAAGTACAAGCTTGTTGTGATGAGCTTATTTATAATGAATCATCCTAAATTCAAGTGCAGTATCATGAACCAGACCGAGTTGTTGTCTTATATTGATGATACCAGAATCTTAAATGCTATTTCCAAGCAAGTTATCTTCTTTTGGGATCTCAAATGGGATTTTTCTTGAAGGAAAAGGGGCTAACTCAGAGCATTCTACGCAGTTACTGCTTGACACCTAACCACTTCTCCAAAATACCCACTCTCATTACTTGAGATACAAAGCTGCAATGATTTTCATTTAACACGACACGTTTCAGGCCAAGCATTGTCAGGACAAAGGGTGAATCAGCAGTCATTACTGGTATAGCAAGCACAGTTTGTTGTTATGGTGTCCTTTCCAGCCAGACACATAGTGCCCATCCCCAGCTTGCAGAGGATTACTGGTGGCTAAGAGCCATTTTGCCGAGGTAAAGATTAATGTCGTGAGACCTTCAGAGCTATGGTCAAAACCAGTACATACTGGGAAGTAGAAAAAGATGGATTGGCAGATGCTTAGTTTCAGGGAAAACAGACAATCCTCTCTGGGTTTGTTGGGATCAGGTCTCATTCCCCTTTGCACAATATTATTCCATCTGGAAGGTGGGATACCAAGACACAGCGCATCGGGTACATCTCATATCTGGTTTTGTGTTTGGTTTTGCACTTACTAATGAAGTCACCACTTCATGTTGAATCACCCAGTCATGTTTGCCTCGTTTTTCCTGGAACCTCATCTTTTTAGAGATGGGCGAGTTTAGTTTCCATTTGTAAATCAACCTTCAGTAGACAGAAAAAATGGCAACAATGAACTACACAGCAACATGTAGCCCACTTTTTCCATGGTTTAATTTTTTAACAGGTTTGTGAAGAATTATTTACATATAATACTACAGAAGAACAATTATAGCTGTTCCTTCATTATCATTCGACAAGTTTGAGTGACTATTGATATTAGGAAATATTCAAGAACAAGCTCTGCAGAACCCATGTATTGTTGAAATGGTGCCCCTCCAGATAGTTCTCATATTTATTTCACAAGCTGTTTTTTGTCAGTTATTCCGAGTTGTGATTAAATCCACACAGATTTACTGCATCTTACAATTTTCTCTTTGCTCATCTCGCTCAGGTAGTCCTTGTTCATTCAGAGAATTTTTGGCTTTGTGCACCATATGACTCTCCCCAGTATTATCAGAGACAGTTTTTGTGGACTGCTTATACAGGCAAAGTGGTGACCTTGAAGTAGATTTCATTGGTGAAAAAGCTGTTACTGCTTGGGACTGCTGTGCATCGTTTACCTGTAACACAAACAAAAATGTCCTGTTTCACTGGTAATGGAAAACCATATTAGCTTTCTGTAGTGGGGCAAAAGACTTAATGCAAAAGACTAAATATTGGGAATTTGCAAAAAACCATATACATAGATACTGAAAACAGAAAAAAGTATTTTGAAGACATTTATCACTTTGACTATTCAATACAGTGAGGCTTGATATCAATCATTTTGGTGTGGTGCAAGATGGAATATCTGCTACACAGCCGGCAAGCTATTTGCTAGGTGCAAAAAAAAAAAATAAAGCTAAACCAGGAACAGTCTACTCTATTTGTTCACTAAGGTACCAAGTATTGCGCACTAAAATCTGTATTTCATTTTTTCCTGTACGTATTCTGCAAACGTAAGACATAGCTGTCACTTTTTTTGCTGACATCTGGACAAACCACTGCTTTCACATTTTAACTGATGTGCAGTCAAAGCACGCAGTTTAAATTCTACATTAAATTCACAGAGAAAAGTGAATAAATTTGCACATGAAAATGACAGGGCACATTTTAAACACCTTAAGAAGTTTCAACTGTTTGAAACTGGGTGCCTGAAATGAAGTACATATAAGTACCTGTCAAAGAAGCGGAAACGAGGCTTATTTCACTGCTAAAATAAGACATACCATTTACTGTATTAATATAAAGCATGAAACAACATGTGTTGATGGTTTCAACAAACAATGAAACAATATTATGAGCAAATCCTCCAGAAACTCCCAGGTGTACATCATCTCGAAATAAAACAAATATATATCCAGCAATGTCCAAGAGACAAGGCCACAAATTCCTAGAACTGATGACTTCTGCACATTTACACTCGGGGTGGGGGGTAGGGTGGGGAGAACAACCTGAAACCTTAATTTCTCCTATACAGATGAAGGTAAGGAGTAGCCTGTCCTTAATACCTTGACAACACAAGCTTAGGCAAAGAGGAGGAAAAATTGGGAAAGCCCTCCCCAAGCTAAAAACAGTTTCTTATGATTACTTGTCATTTGCTATAACCTTGACCATAGTCAGTGAGAACCATGCTGGCAGGTGATTACTGTGCAACTGTCTGCGGGCAAGGCTTCCTATGTTTTTTGCACTACTGAGTTTCTTTACAAGCAACACCCTCCATTTGCTTCTAAACTTACAGGAAAACATACATAAAAGAGTGTAAATAAATTTTATTGGCATCACTTAATGGAACAGTAATAAAACACAGACCTCCAGGCAAGGCCTGTAAGAAGCAGCAAGTTTTGGCAAGTAGGGTAATTAACCCTTGAAACAACATACACTAATTCAGTGGATTCGCTCTCACTTCACGATACAGATTTCCTGTTGCTATAGCTTTAAACAAACTACGGCTCTGATCTGACTCACCTTCCTGTGGAGCTTTCTGGCCTCAAAACCTATACATTCACTGAGCTATGTGGCTCTTGCCTTTAACTTACTTGTGGTATCTTGCCAACATACTTGACTTGCTAACAGAAAATAACTGCATTAAACAAACAAACAAACAAGTTGTACTCTTGCTTTATGGCTTCACTTTTGGCTGTGCAGGAAACTCCACCAATTGCCAAGAGAAGGCTTTTGTGTAACTTGGCAAACTGGAGCAATTCTTATCTACTAGCATATTTCTATGTAGCCCTCAGGTAAAGAAGTATCAATATATAATAACTATTCTCCTATTGCTCAGCTTGAGATAAAAAGGTTAAAAACTTGGGAGATTTCAGACAACAAAAGGTTTATTTCTGTCCTAAAGCTGGAACATTTTTCTATAATCTGCACAGCATTTGCATCAGCTTAGAAAGAACGCCTTATTCTGATGTACTGTGAAATATTCAGCAGCGTGTCGTATTACTGAAAACATTTGCAAAGTTAACAAACTGCAGTTACTACACTTTCTTTAATAAAAATCAGCTTTCAAAACCTAACTTGGTAGTATTTATTAGTTTAGATAGCCTTAAAATCTGGTCAGCACTAACATTAAAGTCTCGTTTCTTTACTGTTTACATGTTTAACAGCCTCTCAAATATCTGTAGTTACTGTACAGCGTTTCAAATCTGCAATTCCAAGAAAAGTTGTAAGCAGAAAACTTTAAGCCTCAACTCAGACTCCCAGAGTTTAATTCTTTTGCTGTTTGCTTTTTCTGAAACTTAAGAGACCACAGTATAAGGAATATCTGCTCTTTAATATCCACTACAAGAAACTGATAATACAGCTGTATTTAATTTACATTTCTCAATGGGTTTCCCTATGAAGTCGCAAATTATATCACATGACCAATATGCAGGCTGCTAGCATGGTCAAGACCTCTGTCATGTTTTACTGGTGCAGTATTTATGGTCTTATCTTCACTGTATTGCTGAGAAATGTAAAGACTGATGATATGTCCTCAAACATACGTGGCAAGACTGATACATCTAGTGAATGCATTAGTTTACCCCATGGCTTTCATACCCAGATACTTTTTTTAGCTACCTTTTGTAGTTTGCTGCCACCAGGTGTCGAACAGGAGTGTTCACCAAGATTATGTGGTACGCATTTTCGTTCATCTTGCGTAGGCAAAGGCAGTTTCTCATTCGGGGAAGCCGGATGGGGACTGCTTCTTAGATTCAGAGCGGTTCTACGTAAAATGTAAGGACTAACCTTTCCAGTGGGGATATCAGCAAACCCTGAAAAATAAGCAGCTTCTATTAAAAACAGCTAAATTATGCTGTCTCAAACAGATCTTCTCTTTCTTCACAACAGGGATAAAAATAGCTGATTAAAAAATATATAATTTGTTCTATTGAATAAAATGGATGAAAAAGATTGCTGAACAGATCTTGTGTATTCCAGAATTCATGCGCCAAACCTGGAAGTTGTAGACAAGGTACAACAGTAATTCTGTAGCAATGTTTTTTACACAAGTGTTTGATCTTTACAGATACATTATCACCTGTCAAATAATTTCAGTCTGAAAATGTGCTGGTTTTACTATAATTCAATCAGAACATGATACCGTGACACCATATTTCATGTTTTTCTCTGCACAGAACTACAGTGTAATAGATTGTCTATTATCTCTCTACTTAGCCTAGTTACTGAGACATTAACTGGCACATATGTCCTCAGAACAGGTGTTTCCAGAAAAATAATAATACTGTTAAGAAAATGAAATGCAAGTAACTTCGCAATCCTGACTTCTGGGAGTGACTGCCAAAGCCGAGGCGATTCAGTGTATCTATCTTGTCCTTCAGTGATTGCAATCGCATGTATTATAAAGGGGTACTTAACAGGTCGTTGAATGTACAACACATTTTTCAGGTTCTGATTTGCACTGTCTCCTCGGTTACTTTCTGCTACCACATACCCTTGCATGGAATATCAGGCTACCTAATCTCATCGCATTCACAGTAGAATGAAACTGAACTCTCATTAAGATGGTAATATATTTCTGCTATGGGCAAGAGAGTTTCAACTCAGGGAATTTTAATCCATTTAATGTATTGCCAATTAATACACTTTTAATCACTGCTTCTGGTATTGAAAGAAATAAAAGCACACAAATAAGCAAACACTTGGGGAAAACACCTCTGCTTGCCTCCAGACACATCTCCTCCCCAGTTACTGGTCTCTAGTCACCTCGCTGCATGCTACAGCTTTAGTGAGGTGATGGGAGCACAACTGATGGGGGTCAGATCCTGCTCCGTAACACAATTGCTCAGGCACGGAGGAATCAACTGGCTGTAGTCCCTCTGGGATCATACCTCGTCCTCACCCCCCCTTCGGCCTCCACCCCAGCTCAGGCTACCACCACCCCCCTCAGCCTTGTCCTCCTCGGTATGATACTTGGCTTCAGCATTACTTCTGTCCCTCTAGCCCCAGCACTGTTTTTCCTTCACCTTTCACTACCCTTTCTTACTCACATTTTCACAGAGACACAGCAAACACCTCTGACTGGTTCCATTTTGGCACATGGTTTTGTCCTTTGAAGCAGCTGGTCCCAACCACGTCTGGCACCGGGCAGCCCTGACATCCTTCCTCAGAGTCCCCCTGCAGCCCTCACCACCGCCCACGTGCCAGTCAAACCCCACACAGCTATTAGCTGCCTCTTTCAGCTCGTAAGGAGTCCTACCGAAAGAACTGTGGGGCTGTGGAGGGAGCAAACATGACTCCGTCACAAAACAGTACTCTAGCGCTCCAGTCTTGTTGCCTTTAAGATTAGATTCATTCCACATCCATTCTCCTGTAAGTTTCAGTGAATAGGTCAAATAATGCTTTTAAGAAGACTGCCTCTAGTTATTGTCAGCAAAACTTTGTTGCCATTACATATCGTATGCTTAGCCTCTAACACATGCATTACCATGAACCACAAAATCGTGGCTGCCAAAAGCATCTAACTCTTAGCAGAACGGTAGTTATTCAACCAACATAAATGTGCAATGCTGGTCTAATGCCACAGCTCCACAAACGCTAACTTGGCAGATCTTCCATTGACTACTTTCACCTTCCATTGTCACAAAAAACGTTTGGACAGTCACCTACTCACCCAGAGTAAAACTAATGCAGCAAAACAAAAGAGAAAACCACAAACCTGCTAGGCTTAGGGAATGTTTGCCTTCATAAAATGCTATAAATACCTTTTTTCACTACTTCTGGAAGCCCATCTGCCTCGTTGTCTGTGTTCTCCTGATCCAGCAGATTTCGACAGAGACCATCTTTCCTTTTTTTTTTAGATGAAGTCTCTGGCACAGGGGATCTTGGTTCTCCATTATCATTCCTTTTGTCTTCATATCTGTGCCTTTTACTTGAAAGCTTAGTAATACCTTCATCTGACCTCAGCTCTTCCACAGATTGATTGCTCACTGTTAATGAGTTAACAGAATTCAGCAAAGGAGTGCTGACAGCATCACTTGTCAGCCGTTTCAGCTGAGCATTCAGCAAATTGACTTGTGTTTTTAGCATCTCATTTTCTTCCTCTAGTTTATAATATTTAACAATTAGAGAGCAGTATTTCTCCAAGTTCTCATTTGCTTCTCTGGTTTTCACTTCCATAGATTCCTGTAATTCTTCCAGTTTAAACTTACTTTCTTCTCTAATGGTATTTGCATCAGCACCTTTCAGCAAAGCAAAACAGCATTATTCATATAACTGACAAAATGCATATATAAGAATTTATAATGCAATGGTCACACATCTTTAATTATACGTGTTCTGTAACCATGCAACTATTAAAAAAGTGGCAGTATTTATAACAAAATCAGTAATGTGTTAGACATAATAACATATTTGCTAAAACAAACATGCAAAATTTGAAAAAAATCATTGCCCAGTGGACGGGCAAACATTTTTCCTGTCATTTTGTAACTTCCGAACACTCAAGTTTGTATCCCTAACTTACTTCAAGTATCATTTACAATACAGTGCATCTCATGGAGTGAGCCAAAATATAAAGTATGAAGCATAATCAGAGGAGAAGGCTTGCTGGAAAATGAGAAAAGAACTTGTACACAAATTTTAGTTATTAATAAAAACACTCCCCTTCTCCCTTGAGACACTTTAACCACAAAATTGTAATATTTAAGACATAAATTCATAATCCAGTTGCCTCTGATACTTCAAGAGAAAGAGGATTAACTAGATTTTGAAAACATTTGACACATTTGCAGTTGTACTTTTTTATACTCAGCCAAGAACCGTGTTCTGTCTTAGAGCTGCATATGCAAATGGAAATTTTGGGGAAAAATAGTTTTACAAACAAATACACTGCTAAGAAAGCATTAAGATTGAATCTAGATCCAGTTACCTTCCTTCTTATGCTCAGACATAGTTAGATTTTTCTTCTTTAATAGTTCATCACGTTCAGCTAGTTGTTTCTGCAACATTTCCTTTTCCTGTTCCATCTGCTTAGAGGATTTCATCCACAGCTGCACTTGACTGTGGGCAAATTCATTTTCTTTCTTCAGTTGAACTATGATGTTAGTATTATCAGCCTACAAAATAAGAAATGTAGTTATTGCACCAGAAACATAATTCTTCCACTTAAACATTACAGTGTCAAATAGAAGCTTAACTGTTACACTATTTTAGCTGTAGAGAACGGTTGCAATGTATACTTGATTCTGTACAATCTCATTATTGCAGGTCCTTTACTGCAGGAAACATGAAAGTCCTCTTGCTAGATAGGTACATACAGGCAATTAACTCAGCAGAAAACAAGAATTTAAACACCAATAAGGAAGATTTACTGTCTTCTGAACATTCATAATTTGTTAGTATATCTGATTACTGATGTCAGGCCTGGCATCCTACCTATGAGAAAGCTGTATGGACTCCACAGCAGTTGTCCTTTTTTTCCACCTGTTAGCACTTCACTGACATGGCATAAGAAAGTGCTGCTTTTCAGGTAACAGATTTCAAACCAATACTCTAAATTTTAAAGCGCTCTCTCCCAGTCTAGGTCATCTAAGTCTCCTTTATTCTTCTTTTCAACCCTAACACATCTTATTAGCACAGAGGCAAGATAACACAGGTCTGCTTTGCACTCTAAATTCCAGCTCAAAAATGCTACTTTGAGCAGCAGCAGATCATTCCTTTCTATGTACTTCCACTCTCCTGGGCTGCCTGCTCTTCTGGTCTGGTACCATCAACCTGTGTGCAAATACCATGCAGGGAGCACAGCTGGAAGCCTTGTACGCTACATTTACACTATCATGGGTACTATTTTCTGTCACTAGCACATATCCTATAGTACCATATCATTGGACTACTGGTATTAAACAAATTAACACCAGAGTGGGAGGCCCTTTGGAATAAAGAACTGTTGACCAAGATGAACATATTGCAATTCAGTGTTTACTTGCAAGTTAATTGAATTGACTGTGTTCCTTCAAGAGTGCACTCAGAGATATTCATTCCTGAAGTGAGAGTACAGAGTTGGAGCCAGTAATCAATAACAGACAGAAGTTAAACAAACAAACAAAAAAACAACAACCAAAATAAAACCAACAAAGAAACCCCCCCAAAAAAAGTAGATGAGAAAAATTCAAGGGAAATTAATACAGAAATTCAGCTATATGACAGTTAAACTTCACTTGTGCTACTAGAAAGCAAACCAAGCACATTTAGAACTGTTCCCAGCTATCAGTTGTTCACAGTATGTGGAGCTCGTATTCTATCACCACTAAGAACAGTTCTGTCATAATTGTAATGAGAATTCAATATAAAGTGAAATTGATACTCTCAAGAACCACAAGCAACGCATTCAATCCTAATGCTCAAGACAAAACATGGTATTTTTTATCATCAAAGTAATTCACAAACAGAAAACAAGGGCACTGCAAAGTCTCTTTTGAGTGTATTCTAACTACATGGTAACCCAGTTGCAACATTCAGTGTAGACAATAGACAGCTGTGTTTAGTATCAGGTAAACCAACTCTAGGTGATCTCAGTCCTGGCATACCTAGCAGGATTTTTCCAAGGTAGATCTCAACAGTAACAATGTTTCCTCCATGCTCTATATACTCACTCATTAGTGAAACAAAGACTGTATCAAAGTCAAGCCAAACCTCTGGAGCACTGATTCCCAATTTTTACGACACAGTGCCTTGGGTCCCATATAATTGGCAATGCTTAAATAGGTTTTACTTAACCTTAGTTTTTAGGAGTTCTCCTAAGGTTTGATTAGCCTCTTTAAGGGAATTATTTAGTTCTTCTTTATTTGACTTCAAATGCTCAATTTCCATTTTTTGTGAGCTGATAAAGTGCTCCAGTGAATTCATCTTTTCTTGACAGACCTCAATTGCTATTTCATTCTAGAGAAAAAAAAATGTGCCTAATTACTATGATACTAAAGAGGATATTGACTTGTATTTTAAAGATGCATTTAAGAGCATATCACAGCCCATAGGAATTATACAGCAAATTTGCTTGGTATGTTTTGAGGAGTCTAAGACTGAAAGAGCAATTTGTCTCAAGTGTACATTTTGAATACCAGAATCATGCCTCTAAGAATTCTGCCATTAGAATGCCCTTATATTTTACTATAACTTCCTCTTAAATTTACTTTTTAGTCACAAGAATGTAAGTTATTAAGAAATAATTACAGTAAATTGTTTGCCTGTGTCCTACTGCCCTCAAGTACATATTCACTGACAAATATTTCTGCAGAAAAGACAATGGCCCCTTGTATACAGCATGGCTGACAAATGCATTTCCAACAAATTTGTCCTTATATCCTGAAGTGGTTAATCTTTCTTCCTCATTCCTAACAAATGAACCATTTACTGAACTAAAACATGCTGTTGTTTTCCCTTTTTCAAATGTATGGTCCCAGATAAATGATACAAAACTTACTGAGTTCAGAGGCAAATTTACCTTTCACTGCTTGCTATGCAGAAAAAAAAGTAACACTCACCAAGTTCCAAGGTAAATATATAGAGAGTTTGGAAATATTGTTAGCAAAACCAATTTCTCTTGCAATAAAATCAGCAAAATCTTGTAAGATACGTAGAATTTAATCAAAAACTTCCAGCATCATTTTTCCCATTTTCTAGTTTACCTTTTGGTTTGCTTCTGTCAGAGCATCCTGGTGGTCTTTCTCTGCTTGAAGTAGTCTGTCTTTGTATTCTGATATTTCTCTTTTCAGTTCACTTTCTTTTTCTTGTAGTTCTTTCTGGACCATTTCCAAACTCTTAGTCAGTTCATTTTTTTCTGACATAGTTAGATGCAGCTGAATCTGTAAACAGTAATAGCACATTCTTTGGTATTTAGAATTTTCTCAATGGAGAAACAATTGACCCATTAAACTATTTGACTTTACATCTGAAACGTCTTTGAATTTCCAAGAACTTGGTAAATAAGAAGTATTTAACAGTGGCTAAAGACACCATAATCACAAAATGGAACATCTGAACACAAGAGGCAGGACAGAAGACAATGGAGGGTCTTCTAAAAAAAACCAACCAAAAAGCGTTACAATCTGAGGGGTATGCTGAGTGCAAGTTTGCCAACACTTATACCCACCAGCACTGCCAAAATCAAAGCTCAACCCCTCCAAACATTGTTCCCTCTGAGAGTGACTTGACAGGTTAAGGGTCGCTTTCCGCACCCTCTTGAAGATGGCGAAACTTTCTAAGCACTTTCATTTTGACCCACTTTCATAACTGTACGGTTTGAACAGCTGGCCTGTATTTCCATACAGGATTTCTGAAAGCTGCAGAAATCTCTTTTCCCACTCAAAATCCTCAACACCACAACAGAAACAAGACCCTGGTTATAAAATTTTGTAAAAAATGAGTAGGTCAGAAGACCACTTCAGCTGGTTTAAACACATAATACTGCTCACAAATCAGACCCACAGTCATCTAGACAGTTAAAACAGCCTCTAAGAACTAAATACAAACATATTAAAAATAAAGACTTTAAAACTGTTTCTTCCTTGACTTTGTCCAGAAAGAACTTCAACACTACTGAAACACTGAAAGTAGTTTAGTTTTAAAATAAACTTGAGAAATGCTACATTTTTTATCTAACATCCTCAGCCTGATGATTGAATGCCTGCAGTAGAGAGAATTTCTTGGTACTGAAAGATTTCTAGACACCCACCAGGGGCCTTTATGCCAAGAAAACATAGTTTTGATAGAAGGAAGAGAGGGGAAAAAATTATTAACTAAATATTCTATCTCTGAAGAGAACATGACATTTTCGGAAATTTGGAAGCAAAAACCTCCAATAATGTACACTAGTACAGCTCCCTTGAGCAGCCTCCACATGTTTACTATATTTGAGCATCTGGCCCTGAAATACTACACATAGAGTAACTAACTTTGCTCTTTTCTGAATGTTCTTGAATAAGTTGTATTTCTTCAGCAAGCTTGTTTCTTTCTGTAGTAGATTCTTCCTGTAATTTGGAAATCTTCCGTTCAGTATCACTTAGCTTGACTTGCAGCTCAGTACAACTTTCAGTCAGTTCGTTTACCTGAAATTAAATTTTCCAGAATTATTTTTAATACATATGTCATGACCTCCAAAGACTATTCTTACATGCAAAAAACTGGTTTTACGATGGGTTATTTTATTCCCGTATCTAGTCTAACTCCAAGCAAGAGTCACAACAGGCTGATGCTGTTTTTACATGGCAAGTGTCCAATTGTGTCACTTTCTTCTGAGCTCCCAACATACTTATTCTTGATATAAAAACTCACTCACCCAATACTAATTTGTCCTTCCTCTTTCTTCTACAGGAAAGAGGAAACTGCCCTGCACTATTTGATTACTTAAACTTCTACACCTACTATCAAGCAACCTTTCCATTCATCCTACACAAAACAAGGTTGTGCTTTCCAGCTCTAACTTCAATACAAACTCAGGATTGCATGGAAAACATGATTTTATAAATAGGATGCTTACTGTAAAAGTCTGAGGTTAAAGTTATTTTAAGATATCATTTATTAAGGAAGTGATAAGCGCAGAGGACATTTTATCCTCACTCCTAAAAAGGGAACTGTACCCTGATGGAAATGGTATTACCTTTTTACATAAAGTGCTATTTTCAGAAAGTGTAGATTCCAACTCCTTCTCAAGGTCCTTATAAGACGCTTTTAGAACATTCAGGATATCTGGAAAGGTTTCATTATCAGAAAGATGTTGCTCCTTCAGCTTCAGCTCAGCAGTCAAATTCTGCAGCCTTTTTCTTTCCTGCTGCCAGCATTCATGCTCATGGTGCATGCGTGCCAGCTGTAAAGACAGCTTCTCTGTTTCTTTCACCTGCTTTTGAAGAGCACCATTTTCCTGCACCTTTTCATTGAGTTTTTGTTTACAATCTGTCAATTCTTGAAGAAGTACTTCCCTTGTTTGATCCAATTTGATATTTTCATTTTTTATTTCCTGACATTCCTGTAACAGTATTGTTTTATCTTGCTCAAGACAAGCTACTTGATTAATCAAGACCTTCTCTTTTGTTCTAGCATCTGCTTCCTCCTTGCAAGAAAACGCGAATTTCTCACTTATATCTTTGAGCTTAGATTTCAGCAGCACCACACTATTTTCAAACTCATCCTTGATTTGCATCTTTTCTTCCTCCTTTTCTTCTAACAGTTTTGCTGTAGTCAGTTTCAAAGACTCTAGCTCAAGGATTCTTTCTTGCTTTTCTTTTAAATCTTTAGCCAAACTCTCTTTTTCTGACATGAGAACATCAATTTGCAAGTTGAAACACTTCAGCTTTTCAGTCATCTCTTCCACCTCCAATTTTAATGTTTCTGCCTCTGCTTTAGCAGTCTCCAACTGAATAATTACATCTTCTAGATTTTTCTCTGACATCTCCAGTTCTCTTTCAAGCCTCTCTATTTTATCCTGAAGAAAGTCAGCTTTCCGTTCACTCTCTTTCAGCTTTTCAGCAGTGTGGTGTTTTTTCTTCTCATCGGATTCAATTTTTACTTTCAGCTTCTCAATTCCATGTCGCAATTGGTCTACTTCTTTCTGTGCTGAGTTGAGTCTAGCAGCAAGTTCACTTTTTTCTGTTAACAAGCCTTCCAAAGATCTGGAAAGCTTTGAATTTTCCATTTCTGATGAACTTAATTTACTTTGCATCATTTCCAGCTCTCTTAAAATCAGCTCTTTCTCCTTCTTCAAATCTGCTGCTTCATTTTGGAGTTTTCCTTTTTCTAAGGCGAGAGACACGGCATCATTTTCCACACTTTGCAGCTTCTGCAGAAGATCATCTTTTTCATTTGATAATTGATTTACAGCAGATTTTGCAGTTTCCAGCAGATTTCTTTGTGTCCTCACTTCACCCTCTAACCTGTTAATGAATTCAGTAGAATCTACCTTAGCTGACTCTAGCTCTTTTAATTTCTCTTGTAGCTTCTGATACTTCTGATCCAGTTCTTTTTTATTTTCAGACAACATACTCAGTTCTTGGCCAATATGGTTTTTCTCAGCTGTGATTGAAACAAGGTGCTCTTGAAAGCCAGAAATAGTTTTCAGGTTGATTTCCCTCTCCCTTTCCAAATGCTGACATTTTGCCTGAAGCACCTCAATATCATGCTGTATGAACAAGGCATGGTTCTCAGTATTAACTTGCTCAGATTTTGGACTCCCCTGTTCATTTTCAGCTGCAAGAAATTGTTTATGACAATTTCTCTCAGTCAGTTCTACATCATTCAGTGTGTCATCTGCATTAGACAACCTAACTTTATGTATCTCCAGCTCAGACATTACATTCTCTGATTCGTTTTCTAATGAGACTACTCTAGGAGATAATTGCTGCTTATTGACAGAGACAGATTCCAGCTTTTCCTTTATGTCACAGTTTTCTTCCTCAACAGCTACAGTAGCCTCCTCCAGTTCTGCAAAATCTGGGCTCTTCAGAGTTAATTGTGGGTTCTGAAAATTCAGCTCTGAGTTTAATTGCTCAGTTTTCATTAGTAAATCCACATGTTTATCGCTTTCTTCTGCCTCATAGATCAGCTTCATATTTTCAGCAGTCTGTTGTTTTGCTGCCTCCTGCACAGCTTCAGTGATTATTTGATTTTCAAAGAAATCCCCTGCACTCAAAAGCATACTACCATTGGAAAATGGCAATGCAGTGGCATGGTCTGAAGGGCTGGCTAATTTTCCTGACATATTTTTACACTCATGTTCTCCAGAAATCTCAGTATAACCTTCCATTAATCTTGCTTCAGCAGTCTCAGTTACATTTTCACACACAGAGGTATCTCCTACAGCTTTTTTCTCAATGGGGATTAGTTTCGGTTTATTGCTTTTTAGTGCTGAGTTTTCAATAGGCATTTCCAATTGATAAGGAATATTGCTTTCTTGTTGAGTGTTCTGCAAGGGTTAAGAATCAAGCCGTTAAAAAAAAGGAAAATAAGAAGTATATAAGAAAAAAACAAGGTGAGTTTAAAAAGTTTTCTTAAACTAGTAAAGCTCCTCCTCTTACGTGAAATAAATAGATAGCATCATTCTCTACTTCAGAATCTGCCTTCTCATGGAAAGGATTTACATTTATTTATAGACACATGCATCTTGGGCCAAAAGGTTTTCTACATACTAAGTGAAATTTCAGCCACATTTACTGAAAGATTAAGTGCAAAGTTATCACCTCCGTATTGTGGGAAAATAGGTGTCTACATGACAAAGTGAAAAATTATTAGTATCACTAGTAGGGGAAAGGTTTACTGCACATCTTCTATTAGACATCAGAGAATCTTCAAAGGACACAAGTTCAAATCTTCAAACAATCCCTTTTCCAAATCACCACTCTCTGTCAGAGGCAGGCTTACATTTGGCACCACCTGATGCTCTCATTCAAAACAATAAAAATGAGTAACTTCAAAACCTGAGGACTCCAAAAAAGAACTGGGTCCGGAGGCAGCACCTGAATGATCTGCACTGAGCACTTCATCTTACAAAAGCTCCAGCTATCCGTGGTAAGGAACAGTACTTCTTTCTTCAGTGACTATGTATCAGTGTGAATGCTTTATGTGTATTGCAAGCAATACATACTAGTAATATTTTCTTCTCTGCAAGGACCAGTTACTCAGTGTTGCCCAAAATCTAAGGCTTCAACATGCTCTGACAGAGAGCAGTGTTAAACCTTAATTTCTGAGTCTCCGTTGACTGGGCACTAGAGGCCACTTGCACAGGACTTAATGGTCAGAACTGGAACTGTCAGAAGTAGAAAATGCACCTGTTAGATTTATTCAAGGGAAGTTAGTCTAATACACTGTATGCAAGAATTAAACTGGGTTTCCTCCATTCTGAGTCAAGTTTTGATTCTGCCAATCCTTATAAGGAGCAGTAAAATCTAGATTACCGGTTGCAGGCCACCTACAGCACTGACAAAAAAAAAAAAAAAAAAAAAAAAAAAGAGCTGACTCCCAAATTTCTTATTCCCTTAGATATTTTGAAGGAATTCAGCAGAGCAGCTAATTTTCATTTCAACCTATCAGCTCATTCTGTTCTGATGATGATGATACTGGAAGGAATTAAGAGGTGTGGAAGCAGTCCCAGTTTGCTTGTCCCGTGAAGGGACAAGGGAAGCATGTGCATCTTTAACCAACTGCATTAAATCAGAGATCTAAGCTTGCAGATACCGCAGTGCATGCACACCCACTAACAAAGCAGGATCCACCCTAACAGAAGGAAAAACCAGGAAAGTGGTGCAAAGTATTACACAACTTTAATAGACTAAAGTTGTTGGGTTTGTCATCATTTGTTATTTCTCATGATCCCTACGATACATAAACCAGAACAAGGTACAAATTATTTTCCTACTTTCTCTAAAGAACAGTACCATTTCTGTGGGACACAATTTTAAACATATTTAATTTCAAAATTTAAATTTGGCTTACCATAAACGAAAGGGTTGACATAAAACTGATTTGCATAGCAGCAATTACTTACATTTTCAGTGTCTGTGCAGAGCAGTGAATGAGAACTTAAATCAAGGACTTGTAGTTGGAGTCTTGCTGCTTCCAGCTCCAAAGACAGATTCTCAGTTTGTTTTTTTTCTGCTGCCAGTTTGCACTCCATCTCCACAGTCACATTATTCAATTTCTGCTGCCATTCTTCCTTGTCAAATAGATTTTGCTGTTTGAGATTATCTATTTCTTTTCTTTCAGAAAGGATAATTCGTTTCAGCTCTTCTATTTCCTCATTTTTCATATTCTCTTGAATGTGAAATTGGTCTTCCAGCACCTTGATGACCTTCTCATATGTCTGACACAGCAGCTGAAGTTCTTCAGGTGTTCTCTCTTTGTTAGATTTTCTAGGAGTAACACTCCTGGGCTCTCTAACAGAGTCCCGTTTGTGATCATTATGACAATTTTCAACCAAAACTTTTGTTGCACCTTCTGGAATTATTTCTGCAGAATTGTTCAGCCGATTCATTTCCTTTGTCCGTTTGCACGTACCACTGTTATAAGAATCAAGCACCTCACTCACATTCATAAGACAGAGGCTTTCAAAAAGATCTGAAGAAGAAATTGTGGACTTAGTTTCATCTAATTTGGACAGTGTGTCATTTTGGCTAGAAGATAGCAGCACTTTCAGAGAATCTAGATGAGCATTGCTCAGACTCGTTGACAACGCAGAATTTTCTGCCTTCAGTATTTCAATACAAGACCGTAGCTCAGATATCTTTGAGCTCATACTGCAGTGCTGTTCATATAACTTCATGTAGTCATCCTGGAAAGACGAAAGCTTCTCTCTTACTTCAGCAAAGTGTAGTTTAACTTCTTTGCTGGACAATTTTAAATCTTCATAGTCAGAACTGGGTTCAGTACTGCATTCTTTAAGTCTGAAGGACATTTCCTCATTATCAAAATACATTCTCAAATCGCTGTTATCACTTTCATCCATAAGTTCGTCAGGAAAAATACATTTACCCACTTGCAAAATTTTATCTGCATTCATTATGTTCTCTTTCTCTGTCACTTTATCAACACCTGTGATGCCATTGGGTTTTGAGTCTTTAAATCCAGAGGCTACTGCAATGTTCTCACTCTGCAACGCCTCACACATTTTCTCGAGCTTGCTCAGATTGTTTGTCACTACCTGCAAGGATGATGCCAGCAAGACTGAGGAATAACTTTCATCCATTCTTCTTTTGCCACAATTTGGGGAAACATTGTCATAATTATACTCCAATGAGTGGCCATCTTCATCTAATGCTGTAAGGAGAGAATCTGAAGTTTTCAATTCTTTACCAGTCAGCAGTTCTTGCTGCAGTCTTTCTTTCTCTCTCACACTTTTCTCAAGTTCTGCTTCCACACCTTTCAAAGCAGTCTCCAGTTGCATCACTTCTAACTTGTAGCTCTCTAGAGAGAGCTCTCTATCCTCAAAATCCATTTGAAGAAGCTCAAGTTTAACTTTGTATTTATTCAGCTCAGCATCTTTTTCTTCCATCGACTTCCTCAACTCTTCTGAATGGATTCTCTGTTCACAACTAACATCACACATTAGAGCTTCACTTTTTGTTTCTAGCTCCTTCCCCAACTGCTCCTTGTCATGAAATACAATTCCACATTTCTCTTGCATTGTATTTTGTGTCACCCTGACATTTAACATTTCCTGTCTTAAACAGTCAAGCTCCATAGAGGGCGCATGTTGGATACTGGAAAATTCTGACTGCAGTTGCTGAAGTTCTTGAACCAAATCTTTTTTTATTTCTTCTGAGGCTATTAGTTTACATAAGATATCTTTGTTCTCACTAAACACCTGCTTCTCTTCTTCTAATTTTGCTTTCTTTTCCTCAGTTGTCTGCTCTCTCAGAATGCTTATCACATTTGCGTTTTCTTCTTCCACCGATTTATATTTTGCTTGCAAAACTTCAAGCTCTGTTTTGATTTCTTCAGTTTTTGATTCAAGACATTGTCTTTCCTCCTTGTGTCTTTCAGACATTTCAGAAATGATTTCTTCTCTTTCCTTTAAACTATCAGAAATACTTTTATTTGCTTCCAGTAAAGTTATTTGTTCTTGCTCTAAAGCTCTGCTTAAATCCTTAAGGGCTGCATTTTCTTCAGTAAGTTCCTCAATTTTTTTGCTATATGAGCAAATCATTGAAGACATGTCCTTCTTCTCTGAATCCCATGTTCCAGACATGAGCTTCAGCTCTCTTACCGAATCCTCAAGCAATTTATTATTGATCTTTAAATCCTGAAGCTCAGCTTGTTGGTTTTCTAATCGTTCATTCAGAGTTTGCAGTTGCATGTCCTTTTCCTCACAAATAGCTGAAGTTTTTTCAACTAATTTCTGACGTGCTGAAATATCTGCTTGCAAGTTACTAATATGCTGTTTAGTTTCTGCCACAAAGTTTTCATGCATCTGTTCTATGTTAAATAATCTTTCTTCTGTTTCACCCTTCATTTGCAGCAAGTCTTCATACTGCTGCTGCTGATTTGAATTCTGCTGCTTTTGAGCCAACAAGGAAATCTCAAGAGAAGAGATCTGATCTTGTAAAATGGCGAGATCCTTAGTTTCCCCTACTTCTGGAAGAGCTCTTGAGCATCCATGATCCTCAGCAATGGAGTTACTTGCTGCAAGTTGCATATTATCTAAAACAGTTTTATCCTGACCATTTTGTAAATTAACTTCTCCATCTTCTGTCACTTCTGAAGTATCTTTTGCTTTTACAAGACAACAGATTTTTTCATGTTCACCAAGCAGGTCATGGTAACATTGCTCCCTTTGCAGTCCTTCACTTGCTGCTACCTGTAACATTTCTTCTAATTCACCAACTTGGTTGGTAAGCTGGAATATTTTACAGGACATATTTTCTATCTCTTTACAGTACTTTTTATCAGAACGTTCCGCTTTCTGCTGAAGTTCATCAAAAGCCTTTTTTTGTTCTTCTAATTCTGCACTTTTACATTCCAGCATGTCTTTAAGTTCTCTGATCTCTGTGCTTTTCCTGTCACTTTCAGTTTCCATCATTCTGAGTTTCTCAGTATGCTCGTGATTTCTGATTTGCTGACTTCGAAGGGAACTCTCCAGGTCCTTAATATGAGCCAGCATACCTTCCTTTTCAGACTTAAATTTATTTATAAGATGATCATGTTCATTTTTCCACTGAGAAAAAGCAGCAGCCGCTTTTTGCAATTCTTCACATTCTGTTTGCTTGAATCCAAGCAGCCTCTGCAAAGCTTCTGATTCTGCCTCCATTTTACTTATTTTACAGTTTTGTTCTTTAATATAATTATCTTTTTCCTTGAGCAGGTCTCTGGTAGAATCTTGTTGCTTTTCCATGTCAGCTAAAGCAGTTTTCAGCTTCTCCATCAAAAAACAGCTCTCTTGCTCTTTCAATTTCTCTTCCAGTAAGTTCAGCTCTGCTTCCTGAGCAGTATTCTTATCTATAAAAGAAAGCACCATCAAATTTTTGCCAGTCAATACTGGTAAATCTACCGCTAATTTTCTAAATTAAATATTACTGTTTATTTCTATTATTTTCATGTCCAAAGCATTACTCTCAAGTTATAACACTGGATAAAGGATTCTTTAGATCACCTTAGGCTATCAGACACTAGGTACTCATAGACATTGTCAACTTTCCACTCTGAAGGTTCATACAAGTCTGTACTCCAAGCTGGTCGGTCCTTACTTGTCAGGTGTAACTACCTGTTGCTTCCATGTCTCACTTCCACCAAATTTTTATATAAAAGTTGAGGGGGGTTCTGTTTGGTTGTTGGGTTGTTGTTTTTTTTTTTTAAACAGGACAGGTGTCATTCCAGTAGGAGACCTTCTCGTGGGTCACTCATACTCCATTTCTGCCAAAGACTATCTAAGTCTATATAGTCATTTTCTATAATTGTCGTAATTGTTTCCTTGCCTTGATAGGAACAGACTAAGAATCACGAAGGATAAGTACGGGGCAGGCAGGGGGAAAAGCATTACATTCCACTAGCCGGCTGGTCAAGGCTGCTACTTTTCTGTATGATCAAATACAGAATCATCAGTTGAAAGGCAATGAAAAGTTTGGTCATCATTTTAAGGTGAACAGAATCAAATTCAAAAGCTTCATTTTGAAATCTTACATGAAGTTTGATGGATGCACAGAAACAAGGGGGATGCAGAGAGACAAGGGGGAATCTATCCTCTTTTTTTAGTCAGATCCAGCAGAACTACAAGGATTATTTCAACTCAATTCCTGAAAAACTGTGTTCTCAATTAGAAACAAACACTGAAAGTAAGACTCAACTGTGGTTACATAACATTTTCCTACCTTTTTTTTTTTCTTTTTTTTAAACTTTGTGAAACACATGAAAATACAAACCAGAAGTTTTCTGGTTTAAATAATTTTTTAAAAAGTTTAAAAATACTGCTACAAAATTCAGTTTGCTGATAAGTTCAGTAGAGTTTGATTAATTTTAAAATTGTGTATCTTCAGGAACTGTATATGGCCATAGATAAAAATTAATTTCCATTTAGGACAAACTCAATGTTGGATAAAAGCACAGTGGAAGCCTTTTTACTTAATTCACAATGAAACTTACAAGATTGCAGGAAACTTACATCACTAAACATGCAACAGGAGGTCCGCAAATTTAAATACATAACTTACTTTTCACCTCTTCTGCAAAATTCTGGCTCTGCTTTAAAGACTGCTTGATCGTATTTAGTTCTTCCTCAAGTTGGTGGAACTCTTTGCATTTTTTTTCAAGTTGACAGTCAAGAAGATTTTTCTCCCGTTTCACTTCCTAAAACAAAACCAAGTAAGACCATATTTCATATGAATTGCCAAGAAGATGAAATAATTCATTTTACTTAAATCAAAAGAAAGATATTCCATTAGGTTCTATTAAGTCTTTGGGCAGCTATGGCCAGGGTCCTAAGCACCGCTTGGGAACATAATCTGAACTGTTCTTAACTAGCTGACAGCATCTGAGAGATGCTGCCAGTTAACCTCGTTAGCATGCCCCTTGTTTGCATAGAGCAAACAGCTCCACACAACCTGCCCCAAACAGATCGAGACAGGACAGAACATACCCTACAAAAGTCTGAGCTGGTGAAGTCAGGCTACTTTCCCAAAGCAACAAAGGAAACAAATCCCTGCAATGCCATCAAAAATAACAAGAAATGTATAGATCAGATTTCACCTATCATCTCATGCAGAGACAAGTTCTTGTTACACTGATCATCATCATCATGGCAATACTGGTCAATTTCATTTACAAGTGCTTACTGTTTCAGATGGTTGTTTTGCCATTAGAAGTATTTTCTTCCAAATACACTGAATTAAAAAAAACAAACAAACACACAAACACAAACCAAAACACAAACAAAACTATGTAACTATGTTGCACACAGGAAGCTAAAATAAAAGTTCTTTTAAGGAAACTAATCCTTTTTTTCCAAACTCTTGTGATGCTGGACAACAGATGGCATGGAACTGGCATGGCCCAATTGGAAACAGGCCATCAATTATTCATCCATTTACTACTAGCAGATGGGCAGCAATTCACAAAAGCCAAGCTCAAGAAATGGAAAGGTCTGGATGAAAAAAATTAAAAGCTTGCTGGCATAGCAGGCTTGTTTTTGCAACAACATAAATAAATCACCCTCAGAACATGATTAAAATTGTCACTGTCACTAACAGTTACTTTCCCTTCTACTCCATAGCCTTCCCAACCCACTGTTTAAAAAAAGAAAAAAATCCGATCACATAAGTTCAATGAAGAAAGTTTTCTAGTAATCTTAACAATAATTTTTCAAAGGACAAGTGTCCAAACTTCTTGCATTCAAAGTACCATATGCAGACAAAATACACAAACTAAACAAGCCTGTTCATGAGAAGATCTAGGGTGATCTACAGGAAAAAAACCAAACAAGTTGAAGGCATTCAAATGGCTGAAAGGTCCAATTATTTTGATATGGTGCAAACGTTCCCATTAAGTACCACTCAGCAAAACCCAGGAATCCATAATTTAATGGACTACGTATCTGAGATTGGAAAGTGTAAATGACTGGTTAAAGCTATAAACCAAAGAATCCATTTGGTTTCCATTTAGCTATCAGTTCGACTTGCACACTGTATTACTCAAGTTAGCCGCTCAGCAAGTGTCCCTTGAAAAAACAAAAACCAAGCTAAAGCAAACTTCAGGACCTATACACAGGTAGTACTTTTTATTCTGGAGAAACCCTTATAGGGCAGGCTTATGAGCAGTTTAGGGACTGACTGACCAGTTCTTCCAAGAATAGTTGTGGGCTTGCATGCATCATCAAAATGTAGACCATACGCTAAGATGCCAGAACTGCTAAGCTATTGAGATATCACCATTGCAAAGCTCAGTAGTCCTTAGACGAAGCGTATCCTGTATGTCTTACTTTATAATAAGACTAGTGTTCCAAATGTGTAAGGACTAAAAACAGCAGTGGATTAACCAGTGGAAAACAACTATATTCTCCACTGGGTAGCTGTACCATTAGTGTAAGACCACAACAATTTCTCTTTAATAAAGGAAAAGAAATGCCAATCTCACTCTTTGTTTTCTTTCGCTATTAAAAAAAAATAATCTACTGTCAACAAAGCCTCCAAGACTTTGAAACAATTTGATGCAGTATTTTGCATTATATTTATCAATGACAGCGAGGAAGACAGGCCATACCCCAAGTTCTGCTAACATATACCACACTCCTCATGTGCGAATCTTAAGACAGAGAACTGTAGTGTTACTGATTTTTTCAGATATTACAATCTCCCCCAGATTAAGCTTCTTTATAAATTGGTCATGTTCTAATACAATATGACTGTCACCAGCTGTTCAGTTGTCTGACCAAGGCAAACAAATATGAAGAATATAATCTGCCTACAGTTACAGCCTAGTAAAATGCATACAACACTGGTAGATAAAACAAAGCACACCCAAGAATTCGCAGAAAAAAAGTGTTTCTACATATTAGATGTTCTCTGACAATGGGATCTCAAGAAACTGTATAAAATCTAACCTTAATCCATAATTTCAAAGCCAGAAGAGGCACCAGCACACAAGATCTGATTAAAACAATTTTAATTTTGTCTAAAAATATGAATGATTACATTAAAAATGCACAGTAGGTTGATGGAGGCTTTCCTCCTCTGGGATACATTGGAAGAACAAGTTATCTGGATTAGCTTACCACTGGAAGGCACCAGTTACAGTTAGTTACTAAATAGGTTTCAAGGACCACTATCTGGCATCAAGGCCAAGTGGCATAGAACAGCCCATATCTGTACCACTAGTCTTCCGTCTTCCAAAACAGGTGGCTCTAACCAAACTGCTTGCTGGGAATGGTCCCAGGCTCATATGAACTCCCAAACTGTGTCTGGGAATAGTATTGAGGAGTGCTAGTCAGCTGGGCCAAAGCCACGTAAAGTGCTGTTCTAACAATTAACAGTATAAACAGTCACATTCCAACAGCTGGGAATGTTCCCAGACATTGTAATCTACCAGCATGAATGCACCTAAAGTTTCACAATATATTAAAAGCTGTACCATCCTTTGTGCTGATCTGAACAAAGAACACTATTTCAATTTAAATTTATTCATAGAATTTTGACTGGAAAATTTTTGATAAAAATAATGCCACATTATTTTTATGTCTTCTCATTACAACAGGCAACAAGCAAAACAAGTGTTTAAATAAAAGTGACATGGATTACGGAGGTATTGAGCTCCTTTTTTACTTCTGTTTCTCCAAATAAAGGATAAAATTTGCATTGAGAGCTCTCTAGTAGCACAGTGGAAACAATTTTCAAGTGTAGCCACTAAAATTGCCACCGAAGCAAAATGAAAAAATAACTGAAAAGACAAAGGAGATATTACAGTGAAAAGTTTTCTGCATGTGTGAATATGAGCTAGTATGGCAGCATCCAAAGACTTCTCTGAATTTATCTTCATGTGGGAGAAGTTTTTACAGCAATGTATATATGTTGGACTGTGTTTCTTCAAAGAAAAATGCATTTTTTTTAAGAGGATACAGCATTGTACAAAATCATTGATTTTGGCACTGTGCATCAAAGCAGTAGTCAGTGATTCTAGAATTTACTTTTAAAATCAGACAAGCATTGATACATTTTTATTTCAGGACCAAAAGCAAGAATCTCTTGAAACAAAAAACTATCTTTGATAAAAGATAAATCCAGCATGAACTAGAACCCTATCAGCAGCATTACAGCAGTGAACCCTAACTGCACAAACAATTCCACGAATTGCATTAACCTACGTGACATTACTGAAGACCTCATTTTGTTACAACTAAGATACAGCATTAAGATAATTCATAAGTGTTCAACAATTGCTTATGGGAAAATCCACTATTTGAGCAAGTGCTCGACAGTACTAGTGTTTACACATTGCCAATTTATGCTATCAATTCTGTCAACTACTCCTCTGCATTTGATACCTCAAAGCTTCTTGTCAAATCAGTTTCCTTCGCCCGAGCCACTAATACAGCCTGCTCTGCTTCACGCAGCTTCTGGGTGAGATCACTGGTATCACGTTCCAAGCGTTGTTTCACTGCCATTACCTGTAAGAAGGTTGAAAATCAATGCTGTATTCATAGGCATACATAACTTTTTTTTTTTAAACTCCCATTCTTGAACTCCAACATTCTACTACAAAATAAAACTACATTATTTTATCCCACCATAAACCTAAGGTTTCTTGACTGTGGTTTAGAAAATAGCTGCTTATTGCCTTTCCACTCCTTTGTCTCTAGCCAGAAAGATGGTATGTCTCTAAAATACATGTATTTTTAGACTGTCTGAAATTGGATTAATACACCCAAATCACAGTTACATCACCACAATGGTACCTGTATGATACAAATTAGCCTTTTTGCTAAGATATGAGAATCAGAAAGTTAGGATCATAACTGCGCTTACTGCTCCATTGACACAGATTTTATAGAAACTGAACAGGTTTTAGCTCTTTCAAATTAGTCATATTGCTCCAGATTAAAAAAGAAGAAAATGCCATTATCAGGTCAAAAAAGAGGGGGGAAGAAGTCTATTCTAGGTCATTAGCTAATAAATTAGCTTTCTTTGAGAAAGAACTGAAAGACACCTGTTTTTCTCTCTATGAAATCAATTTATTCAGTAAGCATATACAAAAAAAGAAATCCCCACTGAAAACTTTTCATTGAATATATTCCCATGGCTATGCTTCTACACTAAAACAAGCCTGCAAGAAGCTGTTTTATCAGAAATGCTGTTTCAGTGCAGCCTGCCTGGTAATGGGGTTTCTCAATTTAACTTTGAAAAACTTTGGCCCTTTTTAAAAATCCAGTTAGCTCTGCTGCTTTGTAGCTGCTCAGCAGAGTTTTTTGAGGCTTTTAAATATTCCCCTTTCCTGGTCACCCATTCTTCAGGCTTGTGCTGCTCTCTAACCTTAAAACTGTGATTTTGTGACAACAGATGTGTTCTATTAGCTAGTTGCTGCCAAAGCTGTGGAAGTCCTCCTTCATACTGATGTTCCTCACTACACAAGCCCTGACACTCATCTGATTCTGTGGAGAACCAGTTCAGGGACTTAAACTGATAGCAAACACTTGTGCCCGTGTACATATATGCTAATTTACATACAATTTTTTCTTTGCTCTTTTAGCTCCTGTATCAGCTCTCTGCAAGGTCACATAAGGGGCAGCACTGCTAAAAAAAGAGGGACCACGACTGCATGGCCTGGGTGTATGAAATGGCGTTGCTGTTCCGAAGAGCAACTAGCCATAGATCAGTTAGTTTAGCTCTATCATGAAGCTGCACCTCTGCACATTTTCTATATAAGGTGTCTCTTGTGATCAGCCTTAGCTGCTCCGGTCTCAGAAAGATTTATTTCAGCTGCACTATTCTGCATTTACATCTCCTTCCGTGTGGGAAGTGGACTAGCCCAAATTTCTAAAAGCCTTACATTCAAATACATAGTATTTCAGTGAAAAAGGGTAAATACAGAACAGCTAATACAAACTATACAAAACATTAAGAAAATCCCCCCACATTAATTGCTTTTTGCTTTATGTATAATTAAATTAAGGCACTACTTCTGAGACGAATAAATACCAGCTCTAGTAGAAGTTTTTAATATAAAAAAGCCTACTTTGTCAAGTTCTGCCTGCAGAGCATTGAAGTCACTTTTGGCTTGCTGTAGTTCCTGATTCAGTTTGTTTCTTATCTGGTTGCACTGCTGATCCAGTGTTTGTAAGGAACGTTGCTGACAAGAGAGTTCCTAGAAAACAGTAGCAAAGAAATAAACAGATAACTGCAGCAAGTGTCTGTTTTTGGTTACTAGAATGATAACCGATTTTCATTAGCAGATACTGCCTGCTCAGAGACACTTGTCTTACACAGTGAACAACAGTTTAAAAACAATTTTGATGCATGCTGCAAATGTCGCAGCAGCAAGAATGGCCCTAACCCAATTTCTGTCATCTGCTTAAAAACTCCATTACAGCAACATTCCCATCACAGAAAGAGGGGAAAAAAATTAATCTAAAACTAGTGAAAGTAATGGTATTAAAATTCTTCATCTTCAAGATAAGTTTCATATAAGAATTACATTGCAAGTGGACAAATTAATCTCTGCTGTTATTTACTGACCGTACTAGTATTTACTTACTATTCTGTAGGGCTGATTTTTTTTCTAGGAAAATTAAAAAAAGGACTGAGCAATAAGATAATCTTACAAGGGCAGTCATGAAACTGCACAAACAGTGTTCCCTAAACAAATGTCCTGAAATGTGCAGAGGAACATTATAGTTCATGTGCACCTTACAACATGCCAAGTAGGCATCCATTAGAATAAAGAGCTGTACTTATCATTTCTCACGAGGCCTGTTCCTATGCTTTTGGACCTTATAGTTCTGATTCTACCCAGATTTCAGAGGTTTATTAGGATGTAAAACAGCAGGAGGTGTGAGGGTAATAAAAAGCAATGAAGGAAAAAAACCAAGATACTTTTCAGCAATAATTACTATGCAAAAGTTAATTTGCTAGGAGAGCATATTACAAGATACTTGTGAAGGGGAAAAGGCAATAAAGCTCTTGAGCTTCTCTTACTAGTTTTAGAGTATAAGTGTAGTTACTTCACAAAGTCAAGCTGCTTCACTAAAAAACACAATACTATACTGTCATGAGACAAACAAAATAGAAGAAAGAAAAAAACCAAACAAACCACACACAAAAAAACAGCAGAACAGAAATGAACGGAATGTTCACAGTGAAGGAACTAGGGCTGACATTTTCTGCAATGTGTCTCTGGCTTTCAGGTGCATGAACCTCCTGCACACAAGTCAGTGTATTTTAGGCAGTCATATCTGTGAAATGATGCCAGCACCCCTCGCATTCTGCTCCAAAGCAAAAACAGCAAAAAAGGCCCAAGCACTTCCTACACCAGTAAGATATCTAGTAAACAAGCAGCTCTTGTTTATCAGGGAAAGTACGGATGAGTGTGAAACTGTCATAAACAGAAAGCCCAGAAAGATAAATGTTAGTATATGTGTGCGTGTGTATATATATATATGAAAAAATAAAATCTTGCATTTTGCTGCCTAGAACCCAATATAGATAAGTCTGCAACTGCATTCCCACCCAAGGTGTTGACAGAAGCACTATCCAATTTAGAAAGGAAAGATGTGACACCAGCTGGGTGTCACAGTAGCTAGCTCTAGTAACTATTGTGGAGTAAAGTGTCTATTAGCTCCAAAGAGCTATTCTGCAAGCCTCTGGTCAGGAGCATTTCCTAAGCTCATGCAAGGAGGCTCTTTGGACCCTAGTGCACTCCTTATTAATGAAACAAGGACTTCAATATTTTTATGTCCCAAAGCATTCCAGTAAGTATTGCTAAAGCTGACTGAAAAGACGTTTCTAAGCCCTATGTGTTACAGTATAAGAGAGAAACTGCAGAAAACCTTCCTTTCTTTAGATGAATGCTCAAAACAAACAAAAATAGTGCCTCTTCTAGTTTTAGACATCAAAAAATTAGTTATGCATATCTAACCAAAAAGCGAAGGCTCCTTTCACTGCCAGCACGCAAACACACAGCTCCAGAGTAAAGACCCACATCTAGGGCATCTGGAATAACCTGCCTTCTGAAGGTGCTTCTGTCTCTGCAGTCTAGAGGCCTAAGTAACAAGCTAACACTGACACCCAAATTTCAGATGTCTGGAGTGAAGTGATATGAATCTCACCTTTTTAAGTTGAAGCTTGAATGGAAGCATTTAAATAAAATTTGACAGAGAACATTGGCAACTATGCCCTGATGCAAGTGCAACTCTGAAAATAACCTGTGTTACCATCTCAGAACAAGGCCTGGAGCTTCTCAGGCCTTTCTGAAAGTCCATGAAATGCATTCCTGGATCTCACCTGCCTTCTAGAAACAGAAATGTAATAAGGAACACACCAGCAAGGTTTTACAGGATGCAGTTCAGTAGGACCAGCACCACTATCTAGGTTTCACAAAGGGAAGAAACCCTCCCTGAGGAAATAGCACAGATTGGAATTTCCACAATATTACACAAATTTGGATGCAAGACTGTGTAAAACAGACCCTTTAAATTGGACTTGACAGCCAAACATTATAAATAAATTAACATTAAACAAACTTCATAAAAGCCAGTAACAGATCACAAACGCTACAGAAAAGAGTTCTTCATGGTTAATGGCCTTGCTGAATAGCCTAGAATGACAGTATGTGGATTTATGTATTAGTCTGATGAAAGCCTTTTTCTTTCTAACTAAAAATAAGTTCTCCTTCACAGGAGTAGTTCCTGTGCATGGCACCTAAACTGCCTGAAATCCAAGCTCTCAGATATTGACACAAGCTGTAGCAACAAACAACCCACGTGGAGGATAACGTGCTGCTTCTCTGAAAGAAGATCTCAGAAATACCATATTCTTAAATGATCCCACTGAATAGAGAGTGCCAGTGCCCAAGGGGCATGGTCAGGCATAGCAGAGTCAGCATGGACTGAGTTCATAAAGAGAAATCATGACAGAAAGTTCATGGGCCTTCAACCCATCTTTTGATGAATACAATGACTGCTATATTTGAAGCTTTCAACAGTGGTTTTTTTTCACGCTACTACTATTCAAATACAAAGATCAGTTGTTCTCATTTTCCACTTCCAGACAAGGTTCAGTATCTTTTTGAGATCCTGGGTTAGCAGCTAGACTAACAGACTTTTTCACTCAAGAGCATGGTAGCAGCGCTGTTCATCGGCCACTTCAGCAGAATTCCTTTGCCAATTACATTATCTTTCTGGTTATACCTTGGAAGTAACGTTTCAGGTGAAACATTTGACACAACAGCAGTCTTCTTCAGGGCAATGCCCTTACCCAATCACCAAAGTAAATTTAAAATGCCCATCTGAAATGGCAATATCTCTTCCAAACATATGTATGGGATTCCCTAACACTGATTAAGTTACTAAGCTTAAAAAAAAAAATACAAAAACCTTAGACATTATCCAAATCAGATTTAATGCTAAACATAACTTCAGAAAAGTTCCTGGGATACTGCTACACTTCATCTCCACAAGAGCTGGCACAAGGGAAAGAAAAGATACTTATGCTAAATGCTAAACCTACATTTTACCATGTTCTGAGCATGAACCAGAGTTAGAATAACAGGGATACAATCCTAAAGAAATTATTTTCTTGTGTGCGAGATGCATGAAAAATTAACTCTGGTTCCACAGAAATAACTGAGTCAGTTATTAAGTCTGAAATCACATATACATAATTCTGTGACCAACAAAGCCTAGTTTCTCAAAGATCTGTATCTCAGTTGGGTGTCTCACACACGTTCTTTATTGTCTAGTGAATACTGACATAATTCTGCATTTCCAGCAGCCTCTTCCCTCTATTGCAGGGGTCCTCAAACTTTTTAAACAGGGGGCCAGCACGCGGACGAAGTGGCAGGCAGTCATCTGCAGCTGCTTGGTTTCCCCCCCAGCCCCCCGTGGGGGGGGGGCGGGGGGGGTCTGTAAATACTGGGGGCCAGATTGAGGACCCTGGGGGGCCTATCCGGCCCGCAGGCCGTAGTTTGAGGACCCCTGCTCTATTGGGATATATGGTTTCAGATTTTCTGTTAACTTTGCAACTTTTAGCTTTCTATGAAATGTAATTGCAATTAATTGAAAAGCATATACAGAAAATAAGCCATGTGATTTCATCTCCTCAGGAAGTCAAAAGTTCTTCTCGCCTTACCTGCTGGTATTCCTTCTCCTTTGCCTTTATCTTCTGTTCTAAAGACTGACGAGCACTCTCAGCGTTTTGTCTTTGGCAATTCAGTTCTTCCAACAATCTTTTCACCTTTTGCTCCATTGCTTGGACCTACAGTAATTTAGTTATCAATCACAAGTGTTAAAAATGCAAGTAATGTTTTATTTAAATGTATATGCATTCATATAAGAAGACTAATTTCACCTACTACAAATGCTCTAGCAGTCATATAATCTACAGCATAACTCGAGCTGGTACCATATAAATTCTTAGCAACCCAAAGTACTAACTCATACTTGCATATGTTAGTGAGCATACATATATATAGACAGAATTTATATACATAGTTAGGTGTGTATATATATACATGTATATGCATATACACACACAAAATAATAAAACTTCAGAAAAATCAATGGTTTTGACAGTCTACAGAAATGCACTGCATCTGACAAAAATAGATTATATTTTTCGGTACCTCAGGTTGCTATGAATTAAGAATGACCACTAACTGCTAAATAACGACACATCTGGACTGCAAATGACTGGATATTCCACTGAATTTCAGAGTGATTCAGCATATTTACTTGTATAGGAAGAGAGAGACAACTATCTTAGCCTACTTCAACAACAGAAGAGTGTTTTTCACAATTTAAAATGTAATTAAAAACAAAAAGTGTCAAGAAACTAAGAAACAGGTAGTACTATTGGGATGTCTGGTTATTAGGCACAGACTGCAGGGATTGTGAGCTCCTGCAAGATCACATGGAAACCTGCCTGCAGAAGGGTTGCAAACCTCACAAGATGTGAAAATACTTGATAACACAGAGGAGGTCCTGTGGTCGAGGTCTGTGAGTAATAGCAGTGACACTGAAGTACACAAGGGGCGTGCCAAACTTAAGTTCAGGCTATGAGGCAGGAAACCAAAATCCAGAATCTCAGTGTAGTTCTACATCCAAAGCCTGGGCAGCAGGCAGAGATTCAATTTCAGTGTGAGAAAGAAGAAACAGAACAGAAAGGAACAACCTTCAGATGGCGAGAAGGAACCTTCTGGAGAAGGTGCTGCACTGCACCTTAAGAACAGACTGCACCTCAATTCAAATTGGGACAGTCAGTCCTACTCCTCCTCATCCCTCCCCAGGCACGTTCCCGGCTATATAACCTTGCTCCTTCCCTTGTGCTGGATTTAACGACCCTTTAATTCCTTAGTAAAACAATTCAGCTCTCTTAAACCCATAGAAAATTCATAAGGCAAAATTAAATATGCAATACCCTAATCATTTAGGAGGTTGAATCAAGTCATTTGGAGAATCAAATAAAAAGAAAGACTTTTTCAGAGCAACTGAGCGGTTAGGTTGGGTCAGCTGTCTTCCCACAAATTCACTCTGGTGACAGTGCCTTTATGTAGTCAATGGACTGTGTCAAGAATATGATTTTACCTTTCTCACAGCCAAGACTTCCCCCTAAACCAGTTAGCACAGAGCTAGCAATGCAAAAAATGTCACTGTCTCTCTTAACAAGCAGAACAATTAACCCTCAACATGCAAAGGGTTTTTGTTTTTTGTTTTTTGGGTTTTTTTTAAGGACAGATACAGAGTTGTGGAAAGCAGCAGTTTTCCAACATACTTAGTAGTATGTAGAAACTCGCTGACAAAGATGGATAACAGTTATTAAATCCCGAAAAGATACAGACAGAAATGTCTTTTTTCCTATCCTTTAGATGAAATCATAGTAGAAAAAAGTAAAAAGATAGATGGAATTATGATATCTGCGCACTAATTTCAAATTTGTCAAATACTGTGAAAAAGGACTTTTGGAAGGTAATACAACTTGATTAAAATAATATAATTCAGTCTGCAGCAGGTAACGAGTAAGAAGTTCTCTTGATTAAACACTGGTGTCCTCTTTGCACGATTATGAAAAAAAATCTAAACTGTTTCACATTTATATATGTATTTAAATACACTCTGTCAATTCTTGACTAAGCAAATTGCACTACCCTTTTGGTTTTTTACTATGAATCCAAACTCTTTAGGATTACGTTGTGAAAGCCCATTTAGAAAGTACATAAATTTTCAATCTTGCATAGCATTTTTACCTAGATTTTTTTTTTTTTACACAAGTAATTTACAGTCCAAAGACTATGGTCCCACAACATCCTGTAGTATCAGCAACAGAAATGGATTTTCAGCCAGTTGCATGACAGTCTAGTTAAGGTCAGAACCTGCCAGCAGATGCCACTGTTGCTCTATGCAACTGGATCAGAGACTTTTTTTTTTTTTTTTTTTTCTTTCTCTCTTCAACATTCCAGTCTTGCCCAAGGATGAAAGGTATTTCTTCAGGTGGTATAAGAACCTTCCAGAAAATGGGAGACTGCTAACAAGTATTTATTTTTACAGGTAATACATATTAAACTAACACAGTTCTCAAAACTTGATCCTCAGCAAATGCTGAAAAACTTATGCGAGAACCTTGGTTCTCACTAAAATAGCTGAACGCTGACTTAATACGGGGAATGAATTGTAAGGACTGTTAGAAGACGTGTGATGCAACATCTTACCTGTTCATTAGCTTGATCAAGTTGTGTTCTCATTTGATTCAGTTTATCTCTGGTTTTGTTCAGAACTTTATCCTTCTCTGTTAACTCTGACTTCACTCTGTCCAGCTGCAGTTCAGTCTCTTTATGTTTATTCATATGGGATTTCTTCACTTCTTCCTGAGCTTGCAGTTGTTGTTCTAGGTCTTTAATAGTGGAATTTAACTCTGAGTTTTAGAAACAGTAAAGATTAAGGATCCTTTCAGCTTTGAAAGGTACATTTTCCAGATATTCACATTTCCACATTCTAAAATATTTAGTATGTTTGGTACAAGCCAAGTTCCTAGCACAGAGAGACACCCTGTAAAATGTTCAGCAAGCTACAACAGAAGTTTCACTTCTCTTCTACTACCATGTCAATGACTAAAACTACCAAGACCAAAAGATAGTTGACTTTACACCAGCAATTTTCACTTCATAATATATGAGAACACAGCAGAATGTGAGGTCAGGCACAAATGGTGCACAGGCAAAGGTAATTTGCTCCTCTGATGGTTTGGTTTTGTTTGTTGTTAAACACAAAGAAACATGTCATTTGACATTTTTTTTTTTTTTCCATTTTTAAAAGGAAAAATATCCACTACAAACACTTGTTTGGGGAATTTAAGTGTCTGCTTCCAAGAGGCTTTTCAGCTATTAGGCATCTTTAAATACAGCATTTTCTATTTTAATCTTTGTCCTGGCCCAAAGCAGCACATGTATAAAATGAAACCAAGTGATCTCGTCACAATATGCATCAGGAAGTTTACCTACCAAAATCACAATATAATTTTACAGTAGAAAACATCAGCCAGCTACAGGGAGTGTTATCCAGAAATACTATTATACTACTATTAATTTTTGTTAAAACCAAACAAACATCTTCCTGATGCTGAATTTATAAGGCTTCCAAGCTGAAAATGCCTTCTAGACTGAAGTTTTAGAAGTAGGTATTGGAATAAGCAGTTTGGAGAGTACAGGAAGTTGTAAAACACTCCTACAAGAAAGTTAGGTGAAAAGCTGGTCCAAATAGTAGGCCTAAGTAAATATTCACCAAATCCACAACAAACCAAATTATTTGCTCTCTTCCAACTATCAGATATCATGAATGAGTATTTCTTCATAACCATACGCACAATACAAGATCAGATCTTGCTTTCTTCATTTTTGCATCATCCTGTGCTTCCAGTAACACCCATTATGGACCAACTCAGTTATGCATTAACCACGTTCAATCAATGAATTTTTAACACAAGTACTGCTCAGCCATAAATCTTAAGAGTCATACAAAATTAAGGAAGCAATATGATTTAACTTAACAGTGAGATATAGTGAAATCCTTAAAGAGTTTTTTAACTCTTAAGAGAATTGTTCCACGAGCAATGGAATTATGAAAGGAAAATGGCCTTCTCCAGTATGATGCCCGCTACCCACCCCAAAAATACAAACTCCTCCCTTCTAACTCTCACAACCCTTGTGTAAAAGATACCACAGCTGATGGATCTCTGTGTACTAGCTGATCATTGAAAACACACGCATCAGCAGCCCACTGGGCTAGTGCCAAAGGCAACAACAGGTATCTTTCTCTTTTCCCCACTAAAGCACTAATTTCAATACCTCTCTTCTATCCACACACCAGCTTTCATGAAACCATATAGAAAACTACCTCTGGGTTTTAAAGAAACTTATCAGATACCTTGGTTCTGTGCTCTTAGCTGGTTCACGAGTGAAGCATTACAATTCTCAGCAAACCTGTTGTCAAGCTCATTCTTCTCTGATATTATATTAGAATTTGGGGTTTGCCATAGAAAAGAGGATGTTGTAGAAATTCCCCTTCCAGGTGTTTCTCTATTTCTAGATGGTATCTTTTCTTGTTGCCATGAAAACACAGATGAAGAAGCCTGATGGCGAGCAATCTCCCTGTGACTCAAAGAGCTTTGAGGATGAGGCTGATTTATTTTCTGTGTTCAAGGAAAAAAAAGGATCTACCTTTACACAGCTCCATATCCAACATACATCAAAATAATTTATTAATAAGTACAAAATAGGTTGTGGTCATTTCACATTTTTCTAACATCACATCATCCACCAGTGCAAACTACTGATTCATATAGTTGGTTTTTATACTATATAAATTAAACAACTTTAACCCAAATATCCAAGAATAGCTGATACTATAAAAACAAACCAGGATCTCCAAAAAAGCGGTCTGATCTGTGTGTCTTTACAAATAACATACCCAGATTTCTGTCTTTTTCAAGACAGATCCCATCATTTACCTTCTATGTTTTTCAAAATTGAAGCCTACATTTTTGCAGGCAAGTGCTGACAGGAGCCAGCTGCAAGAAATACAGAAGTCTAGACTAACATATCTGGTATCTGACCAATATTAATTTATTCTAGACAAACACAGCCGAATTCAGAACAGACTTAAACTCATACACATAGCATACCCAAAAATTGCAATAATAAAATGTGCTGGGTACCAGATTTCAACTTCTTCCTATTGAAAAATTAAACAGAGCCAAAATACTGGGTGGTTTTTTTCCACCTTAAGCGAAAAAAAAAAAACCAGCAACAAACAGTAAAGCCCCTATTGTATGCTTTAACTGGATTTGCAAGTATCTGTCATTTGAATTATCTTTTTAAACTAAATCCCTAAACCAGGTAATATCCAGCGTGACTTCTCAGCCCAACCAGAGAATGTTATGTAGGAATAGCTGTGCTAAGACCAGAACTCTACAGTCCAGAATGCCGCGTCCAATCCTGTAAAGTAACTTTATAGATAAAGAGCATGAAAACCTAACCATGCATATAGTAATCATTACCCTTACACACCATCTAAATTTACAGGGTTTCTGAGACAAAAGTTTAAATCCAGGAAATGAAAGGGAATTAATATTTTTACTGAAATATTTCACTTGTACTTTCCCTTTTGGATCCGTTTGCATTTGGGCCTTTTTACAATACTCTGTAACAAGTTGTTCTGTCATTTAACACAGTATAGTGCAATAAAATAATTTTGTTCTGAGCCTACAGAGCTGGTACTATAACTACACCTCATGAAAAGTAGGAAAACTACCATTCCCTGTTTCCTCCCTTGATCCTCACTCATCTTTGTACCATTCACTTCTACCATACCTGTTTGGAAATTAAATGAACAATACGCAAGGAATATTCACGATGCGAGAGCTATTTGGTTATATATAGGCAAAAGATATTTTCCGACTAGGTCTTAATTCTTTTCCTAATAAAACCCTCTTTTCCATTGCTAAGCATAATACTGAAGTTTTCAGGGAACTAGCCATAATAATTACTGAATTGTTTCCTGGAATCACATCATTAAGTTTGGAGCCTGAACATACCAGGTATGCATTTTTTCAGATTACATTTTCCCAGGTGTGTTACTTCAGGTTTTTGTTTTGTTTGGGCGTTTTTATGCTTAATTTTACTTACAATCTTAATTATTGCAATTATTTAGTATTACAAAATACTGTGTGGCCTTCAGCCATATTATTCAACTCTTTCAGATCACTAGTTAATATGCTGAATAGCACAGTTCTCTTTATCAATGCGTTTCAGGCTTCACTGTTGATCATTCACCAGCTGTAAAAATTGACCATTTGTTGCCACTGCCCTCAATTTTTACCTTTAAATTCACATAAACTCCTCCCCCTTTTGAAAACTGTTGCATTTTTTCAGTGTTTTGTGGATATCTGGCATTATACTGAGCCATACAACTCACACACTCTGATTTATTCCTAAAAAAAATATAAAAACTCTGAAAAATACTTGAGGCTTGATTTCCCTTTACAAATAAATGGTTGGTGTTTTCTCCATATACCATACCTACATTTGCACCAATAAATGTATTGTTTCTAATAATTTGCCCAGGACAAAAAGTTGGCCCTATTAAACTTATTTCCCCAAATCAGCACTGTAAGCTTTTTTTAAACAAAAAAAATTGCATCATACTTATCACCTTCCAGTATCAGGAGAAGAATGAAATAAGTTGCACATCACAATCATTCAGCATTCCCATACTGCAGTACCGTATCAGTTCATGGGTAAATATTATCTGCATCTGGTGATTCTTTTTATTACTATTCATTTTATCAATCTATTTTAAGACTACTTCTGATTTTAATTTCAGGCTGTGCCATAGATTGAACCCCAGTAAAGGCTCTGGTATAGAAAACTTTTAACGTCTTTAAATGGTAAATACCAAATAAAATAAAAAAAAAATATTTCAACTTTTCTGCAGTGGCCCTTTTTCCCTTGAAGGCTTTCATATTTTAGTCATCTGTTGGCCTCGGAGATTCCTTGATGTAGTTCCTACTGCTTAGGTGCTTGAAAAATGTACTAGTTTTTATTTTCTAGGGGTGTTATTTTTCATAATCTTTTCAAGGCTATTTTATTATCCTATCATATTTAACTCGGCAACACTGACAGTTTTCTCTTGTCCTTGCTTGCACAAGACTTCCAGTTTTTGAAGGATGTGTTCTCATTTTTAATGTCCTTCTTTTCTTTGCTATTCAATTATGCTGGCTTTTCTGGCTTCTCCAAGATTACTTCTGAATTGCAGAACACACAGATTAATTCTCTTCTTTAAAAAAATTACAGTTTAAGTGATGTAGAACATCACTAGTTTTCCACTCCATTTTCCAAGTTCACTCAGTAGTTATTTTCTTAGATATCACACATCAAACTCTCAAGAGATTTACCTTAACCTGGATCGTTCTCAGTTCTAATTCTAGCTTTTTTCTTTCTTGTACTTCTTTCTTGTATTTTTCTTCTAGTTCCTCAAACTTAGAATCTACAAAGATACAATGAATACTTGTTCATAATCTAACTTACTGCATAGGTAATCTTCTCTAGCCTATTGCTAAAACAGGAATGATAAAAATGAACAGCTATCAGCAGCGTCAGATCATGAGAAAGAAACAACTGTATATACAATATGTTCAGTCATTTAGGGCCTCCAAAGTACACTGGTGGGATATCTGGAACTTGACATTAGAATGAAAACAAAACTGTTAGAAGTATCCAGTGCCAGAAGCATTTTTTTTTAAAAAAAATGTGTCTCTAAAAAATATGTGCATATATATAAAATAAAAACCCCCAAATATACATGTGTTACATTATATATACGTGTACATATAGATCATATACTACTATTCTTTTATAATTTGTTTATTTTTCTCCCGGCAGCCTAATAGCTTTAATATCACTAAGAAGTGACCAGAAAATAAGGCTGGATTTTTTCCCCTGAGTTCCTTTCAAATGCAACAGTAATTGGACAAAGAATTTATTTAGGAATCTTCCGCTGAAATCATAAGAGGAGCATATTAGTCCAAAACAAAAGTCTTGCTTCTCTTTTCTTGAATTTTTATATAATTCTACAACTCTCTCAGGAAAACTCAAGAATAGAAAGCACTGTAGCATTCTAGAGAACAGCCGAGGGAAGTGATTTTCCTACTCTGCACTGCACTGGCACAGCAGCACCTCAAGTTCTGTGTGCAGTTTTGGGCACCTCAATACAAAAATGACATCAAACTGGTAGGGTATGCCCAGAGGAGGGAGACCAAGATGGTGAAAAGCTTGAAGGGCAAGACTGGTGAGGAGCAGCTGAGGTCACTTGGTTCAGCTTGGAGGAGAAGGCTGAGGGGTGACCTCATCACAGGCTACAGCTTCCTCAAGGGGAGCAGCAGAAGGGGACGTGCTGATCTCCTCATGCTGGTGACCAGCGACAGGACATGAGGAGATGGAATGAAGCCACATCAGAGGAAGTACAGACTGGATGTTAGGAAAAGGTTCTTCACTGGAACAGAATTCCCAGGGAAGTGGTCACAACACCAAGCCTGTCAGTATTCAAGGACCATCCGGATGATGCTCATTGTCATATTATCTAGTTTTAGGTAGTCCTAAAGGACTAAAGGAGTCCTAAAGGAGCAGGGAGTTAGACTTAATGATCCCTATATGTGTCCCTTCCAATTTCAGGTATTTTAAGATCCTAAAGAATTTAAGACTCTAGCTTTCAAAGGAAAAAAAACCAACCAGTTTTAAATACAGTTATTTAAATCATTTTAATTTAATCCCCATTTCAGGAGTACCAAACTTAGTTGATTGCTTGATATTGCCAACTCCTGTACCCCTTTTCAGATACGTACAAAGAAATTAAAAGGAACCAGAATGCAAGAAAGTATCAGATTTCCCATCAGAGTAAAATTGAGATACCAAACTCACAGAACATCTGTTTGCAAAGAAAGAGGTGAACAGCACACATAACATTGAACCCATTGAAGTTTTTCAGCATGGACAGCATAAGGGTGTCTGACTACAGAACAGTTCTCCAGTTAAGGAAACTACTTTTTACTCTTCAAGTTCATTCAAATATTTTAAATCTATTAGAAGATGGAAGTGATGCTTTGAAAAGGATACAGTACATAAATTGTGCAGATTGTCATGCACAGTAGTAGGCCAAATAAAAAATAATTTTCTAAGTTATTCCATGACTGTTGACTGAAGTTCTGTTAAAAGTACCCATGGTACATGAAGGAAGAAGTTTAGAAGTTTGCTCTTCACTATATGAAGGGAAGAGCTGACACTAGGAACAGGCAACCCATTGATGGATATTGCTATTACTGTTGATGTCCATCAATGTAGTGCTGAAAAGATGTAATATTTACAGTAAGTGTTCAATCTGCACTAATAGTTTTTAAACATCAAATTATCATGCTGTGAATCAGACACTCTCATAATAAGCTATATAATAGGAACTAGGCAAACCAGTATGAGTGTAACGTTCAAAACACTCCTCCACCTACCAAGAAAACTGTCAATTAACTATCTATGCTAGACGAAGAAGAAAAAAAGTAATTTACCATTATGAATTTGAACTGGTGTTAAAGGAGCATTAAAACTTTTTTGTGGAGTGCCACTACATGATAAGTCTTCTGCAACTTGTGTTGGCTGACTTCTCTCAAGCTCATATTTGTACCTGTTTCGGAAAGAAGCAGCAGCAGAAATTAGTAATGGAAACTAAAAGGTTAATTATCTGTTTTTAAGAGCCCGAAATACACAAATGATACGAGTCTAAGAACTTAGTTTAAAGATCAGGTCAAGATACACCCATTAAAAATTTTTAGATACTATAACACAGAAATATGAAGAATATATTTTATTCAGAGTTCCAACATATTTAATCAATTGTATAGGAGCCAAGGCTAACATACAAACAACCCAACCCAAAGCAGATGAATATCAGTTAGATCTGCTCAAGGTCTCAGTGCGTGAAGATGTGGTCCAGCTAAACACACCCAAATCACTGCAAACAATGATAACACAAAACTCTACCTCTTCAGTAAGCATCTTTATGGTAGGAAACATACTACTTTTATTCTGTGTTATGATACTGTGTGCTTTGAGAAACCTATGCATACCTCATGAAAATGGAAGGCAATACTCTCCACCCGACTGTATTTTTCATGTGTATCATTTACATGGCTACCCAAAACACCACAGCATGACTATCCATTCTCGTGACTTTTGTAAGCATGAAGAGTTACAAGCTCATCCAATGAAACCAGATAACTGGTTAGGAGGTTATACACCAACTTTTGTCCTGCTCAGGGAGCACAGGTTGATAAGACAATGGTTCCAGGCCGCAGCCCACTACATTAGTGACCCTACAACTTGCCTTACCATTTTCCCCTCCCTTTCACAGCACAACACCAAGAACTCCTCTCCCAGGGGATTATCAGTTGCTATGAAGTGGTAAATAATAAGATACCAGCATAAAACAAAACTGAACCAAATCCAAAACCAATACCAATTGCAAAGATTAAGCTACACATAGTAAGAGATGATCTTTTCTAGTGGACAGCTATGCAAAATAATATAATGGGAAGGAGAGAATTCAGTAAACTGGGCTTAATTTTGGGAATGGATAAAGGGAACACATACCGTTAGCCCACAACCTCTCCAGCCCAACATTTGACAACAGATAGAGAAAACATGAGTGTGGCTCTATCAAGCCTGCTGAATCTCACTAGGTTCTTTTTTGACAGATCTCAGCAGGTCTTTACACAAAGCTGGTGTTTCTACACGCCAAAAATTGTTTTGTTGACATTTAGAATCTTCTCACAGCAGTCAAATACTTCAACTATCTTTAGTTTTCCCAAAGGCAGGGGAAGGGGGTGGGCAAGGGGAAAAACCAGAAAGACCAGCACAGCTTCCTCTTTATTTGTTTCTACTGGGACACGTATGAGGCATACCATCCAAAAGTTAAAGGAAGCAGATACACTTCAGGCCATTAAAAGAAAACAAAAACACAAAAAAAATACCCACATAAAACCAAAACATTAAGAAACCTGGCATCCCAGACTTCCCCCTCTCTGTGACAGTAATTCTGCTTAACTAGCACAACAGTTCACTGCATAAGTAGGATACTTGGCCTTACTGACACAAAGTCTCAGAAATACTTTTACTACAGGCACTCTGTTCTTGAGTATGAGAGCAAGTTTAACAGATGACAACATCCACTTCACTATGGGCAACTGTTCCATTTGTGTAACACCCTCAGATGAAGGATTTTAGATGTGTCTGCATTACAGAGGATGCTTTTACTGTATGAATTGCATTCCACATCTACAGACAATACACACATACTGTCTCAGTAGTAACTCTTTAGAAGCCGAGGTGTTATGAATTAGGCATCTATTTACCAAAGCAACTGGATTCATTCACATCACCATTGTTTTTGGTAGCTTCCTCTTCTACTCCAATAGATGTTCACGCCTCCTCCTTTCAGTGATCATATTTTATTGGTAGACTTGATCTTACAGACTGAACTATCCATGTACTTCCCTTGCAACTCTAAGATCTTTGCAGGTTACTTTTGCCAGTTTGCTAACATTTTTGTTTGGATTTTTAAAAAAATAAAAAAACCCCACACACACAGAATGGATGGCTCCTTTTTCATGTAACAATGCAGAATTCCCTCAGAATTAAACAGGGTCTATAAGTGCTCACCGCTTCAAGTGGCACACAGGTTTATTTAGAAGTCCATGTATACGTACGTGTATGTAAAAATAGGTCAGTATTTTAAGATTTCAGTCACAAAATCTGAAGTATGAGATGAAGAGAAACTAAAAGACTGCAAAGGCTGCATTATAGGAGCAAAACATGAGAAAAATAATGATTGTACATGGGTTAGAGACGTACAGCAAGTCCTCACCTTTTCAGTTCTTGTTCTAGCCTTTCGATATCTTTCTTGCAGGAATTCAGCTGCCCTGACTGAATGTTGACTTGAGATTCTTTTAGTTGAAGATCATATGAAATTTTCTGCTTTGCTTTCTCAAGATTATCACACAATTCCATCAAGCTCTGGTTCTCTCTTTTTAGTGTTGCAGATTCATTTTTTTCATTTTCAACCTAGTTGGAATATAGACCATTTAAAAAAATGTCTCAAGTCCCCTCTGTGCAATTATTGTTTTAATAACACAAAGTTTACATACTGTTATTTTATTCCTAGCATTTCAAAATTCTGACAGCATTGAAAAGCTCAGATACACACATTGTTAAAGTATTCCTGGGGCGGGGGGGGGGGGGGGGGGGGGGGGGGGGGAAGGCAGGGAAGCTGCATTTCCTAAAATTCAGCTGAGTGATATTAGTAATTTTTATTTACTGACTAGACACAAGCTCATCAAAAAATTCATCAGTCCTGAAATAATCCACACTAGTCTGCATTCCTCACTGATCATCTCACTTCTCTTTCCAGCCCTATCAACTTTAGCAATCGGAATACCTTGACTCACTAAAAGAATGCACAATGATTACCAAGAGTCACAGCTTTGAAACTGGAAATAGAGCCTGGAAGTAGAGATGTCATTCTCCTTCCCTCCAGCTTCTAAGGGGCAGGCTACAGTCTGGCTACATCTTTGTGCAACATTATTATTTTTGACTGAAAAGTAGCAAGCATTAGCTGCTGTTTCCAAGAGTTTTAAAGCACATATGTTTGAGAGCCCCCTTTTTGTTTGTTTGTTTTTGTTTGGGGAGCACAGCACTTCCTCTGGATGGTTGAAATAAGTACTTGGAAATTCACAGGAAGAAACCCAAAGAAAACTACTAGGCTTAAGTTTTGCTAGCAAGTTGCAGCAGCCTAAAGGAAATAAATGGCAACCTTTGTAAATTGCCTCTGAGCTGCATTCAAACACTACAAAACAAAATTCAACCAAATTGGTGACTTCTGAAGAATTGCAGAAGTCTGAACGAGACTGCAGAGAACCGAACGAGAGTATCGTTGATTTCTAGAGTCTGATGAGATTTAAAATTACAGCCTTGAAAAAGAAAACCAAATCCCAAAATGCCGTCTCTACAAGGGAAAAAAAAAATAATCATAGTTACATAAACTAAGGAAAAGGTGATATGTATCTGCAGGCAAGGTGAAACAGTAAGAGACTGTCAGCTGTACCACTGTTATATAAAACTGGTCTAGTCATTATCAAGATTTAACAGGTGTAACAATAAAGTTATTTCTTTTCCTAATCATTAAGAGACATAGGAAAGCCTCAAACTAAACATAAACACCTGCAGATGGACAACCATGCCAAACACAGAGAAGAGGCAGGAATTCTATTAACAGTCAACAAGAACTAAGCAGGAAGGAGAATATGATGAGTATGAAGTAAGATGAAGATAAGCAGTTTATAGTTCTATGCTACCTTTTCAGTCAGCCAGCAGGAAGAAACAAAATGCTAACCCATTCCTAAAAACCACCAGGTAATAAATCTTTACAATTGTGTTTGGCATGGAGACTGGCATTTTAGGAAAATGACCACAGTATTTATGTTACCTTCTGTTTCTGTTTTTGCAAAGCTGCCTCCAAAGACTCTAACTGGAATTGTCTTTGCTGACGCTCCTTTTTAAGCTTGTCAACTTGACTTTCCAGCTCATGAATCTTCTGAAGGACTCTGGGGGACAGCCCTTCTTTCCATTCCTCCACAGCCCAGCTCATATTGACAGGATTCTTGTTTAACGTAAAATGAATAGTACTACTCCTGAAACACAAAGACAACTACAATTAGACATTGAACGAGGTTAAATATGCCTCTTTTTAAAATAAATTGCATTTTTTAAGCTTAGCAGTGATTACAATAGAGTATTTCACAACCATGCTTGGCTTCCTGATCTAAACATCCAGCAGCAACATTTAATAGTAGGTCCTATTTTGACTCGCCTCTGTCCAGTTAAGGCGAGATTTTGAAACCTCACATTAATCAACCACCTAACAATAACAGGGTTTACACTTTTATAAAGGCATTTGACTGGTTTATTTCACAAAATTTCTCTCCACATCTTGTGTTGATGTTCATGTTGCAGAAAGTCATTGGCACTTATGACTGCATAGCACTTCAGCCGTGCTTAACCTGAAAGTTGTGAAAACCAATGGCTTCATTTTAGGTGGCAGCTATGCTTCTCTCTTTAGTTTTTCAAAGCAATAACACTGAGCTCGGGGCACCGAGAATGCTCTCCACTGGCAGAAACTGCTGTATGACACTTAGCCCTTACGTACAAGTTAGACAGGCTCGCACGATTTGATTTTTTGTTGTAATGACTGCGCCTTCAGAGGCCCTGGCACGGACATACTTGCTCGAGACACCTGCACAGCTCAGAAACCACTTGTGAGAGACAACTTACCTCAGAATCACTAGAGAGCCGCGACGGACGGGCCGAGCTCAGCCAAGCCTGCGGGGCGTCCCGCCTCACTGCGTCCCACCAGGCCTCCGGGAGCGGCGCCCCGGGGCACACCGGCCCCTCAGGGGGACGCACGGCGGCCACCGCGCTCTCGGGGGAAGCCGGGGGCAGCGCCCGGCTAACGGCGCCTACCCGCTCCACTAAGGTACCACCGGACGGCGCGGAAGGCGGGCGGCTGCCTCGGGTTGTCTATTACACCCGCAGAGACAGACAGCCGGTGAGCCCCCCTGCCGCTCGCTCGCTCGCTGTTAAACACCGACCGGGGTCTCAGTCAGTCAGTCAGTCTCACTCAGCCCCTCGCCGCCGGCGGCGACCAGCGGAACGCAGCCGGTCGCCGCGACAGGACGGGACGGGCCGCGGTCCCAACCGCAGTTTAGAGCTGCCGCTAACACCCGGCGGCCGTTTGTGCACGCCCAGCCAATCGGGCGCCCGAGCGCGCTGATTGGTCCCTCCGCGACGCCGCTCGCCACGCGGACCTCGCCTCGTTAGCAATGAGGGCGCAGCGCCGGGTCTTCGGCCTTCGTGATTGGCTGATTCGGAATCATTCAAACTCCATTGGAGGTGGCAGCGCAGGGGCCGGGCGGAGGCGGTTCGTGATTGGCTCCGGAGGCCGTGGCCCATAGCTGGGCGGGGCGGGCGGCCCGGAGGGAGCCGTGAGGGCAGCTGTCAGGGAGTCTCTGGGGGAATCTCCGAGCGCTGCCCGCGTCCTCCCGCTCGGCGAAGGGCGGGAAGGAGAGGGCTGTGAAGAAAGCGCAGCCAGAGGGGCAGCAAGTGTCGGGGAGGGGGTGCGGGTGACGCGGCACCGTCAGATCTGTGATCCCAGGTCATTTTCCCGCTCCCACAGAGAACCTGAGTTTTCAAAAAGAAAAGTGTCCTGATGGTAACTCCGCCACTTGGGAAGATCTACAGAAGGATCACAGAGTGGTTTAATATTAAGTTCTGCCCAAACTGCTCCCGGGCTTGGGTTTTTTGAGGGGGGAAGAGGCAATTCAGCACAATATTGCACATTTTCTACCCCAAAATGGAAACACAAAGTAAACAAAGAACACTTTTTCTAACACGGATCGTAGAATGTAAGGCAACAGGGAAGGCATGAGGATTCTAAATCTGCTGTGATCTTCCCCGGGTGCCCGTGACTGGTTCGTGCTCCCCTCCCTGCCCCGCGGCCGCCACCCTGAGGGGAGGGGGGCCCGGAACGCAGCCGTGCTTGTTTTCCCTCAGAATCTGGGAATTACTGATTTGATTATCATTCCACCTAATTAAATGTCTTTCCTCTCGTAATAATTCTGAGAATATTTACTCAAGCACTGTTCTTTTAATCATATTAAGGAAATTCAGTTAAACAAATCTTCCCTCATAAGTTCAAATGCTCGCCGATCAGCGCGCAGGAGCTCCGATTATAAATAAATACAGTGCCACAAACTCACCAGCACATTGTTATAAAATCTCTAAACTAGCTCCAGAACAAAACAAGCCATCGAATTGGTGGAACCTATCCATCATAAATACCTCCTAACAAATGAAAATGAAAAAAAAAAAAAACCAAACAACAAAAAAACCACCAAACCCAAAATCAAAAACAAACAAGCTAGAAAATGCCATGGTGAACTTTATGCACTCGTAGAGGTGACTGTGCCGGTGTTACTGAGGGGACAGCACACACCAGCAGAGAAGCAGCAGCTACCGGAAGAATGAGAAATCCCTCCCATTGTACTGGCAATTAATTCATGAAAGCTGAGGACCAGTCTGAACTGCAGGGGATCCCCAACTTGGTGGACATTATATGTTATATTCAGTAAGTGTTTATCATTTGACAGTAACAAATGTTACTTGTAACTTAAGCAACTCTAGAAGCTGTAGAGTTTTCAGTTACTGCAGACGCTATCAGAGCGGGACCAGTGATGGACAGGGAGCACTAGCATTTAAACTACTGCATCACAATGAATCCCACAGGGAAGGCTTCAGCAAAACAGCTTTAAGTTCCAAGATTGGTGGCATAATTTTCAAAACGGGGGGGAATGAGTACAGGCAGCCTTCAAGGTTCTTACAAGGCATAAAAAACAAAAATCAGCTGGTGTGTGCAGAGCTTTTAAGATGCAGTTTGACAGGTACCAGGATAGCTGACAGTAAGAAAAAGGAAACTTGTAAACTTAAGTATGAGAACACTTGTTCTGAAGTCTATTTCTAAGAATGGTCAGATTTGTTCTGTTTTGTTGATAATGATTTACAAATGAATTCTTTCATATTTGGCATCTTTTACTTGACTATTGCAGCAATTAACTGAATATCATAAAAGATAAAAGGACTCCTGAAGAGTACAGAAACTTGCTTTTTCTTTTGCCATATCAACCTTATTTTGCACAGTAGCTTTGTATTATATATATTAGTTATCAGAAGTAAATATAAAATACAAAAATATTAGTAAATGCAAGATTTAAGATAGAAGAATAAGGTCAAATACTATGAACAAAAAATAACAAATTATAAAGGGTATTAACAGCAACCGTTTGCCTGACACTTGGAATTATTTTTATTACTCTACTGACTAGAACTCTTGAGATGTTTCTAAGAGGCTCTCAGAGTTCCCCAGTTTGGAGCACCCCATGATTTTGAGCAGAGAAAACTGCCTCAGCCTTGTGAAGTGGCTTTTCTCTGTCCTTGAAATTCCATTCAGTTCTTACAAAATGTTAAAAATCACTGTTTATGTTTTCTCACCTGCATTCCTTACTATAATTTTTGGTAAAGGGCCAGAACAGTAAGTAGAATACAAAAGCCACTAAAGGTTGAATTCATATCACTGCAGCTTGTGTCGGAGCACACAATGGAACAAAACTGGAAGGGAAAGAAAGGGAAAGAGCTTCTGATGAGAAAATCCCACCCTGCTTGGACACTACAAGGAGCAGAAACCAGATAGACCTTTTCCCCCATATTCTTCCTTGCCAGACTCAGAATCCATCAGGTAAAGCCTATTTCATGCGTATGTATAAATATATATATATATACACATGCATACACATCAAAGAGCACCTGAGGAGCTGGAGCAATCCCATTCACCCAGAGAAAGAGAGAAATGGGCCAGGCATCTGATGTGGTTCTAGCTTCCCTGTCGACACACTAGAGGCAGACACTCTGCCAGGTTGCGGGTGAAAGAGAAGAAAGCCAGATCATTTCCCTTAGCCTCACCAAAACCCCACCCTGTTCTAAGTGATGTCTCTTGCCTCTGGAAAACAAAATTCTGCATGTCTGCCAACGTGGGTAGGTAACTGAGAAGATGGCAGTTTAGGTATTAGTACTGGAGCTGCAAAGTTAAACCTGCGCTAATAAAGCCCAATGAGCTACTTTTGTAAAATACAATGTTTGATTGCTTATATACCCTTAGATTTCTTCACAGAACCCATACCTTGTTTGGTGAACAGAATGAATGTAAAGGAAGGTGCCATTAGGATGCATAGAGAATCTTACCTCTTAGATATCTTAACTGTCTTAAGCTCTTAAAAATTTTAAGTGACCTGCACAATCTTTTTTACAGTTCATTAACAAAACCAGAGACAACAGCATATCACAAATTATGAACTATAACTTTTTTCCCAAAGGAAAGGCGTTGTTTCTCTAGCAAGTAGTATGGTATTTCTCACCTACTAAAGGAAACTGCTACTGAAGTGCTTATGTTGACAGCAGTGCTAGGGCCAACTGGACGAACGCGTTAGTGGATAAAATACCTACAGCTGCCTTATTGTTTGGTGATCACATTGTCTTAGTATAGCCTACTAAACCCCAGTGGGTAGGTTTCCTAGTACTGAGAAGGTGACTGAGGTTACTTGGCTTGTCTAAGGTGACACAGTGAGTCACATGCAGGTGCTGGACAGGAACCCATGGGTGCAGCTCCTGGCAGTCTAAACCACCTGAAGGCAATATTACCACATTCCCACCCTCCTGCCTGTCCCACACCTGCATGCTGCCACTGCTTCCCTGTGACAACTTCGGTGCTGATCTGAACTGCCAGGTGAGGCGGTTACACTGGTAAGGGGTATTATAGTAGGCAAAGGCCTTTCTGCTAACATCAGCTTGTAGACAGCTCTGGTCTCCAAACTGCCCAGTTGTGGGGTCAGATAAATGCCTGACCCAGCTCAACAGATGGAACAGGGCTATGCACGAGAGAGTGGACAGGACTGTGGAGACACCAGCTTAGATCAGTTAAAATGTGATGTAACAAGACTCTAAATCCCCATGCTCTAATCCCCGACACCTATCTGTCATAAATGATAGTAAGAAACCTCCCCACAGTAAATGCATTCTTGTGTTTTATAACTCGTTTGACAAGGATAAAACTATCTTACAGCTTCTGCATTTATTTGTCTCTTACATATTAAGTGCAATTACTCTGAAATTTTCTGACCTTTGCCTGCAGTGTAGTATTATTCTGATTTTTAATAATCCACAAACTTCTGAACTGTTAACCTCTGAATTTAAAGCTGCTGTGGAGTTACACAAGTAGACTCACTAACACAAACAATAGTAAAATTATTTAACAATATAAAGGATTGAAAACAAGGCAGGGGTTGTTAGTTGTTTAACACTTGTTAGTGTATTGGGTGAATGAAGAAAGCAAACATGTAACAAACTTGTTATTTAACTGCACATATACTGTCTTGACCTGAAGAATTGTGAATGGTTTGCAGCTATAGCAATGATTACAGTAGTGAAAAGGTATTTATGTCTTTCCTTCCTGTTCTTGAAACATTATTTTTAAACACTGTGAATACAGCTATTAGCATAACACTTAAAGAACTAATGTGCAGTGAAGAAAATAATAATTACAGCAATTACATTATGATATAACACATTGAGTCCATATTATCTAGGGCTTCAAATTACCAGTTGCTGAACTGTAAATAACAATAGAATTCTTTTTTTTTTCCTTAATGGTAAATTCCCTCTCTTTATAGTTCTGGTGCCAGCTAGAAATGGCAATACCAAGCAAATCTTTCATACTATGGATATGAAAAGCAAAAAATACATTCATGATACTATCAAATACTGCTGTGTCTTATGGGCAAGGAATTACCGGGTTTCAGGGGGCATTTGGTAAGATGGGATTCCACCTATTTCCTTTACGGCTTGCTTCTCCCTGACTTTCACGGGTCCGTAAGCTTGCATCTCCTTTAGCCCTCATTTTTGCTAAGATTGTACTCATACACAGATCTGTACACAGATGTACACAGGTACATCCACGCTGAGTTATCGTTCTGTTCAAGTGAGGAAAAAAAGATGTAATTAACGACATAAGTGCACTGCACATAAACTAAAAGGCATACACCTTTCATAGCCATCTCTGCCTCTTTCCATCTTTACCACCAAATTGTTTTTAAATGGGGCACATAGCAAATGCCCTCTAGTAAATTACATTACCTCTTTTACTTGTTAGGGCTCTCTAGTTCTGTTTTTTCTTTGGTTTACATACACTAATTTCCTCCCTCTATCACATTTAACTCTTTTATTAACTTTATTTAAACTACTTTTTAATTTCTCTTTTCCTCAAAGGGCAACTCTAACAGTGGTATGTGGCTTCCATCTGCATGACTGCCTTCAAAGGTCTGAGGTTTGCTTCTTTCTTGACCTCTCTGTTCTAGGTTCTTGATCATTTATCATGGCTGCCCTTGCTGTGCCTAATCTCCATTTGAACATCCCATTTCTACTATCTATCTAAATTAAAGCCTTGAGCTCCTACTTTGTTTCTATTTTGTTATGGCCTATATATTTATTTATTTTACACATATTTATTATATATATTTATATACATACATATATATATATAATTTTTATGCAGGTATTATCTGAGAATCTGTACTTGCTTCTTATTCTGTTCACCTGCTGGTCAAATCTTTTACCAGTCACTGAAATGGTTAAGAATTTGTAACAAACTAATCAAATTTCTTATTAGCCTCTACCTGTTTTAATTCTCTCTCTAAAATCTTCCAGTATTTCTCTGTTAAAAGGTTGAATAGATAAGACAAAAGGACACCTCCTTATCTTAAACACATCATAACTACCTCAGCATTACTTCTCCCATTTTTACAGGCAAGTTCTAGAGTGAATTTTCAGTCACCCAGCTAACTGCAGCAGGAAATCCATCTCAAACAGCCATAGTTTATGAACCACTAACTGAAATGACCCAGTAGAATAAATAAATATGCAAGGAGAAAAGAACTGCATTCTGTATCTTAATGACTTTGGTCATGGCATCATCTCCTCAACCTGGTATTTCTTATACCATTTTTGTATTAATCTGTTCCAGGAAAATGTGTTTTAAATCTTTCCAGTGTATCATGCAAATGATAGTCAGCATAGAAAATAATCAATATTTATATACGCCTCTCAGCATTCCCAAATTGTTCTAACTCACAGGAAGTTTCCTGTTAAATTTGACCAAAAGTGAGAATAAGAATCAAGGGTCTTTTGGAAACAATATAGATTTCTAAAGAGCTGAGGTACATCTAGCTGTGGTTCTATTCTTTTGCAGTGTCAATCCCTGTTAATTTCAGAAAGTCTTAAATTTCAGAATTTCAGGGTACTCTTATACCCAAGCATGGTCTTACACCCATTTCACAGAGACAAGCAAACATTAACGGATCAGTTTGAGTTACCGCAAGTTTGTGACCGTCTCAAAACCACATTTTAGATTATAATGTTAGGTCTTCGCTTTCTCAAGAAACCATTTATCTCTAAGTGGCAATAAAATATTTTCAACTGGGTGCTCACAGTAAAGACACTTAAATCCATGCTGAGACGCATAAAGACTATGATTATCAGAAGTGAGCAGCCACTAAAATACCTACCGATCAGTGCTGTATGCTGACTTCTAGGTATGCTGCTAAACTGACTTCTGTCAAAAGCTAGTGATTTTTTTTTGTTCAGGAGACCACTGTTTTCAAAAATCTGAAGACCTAATGACCATGCTAAATTATACATTTTAAATTACCCAAACTGATAATTGATGAAAATTGGAAAACCTTTGTTCATTCTGTCATAAGACTATTCTAGCTTGGACAGCAGTAACAGTTGCACAGAAAAGTATAGCCCTTGTCTAAATCCCATTTGGAGTACTTGCAACCATGGAATCAAAAGTAATCAAAAGTTTGTTACTTTACTCAAAAATGCTAAAAAGTTTTTCATTTTACAAGTCTTACTGAAAAGCTGAAAAGAGGCACAGGTATTAAGTAAGTCCTCAGGCAGAATAAGCAAACTAGAATATTCAACACAGCATAGTTTATTTGCACAGATAATCAACCAAGACTTTTTCTGGTCTACAAAACTGGGTGCTGACTTGTGATAAGCCATAGAGTACTATAACGTGTTAGCTCATGCTTGGTGGCAACAGGTTTGTTTTCCAAGATTGTGTAATCCAAATTCCTTTTCTGAGAGATGATTTTGAGCAGCACTATTAAATGGAATAATTAATGAGAGCATAGAATACTAGAGAAGTAAACCTTTGCTTTTTTGCTTGTGGTAAACTTCAAACACTTAAAGTATCAATCTATAAAGAATGAATATGATTTTAGGAATAGGAATTTCTGCTAGTGCCCTAAGTTTCTGCTTACATGACAATCCGGTCAGTGTATCCAGCTGTAGCACATGACAGAGATCTTAGGAACACAGTTAGGGTCACATTTACAATACAAATTGGGAATGTGTTGCAACTGCATTCTTTGATTTGATTGTAATGTAGATGACTGTAAGGCTAATTAAACATCATCTACTGTTCACAGGAGAAACCACCAGCTGTTGCTTAAGCACAGTTTAAAGACAGTTTTATACAAAACAGGTTATGACATGGTTTCACCAACCAACAAGGACTGAGATTTTTCCATGTTATAACAAGACTCTAGAATTACTTTAGCCTCAGTTTAAACACATTCAAAATATGTTTAATACAGGTCTTGCTAGCAAGGTGCTAAGATACTTCAAAATTCATTGCACATAGCTTCAGATGACACATATAACAAATGTCTCCTGTATTTTGACCCAGATAAAATCAGTTTTGCTCTGCTGATAGTTAACCATTTGGTCAAGCTGAATGGTGTTGGGCTTTATTTTCACAAGCGCTCTGAGACAACATTCAGGCCTATTAAACCCACAATTTGGAAAAAAAAATAATTAAACAATGCCTCTCTCCTATACAGGGCTTTCATCTGCAAATCAAAAAGCACCTTCTTAAGATCGCTATCATTATCTCAATTTTCAGAGAAGAAAACTAAGACACAAGGATGTGCTGCTACATGCCCAAGATCAGACCAAAGACTGGTAGCTAAGGTAACTGATATACAGTCCTATGTCAATAAGCTATTTCCCATCTACTCTACTATTTTATAGAGCATCTTAATATAATAATCCTGATGCAATTGTAGAAAGAACCTGAATAAAAAATAATTTACAGCAGAACAGAGGGAATAGTTTGGAGGAAAATTCCATAAATCATTACAGCAAGTCAATAAGGTCTCTTAATATAATTTAGAGTTGTCATCTTTTCAGAAAAAAAATAAAAATAAAATGGCTGTAACATGATTCCCTAGCAGCATAGAAAGATAATACATTATGCAGCCTACATATGATAGAAGATTATCCATCAAAGTTTTCCAGACAAATTTGAACCAGCACAGGATTTTGGAACTAAATCAATGATATGTATCATTTTAACATCACATTTTTGAAAGAGCATGAAACCACTCCCAAAGTAACAGGTGGGAACCATTGGTTTTAATTCCAGGGTTGTATACTCCTGAGAGCTCTTGGGAGCAAAGACGTGTAAAAATTCCAGGTTTCAATGGTCCTGGAAAATGGTGGTAGCACCAACACAACATATTTTTGTTAATGAAGACTCTTTGCAGTAACTGGCTATAATCTTTGGGAAGCTTGGTTTTTCTAAAGCACCTACTGCTACAATCTCTGTCAGTCTAATACAGATATTAATCACTGCATTAAGCAATCTCATGGAAAAAGTAATGATCTTTCCCATTCCCAGTTTCAGGAGCTTCTCTTGGTTGAGTAAGTTTGAAATATATTTCATTTTGCAGAGTTTGTTGAGCTGACCTTTTAGTAAAAGCTCTTGCTGACAAGTAGTCTGATTTTTTTTTATTCTAGCTGGTTTTATTTCTTCCTAGGGGGCCTTGTCCTGCAGGTAACCAATACGCAAAATCTCCTCTCCAAATCTTCCCATCTGTTAGCATGTTTATGCTTTTTGCGACATTGTTTCATTTGCAGTTAAGGTCATTAAATAAGCTTACTTCTAATGCAGAGACACCTGTGAAAGTGAAAGTGACCAGCTGCAAAGCAGGAATTTTGACTAAAAGATTTCAGGTGGCCAGCACACCACCTTTAGGCACAGCTGCAAAAGTTATTTATTGTCTTTAAAACTACATTCTTACACCTGCCCCAGTATGGGGAGAACCTGACAGGAACGAAACATGTTAAACCCTAGTTTTGATGCAAACTACCCTCTCTTGCAACTTTCCACTCTGTAGGGGAAAGCCATTTTCTGGCGTAAAACTGAACCGTAAAAATTCAGAGCACAGGAGCTCTATGATTTATCTTACCATCTCATTCTGACACTTGACATTTCTTCCAGATTGTTAGTCAAAGCTCTGCACCTACTTATGGTCAAGTATAATTCAAGTTAAAATCTGAAATGGTGTCCCTTCTTAGGGCCTCAGTGTAGCCATATGCAAACTGGGGATAATTACTTACTTCATTAAGGTGTGGTGTATGTAAAATGTTTGAGAGTCTTAGATGAAAAGGACTTTCCTTGCAAAATGTAATTATAATACTGTTATGCCAGAGGTAAGGCATAGGCCTGTGATTCCACATACAGTATTTAAATACAATCACTTATCTATCAAAATCAAGAATCTGTGCTATTTCTCCCTCTCTCAGCTCCTGATCCTCTTACCATTAATAATCTGAGAAATCCTGACTCCAACAAATCTGCTCATGTACTCCTTCAGGAACGTGTACGAGTGGCAAAAACAGCACAGTAACTCAAAAATAGTATCAACTCTTATTTATCGCTATTTTTCATAATTTTCCTGTGTGTAAGAGTCCTTAAGTTCAAGTGTCACAGTTTTAGAGGGATACCTCCCTTTGACATTTCTGCAGGAGCCCACTGGTAGCATTTGCTTACACTTTTTGTAATGTGGATAATTTTAAATAAATGTAGTCTAAGGCAAAAATAATTTTGCAAATTGTTCATTGGCTATGACACACAAGAGCTTCTACACGTAATTTCTAGTACTCACACCATTCTTAAGCCTACTTGGTCTGGTGTGAGCCGTTCAACATCTCCCAGTAGCCCCAGCCTTCCTGATGGTAGTCGTCGCTTCCTACAGCTTGGTGCCTCTCTGCTCTTCTCCAGCAGGCATCACAAGGGCTTTCCCACACCTGCCAAGCACCAACCGCCACATTGCAAACCAACTTTAGGTTTTCTCCTGCTTGCTTTCCAGCAAGGAACGTGCATGACGGCGGCACCGCGGGCGTTCTTCCATCGGGTCTCCTAGAGAAGCCCTCCGCGCAGCTGGGGCAGCAGGGATAACCACCCTTCCAGAAGCGGCGAGAGACCCGAAGGGCTGAACTGGGCGAAGCCGGCGGAGCAAAGGTAGGGAGGGCAGGAGGAATGCCAGACCGAGGGAGAGCACGGGGGGATACGGAAGGGCAGAAGAGGGGCCGCAGGGCAGCCGGGCGGCACCCGCCTGCCTGCGGGGGCGCTGCGGGGGGAACGCGGGAGCTTCCCGTCCCACGCGCGCAAAGCCCGCGCCGGCGCCGCTCCCACGCCGAGCCCTGGGGGCGCTGCCCCCCCCGCCGCGCCCCGGCCGCGCCCCCCGCCGGGCGACGGTCTGCTCCCGCCGCGGCCCGGGCCGACACGTGCGCGGAGCCCAACGGCGGGTGGCGGCCGGCCCGGGCCCCGCGCCGACACGCGTGGCGGGAGGGGCGGGGAAGGGGCCGGTTCCCCCCGGCGGGCGGGGCAGGCGCCCCGCACCTGGCAGCTCTGCCCTCCCTGGGAGCGCTGCAGCCGGCACCCGCCCCGATTGGCAGCAGCGTGTGCCCTCCTCTTCCTCCCTCCTTTTCCCTCCTCCGCGGGGTGGGTTTCAGCCTTCCTCCCTCCTTGGGGAGGGTGGGGGAATAATTAAAAAAAAGAAAAAAAAAAAAAGGAGAAAGAGAAAAGAAATCCCAAGTCGCGTCCCCGACGTCTCCGGGCCCCGCGGCCGCAGCGGCCGCCCCACATTCCTGGCATTCCTGGGCCGTGACTCCCCGCGCCGCCCCGGCCCCGGCCCCGCCGCCTCCGGCTCGTCCGCCCGCCGGCCCCGCTCGCCCCCGCGGGACACCAGTCCCCTCCCTCCCGGCCGGCCTCCCTCCTTCTCGCACCCCGCGGGCGGCAGCAGGAGCTCAGGGCGCCCCGGCCCCCCGCGCCGCCACCGGCGGCCCCAGCTCCCGGCCCCGCCGAAGTTCCCCGCGGTGGCCGGGCCGGGGCGGCGGGAGCGGGTCTCCCTCCCCAGCGTCCCCGGGGAGCGGGCCCGCCCGTTTCGGGTCCCGCCGGCAGCCGCTGCCTTCCGGGCCGGGACAGCCGCCTCCCGCGGGAGCGCACAAAGCCGGAGCCGCCGCGCTGCCCGGGCGGCCGCCCAGCAGGTAAGGAGCCGCCGAGTTCGCTCGAGTTCGGGCTCGGGCGCGTCCCCGCCGCGATCAGCCGCCCGCGCTGACTGAAACCAGCCGAGCGGTGCCTTCCACCCTGCCTGCGCGACAGGCGCTGTTTGCGGAAGGCTCGCTTTGCCCCGCAGTCTGCAGTTACGGCTCCGCCGCGTACGCGCTGCTGTGTGTAAATTACGAAAATAGCCAAGCTTGGGTTACAAATGCCAGTCGGTGACCTACGATAAACAACCGTCGGACGGTCCGTCCAGCCCGTGAATTTAATCTGCTAGACACCCAGATAACACGGCATTGGTATCACCGGGAGGTATTTGCACATAGCTAGGAGCGGGCAGGGCTCTCTGCCGGGCTGCTAGTATTTACACCGCGGCGTGCCTGTGTTTGCCTTCCCCCCGCCCAGGGGTTTACCTTCTTCTTTGTTAGTTACAGTCAAGCCTAAACTGGCCGCTTGTCTTCAGCAAGTATGTAACGCCGAGTTACGCGGAACAGATCGCAGCGAGGCAGGGAAGAATGACATCTGCTCTCATTTCTGATGTGGCAAAGTCAATGAATTTTTAAGATCTCAAACTAGCTCTCTTTATTGGAGTGTATTTGGGACAAGTGTTACATAATGTATGTGTGGTATGTGGATATAATGCGTGCTGGAGCTTTCCTATCGAAAACGTTTTATTTCTGATATGCATAAAATAATCATATGTTTCTATTGTAAGCAACTCTTCGGCTGCTTGTAACTTGGAACAGTGACCGGTAAAGGCGTGGACTCAATATATCGTTGCCCAAAAAGTTTTCTGAGATTTTTGGCAGGTAGCCTGAAATTCATAGCTCAAAGAAATACTTTTACCAGACGCCAGTTCTTTTTTCTTTAAACTCTACACAGATAACAGCTACTGGGTTTGGTTGTTCTGAAAGCACTCTTACGTGCTGAAGTTCTTTAGGGTTTGGAAAAATATATGTTTAAAATGGCTCGCCCCAAATCACAGGTCACCACCTGCCAACCTCAATATTATGAGGGAAGGTAGTCGCGTCTCTTGAGGGAGAGATGTGAGGGGAGGCAGTCCCGGCAGGGACTGCTCTCTGCTTATCCAGCTGAGAATGTCCTATCAAATACGAGCCACAAACTATAGATTATATAGCTTTTGCTCTTGCCCTCTGGGAGGTTTGTAGCTGACATCTACTGCTTGTTACATGGTGTAAAATAAAGCATGTGTTGATATTATAGTAATGCAAATAAGCTTTAGGCCCTGTTCTGGTATTGGCAGTACTTTCTTGAACTTTTTTTTGTTTCTGTAGGAGGCTGTGCCAGAGTTGCTTACAGGCAGAGGGCACTTGTGTGTATCTAATGGGTCGTGATGGAAAAGTTGGGAGCTTTGCAAACTTGTGGTTTGAAGCACAGCCCATCAGCTAAAAGGTAGTCCCCAAAATCTGTGGAAGAGCTTGTGGCCATCAGTCCTGCCGCTGCATTTGTGTGCATGAAGCTTGAAAGCACGACTGTCTCAATGCAACCTCAGAAGATCTAGTGGTGAGGATCGAGGCTGGAGGGGGAACTGCAGGACTGATCTCTGTATGGAGCAAATTGAATTTTTGTATGTACCTTACACTTACAGTTTTAAATGTGTCTTTTAAATGTTTCTGTAATAATAGCAGAAGTAGCTTTGGTGCAGTGTTGTTCATGAGGGTTAATTAGCAACCAATGTTAGTACTAACGACTGACTTTTCTCCTGGTTGTTCTTGTCCAGCAGAAGCCCATGAGTCAGTTATTGTAACTTAGGTATGGAATGGCTTTCCATGAAACACATCTGGTTTTGTGGACTTAGCAAATTGTTTTGGCTGCCAGTGGCTCCTCCAATGTAGGAGAAAGTATTTATTATACAAAAAAAAAAAAAAAAAGTTGTCTAAATGCTTTCGGTAATGCTGTGGCTTCCTTTTTCTATGTCTGGTACCACTGGAGCCAAAAAGGCTGCACTTCATTCTGTTTCTCTTCATATCCAATGAGGCTGTATTTGATTAAGTGTTACTAAAGTAGCTCACTTTAATCAGGGTTTAAGTTTAGCGTAGATATATGCAGTGTGAAAAGTGTACTTGAACTCCAGCTCCTCAGCTGGAAGCAAGTCGTTCTCTGTTGCAAGGGTTAGTCAGCAGAGGGATCTTTATAAACTGCTGGTAGTATACAAAAGCTAAAAGGTTTTCAGCAGGCAGTGCCGCTTAGTAGCGTATCAGTCCTAGTCCTGCAAAGACCCACCCATGTGCGAATATTCACGTTCCCGAATAGTGCTTTTGAAACCACAGAATTTTTGTTACACACATAATAATAAACATATATACAAGTCTTTGCAGGAGCCAGACTATAATACTTAGTATGCAATATATTTGTGCATGTGTATCCAGCTCAATTACAAGATTTCAAGAAAGGCTTAATTTTTATGCTGAGCAGATGCCATAAAAGTCTTTTTTTATGTTGTAAGTCCACTGTGAAGCGCGGCATGCCTTGGCCTATTATACTTTGTGGACTTATACTGGAACAGATCCTGGCCTTTGAAAACAAACCATTACCCTGAAGATGTTCCTCCTGTGAGTACACAGAATACTCTGAAATTTTATGTGGAAAGGTCTGGTTCCATTTTTTTTAGATCTACTGGTTCTCTATTCAGAGACTGTGTGAAAGCTGCCCCCTCCACCTCTTAAATGGTTTAAAAAAAATATTAAAAAATAAAAATGAAAGACAGGATCCTAAAGGAACTGAAGTAGACCTGAGCTGAAGTCCCGGATCACAAAAAAAGTATGATATTTGTTCCGGTGTCTAACTCCCATTCTTCTGCATCTAGTGCAGGAGACTTCAAAACTCAGTGAGCACTCGTAGCTTCCTCTGGTTGTGTTGAATCCAGACTGTGTCTAGAGCGAGTGTAGCCTGTCCTGTGTGGTGCCCATCTTCTGCCTAAGACCTTCTGGCTTGCTGTGCACTTGGAGCTGAAGAGGTGTTCTATGAGGAGGCATCCCACAGGCTCTGAAGGAATAGGGTTCCTCACAAACGTGGAAATAGCCATGGGGGCAAGAACTACAGTCCGTGACTCTTCCCCTTTCCTCTTTCTTCTGGGATGTAGGAGGGAGTGAGGAGAACTCTGGAGTGTGAAAGGATCAATGAGTCAAATGTCCACGTGCCTGAAAGCTGAGAGGTGCTTTGTCGGGTTATGGGGGTTTTGTTGACTTGGTCTTTATCTGTTCTGTAAGACAGTGTTATTTTAGAGACAGTAACACTACATCTTTATTTTTGAGTTGTGTGCATTACTGGTGATGGTTATTTTCTTTTACCCTGTCTCTTGATAGTATTTGGCTTGACTATCTGGTCTTTGGGGATAGTTCATTTTTTCTTTCACTGTAAAGCTACATGACAAAATGGAGCTTGTGATTGAAATGTCTGGATAGTTTTGTAATAATAATAAGCAACCAGAACACGAAATTGGAGCTACTGAAAATTTTTGAGCTATAAGATGTAACCAGGTACCACTTATCTTAAATAGATGAGGAATCAAAATTGGTTTTGACATAATATTTTGGATTAAAATTGGATTTGTCTTTCCCTGTTGAATGCATACACGCTATCCTTTTCTTCTGCTTGCATGTTTTCTGTTTAAATAAACCTTTAGGTAATTTCATTCTATTTATTCATAGTTGATGCTTTGTAGACAAGAAATCTCAGTATTGGCTTTACTGATTCCTTTAACATAGCACAGTCTGAGCTATTTTTCTTTGGAAAGAATGATTTTCTCTAGCTAAACCTGTTGTTTTTTACTTGTTGATGAATAATGATATAAATTTTTAAAGCAAACTTACTCAACTCAAGGATGATTTCATGTGAAGGTTTGAAGGATTAGGAGCATTTTAATTTCATTGTCTTCAACTTTGAATGTCTGTGCCTAATAATGTAATGGAATTTGACCAGTTTTAGCTAACTGGCAAGATTAGGTTGTGGTCAAACAAGGGCAATGTGACTATGCAAATGCAGTACCTTGCCTTCTGAACAATGTTGATTGGTATTTTAGGCTTTAGATGCAGAGGAAAGTAAAGGCGACTTTAAAATGGCACTTTAAAGTACTTCTCAAGGTCAGCAAATCAATGCTAAAAGTGCCATTGGAATTAAGGACACAAGACTATGATGCAGCACAAAGCTTGTAAAAGGAACGTGCATTTGTTTTAAAATGTATTTTCCCCCCATCATTGCTGCCCTAATAAGCAGTTGTACATATCAGCTATATATGAGCAACTTCTGAAAATACCTAAGGGATTATAAACTTAGCACTAATTAAGCATAAATTTAGCTAACGTTAAGGTTTTCTAACCAAAGGATTTTTCTGGAAGGAGTTGGTTATGTGACATGTTGTATGGGTGATGTGCTGGGAAGAAGAGAACACTAACCTACAGCCCCCCTCTGATATCCCTCAGTCATTGTGACAGTTTTGTGTTCTGCTGATGTGAAGAGTTTAGATACTGAGCTTTGCTCAACACCAAGGAAGTCTTCTGGAAACTGCAACTCTCCTTTCTAATTCTCAGTGAGTGTGCTTTTTCTTATGACAAAGAATACCTTTTTTTTTTTTTTTGGTAACAATGTAAACCTTAAATTACCATGTGATGTAAAAACAACTCTGAAAGGGGGGGTGGTGAACATGTATGTTGGTGATCTAATAAACTGGATGAATGATGGTGTGCCAAAACTTGCTAATGATGCAAAAGTATTTGGATTAGGCAAGATTGAAGAAGACAGAAAATTGTAAGCGGAATCCAAGAAAGCTGGGTAAAAGGGAAACAGCAGATGATGTTGATAAATTCAAGAATATGCATGTTGAAGGGAATAATCAAATTACTTGTTCATGTTACTGGATTGTAAATTAACTATGTTTATTAAGGTGGGGAGGAAGATTTCAACAATGTTTTATTTGAACTTATGCACCTTCTTAATGCTTAGCATTGGGCAGAAAAAAACGCTACAGTTGTGCAATGTTGTGTTAATAACACAAGGAACATTATTAAACTGGTGCTCATATTCACCTGGAATAATCAACCTGTGATCTCCTATCAAAGAGGAGAGACTGGAAAATATTCATATGAACTTGAACTGGAAATACTAGTGTAGTGTCATTTCAAAGGGGTCAGTTAGATGAGTTGGTATAGATACGTGCAAAATAATGTTGCCATTAATAAGCAATAATTCCATTAGCCTTTAATTCAGTGACTATTTTTAGGGAGCAGTTTGAAAGACAACGTGTATAACACTCCCCCCAATCACCATTTAATTTTTAATTTTTTTTAATACAAATAATTGTAACACTGCCAAAGGAGATTGTATGAACAAAGATCCTAGTAGGGCGAAAAAGTGAACCGTTCCTAGGGACAGGAGGAACAGTCACAGCTACAGCCAAAGGGGTGTTAACTGTAGTGCTGTAGGGCATAAATCAACACTATCTGATGGGTTGAATCTTTGATTTGCAATCTATCTGTGTTGCAACTATCTATAAAATAAAATGTGGACTGATTTTCTGACTTCCCTGTTGAAAAGGCTGAAACTATTCTGAACTCAGAAAATAAGGTTAATGGGAAGGCCCTCATCTGTGAAGATGCGTAAAAGTGATGTGCTCCTTTGGGACTCCATTCTTTGAACAGCTACCCAAAGGACACTGAGTAGGGCCTTAGCACAGGAGAAGTTGGCAGTGTAGGAGAAGCGCAAGGTTACCAGTAGTTGTTTTAACTTGTGTTTGTGCAATTCTTTCTTGTTTTTACAACTGAGAAAATACTTTGCATTCCTAAGGTTTTTTAGATTAGCCCTTATCATGGAACTCCCTCCTTTGAAAGGAGGCATTCACTACCTTGTAGATAAAATGCCTTTAGTTTTTTATTGATGATGATACTTAAACTAGGTCTTTGGACAAGCCTGGGCAAAATCAAGGGACTTTGCCAATCAGAGATTCAACTAATACAAGCCAGATCACATTTTGATGTCTACGTGCCGTTTTAAATTTGACCCCTTCCCTCAACACTTTCATTTGTTCTTTTGATGCAAAACTGTATCCTATTGGTAGTGGAAACCCTGTGTTTTCCGAGTACATGATATACAGTGCTTATCTCAGGCACTTTAAAAGGAAGACAATATGTAAAGGAATTTCTACACAAAATTTGTGCCTGCTGTTTACCAGGACAGAGGAAGAGGAGAGGGAGAAGCAATATATCCAGTGGCCTAATTCCCCATGTGCTGAGGTGGAGTAAAACTTCTGATGCCTTCAGTGGGAGAAGGCCTTGAAAGTCCTACCCTGATTTGTGAGAAAATCTGACTTCTCCCTTAAGAGCTTTCTGAAAGGCTTAATGTGAACAGACCTGCCTCAGAAGGAAGAGCCATGATTTGCTTTGGGGGTGATGGGAATTTATTTCAAAGGTTCTGGAAAACAGGCATCTGAAATGATGGCAATGTTTCGCTCCTCTTCCCCCCCCCCCCCCCCCCCCCCCCCCCCAGCTTGGTTGGCATAGTTTAAGACCTACTGGGTAGGACTGGTGTCTATTTAGATTCTTTGTGGTGTTGTGAAGTGTCAGTCTGTTTAGGAAAATGTTTTGGTCAGTTTACCAGATTAAGAAGTTGGCTGTTAAGGGGATGGTTGATGCAGTCTTTTGCTGGTAGACAGAAATACTGCCAGAGATTCAGAGCTCTGGTAGGTTCAGAACAGAGGGTGTACATGGCAAGTTTCTGCTTGTGAGCAAAACAACTTATGCAGATGTTTTTGAGTGAAGGTTCTGTGATTCCTTGCACCTTTGGCAAGGCTGTGTTGGGGGAATCTGTGACAGCAGAGGAAGCTAAATCATGGTGATGATACTTATATGCTGCTGCTTCCCACCTTGTGGTTCTTTCTGAGAACAGAGAAAGGCAATGGCAGGGTTTGCTTGCAAGTTTTCTTCCATGTGTCCATGTTCTTCTGAGTAGCTTGGTGCCCCCAAATGCATTTGTACATTTGTTGGAAGTCTTGTTCATAAAACAGAGCTAAAATAATACAGGAGAACATTATTGAGGCCGGTTAGCATTTAGCATCCAAATACATCCAATGAACAAATATGTTCATTGCTAGTAATTTCAATTCATTTTTTTATTAACTTTATTTCTGACAAGCAGGAAATAAAAGCTGCCATTTGAAGATGAAAGTTATTTATGCTTGTTACATATTTTAGGGCTTTTGGTATGCAGTTTAGTGTTTCAATACTACTTAATGTTATGCAGAGGAAAGTGTTTAAATAACTACAGTGCTGTATATGAAGAGTTAGATTTCATTTAATAATTAAAATTTTTTAATTCCTTTCTGTGTTGTGTAGAATGTGCCAGGAGCCTTACGGGTAGCATAAGATGTAATACATGTCTTGAATTACAATCTAAGGAAGAGGGGAAGAAATGGTTTGGTGCAATGGGCAAATGGTGTGCTGGGAAGAGCTGGCATGCATCTGAGGATTTTGGTTTCTTTGGTCATAATCCTGCCCTCCTCTGTAGCTGGTTTGTTCCTTGGGAGTTTTTCTGGTTTCTGTATTTAATTTTTAAATCATCATAAACATGTATTTAAATATGCAAATTCAGAAATGCACATTTCCTCTAAATTTACAGTTCAGTAATTAAGAGACAGTTGTCTCTGAAGGGAATTACTGACACCACCTCAGGACCTGACTTCATGAAGTGATGAGTTTCCCTGGAGCTGGAATGGAGGGAAGCACCTTTAGGAAGGATACAGTAGCTTGGAGTATGAGATATTTTCTGCTTGCTGTATGCTAGTTTTGATGTAGCTGTTCATGTTCTTTGTTGCTGGTGTAGAAACCTAAAACAGTTGCTCAAAGAACAGCTCTGAGTTTTTGTAGTACACATTTACATATAACTCTTCACTGCTGAAAAGGTAAATTATTAATGTACCTTATGTCAGTAGGATGTGCTTTCAAAACCATTAAACCTTGCCTAATGGTGGCCCAGTTGTTTCATCTGATGTACAAATGGGTTTATCCAGAGAGACTGATACAGTCTTACAGTTTTCCTAGAACCTGATTTAGGTACGAAAATTGTGATCCATACACTAATTCATCTGTCAAAACATCGACAAGGGTTGGGTACACATTGGAGACAATTAGTAATTTTGTTCTAGTAGTCAGTAATGTGAACCTCTCTGTTGATATTATATAAGGTTTCTTTCCTACTTTTCTATTTTCAGATTGGGTTACAATAGAAGTTCGTTAACATGTAGCTTAATTTTCACGCTGGCTTTATGTGTTCGGTGTCCTTGACAAGTACCACTAACTCTGCATACGGCTGTGAAATTTGCACTTCCTCCCCGCACTGCCCAACATCCCCCCCTGCGTTGTCCAGTGTCTGCCCCCACCCCCACCCCCCCAAGCAATACACCAAAATGGTCATGACTGCAGGACTATGAGCTTGCAATAATACCGTAAGTTCCATGCAAGTAAATCTGTTAAATGAATGGGGTATTCAGCTAACTTCAGAAAACACTGTCTGCTCTTAAATACCTCTTGGTTTTGCTTTCTCTTAGTTCTCCTTAGTAGTGTGGATTTACAATGTAATTTATTTTTTACTTGGGATAGAATCAGAGCAAATACGTTTCTCAGTCTCATCGTGTTGTATTCTGCAGAGAGGAACAGAGGATATGACAATGATAGGGAAGGATATCCTCAATCATTCCTCTATTTTCTTACGGTGAAAAAACTTGTGCATGGTTATCTTAAGGCTTTTTGTCACAGCCTGAGAGCTGTGGCTGCAGTGTGGAAAGCAGAACATGTTAGTTTTGTTGACTGCCTTTTGAAAAAGTTAAAATCTGGGAATTACAATAAAATAACACTTAAAACTTACATGTTAAAAAAGACCCTTTAGTAATAAAGTGAATAAAATAATTTTGTAAGATTAAGGCAGAATCTAGATTGTTTATCACAAAAAAACTTCCCAATAAGCTCTATGATATGTTGTGTTACTCTCTCAGGAGTAGTAGCTCTGTTGTGGGGACTATGTTAAAATAACACTTGACAGTCTACTAGAGCATTCAGTGAAGAGTTTAAATCTCTGTCATAAAACCAGACAAGGTTCTGGCTTTGTAATCAGATAGGTCTCTTTCTACATAGTGGTTTGAAGTAATAAAATATTTTTTCAAATCAAACCCATGTGATATTAACTCCAGTAATTGTTATTTTTCTGCAGTTCTAAGGATGAAGATGAGCTGGGTTACTGAATTTGGGAAAAAGTTGAGGGGTTTAGTGGGGTTTTTTTTTGGTGTTTTGGGTTTTTTTGGGGGTGGTGTTTTTTGGTTTTTGGTTTGTTTTTTTTTTTAGCTTGGGCATTTAATATGCATTCTTTAGCAAAGAATCTGGTAAAACAATAGTATAAAACCAATCCAGATATCTTGAAGTAAATAGTTTTGGCAGTATAGTGTTTTGGGGCCTTCACAAACAAAGTGATGTCCTTTGCAATATTTCATACGCTGTACTGGGACTTTGATATGTGCTTCATTTGCTTTATCCCGAGGCATTTGAGAGACCATATATCCATTCACCCATGTATATTCCTGCCCTGGCTGTGGCTGTCTTGAGGCATGCTGCCCAAGCTATTTTCACACTAGTTATGCTGGGTGCTTTGTACACCAGGTTTCTTCAGGTGTCAGTAGTCCTGCTCTCTACAGCATGCTCCAAGCAAGGTGCTAAATGCATCTCATGGAGAACCAGTGTGGGTAGGAACTGTTTGTGTGATGACTTAAAATGTAGATTACCTCTACTGCTGTCTCAGTGAAGTAATTTTACTGGCATGTGTGGTGATCTGTGTACAGGGGTCAAACCTAAAGGAATTTGATCAGTGTAACAAACTGATAGTGCTGGGTATCGAGTGCTAACTGCAGCGGAAGGGACTGTGCAGCAAACAGTGCAGAACCTGTTCTGGATGATGTTGTCAGTGTCAGGTGTTTTATTAAGTCTTTATGCAGTGAGTCCTCCACCTGTTAAGATAAAAGATTGAGGAGAGCTTGAAATGTTTTTTTGTTTTTATTTGGGGGGGGGGGGGGTTGTAGTTTTGTTTTGGTTTAAAACATAATATATCTCTCATTCCCATAATGGGAAAGAAATATAGGAAAGGCAAATTAAAGTTATGAAATATCAAAGGTATATGGTTTAAGAGTATTTCTGTCAACTGATGAAAACCGCTAATATGTAGTCTCCCAAATGTGATGTGCCTTATTACAGGTTTTGTATGATTAGTCGTGTGCTGCCTATCACCATAACCATTGTGGCATTTTGCATTGGATAAGTGATGTCTAGACATGGCTGTAAGCTTTACTTCTGCGGTTTATCTCTCTCAGGAGTTAGAAATGTGTCGGACAATGAAAAGTTCTCTTTGTATTTAGGCGACTTTGAAATACTGGAATCAGTTACAGTATTCTGTTGCAGTATTCTGTTGCAGTATTTGTCTGTATATGCCTTTAAAGACTACATGTCAAATCTTTCGTATTACATTTTCAGTGATTTGTATACTTTCATCTCTGTGACAAGGAATATGGCAATGAATGGTGGTTCTGAAGATTTGGCAGAAGTATAAGCAGAAGACGTTATCAAATATGTGGAAGCAGTTCATGTACTGTGTTCAAATATAGATGTGTTAGTTTGTGAACAGTGAGAACTTTACAAGGACAAACTGCAGGGTCAGAGGAAATAAAAAACAAAAGAATGCCCAATTGCTATGTCTGGAAAGAGCACTGATTACTCTGTCCTTGTCCTCCCGGGATCATCATGATGATGACAACTGTGTCTTACGTCCTTTGACCAGCTAGACTACAAGGCATAGGTAACTGGACTTTTGTTAAGTTAAATTCAGACCTCTTCCTGGAGATAGTAATGGAGCAAGCAGCACAAGTAGACCAAAGGGGCTCAGAGTCTTATGCAAGAGGAGCCAGTACAATACATATGGATTCTGAGATACGAAAAGTTTAAGTATTGCAGTTGGGTGCATACTGGCATTGTAACTCACCTCGTATCGTTCTGTTACATGCTAGGAGAGCGGAAAATTACAACTCTGTTATTCAAGACTGTAGTAAATCTAGTTAATACCTCATACTTCTGACACATCTGTCAATGTGGTATCATGATTATTTACCTTGGCACTGTAAGCTCCAAGCAGGAAGTCCAGCTGGTGAGCACTACAGCCCAAAGCCTCTGGCATACACTTACTGGCCCCATGGCTGCCAGCGTAACCTGCAGCCCTCCTTACTAAACCAGAGTGTTCATGTGAACAGAGGTTTGCAGGATCAGGACATCAGTTTCCAAAGGTGAGTGTGTGAAAAGGGGTCAGTAACTTTTGACAGCTTGTTGCAAAGTAACCTCTGTTAGAGGATTATTACTTGCAAAGTCAATTGTTATGACCTTATTTTAAAACAAAAAGCTGTAGTGGTGAGATTGATATGCTTAACCTGAGTTCCTTTAGGACATTTTTCAGCTAGGTCTGGGAATAAGTAAACACCTAAAATAATCTCTGGTTTTGTCATTTTTCTGGTAGCGTGCGTGCTTCCTGTGTTATGAAAGTCATCATTAGATTAGCTGTGTTTAAGCTTCCTGTCTCACCAGGGTTTTTTCCATGATTTTTACGATCTCTTTCAGGAGCTACCAATATCATGTTTCTGTAATAAAGGCTTCACTTAAATTATGGGATTTTTCTATTTTTTTTCTCTCCACTTTCTTGTCTAAAAATATCTTTCTAACTCTGTAACTTTCTCAGTTTTGTTTTTTTTTTTTTAATGGCAGATGCTATTGTAATAACATGCAGGCTAGGAAAGCATACCACTACTGTCTGCAATTCGTGCTCTTTCATAATTTGTACAAAAAAACTGAACAGCCTGTTTAGCTGTATCACTTCTTATTCTCACTCTGTGAAGTGCCCTAGGATTTTAAATGAACTTCCAAGTGTGGTGTATGTGCTGTAGGAGCAGTGGCCTTCATTGTGCCAGAGATTGGTGACTCCAGTTTGCATGAGTCAAAAGAGGTCATAGGATCATAGAATCATTTAGGTTGGAAAAGACCTTTAAGATTGTTGAGTCCAACTGTTAACCTAACACTGCCGAGTCCACCACTAAACCATGTCCCTAAGCACCATTAGCATATGGCGTCATGGTGGGGGTATTTTCATTGCTTGCTTTCGGTTTGTTAGGTGTCTGCGTGTCAGGAAGAGAGGTTACCTCTGTGGTATCTCAGGTTAGACAATAGAAGTGTTGTGAGCTGTGTTGTTTACCTGGTCTAACAAACCATTATGCTACTTTTCTTGGCCTCTTGTGGGGAAAATGCTGTTGTTTAATAGATAACCCTTCAACTGTGAACTCTGGCTGAGAAAATAAGTAACTGAGATGGACAGTGTCATGTTTGGCTTATCTAGGGTAGAGATACTGAATACAGAAGTCTTGAAATATATAGGGTTTAGCATATTCTCTTACCATTAAGCATGGAGACTGTGGGCACTGAAAATAACTGACATGCTGGATTTCATATGTGCTCATTTAAGTAAATTTACATCAAAGCAAGAGGTATATCTAGACAGGAGGTTTTAAAGCAAAAAGTGGAGCTGAGTTTTCAGAACAATGAGGTAGAACTCCTCCAGGACAGTCCCATCTTAGTCCGACCATGGGCAAACATTTTGCCGTTACTGCCATACCCTGCTGAAACTTCTGTGTGTCTCTTATGGTTGTCTCATTTTCCATTAATAGATATCATTTGCTTGCCAGGGTGTGTGTTTGCCTGTAATGTTGGTGAGATTGCAAATTCTAGTGTAAGTGAAGATTGAAGTAACAGTTGAATGTGAAGATCTTTAGGACTGTCTTTAGGTTTTACCCCTCTGATTAAACTTTTTTTTTGACTATACAAATGCAGCGCTGCCTTGCCAATTGATGTTTCTTTGTGGTTTTCATATCAAGCCTTGTGTTATTGCCATAGAGTATGCATTAACTCCTTTCATGTTCTTTTGCCTTCAAATGTAATACCGAATTTGGGAATTATCAGGATAATAATTAGATTTGGGATTTCATATTTAACTTTTTGGGGACGATAAATAGTTTCTTGATTCTTTACATGCTAATTTTTGCCTAAAACTTTCCATGACAGCTTGTTTCTATGTTCACTGATCCGTTTATTGCATCATCTAGGCTCTTTCTAAATAAGTAGCTGTGGTAGAATTGAATGGGAGAGTTTGCCCCAATTTGACACCAGCATTCTCAATAAGCCACTAATTCAATTCTGTGTTTTCCTAAGCTGTGGCAGCACTGCTGTGGTATAAAATCTTGAACTTACTTCATAATGATGCTTTTCCTTTGTAGTTACTAACTGTTGTTTACTTTGTCTGCTTCTAAAAGCTATATATTATTTTAGTGACAGGTTTGTATTTTGCGTTTTTAGCCTATGACCGCAGTAACAAGTAGCTCCTTCCCTTCCCTTAAAAGATAGTTTCAGGGTCATCCTAATTGAATGCTTTCACTCACTTGCCTATGGTGTGCTCTTCATTTGAGCATCATTGTCTTGATGGTAATTAAACAAAAGCCCAATTAAGTCTCATGCTATACTGGGAAGTAGCTTGCCAGAATTTGACAGTGGAACAAAGGATGTTTCATTGACAAATTTCTTCAGAGGAAAATGTCTCAGTGGAGGTCTGTAAAGCAGCACATGTGATTTTAGGCACTTACTAGCTACCGCTTTTAAATTATTTTAAATCTATGTCTGAGCCTTCTGCTCTGCTGTGAAGATGTGGCTCAAAACACTACATTTGCTGTAGAGCTAATTTCTATCCACCAATAATGTGAAAGTCCCCTTGAAACATTGTCTTTCCAAAGTAGGTGAGATGAGAGTGAGCAACCTCTTAGCTTCTTGGAATATTTCAACACAGGGCTATATGATAAAAAGACAGGATTAAAAACTTTCTTTTTTTTTTTTATAAGCCTGTAAATTTCACTTAACTGAAGCCATTGTAGTTATTACTCTTAGTATTTTTGTTTTAAAATCCATAAATCTGAAGAGTCACTTTAAGAGTGGAAAGGGAAGAATGCATTAGAACAATGTTTTTTTCAAACTGTGCCTTGCATGGCTGTTGGCATTCATCCTGATGGGTAAAGTGGTTTGAGAAAGGGGAGGGAGCACACGAGATGAAGAGGAAAACAGCACAGAAGAGCCTGCTTCAATGGGACTCTTTGTAATAGTTACAGGACCACTGCCTTATTGCATGAAAACTTGTAAAATGTGTGAAAAGAGAACTTTAGTTGGGTCCCCAGCTTTCTCTCTCTTTTGCTGTTAACTTTTCCATTTGAATGCCGTAGCTCTGTATCCCTGTATATCAAAACCAAGACAATAATGGTCAACAGTTCCAAGTACGTGTGTACATTACTATGTTTGATTTCCACCAAGCCATAAACACTCTTTGTCCTTTGCCTTTTACTAGCTATTGGCTTGGCTATTCCTTGTGGACAGGAAAGCTGTGTTTAATGCTTTGTAAAGTGGCCATCGGTTCCTTGCTTTTATCTCTATTCAGCGTAAATTATTTTCTGCAAGGCCACAGAACTGTTCTGGCCAAGCTTTGCAGGTGTCCCTTGTGGAGAGCTATTTCAGGGTAAAGACTTAATCTTACTGTTTCTTTCCTCCCCTTCTCTCTGTTTCATCTCTCCTTGAAGAACGCTAATTCTGAATGATAGGAGCCCATGTTTTGTTTCCTCCCTCCTCCTTGGCTCGCATTTGTTGTTGTTTTTTTCTCATTTTCAGAATTAACCCTCAACTGGATAGGCTGAAGTATATTCTTTTACCCTTAAGCTTGGAAACTTGGTGTGCACTGCCATTGCAATATTTCTAAAGGGAAATTCAGCCCATAATTATCAAATTAGATGCACATTCTGGTTCTTTGGCATGACTTTACTTCTGCCCATCTGTTAGGTTGGCACTCTGCCCCTCTCAGAAAGTAGCCGACCAGTTTCAGCTGAGCAGCGAAGCCAACCAAAGATGGGTTAAGAGAGGCAGCCCGCAGAACACTTTATGTTCGATTCCTCTTGCCAAAAGCTCTTCCTGTTTGCAAACAATGTCAGCTTAAGCCCATATGCTTCATTACATGGGATGACATCTGTGGAGACAGATGCAGGGATGGCAATACAAATGACATTTGATAAGGAAGGGCATATGTTATGAAACCAGACACCGCTATGAGTTTAAGATCCTGTCTGTGCTGCACGTGTGTACACAGAAATATAGATTGCTTGTATATTTTGTTGTGTAAGTGCATTCATCAGCCAGGGTTGGGCTTTTGAAGTGCACCAGCATTCAGGGTTTGTGTTAGGTGTAACTGCAGTGGTGTGATTAGTTTGTTGCAAATTATTAGCCTAGATCAGTATTTTGCTTCAGCACTCTTTGAATGGTAACGTGCATTAAAGGTCCAGTAGTTTGCACCGTGCAAGGAAACACATTTGGATAATGACAGTGAGAGAGGTGTCAGTTGTACACAAGAGGATTCTGCTGTGGACTGCCTTTCTGGAGCATTTCAGTGTTATCTTCCAAAATGTCTTCTAGGAAATCCACTGATTTCAACATTTAGAAATACATTTGGATGTAAGTTTTACACATCTGGGTAGAAGAGGTGTAAAAAACACCATCTTTTGAGTAATCTCTTTGCCCCTTTGCTAGATTATGCTTCTTTTTCACCAGAGGTCAGGTTTCTACCCCTGCTTTTTGGATTTACAATGTGAATATCACATTCAGAAAATAAGTTAATTCTAATTAGATACAATCAAATTAAGATCTAGTTAACTCTTTTAAACTGACTTTCACATTCTAAGCATGTCTGAGGCAAAGTAATTTATTTTTCTACTTCAAAAATAGCTTTTTGTTGTCATGTGTGTGGTACAGCAACATATATGCAAACAACAAAGGACACAGCATTGTTCTTGGAGCCTTCCAGACAGACCAGCCATGTTGAAGAAATGATGCAAAGTTACAGGAAAAGAGAAGGAAGAGCAAGTAGTGGTCCTAGCACAGCAACCTGCAAGGTCATTCCTCTGAAGCTGGGAGCACATCACAGAGAAGTGACTTCAGAGAGCCACCAGTGAACAGGAAAGGAGGAAAGAGAGGGGTTCTCCAGCAAAGTGGGTTTGGTTGCCTGTGCTGCTGCCTCCAGAAATTTCGAGACTGCATTTAGCAGAAGACTTGTTTTGCAGTGGCAATAAGGAAGCAGGACGGTTATTAGTAGATATAGAGAGTTGGCCTCAATCACAACAGCACCAAAGGGGAAACGGCAAGTGAGGGTTCCCATCAGTTTATGGTGAGACAGGGAGGAACTTAGTGTATGTGGAAAAAATGCCTTTCTCTGACCGTAATGTGCCCTCATGTTGAGGGTGTCAGAAAGTCAACCGTAAGATTCAGACCTTGAAGGAGAATTTAAGAACCCTTCTTGTGTTCTCCAAATTGCCAAGGCTTATGGAGAAGGTAGTAAGTTTTCTTTAAATAAATTTTTTGCTTAATCCATTTTACCAAGCTGAAGAAAAGATACTTTTAAACATTTTCACTTTGATTTATATGGTCAGCAAAGTGTTAATCTCAACAATTCCAAGCAAACTGTTTTGATCCTGATGTGTCACATAAAGTGATATTTGTGGCATTCACACACAGGAGTTGATTTATTTCTGTCATATTTAATGTGAAATACTGTTAGCTTGGTATTTAATTTGCAAATTGTACATTGAGTAAATATATTCTGTTGCTTTATAGCACAAGCAAAAAACCCCATGTGCAGTATTTGGAGTATAGGCCTTACCAGCCATACTTGAAAAATACATTTTTAGTGTTTGGGTGAACGGAAACCACACTTTTGAAGAAGATGAATAGATATGGGCAAAATGAATCCTTGCATTAAAATGCCAAAATACCTTGGCTGTGGTTTCTGTATCCCTTTAATGGAGTTAATATTTGGTGTTCACAAAACTGGGAATGTTTTTTGGCATTTTGTCTCAGTTTTTATTGAAAAACATTTATCCAAGTGAAATAAGGTATTTATATCTTTAGATATGTAGGACTGCAATGAATAGTTGCCAGAAGTGGACATAATTTCTCTAACAAGCTGTTTTAATAGTTCTTATACATTAAAATCTTTTTGCTGTATTTGAGGAACTTCCTGTATTTTCCATGTCAGGTCTGGTGATTTTGGAGAGCAGGTGACTTCTGTTTTTCATTCATTGGGATTTATTTTTGGAGCAGTTCTTGAAATGATGACACTCTTTTCATGGTGGCTTGAAGACAATGTTATAGTTGCTAACTAGAAGAGCTCCTAAAGTGTATATAGTTGTTAAACACTTGGATCTAATGTTGTTTATTCAATTTGCAGTGTTGTGGTGGGGAAACCAGTCTGGGGGAAGAGGATTTCCTTAATCGTACCGATACAATCACTTTCCCTGTACAGCTTTTCTTCTGCACTTCCAGAAGGATAATTTCCCTTCTACTTTGGATTAGACAAAGGAATTCTCCAAAGCATTTAGGAGCATTGGTTTCTCTGGTTGGTTGGGGTTATTAAGAAACCTTAGTACCTCATTGCCACCTCGTATACATCTCAGTTGTTTTATCTGTAATAAGAGGTTAATAATAATGATAATATCGGATTTTTATTCCCCCCCCCCCCCCCCCCCCCCGCAAAGTGTTCCATCATCACAGTAGAAAGATTCTGCCAAGTATCTTTCTATATACAGTAAGGTATGACTGATTACACTCATTAACTCATTCCTTAAAGTGCCTCCATTCAATACAAATAAACACTTCCCTATTTTGTTTCCAAATTGGTTTAGTAGCTGCAAAATGTGATTTCTGATAGCTGTCCAGACTAGATGAAAATTCAGTGCAAGTAACAGGGATTAAATGATAGAGACTCAAAATGTGTACCGGTATTTCTTTTCTCACTGTATTAAACTGCTAAAAATTGCACCTATTTGTAAAATGTGCACCTTTATATTAAATTGCCTAGGCTTTGCAGAAATACAATGCTTCTGATGCATTTAATGTCAGTGTTTTTTATAGTTTGCAGAAAAGTTGGCCTTATTTTGCAAGATATTGAGGATACTTTTATAATTCACTTGTAAATTTTTTTGATGCAATAAAGCATGGCTTAAGTCCGCAGTGTTTTCAGTTATCAATGGGTCTCTCTGCATGTACATCTACATGTACTTTTTTCCTATTGAAGAATCAAAAATTCATTTTATTTTGGTTACACGATGAATTGCACTGCTTAGGCAAAGTAGCCAGAGGAGGCTTTGGCTTTCCTTGGCCTGCACTGTATTTTAATGGCAGCATTGCTGGAGACGACAGGCACTACTAAAATGGAAGAAAGTTGCTTGACTTTCACTTTTTTTCCTCTGTGAATTGACTGTTAGTGTTGCTGTGCCTTGCTGTGCCTTCTGTATTTAAATGTTGCTACAGAGATACATATTCTGGGCTGGTTGGTTTTGGTTTGGGTTGGTGTTTTTTTGTGTGGCTTCTGAGGTTGGCTTGAGTTGGTGGGACAGGAAGAGGACTGGTAGGCACATGAGGCATTGCACAAGGTGCTTTAGTAATGGGAATTGTCTTTTCTTCAGCATTTACTTTTGGAAAATTGCTGCTCTTGCTGCCTTGTGTGGCTGTTAAGTGATTTCAGCGTGCTGATTTTTTCAACGCAAGCTCTGACATTCTGCCAGCCATGGGATCAGGCTCTGCAATCCAAGCCAACTATATAGGCTGTTTGTTGCAATTTTAGGATCAGCACTCAGTTCTGAGGAAATTGGTTGCCTGGTGCTACCAGCCCAGCAGTTGCATGAGACTTCAAAACACTGATCTAACATGCTGGAGAAATAATTTTTATTTACAAAAACTCTCCTGTCAGTGCTTACTGGAGAATTTAGATGTTATGAACTTCTTTAGATAGGTCACCTCCAGTAGTGATGGCTTAATTTGAAAAGCCTGTTTGCCTGCCCTTCTGGTACAACAGTAGCAGCTCTCTCGAGAGGAGGAGTAGAACACCTCTGAGATACCATCTGGACCAATGTGAGGATCAAAACAATTCTCTTTTAGAGAAGAACTGAAAGGAATTCCAAAACTTGAAGGCTGCCATATTTTGCTTACCACATGCTCTGAGTGTGGAATACCTTGACACCTGCCAATAATGGGGAAAACAATGAGGTATATAACTTGCTACTTTTTTGAAATGTGCTAAATTAAATTAACAGATCTTTAGATAGGTAACACCATTGATTTTATTTTATTTTTTTACATAGAACAATGATTATGCCTGCATTGTAGTGGCTGAATAATAGAGCAATAGAACATTACTAGCAAAAAGGATTTCCAAATAATCTTGGAAATTCCATTCCCTTAATTATTTTCTTTACAGACACAACTTGCAGCTTAGACAAGATTCAGAGTGGTCATGGCATTGCAGTTCTCTCCTAATGATATTAATCCTAACCATGATAACTAATGATACTAATCCTCTGATGCAAACTTTCCGCTACTGTGATCATTGTGCACAGAGCTTTGGAGATAGGGGAGAAAAAAAATGTCAGCAGCTAGATGGTTACTTGAGGAACATGCAAGTTAAACACCTGACATCTGATGAGTCACCCTCCAAGTATGTGTGATTGAATGATAGTTAATTGATTGCCACAGTTGATTAAGACCAAATGTATCTGAAATGTGGAACACTGTTTTTGAATGTAGTAAGAAGTGCAATATGAACACCCATAGTTTACAGACCTTACTACAAAATACCTGTCTGCAAAAACCCCCACAGTTGTCCTCAGAAATAAATTTGTGTGTTAAGTGTTTGTTGCTGTCAAGCAAGTATTTCTAACAATTTTAACACTGTTTAAACATTGTTGTTGTTAATTGTTTTCTAATAGTAGTAAGTCTTGATGAGAATTGCTACACCTGGTCATTTTCTGGTTGACTCTTTCTTAAGGAAGTAACCTGCCTGTTCAGAAATTTCCATGCTATCTTGACTTAAAACTGTATCCAGGCTCTGATTGTAAGAGCAAAATGCAAATGTTGTACCAACATTTTTTTACGGTCCCCACGTTTAGCAAGACAAAAGTTCAGTCTTTTGGGACAGACACTAAGCAGGTAATATACTAGCATAAATCATGGTGAGATACGTTCTGTAATGTATATGTGTTGGGAACATACAGGGTAGGAATTCAAGAAGTTTTGACCTACCTGATGCAATAGCTAAAGGTAGAGGTTGTTGTTCATCACAAAGTTTCATTTAGCTGTATCAGCTTTTCAGAGAGAAGAGACTATCATCTAGTAAGCCTCAAACAACTGTTGTAAATAATGGATCATTTCAAAATGCGATTATGGCTGTAATCCTACAGGATGCAGGTTGGGTCTGGGCATTGACAAACAGGCCTGTTGGAGAGTCAGAATGCCACTTGGCCTCCCACAGCTGTGTTGTCATTGACCATTAGTTGTACAAGCAGCTGGTTATTCAAGTGCTTAAATATAGATTGAGGAGCTTAGCAGTAAATAGCTATTTAACCGATCCGTGTTTCTAGTACAATACTTAAGCCAAGATTTTCTGGTGCAAAAGATGTCTGACTGAACAGTAATGATACTATGGATTTAAAAAAAAAATTGCTGAAAATACAAATAGTGAAATTTTGTGCTGGATTCACTAGCAGCAACTCATCGCTGGAATGTGAAACAGCAGTCCAAAATCATTTGAAGTGTTTATAGATAGAGTATTGAAACGGTGAAGCTGTTTGGAATGTGAGGTTTTGAAACAACTAATCCAGGGCAGTGCTTATGTTCTGGTTATTTTGTAGATGCTTTTATATCTTTCAAAGGAGTTATGACCATTGTTTCTGGTATTGTATGTACCTAGTGCACAAGCTTTTAGTAAATTACCATTGTTAGACTTGCATCTTGTTAAACAAACATAGATTGGAACAGATTCCATGCTGTAAAATCAACCACATGCAAGACAACTTCTTTGTGCATGTGGGTTATGTATCATTTCCCTCAGGAATTAACAACATACCTTGAACTCCACTTTTTAATTTGATTGAAAGAGAGAGCCTTGCACACAGAAGAATAAAAACTCTTGGACTCTAATCTCTTAATCTCCATAAAATGCTCGAATGTTTAGCTTTGATAATATATGAAACAAATCTGGTGGTCCGTAGCATTTCTGATGTGCATTCCCTTTTTTTTTTTTCAGCAAAAAGAAATCAAAGCAGACATAAAACAATGCATGACAGATGGGTTAGTGTTGGTGAGAGTTAGCCCTCAAGCATGAAGAAATTCCATAGCTCTAACTCTCCCTTCTAATATGCTAGTGGAAAGTCATTTCAGTGGCCTGATGATTCCTTTGCCGAAGTTTTCCTGCCAGTGGGATCAGCATACACTTTGTGGACTCCTGTATTAGGGCTTTCAATGCTACACAAGAGACAATCCAGGACTAATGTCAAGAAACTGAACATTTTGGCTAACAAGCTTTTGTGCTGGGAGGCAGATCTTCTGAAAAGTATGTGGAGTCTTCCTCATGCTTGGGATTAGGAACTGGTTGAGGTTCAAAATGAGGCAACTAAAGTAAGAAGATGCACATAGCAGTCCCGGCTCTAGCATAGCTTTTGCAGTCAAAGAAACAGCTTCACAAAAATAATCTATGTAAGGGGGAGGAAGATCTTTCAACTCTGTTTCCTACTTATATTTCCAAAGGGAGATAGTTCTTGGGGTCTGCAGAGTCCAAAATGGAACATACTTCCCTCCCACCTTCCTCCAGGGTAGCAGGAGAGAACTGAGCCCTGGTTTTGGCACATACTCATAGGTGAGGTGATCTCCAAACATGTTGCAACTACTCTGCTATAATTAGTCTCCTAGTGCAAGGAGGTTCAGCTTCTGTTTTTTAAGTCTCTAGGGCTGGAAGAGTGGTTTTTTTGTTGTTGGTTGTTTTGGTTTTTTTTAGTAGGTGCAGTGGTTTGATCTTTTCATTGTAAATATCTCATACAACTAGCATGTCCTTGTTGTCTAAATGTAGGCAAAATATACATTTTAGAAGAGCTTTTAGCTCTTAAAGTAGGTATCTGCTCTTTGTATTGAACCACTTGTCCCTGATATTTTTCCAACCTTTGGGATATTACACTGGAATTTGAAAAAAAAAAAGGCTAAATAAAATGGCTTCAGAGGAGGACTGCCTGCCTGAAAAGCCTGCTCCAGAAATGCTTGTAGGACCTAATCAGAATAAGAAACAGAGCAAATACTGGCATTACATGATGTGTGGATTAGACTGGCAGGAAACTGGACCATGGTTAACTTCGCTTATGTCTGCTGAAAACAAACTGAACCCCACACCCACACTGTTGGTCTTAGTCTTTAAAGTTTTGTTGGCAAAGCTCTGCCTTTTAGGAGTGGGAAAACAAGTCATACCCACAATAGACACAGTTATGCTGGCAAAAAACTTAGTGTAGTCTGCCAGTTGAATGAAATCCTTTGGCATATGTATTTTATTCCATTCAAGGAAAAGCCTTGGCTACCCCTTCCCTGCCCCCCATTCCTTTTTCTCCAGCCCAGCAGAAACTGTGTCTGCACTACTGGGATTCACAGAGATAACACTGCCGGTGCAGTCCCTTTTAAGTGTTGGTAAGCCATTAGAAGAAGCTGCCATCATCTCAGATCTTAATTTGTTTCAGTAGATAAACAGAAAAATGCTATCAGAGGAGATAGATCACTGAGTGCAGAAATTGCATGAAAAGAGTAATGCAAGTGCTGTCAGAAGTGCCAGAGCCTCTGATGAGATTCCTTGGGACTTGTCAGTCTTAGTCTACCGACTTAACTTTCTCAGTGACATGGTTTTGCCTGGAGGCAGCTATAAACCATCAAAATATAACAGGATATCTTGGCATGACAGGGAGATCTCTGGGATCTAGGTCTCCCAAGGCTGTGACTGGCTTATGTAAGCTATTACCAAGTAGAAGCTCCAGTTTTGTAGTGATTTTTAATTGTTTGTTTGTTTTCTTTTTTAAAAAAAAGTTGCATGGTTTTTGCACACCAACAACTGCTCATGGAAGATAAGAAATTGCAGCAGCCGAAGCTTTAGATTTATTGCTGTGGTCAATTTCCTGTTATTTTTAATAGGATATGGCCCTTCCACTTCTAAACTAGTGAGCTGTATCAAAGGGACTGTATCTTGTTTCAAACCACTTGGGTCCTGAACACATGCTCATGCCCTGGTCTTGTGCTTCCTAAGCCACATTATATCTGGTTTAACTTTTTGTGTGTGTGTGTGTTCGTGCACATGTTTCAGCTCCCTGTGATGTGGATTTTTAGGAGCCCTTGCTTGGTTTGTTTTAAAGTTATATTATTTGAAAAGAATTTGTGTCGAGGTTTGCTCAGCACAGGCAGTGGAAAACAAGGCATTACCTGATTGTCAGGGCACCTCTGGCCCAGCGCTCTAGCCTGGGTCACTGCATGGGTCGGAAATTAGGGAATTCTTGGCTGGCTGCTGGGAGAGAGATTCAACCACTTTGCAGTGCCTGAGTGGCTGGAGCAGGGGGAGGAAATCTGGCTGGTAAACTTTTAGCAGATAAAATTTGGGTTAAAAAGCAAGGTTTTAACAGAGGGAAATTAGTGGCATGTATCATTATTTTCCCTTGATTAATATTTGGATTCTTTTGGCTGTTTTCATTCAAACACATTTTGAACACTTAGTAGTCAAAATATCCCAATGGTCTCATGTGTGATTAAAAATAAGGAAACCGAAAATTAAGTGAGGTACTGATGAAGGACCACAGAGAAAGTTAGAGGAGGAAAATCAGCTGGCCTGTAATTTATAAAGTCTTGGTAGGACTTTGAGATGAGAGTGTTAGTGCCCTGCCATGGGATCCAGCATAACTTGATGAAATTATGCAATGCAGTTGTAGTTTGGCAAGCTAAATTAGTAATTGCAATTATTCAGTGGCTATTTCTAGACTTTATAGTAAATTTCAAAACTGCCCTTTAAAAAAATTACTCTTTTGTTTTCAGTTGGACTGTCTACAGACATTTTGGGTTTTGCTGGGCTTGGGTAGTTACTTTGTCCTCAGACAGTCTGTTTAGAATTGAGTGATACTAATGAGCAATGAAGTTAATTTCAGTTGTGTATACTTTAATGTTTTTATTAACCAAGATAATCAAGCTGCAAATCAGACTGAATGGGAGGTGCGTTTTTGACCAAATTTTTACCAAAGTTAAGGCCAGGAGGATAAATCTCTTGGGATTTAGCATTAGCAGCTTCTTGGTTTGGACAATGAATTTTTTGATTCCATCCTTAGAAAGTGATGAGTCCTGTCATACTTTTGACATCATGATAATCCAGTTATTTATTCTTTGTCCTGCATAGGATTCTTTTGCCTTCTGTTAATGATGTTGTCAACAAATAAACCCAAGCATTTAAGATCATCCCAAGGTTTTTTAACTTTGTTTCTTATGGTATTTGTGATTGGTACAATCCTGTGGGGTGTTTCTATGAACAAGAGCTGGGGAGGCAAAATAAATATAATTTTCAAGTCCAGATGACCTGGAAAGTTTAAATAGGATTCAGCAAGCCCTGAGGAGTGGTAAACTTGTCTGCTGCTTGTGGACAAGAGAGAGAAATGCAAGGCAGGTTTCAATTCTGAAGGTGAGATAGCAATTCTTGTTTTCATCGATCTCATTAATAGTACCTTTAAGAATGAAAGCGTTTTAAAAATTGCATAATACAATCTGAAGGTATAGCTGAATTATAAAGCTTGTTCATAACTGAAACTAACCAGCTAAATCAGTTGCTAATTAGACAGTTTGTAATTCTGAGGAACTGGATTTTGTTGATAGGAATAAATTTTGCTGGTGGTGGAGAGTAGTGACTTTTACTAAGGAGAGCACTGCTACCTTTACTGGCTGCTTGAGATAAATATAAGGGCCTCTTCACATCTTGGTTTTGGCATCAATTTTCCAGTGTTGAGACTCCATTTGTAAGGAGAATCTGGCCTTTTGCTCCAGAACCTCTAACATACAGGGGGTTTATCCATTTTTTCATTTTAGATGCTTGCCTTTGTTTACTGAGATCTCTTCATACAGAAGTAATGTGTGCTGTAGTGAACATAAATATTTTCCTTTAAAGGTTTTAATATATTTATGATGTTGCCTAAAACTAAAGTAATAAATAAACTTTAAAATTTAAGCATGCATGATTTGTTTTTACAGTTAGAATGGGAAAGAATTTATATTTAGCATCTAAAATATTTTAAAACAGTGCATCTCCAAAGGTTTTCTGTAGCTTTATGTCAGCAGAAAATGCATTCTCCACAGAAGCTTTTGTGCTGCCAGTTCTTATTTAAAAATAAACAAACAAAAATCTACTTTATTTCAGAAAACTCTTTATTAATAGTGTCCTGTGTTTCCTGGCTAGATCACTTGCTCAAGGAGGTCTGTGGCTGCTTATCGTGTTCCGGACCATCTATGTTTATATCCAGGTAGTTGTTTTGAGACCTTTGACTTTATTTAGGGCTGGAAAGCCAAACAAAAAACGAAAGCAAATTTCAATTGTCTCCCATTTTTTTGTTTGTTTGGTTGGGGTTTTTTTATTATTTTTATTCTGTATTCCCCTTGGGACGTTCCTAATACAAAAATGCTGGATTTTACTCCTATGTTATGAAGGTGTGCTTGCATGCAATAAAATTATCTAGCTCTCTGCTTCAGATTCAAGATATGAAAATCTCCCAGTTAAGTTTCTGGAAGATTTCTGGCCAAATTCTGTAAACCAAACCACAGCAACTTTGGGAAAAAATGCATATAAATTACATGCAGACGTTACAGTTTTTTTCATGGAGCCATAATCATGCCAATCTCAGTGCGTATTAACGTGACATAGGGCTTGAAAACGGCTGCAAAGTCTCTAAAGGCATTATCCTTCTCAAAGCTTTTCCATTTTAGAAAAATTAGCTTACCAAGCTGCCAATAAGATGTGATGGCTTTGACTCTAGTCAGCCCATTTCAGATGCAGAGCCCCCAGAAACCTTGTTTCCCTCGTGGGCACTTGCCCAACTCAGTCCTTACTACCTTCTGCGCACATCATGTACTGTCATAGTTCCTTTCCGTCTAACTTGTAATAACTGTTTGTTTCTTACCATCTTTTTCCCCACTGCTGGAGCAGGAGAACTGTTTGTCTTTCTAAAATTAGATATCCATGGATACATATAATATTTTTCTCTGTTTAAACTTGGCAGTTTAAATTGCGCACGGAAAAGTAAAGTATGTTCCACTACAGGAAGCCTGCATGCTGTATTCTTCATTTACAGGAGAATAAAATGTTACATGGAATATTTCACTCTTTGTTCTGTAGAAGGAAAACAATACTTACAAAAGCTGGTTTATACTAATGCCTATAGCCAGACTCTTCCTTTGTTTTCATTATGCAGTATTAGGGTACCACCCTATGAAGGGAAGCTAACTATATACGGGATACAGCTAAGGCGTGTAATTTTAATACCACTTGAGAGTTTTTATGTCATTTGTCTTGTTTCTCCAGCTGAAAGAGGGTGTTCAAACCTCCCCAGCTGTGTGGACCATTCTTTAATGTAGGTCATCTTGCCTGAACATCTCTCTTCAGTTCTCAAGATCCCAGACAATCTGGTCTTGTTTGCCATTTCTTAAGACTCCACAGGTAGCTGTAGTAGTGGTAGGAAATGATGTAGTGTGCTATTATTTTTCTTGGCTATAAAAGTAGTTAATTTTGTTTTCTGGAACCCCTTAAGGTATATGATTGTTCCAAGGAAAAGCAAAGTGAGAAATCAGGAGGCTATTTGATGTCTAGGGTGGCAGGCAGTCTTGATTCCCGAATAGGCTACTTCACCTTGTTAACTTTTTCAGACTACTGTAATATTTTTCTCATCTGTACACAAATATATCATTCTCGCTCCTGTGAGGTACTAGATGACAGCAATATGCTAATGTGAACTTATTTTCATGGAGTGGTGTAATTGCTCTCTTCTGCTCTCTGAATAATAACACGCAGAAATGAATTAGCTTTACTCTTGAAAATGGGTAATAAGTAGTTATGTTGGACCTCTGTACTGAAGGAGCCAAAAGATAAATAGGGTTGTGGTGGTTTCTAGCTTTGTTTTTGATCAGTGGTATGAGTCACGGGGTTTTGTGCATTTTTCTGTTTAGAACACAAGTGAGAGTTGCTTTTTACTAGCTCTCTACAAAAAAAGGTGGATGAACTTTGGCTGCAGTGGGGGAAAAGTGCAGTCTGAACAGGCAAAGGAGTTTAGGAGAAGAGCCTGGTCTTCTAAATTATGTATGTTACATGGGATTCATGCCACCCGCTGTTTTACTACCTCAGAACACTTTTGAAACTTCTACAAATCAGCCCAATGCTGGAAAACTTTTTGCCCTTTCCTATCTGCACTGAAGAAATGTTTTCTCTATGTTCTTTGCTTATCTTTGCCAACCTTCATCCTTTTCCTGCCCACTCTCTCTCTCCTTCGTGTCAAAGTGATGGGGTTTTTACCACTGCAAACTAAATACTTGCTGTAACTTAAAAAAAAAAAAAAAAAAAAAGTTTGGTTTCTTCCTCCTGTAAGGCTGAATACTTTCATACGTCCTGGTAAGGAGAGGGTGCTATTTTAGTCTTACTAGCATGCAAAATGTTGTTTAGCTCAGTGATGTGAAGGATTCTGCAGTATGAACTTGGTCTTGTGGCTCTACTAGCTTTAATTTCCATCGTGAAAACATGGTAGAAGATTTAGTGTTGCCCTTGTCACTGTCAGAAGATGTCTATCTGCAGTGCATGAATCCTGTTGCCAGTTAAAGTGATTGGTTTACTTGATTGTTTCGAGATTGTAACAAATGATTTTGAAATTTGTCTGTCATGAGTAGCTGGCATCAGGATGCTACATCTCCTGAGCTGGCACATACTTGATCCAGTAAGAACTGAAGATACCTGCCACTTTTAATTTAAGAGTTGAATTCACTGCAGGTTATTTATGGTTTAGCTGGGTTCCTGCTTTCAATAGCTGTGAACAGGTAACGCTGTGTCGTGCAGGAGCTGATTGTTCAGATGGGATAATGCGGTTAGAAAGAGGAACAAATCCTTTCAGAGCATGGCATTTAAGAGTCCCCAGTGACACTTGATTTGGAAATTAATGATGATTGTTTTCCTGTACTAGAACACCTGGTGGAGTAGGAGGTTCACAACAAGAAACAGGTTCTTGAACTGTTTCTTAGATTTTCTTTCTGTGACCTTTTGTGATTCCTTGTCAGTCTTCTATCTGTGAGAGTTTGTTGTTTGGTAGGTTTTGTTTTGTTTGGGTTTTTTTGGGTTTTTTTTACATACTAGCTTTTTTTCAAACTCCACTTTTTTTTTTTTTCCTCCTTACACATCCTTGATATAATTGTAATGTTTATGCTTGGATATTTTGCAGTATTCATTTTCCAATTGAATCCTAGGCTTTTTGATTCTAATAGTTTCATGTTATTTTTGGCATAAATTGTAGTATTAAGGGCCAGCTATAATTAACTCTGACAAGTTTATATATCAAAGTTTAGAAAAGACACTGAAAAAATGTAGCAGCTTGATTTTGGGGCATGTAATCAATGGTTGCCAATGAAAACTGATGTTATGAAATCCCATAAGGATATGACCATATTCCATCAAATCTTCTTGGCTTGTGACTGAAGAGAAACACGAAGATATACAAGTAGTTATTTGAGCACATTTCATGTTTCTTGCTTCCAGAAACTTTATAAAAATAGCTGTGTACAATAACAATAAATTCATTATTCTTACAAGGATATCCTGAATTTGACATGCCAGTATATGACTTTGAACTTTAGTCTTAGAAATAGAGGTTGTTTTGAAGATAACCCTTCAGAAGGATTCTCCTATTTATGCTATGTGAATGCCTGTGTTATATTTAGGCACTGAAAATACTTTTGGACTGAGAGTCCTGTATTCTGCAGTGGTGGGGAGTGGCTGGGGAAGATATGAGCTGTGCTTTCTTTCACAAGGGTACTTAAAACTTTTCCAGCAATCCTCATCCCTCTTAGAGTCAAGGCTGAACTCGGCAGCTTCCAGTCTCCCTCCCACAAATGCAGATTTATAAACCCTCCTTATGCTGAGGTGCTGGACAGTGGTTTGTACTGCAAACATCGCTTTTATTTACCTGAAAGAGAATACTTTAGATCTGTCATAATTGAGCTGGATACCTTTCCAAACCAAAGCAAGGCGCAATGTCATATCTTCATAATGTCTACTGTGTGGTAGGCTTCATTTATTCTCTTTTTTTCATCTTAAGTAGATCCAGCATGAACTTGGACATGAAGAACTGAAGGTCTTGGGTCAGATTTCCTATTTTTATTGTAGTCTATCAGTATCAAGGGAGAAGAACAGGGCTGGTGCTATCTCTAAGCTGAATCACACTTCACAGTGATTGTCAACAAATTGCAGGAGTTTCTCATTCCTTACTCTGCATGGTCTTTATAATGGCTTTATCTGTCACTTCATCCCCGGCATCACTTCTGTAAATAATTACCCTGTGACCCTTTGGTCCTTAGTAACTCTTTCAAAAGCACAGCTAATGATTTTATAAAAAAGGGAGACTGGTGAATTCTTGGCAGGTTTGTCTCAGAGCCTTGTCTCTGCAAATGGAAATTATGAACTTTAACAGTAATAAACAGCTTGGTGGAATTGCAGTGCACTGGGTGCTTGGCGGGTAGTACAGCAACTTACTGTTCCATGATAATAGTAATTTGTGTTATCACAGACTTGTCTTTGTGCTAAATTGTTGAATAAAATGCACACAGGTATCACATCTTGGTCTGCAGTTTGATTTCTGACTGGTTCTAGAAAGGCTGTAGTTGGAGACTTCTCCCACACTGTGCAGGTAGATTGATTTCACAGGAGTGGCGGCCACACTTAACAGCACTTCAGTAGGCACGGGTGTCCTCACAGCTGCCAAGGACAGATTTTACTTTCTTGTGTTTAATGTGAACAGTACATCTGTACGGCGTTGCCTAATCCTGCAGTAGAACTGGGGGTTATGAAATTTATTTTCCTTTTTCTTCAAAGTGGACATAAATGTAAGGTTTCTTGCCATCCATCTCGTAGCTTGTGGGCTTGCTTTGCTAAATCATTTAGCTCCTTTAAGACACGAGTGTGATCTGTTGTCCATATCTCACATTCCTCTGCAGCTTAATGTGATATCAGGCTTCAAGTTAAAGAAATTAAATGCTTCCAACTTGCTAACCAGAGACAGAATTACAGGAGGGGTTGTACTACGTGGGCTTTCTCCACTCATTTTATGTTTGATCCTCTTTTCTTCTCTTGCTTCTCCCTGCATTGCAGTTAATGCTGAGTGTAAATGTTAGGGATACCTCATCTCTTTAGAATTCTGCTAGTCCAATTATATGATACCAAACAAGAGAACATAATACCTACAAAGAGATTGTTTAACCATTTTTTTTATTTTACTCCACCTTCTTCTGTTCTGGTCTTTAGGTTTTGTACTTACAAGAAAATAAACTTACATAATCTATATATAAATAATTTTATTTGCCTGCATTCAGTAGCACTTCAATGGCCACTACAGTGGATCAAAGGCCTAGTTGTGCCACTTTGATATGCACATACAATAAATGCATCTACCTACCTGAGATCACACAGAGGATGTTTGGATTTTGTGCAAGTTGCATTTAGATTTAGGTTTCTTTAATAAATTGTGCAATTTAAATTTGGAATAACCTTACAGTTTTTTGCATGGGAACTAAAAGTCAGACTAACTTCCCTGTGTGACATCTAAATTGCTTGTGAAGAACAGCAAAATAAGAAAACGTTAATGTTAGATGTTAATGTTTGTCTCCATTTTAATCTACAAAATCTATTTTGGGAGCTAGGGATGGTCACAAGCTTGCAAGCCAGTTTTGGCCTTTGTTGCTCCACTCATATGCTAGAACGTTAACATAAAAATGGATTAATCTGAGCAAGGAATAAAGCTGTTTTATTTTAAAGAATAATTTCTTTTCAGCTCATGACTGAGTAAAGTTTTCTGCAAAGCGTTTTTTCCTCCTGAAGTGTTACAAAGCAACTACTTTCTCTAATAGGGTCAGCTAACAAGAATTAGTCTGTAATCTCATTAAAAGCTAATAACCTCAAGTATGATTCCAAATAAAGCTATCATCATATGTATATGGTGAGTATTTTGTTCAGACTTAGGGGAGAAGGTAGTAAATCATTTTTTGAAGAGCTATTATGAAAGCTGAGCAAAGAATGGCGTGCCATAGTTTGTAGAATTTATTACAGTGCTCTTGTGTATTAAGCTGCAACTTGCATTTTGCACTCCAAAACTAATACAGTTTTACTAGCATTCAGTGTAAAGCTGTTCTCTTGAGTAGAATTAATGACAAATAACATGTTAGAGGAAATAAGCAGCCAATCTACACTTATCTATTATAGTACTGTTATAACTAAAAAGGAAAAATTACACTATTGCACAATGAAGCAATATGGAATTACAGTTTGTGCAATTCCTTACTCTGTCAATGCAATTAGCATCACTTATTGGAATGCTGTGGAGGTAAATTCCTAATTTCTCTCCCAAGCTCTTCTGAAAGCTTTTGAAAAACATACTAGCGTTGAAGGATTTGTATTGACTGCTTGAGTGGTATTTGAGGTGTGAGAGTTTCCCTGTTAAAAATTATTAGATAAAAAATATGACATGTGCTGTTAATAACTCAGTTCCTGTGTGCTATCCCACTCTGTTACACCCAGGTAATTGTTTTCAAATCTTCTTTATCAATATGATCTGCAACACAGATGAAGGAAGAACACAGAGGGCTGCTCAGAGAGGGGTCCTTTTGTAGCCTTGTAATTCCAAGACACCGGTCAAAGAAGTCAGTCACTTCAAAGGCAGCCCCCCTTCACCCCCCCCCTTTAGCCATAAATCTTACTTCTAAGTATTTTGACTGTTTCAGGCTAGTGTTTAAGCCCACACAGTGGGCACTGGAAAATAAGCCTTTAATACAGAAAGAAAAGTACCATTAGATCATTTCCGGCAGCTATTCTGTATTTCAGATGAGGTGTTTTGCTGTCGGAACAAATGCAGTTATTCATAGACTGTGGCTGCGTGATTTACATCAAGGGCTATATTCAGTAAAGATAACAGATTTACTTTATTCATGCATGTGCCCACAATATAATCCTCCTTTGATAGAACTTGGAGGAATTTTTTCAGCATTTTGTAGCATCAATGTTTTAATACACTGAGTAGTGGAGAGGCTTTTTTCCACGCAAGTTCAAAAGTTCATGTTATGATCTTATATGAAATATAAATTTATGTAACTAAATGTGCCTGGTTGTGGGTTAGCATGTACACTGTGCATGCATTTTTAATCTTATTTTTCCTTTCTCACTCCCTCTCCTCCCTTTCTCCTCTACCTCATCACACTTGACTCTTGTTGCTTATCTGCAGCCACACATCCTTTATTGCCTTATCCTGGTTCAGTATCTAATACCTGAATGGGATTCATTGAGCCTCTCCTGGAAAGTAGACTATTGCTCTAAACTTCAAGAAACTGGCCAAAGTTTTATTCATACTGTAACCCTGCAGGTATAAGTCTTGCTTCACTTGGCCCTCCTGGTTACTGACATCAGTAGGGACAGTGCTGGATCTCATTCCCATAAGGAAAAGGGCAGATTTGCAGTTTGGAGGGTCCACCACACTGTTTGTTTGATTTGTTGCAAGTTGAGTACTTCTTGCTGATCTTTCCCCTCTCCCTCAATGGTACATGTGATTCTTTGGCTTTTACAAGACGTATTTTTATAAGAAAACATTTTCTTTCCAGCTGAGCCAAGGAATCCCAACATGTTGGAACCTCCTTACATTAAATAGGTACTTTTTTGACTTTTGCTGTCTTTAGAATTAGTGTGATGCATTTTGGAAGTCTGTAGTTTTAATCCAAGTTTTTCCAGCTTCTGCTCATTTTAAAGACTTTATAATCCTCCAACTATAAATGTTAAAGGGAGCAAAGGAGAATGGGAAGTACAGAAGCATGACCACTGTCTGAGTAGAACTTGTAGAAACTCGGTTGTGTAAGCCATATTAAAATCAGAAGATGATCAGGAGCAGAATTATCACACCTTTATTAAGTGCGTAGGACCATATTTTGCCAGGGTAACACACCTTCCCAGCAGGGTCTGGTCTCAGCTGAGAGCAGCACTGCATGAACACAGGCAAGCAGCGTCCAGTCTTTGTCAGACGCTGGGGTGGTGGTACCCATGTAACAAGGTGCAGGCAGATCCTGCAGTCTGCCAAGCATTGTGGCTATTTGCTTCTTAATCTCCAAGTGCTCTTTTGTCACTGCCCTGTTGCAGAATCCCAATTCAGAAGTGAAACTGCAGCCAGCTCTAGAGAGTAGGTATCTTTTCATTAAAGCAGGAAAGGTGATGTTTAAACTTTTTTGTCTTTATTTTTAACAAACTTTTAATTGCATCATTTGAAATTTTAGAATTTCAGAATTCAGAAATTTAGAATCCACTGGCACCAGTTTGTGCTAGTGGATGTGTAACTAGTGTGAATGCACTGAGGTGTATAATTTTACTCTGTATCTGATACTTGCCTCTATTAAAGCTTTTGCTTCTGCTCTTCATGTTATCCTGTGTTTAGAACTTTTATTTTAGCTTTACTTATGTCTTTGCAACATGAGAGAATAATGAAAAAATGCTGTAAGAAGTTTTTATGTGGTTTTTACTAAGTATATCCTTCACAGGTTTTGTAATGTTTTTTTCATGCCTATTAATCACATTTAGCAGGAAATGTAATCTCTTAAAATTGCTATAGCTCCAGCAAGTCTGAAGGAGTTGAAAACCTTTCACAAAGGTGACTAACTGAAAGGAAAAGCTGCCAATGCTATGTCGCTACTGATTGCAGCCAGTGGGGTAGAATAGGGACAGAAAGTGAAGAATCCTGTCAGATCTTCTGAGAGGTTTTAAGTCACTTGAATATGATTTATTTTAAGTAGTTGACCCTTACAATAACGGTTTGTTTTTCCTGATGCTTGATTGCTAGGAAGGGTTTAGTGAAAAATTAGGATGCAGGGTCCTGTGCCTTTGGTGCCTTTTCTGAAGGGTGGCACTTAAAGAACTGTTGTAGTACCACTTCTGAAAGAAGGATGTGCCAAAACACCAAAATGCTGGTCTTGCTGCTTTTCTTCTGAAGGGTTTCTCCATGTAGAAGACATAACCCATCTAGATTTTGCAATATTAACTCCTCTTATAGATATTCAATTACAGAATAATTTTATTTATTTTGAAAAAAAAAAAAGTGTGATTTGAATCAACTGGTTATTTCAGAAAAGTAATTTTTATTCTAACATAGCTTTGTCATACAGGAAGAATGGAAGTGTGTTCTGGGGATTTCCTTTGCCTGCTGAGGACAGGAGCCTTCCTTGGGCTGTGATTTCACAAACTGCTCAGCTGACTTGACTGCTGTCAATTAAGGCAGGATTGCTCTTCTTCCTTCTCTGAGTTGTGTGATTCTGCTTTCTTCCCTTTGCCGAGCAAGCTACTCATGCTGGCCTCCACCATGAGCCATTTAAACTCACTAACCAAGCTGAAAAGGAGCCTGTTCTTTCACTGAGTTAGGGAGGTGAAGTGGCTCAACCAGGAAGACGTCCCAGCAGATTTCCAGAACTGGTGTAAGACAAGCTGTAGCGATGTGTTTGGAATTAAGGGGGGGGTGGGGTGGTGGTGGTGGTGGGAAGAAAGCAGGACATCCCTTCCATTCCTGGCAGTAATGAGCTCTTAGATGAGACTGCCTCAGGTACAAAACCACATCCTCGGACAGATGCCATCCAGGCACTGATCACTCTTGGCTGTGTCTAATTTGAGGTCTTGCAATAGCATAGCCAAGGTGTGAGAAGGTCATAAATGGTTAACTGTTGTACTCTGGGACCAAAACTGGAGAGGTGGGGCTGCTGCAGACAGCTGGCATTGACAGATGGGCAGCATATCCTACTCAGGAAGGAGACTACTGGGGTCTGGCATTTTGTTTTGGTTTTTTGACTGTAGAACACAAAGTTCTACAAGGTGTACAGGTGAGTGATTAAAAACTCCAGCTTCACTACTGATATTCTTAAAACTGATTGCAATGGCAACCCAAGCATCAGTTAGATAAGTTACTTCATGCAAATGTGACTCCTATCCTGAATGCTTACACTAACTCAGAAAGAGCCCTTTATCAGTAGTTGCATTAGAAAGACTTGGATTGTTGAGGGTATTCTGGAGTGATGAGTAGGGAAGTAATGGATAAGGTGCTAATTTACAGTTTGGGAAGTTCACATGTTTTCTGTGATAGAGACTGTTTGTTGGACACTGACTTAGTGAGATTCACAAAAACACTTGGTACTTGTGGACCTTGACGGAGAAGAGTAATCAGGTGTCTGCCTGGCAAATTTGTACCCACAAAGCTCCATAGTTCTGTGGGTGCACGAGAAAGGTGTTTTTACAGAAAAAGTGGTGCTTTAGCAGAGGAGGAGGGAATAATAAAATCCACACCTACTAACATTTATGCACTTCAGAGTCAATGAGTACATACTCTTTCATGTATTGCAACAAAACAAAAGGTAGAATTTTAACAGGTCTGAATTTGAGTGATTCCTTTGATTTTATTTTAACTTCTCTAGGCGTTTTATTTGGACTACCGAAAGCAGAATCTAATCCAAGTTGGACACAGTGAAAACAAGCGATAACAGGTTAAAAAGAAATAAAACTGTTACAGCAAAGATGGATCTGATGGAAAATGAAAATTTTCCTGGGAAGGGAAAGCTGTGATGGAATTGGGAAAGTAGAAATGCTAACAGAGATTATCTTTGATCTTCGGCTACTCTGTATTGGTGTCTGATGATGCACAGTGATAGTAATAGTAGCAGTTGTCGTCTTCTTTGAATGTCCTAGAGTCCTTGGCATCTATCAATGCAGACAGGTATGGGATCTCTAGATGCTTAGAGACTTTAAAAGTTCTGCATAGGATGTTGTAATAGTTATAAAAATGAAACAAAACTACTATTTGACTCTTTCAAGAATGTAGAGGTGAGAATGTTATCAGTTTTATTGCTGTTTGGATTAGGGTAATACTTAAATCCCCCCCAAGAATTTTTAAAGATTTAAATGCCTGAGGATGAGGCCCACGTCTTGTCAGGGACCGTATAAACAAATAGTTGAAAACAGTAGCCTTGCAGCAGAAGGATTATATTATGTAAGAGTTAAAGCCCCCTTTCATCTGTCCGGAGATGAATTTGACTCCTGAGAGTTTATCAGGCTTTATGGGAATTCCACCCATAGCTGGGTGGGATACAGACACCTTGTTAGGTACAGAAATACTCTTTGCCTTGCTCTACCTGCATGAAACTCTCACATGAGAGCAATCGAGGGAGATAAAGCTATTTCACAGGGAGAGATTTCCTCCCTAGACAGAACTCAGCTAGATGGAGATGGATTGTGCCAGACATCCTGTCTCTCGTACACTATTTTTATTCTTCCCTAAATCTGTAGGCTAGCACACCACTTGCAGCTTACATCAAATGCTGCGGTCTCACGCCCAGCCCAGGGTTACATACTTCTGTTAGGTGTGCTGCTGCTCCTGCAGTGCTAGGAATGCTGGAGGGGTGCCACGCGCTGTTGGTAAATACAGGCTGCAGTTTGACAGTAATTGCTTTCTTCCTGGAGTTTCAGAAATTACGTACAAAAGCAAATGAAGTGAGAGAAAGCATTCTGTTTTAAGTGCATTTCACATCAAATGCTATTTATTTTTTTAATGCTCCTTTCAATGTGGTACAGTTAAATACATGAAGTCTGTAACAGGGGAGCAAGTCATGTACTTGGAAGCGTCCTGAGAGTTGTCTTGGCCTTAATAATTTATAAGCTTTTCTTCTGTTCTGGCATTTGAATAAATTTAAGGAGGCAGGAGAATGCCTTGTGACTGGAGCAGTGCCTTCACCACACAAAGCAGCTCCTGCGGTATGGCCTCTTCCTCATGAAACACCTAGCAGCTTCCCTTGCTACAATCGGTCTGTCTTCTAAAACTGCTAACAGAAAAACTGGCCAGGCCCAGCTGACTTTGGGAGAATGAAGGAAGAGTTCTTCATATTTCTGGCTTATTTTGGTTTTAGGTTTGGAGAAGGTATCAAATATTTATTTGCTTTTCATGTACTAGTGGTTTGACCTGGTTTTACTGTAATGTCTCATAAAGAAAAAAAATGCTGTTTTGGAAAGTCACAGATTTCTATCTGCATTGGGTAATTTAAACCCATGGGGAGATTTCATATTTTATACAGAAACTGACCAAGTTTTCTTAAAAATTAGAAGCAATTCTGCCTTGTGTATCACAGTGTGAATCTGACCTAGTTCTTCATGCAGAACTGGCCAGTGGAGAAGGTTGGTTGCTAATAGGTAGGGCTACTGTTCCAGGTCACGATTAGCCTTTTCCCCCCTAAACCGTTAGAGCTGTGCCATCTGCAGCTTGAAGGTGTTTCAGTTTGGTGCCTAGCACTGTGCTTGGCAGATATTCTTGGTTATATGAGATAGGTGTTTTTTCCTACCTTTGTGGATATGAATAAATAGTATTCTGTTGCTGAACGATGGGGGAGGTGGTACCTCTCGAAACCTCTGTTGTACAAGGTAGTATTTCTTTCAAGAATACTGTATGATTTCTCCTCTCACCCTTTGCAAGATGCAGTGGTGTTGCAGGGGAATCAAATACCACTGGCGAGACCATACATGCGTATCTGCTGCCTTTGCACAGGCAGTATGCTGATAAGGCTTCCACGCAAGGTAGAGAGTGAGATAAGTAAGAATGTTTTGGGCTGAGACATAGACGGTTTATATCAGGCTCCATCTTTAAGCTGCTTTCTAGTGAAAGCTGTTGAGGGAACTTACGTTGTGCTTGGCATGAGATTGTGGGTTAAAGGTTTAGTTTTATTCTGTGTCAAATCTGTTTTCATTCTTTAGTCTTTTTTGCCACTTTTGGTCTTCCCCTTCCGCAGCCCGTGACTTTATCCACATGGCTTTTTCAAGTAAATAACATAAGAAGTAGGATTCCAATGTCTATGATAACAAAGTGGCTGGCTTGTTTTTTTCTTGCTGGTTTTTTTCTGCTGAAACAGGGGAATATTAAACTTTACCAAGAATCCACTAAGATATTGTATCTCTCCGTCTTCATGCTGATGAAACTGCCTTAAGGATAAACACTTTTTCAAAAAGCTGTTTTGATTTTAATTTTTTTACACAGTATTCTTCATCAAACTGTTTCAGAAGAAATATTTTGTAGAACAGTTTACATCTCAGGTGAGCATGCACTGAAGAGAGTTGAAGATTTAAAATGTGGGGAATTTATGTTGTCTTTTCTGGCCCTGAGTGCCCCTGTGTGCCTTAATGGCCCTGACCAGCATCACCTGGGGATTCCACCCCACCTTCTGCCCACAGGTCTGGAACCTTCAGTTCAGATCACCCTGAGGATGTCAGTCTTTGTCTGAGCCATGTGGTTGGTGGTCTCTAGCTCTGTCTCTTGCTGTTGGAGCCCCCAGCCTGGGCTCCCAGGGTGGCTTTTGGACCTGGTTCAATGCCAGCCATGCCTGGGGCTGCCAATGGACAATGTTTGCAGCACCCAGCTCTGCTCATCTGGCTCGTCCCCTACAGGACTGTGCTATGGTGGGTGAGGACACTGGGTCACCCTCCGCTCCCAGCTCATCCCCCCTTGCAGGGCAGCCCTGCTCCTGCTTTTCCCTGGCAATGCCTGTACCTTTGTACAGCACTGCATCAGCACGCTCCTGTGTCAGGCTATTACTTTCTGAGATACTTGAGAGCTTTACTGCCATCTTTTTGTTTTTCAAGGGGACCCTATTTCAACTTTCGATTTTGAGGTTTCACTTTTGAATTGCTATTCATATCAGATGTTAGTGATGGCTTACTTATAGATGAGTGGTTAGATGAGCAGGTAACTTGCTTGTGCTTCTGCAAAACTTTTTTTTTTCCCCCCTTTGGTTTCTGGGAAGTGGTTGAGGGACATTATTTTTTGTTTGTTTGTTTTATGTGCCTTCAAAGTATGTACTGTAAACAAAGGGAGTTTCCATTTAGCAGAATGTTTAAATTCCCAACCATATGCTCTAACTAAAAACCTTGTTTAATTCGGTATGCTTGTTAAATTTTCAGAAAGAGCAATTGATATATAAATTTGAAGTATGGCAGGGGAGAGGGGAAGGAAGAATCCAAAATAATTGAAACATGGACCAAAAAGAAAGAAAGGAAAAATACCCAGTTTGGAAAGAGCTCAGACTAATTTCTTTTCAGAAAAGTAAATCCTTAAATGGAAGATGGCAGTATAAAAGTTGTCATGTCTGTCTCTCTCACATCTTAGATACTCTTAAAAGAATTCCTTGTTTAGAATTAGAGTAAGTTCATGGTTATCTGATGAGCTGTTTATAGGATCGCTTTACTTCCACTGTTTTTATTTTAAGTGGAAGTGTGTGTTAGAGGAGGGGAGTGTTGTTGAATACTTGCATAGTTGGGTTAACTTGGTTAGAGACTTTGCTACTCCTTGGCAACCCTTTAACCAGGAAAGGAGATCCTGTAATGTAATAATCCTTTGTATGGAAGACCAAAACCCTTCTGTCTGTCATACTCGTCTTCTTTTTCAGTCACCTATGAAATAATTGTGAGTAAAAATGGATGTTCCTGATGGTTTTAAGATTGCAGAAACGTAAAGAACTTTGTTTGCTTTAGGAATCTGTAAGTGACCAGAGCCTTTGAGATCTTAGAAAGCTTACCAGAAAACCCAAGTGGAAAGTTGGTCAAACATCCAGAAATGTGTAAATGGGAAAGTTAGACATGTGCACTGAATTGAGAATTAATAGTTATTACAGGCTGGGCCAATCAGAGCCATTTTAAGCTGTCCCAGCCTTGCCATCCCAATTCATTCTTTAATGGGAAACTAATTTAAGCGTGACATTTCATGTGAAAGAGCTGTCTTCAGGCACTGATGTATGTATGTCTCATAGATGGGAACATAGTTTCTTAAATGTCATTATTTCTGTATCTCTGGTTCTTCTGTCTACTTTGTATTTTGGCTTAACTGTTGCATGTGTCCCTGATAAATTTTAGGAGTGGTAATTAGAAACAATATTTAGAATATGTGTTCTCTTTCTCCCAGTTGATGTTATCCTGGTTTCTGACAGCTGTGTTCCTGCAGTTACTCATTCCACCTGAAAGGGTGAAATGCACAATTGCTTTGGAGCTGGAAGTGAGCAAAACGTCAGGGATTGCCTCAGAGGAACAGTCTCTGAAATGGCTTGGATGCTTCTTGCCTTTCACATGCATACTTTAGGTTTGATTTTTTTCAGAGGTGCTGAGCCCTGCATTTCCTGCTGACTGTACCCAGCCTTTCTTCTTTCAAAATCACACCTCTTTTAAATGCCTCTATTCCTTAGCTTTTTAAGCTAGCTTTCAAAGCTGGCCTGAGGGCACCAAAACTTAACTTGAAGATTATGTTATAGACCCCTGTGGTGGGGGTAATGGTGGGAGAGTTAGCACCTCTGGATGCGTGCCCTGTAGAGTTGCTGTTTTTACTGAGCTTCTCAAAGAAGGGTTTTGCAATTAAATCCGTGCTTTAAATTCAGCACCAAAATAGAATTCTGAAAGATTTGTTGTATGAGGTCTCCTTTTGGGAGATGTAGTAAGTGCCTGGCAGTCCTGTGTGTGGAGATTTTTTTTTTTTTTTTTTATGGTTTTAAATGTGACTTTTCCTTTAAGCTTTTTTCTTTTCCACTGATCTTTAGGAACATCTTATTTCACACTTAACTCTACTTATTTGTATGTATTTTGCAGGAATCCCTTGAAGCTCGCTCTGGGAATGGACAGCTACCTCCAGTTCTGGAGGAGAGCAGTGCCAATTGAAGAAGCCTTCAAGGCAAGTCAAGTGTGCTGAGAACTCTTGGTGGAAGAGTAGGGGAAGGGGTGACCTTCCAGGCCAACAGCCATGCCTTTCGGGCTGAAACTGCGACGGACCAGACGCTACAATGTCTTGAGCAAGAACTGCTTTGTGACAAGGATCCGTCTGCTGGACAGCAATGTGATAGAGTGCACCCTGTCCGTGGAGAGCACAGGGCAGGAGTGCTTGGAAGCTGTCGCTCAGAGGCTTGAATTACGTGAGGTAAGAGTAACCCAGTAAAGACCATCTGTCACTGTATAATTTGACACATTTTTAGCTCAGGCAGTCTGTTAGTTTGAATCATGTTATTCTCAGAGCTGGCCAGATATGATCAGCAGCTGGAGCTTGGACAAACATTCTGGTTGTGTGAAAACTGAAGGCAGAAAGGCACTCAGGGCTTTGTGCTGTTGCTCATTCATCACAGCTTTGAGAGATCTTTGTAATACGAAAGTGAGGCTTCTTCTTTTCTTAGAATGCGATGGGTGTTACTTTCTGAACTGGGATGCCAAGGCCCAAGTTACAGTAACTTTCATCTGAATGTAAATGTGGTTTCACAAACAGTGCTGGTTGAATTATGCCAGTGGGAAGGAGACCACTGGCTTTTAAATATCCATTTTCATATAAATATATTCTTGTTACTGACATACTGAAATAGGCAACATTTGTTACTAGCAGGAGCAACTAGTAACAGTTTGAGGATGGTGGTTTTTTTTTTTTCTCTTTAGTTTAACTGAAATATTTCACATCTGAAACTCTGAAAGGCTCCTTTTACATTCCTAATGCTTCTGAAGAGGCTGAAGAAAACTCAGTCTTACTTTACTGAAGACTGAAATCCTTTATTTTCTACTTATTGCTGTAGAGTTCAGTTTTTAGTTTTAGTGTTGAGGCCTTTTTAGAAATATCTCTCCAATGTGCACAGCACAAATGAACTGTCTTTTTTTACTTACCTTTTGTGGACCCCTGACATATATCCTGCATGCTTGTAGGCTTTTGCAAATCACAAGTTGAAAACCATTGCCTGGAAGTTGCTGCATTGTCATCTTGACAGTCCTGGCTGATGCTTTCTGTAAGCACAGCTGGGAAATCTAATTATTGTGCAGTGTCTTACACTTGTTGGTCCACAACCCTTTGTAATGGTGGCAGCTGGAAGGTAGCATACGAATAACTGCTGCAGCTGAACACTAAACAAAAACTCTGTTTGTGCATCAGTAATGATAAGAAGAGAAGAATCTCGCTCTGTGTGTGTGCAGAATAGGCAGGAGAATGTGCAGGCAGGAACAGAATGGAGCGTCAGAATATTGTGTAGTGATTTTTTTCTTACTTGGGATTTTTTTCATTTGGATTTTGGTAGAATCATTTCACCCCTCCCCTTCTAATTGCTGCTTTTTTTTTTTTTCTTTTCCTCTTTCTGTTGGCGATGCTTTAGGGTGCCTTTACAGAGAGGTCAGGTCCTTCCCTTTCCTTCCAGTGCAGAAAGGAGTGAAATTAATGAAGTGATTCTCCTCGTATTCCTTATCTAGTTGGTGAAGCAGAAGTCTGTGGCCTAATCATTCTGTCCAGAGCTCCACCTGTGTTTGTGAACAATAGCTCTGTTAGCGGGCTAGCATTCTTTCCCACAAAAAATTCTGTGATTTCAGAACATGTTTTGTTCTATTTTGGAACAAAGCCTGAAGTTTCAAAATTTTCCAGAGAAAAGAGATTGGACAGTAGAGTAGCAAAGGAAGTTGTTTTGGTCAGTGTTCAATTTCATGGGGGTTTTCTGTTGCTTTGGTGTTTTTTCATTTTCAAAATTGTGTCATGCAAAAAGAAATATGTCAGCACAAAAGGTTTGTGTTTCAAGATGAAAAAATATTTTAACAACACAGAAGAGAATGCTTTGATGTTGTTGGAACAGTTTCCCCTTCTTTCATCACCCTCCCCACTTTTTTTTTCTAAACAAAGTTTTGGCAACGTTGAACCAATTTTGTAAAGTTCAGATTTCAACAGTACAGCATTTTTTGACAGAGGTGGTTGTTTGGTGTTTTTTGTTTTGTTTTCTTTAAATCTCTTTTTCTGATTGATTCTGGTAGCATCCATTGTTGCTTTAAATGTTTAGGAGAGAAGAGAATGACTAACCTCTTTCAGCTTAAGGGGGTTTCCCTGTACCCTCTTCTGCTTCTTTCATGAGGAATAATTGGAGCTAGTGAGCTTACAGGTGCCTGATGCTGGGTGCTGTCTTTTCCCTCAGACCCCAAATTAATTTCTTTTTCTGTCCCTCTAGTCTTCCTGCCATGGTTTTTAGGGAGCTTTGTAGGATAACAAAGCTGATGCAGTCATTTGGTGACTGTCCCCTTCCCTCTTTAGGCCTGCTATCATGTTTGAATTTGCTGGCCAATCAAATTCTACAGAAGGATCAAAAATACTTTGACAAAGCTCAAATTTCTACAAGTTTGTGCAATTGGATAGGTGAGTAGAAGAGAAAAGCCCATTAAGTGTACCAAGGAGAAAATCCTTGCAAGTGTCCGTATTGGAGAGACCTTTTAAATTCCCCAAATGCAGGAGAAACTTCAGGCGGAATATGCTTTTCTTAGAAATCCTGATCAACAAACTATGATGTAAAAGTAAGGAAGACACTAAGCTTTGTTAAATCCCATGCTCACAAAACAGTGCTAAAGTCCTGTTTGTCTCCTCCGTGCGGTCTCAGGTAAGGATATGTATTCTTCTAAAAGTAAAAATCAGGTTTTGTTTGATACTTTAGTTTGGTCTTATGTTTAAATAAGTCCCAGGTGTATCCCAGCTTCTACCTTCATGTCAGGAATGCATCCACATTTCACTCAAGCTGATTTCTTAGAAATAAACAAAAAACTGTCCAACCCCTCCCCTGCTCCCCCATCTGAAAAGCAAAACTGCTTGAGATTACTGTATGTATTGTTGTGAGGGACTGTCAATCATTATACCACACATGACTGAAAAACCAGTATCTAATGGATTATGCATATTTCCATTTGATCTCTGGGGAATGCAGCTCCCTCCCTGACTGAGTCAGGGTTCAGGAATAGGTCAGTAGAAAGTGTAGCCATGTAACTACTGTAAAATCTGGGTTTATCCTTTTCAGCAAAGCTCCTGACAAAGCATCAGGTCTTCTAGTTGAACAGTTTGACTGGTTCCAATAAAATGAGCTCTTATGCCAGCATTATCTAAAAAGTGAAGATGAGAAGAGGGAAAGAGAGGAAAGACAGAAGTCAGAAATGAAATTTTATAATCTTTTATATATGTGCACAGATTATAAAAAGGATTTTTTTCCCCAGTAGAATGGCATTTTTCCCTTCAAGTGAGACTAAGTGAACCTTCTTGAAATAGTAATCTGTACAAATCTGTTGTGAAATTTCATGTCTCTTCCTCCGTTTTGTTCTCCTTAATTCACGTTACAAAACAATAAAACATTTAAAGATGGAATGTTCTGATGTATTGTAAAAGGGAGGGGGAGGCCAAGAAGGCCCTTTTCAACCAAAATTATTATTTTAAGCTAGATTTCACAGTAGTACTGCCAGCACTACAACACTGCAAATCCCAAACCAAAGCAGGAGGACACAGAGTGCTGAGTAGGAGTGGCCATTTGCTGCCATTGTGACCTTTTCTTTGTGCCCTGGAAGGTGTCGGCTCCTCACAGGGCATGACTGAAAACCTGTGTTCAGCAGCCACGTTGCCTCGAAGTCTGGCTTGGTTTGAGTTGTCTTGCCAGTGAAGCTGGGATGGGGTTCGGGCAGTGCTTGGACAAGAGACCTTCTAGGAACAACTGGCTGCCGTAAATGGTGCCTTCCCCTCTCTGAGTGCCCTGGGATAGCAGGGCTTAATGCTTTTTGCCCGGAGGAGCTGGAACTCTGCCTCTTTCTCAAGGATAAATGTTTAGTTGGCTGTTTAACCAGATGCTTTAATAAACACTGATCCTGTCTCATTGGATCCTTTTGAATGAAATTTGCTGTTTTAGTAAGTGTCTGTCATCTGTTGCTGGCAATTCTACACCTTTTGCCCCACATAAAGGCAGGGGTAGTTGGAGTCTACTGGGAGTCCAAGCCCCAAACAAGTATGTTGTCTCATGAACTGGCAGCTATAACATTATCTTTTTTTAAGACTTCTCAGCACAGGTTTTGCATATCCAGTTTTCTGACTCTCTATATTTCAAGGATCACCTTTTCACATAGTGTCGTTGGGGCATGCCAGTGCTCTGGTTCTTGTCTGCTGCTTTAGCAGAGGAGTGCATGCAGTTCCTAGAGGGGTGTCAGCCAGTTTCCTTGTACCACATATGAAGTGGTGTGGTAGGTAAGACAAATCTTAAAACCTTGAGAGAAAATTATTGTAAACTCTTCTCCAGCAGAGCTGTTTGTGTATTTGCAGATAAGCAAACCAAAAGCACTAGCAACTGAAGCTCTTTGTGTACAGAATGGATGTGTGTACATACATTTAGTGTTATGAAAAGTTTTCCTTCAGTGTGTATCACAGGTCTGCCAACTGTATCTGGAAAAAGGATTTTTTTATTTTATTTTTTTTTTTTTTAGAAGCAAAAGCCATCATTCACTTTCTTTGCCACTTTGCTGATGTATCTGCTAGGTAGAGCAGCCTGTGTTACTTCAGTGTCTGCCAAGTGTAGGTGTAGAAATTTATTCCATGAAAACTGGAGTGAAGTCAGTGGTTCGCTTTGTACAGATAGACAAACAGACCAGCTTTTGGAGTCAACCTAGTTTTCAATCAGCTGCTTATAGAGAAAAAGACCCCATTTTTACTTCCCCTCCTCTAATTTGTGGGGTGTCCGTATTGTAAAAATGTTTTGTGGGCTGGAGTGTATGGCAACACATGATTCTGATTCTGTAAGGCCTTCTGGACCATCATGTGCCTGGTCATAGCATACTGAACTTGACGGTCCAGCCATTTCCAGTCCCATGTTCCTTCATTCCTGTTTGGGAATTACTAATGTTCCTAGGGGAGAGAGTCTCTTCAGGTGTTTGCAGTAGTGGCTACAGAAGTCCTTCCCCACTGTGGGTTGTTAAAAAATACTAACATTTTCAAGAAGTTGGCAAAAGGGAGCAGATATTTAGATAACTCTGTTGGTTGTCTATCCAAGGTGTGTGCATTTGTGACTTGAGCTCTGCTCTGCAGTCCCTATGCTTCATCTGCGGTTGCCTGATGCTCTCCAGGCTGCTTTCCAGGAAGACAGTTGTCTTCTAGTTGTGTGAAATGCGTGCTGCTGTGGTCAGTCCACTGTATCTGCTGTAGTCTAGAAGCTTAAGCACTGCATTCCCTTTGCTGCTTACTCCTTGGAAGTGATTCAGGACTCTGGATCTGGTACTTGAAGAGCCTTTCTACAGGAGCAAATCTAAATTCTTGTTGTCCCTCTGCCCCCAATCAAAGGGGAGGGACTGCGCTCGTTTGAGCTGTTTAATTGCAATACCCTTAATCCCTTGAGTAACTCCTTTAGACTTCAGACTCCAAATCATCTTAGTTGCTAGATGTTTTAGATGCTTGATACTGCAAATTTGGGTCCTAGGTGATGTTTTGACTTTTTAAAGTAATATGGAAGATCTGTTTTCACAGCTGTGCATTGTTACTTGCTGAGGATGAGCTGCCCTGCAGTGATTTTCAGGAGTTTGTGTGTTAAAGGATTGCCCTAATGAGGTGGTAAAAACACTGCTTTTTTCGGCCTTCACATGAATTCCTTTACTTTGCTGTCTCCACTGTCCCTCCCACCTTCATTTTAATCTAATTACTATCATGATGAGCTCATCAAAAGAACTTTTTATCCAGCGATGACTACAGAGGGAGAGTAGACATGTATCAGTGAATTGGTTTGTTTTGTTTTAAGTTTATCCTATGAGAGATGTTGACTTCTTAATTTATTTGCACCCTGGATTGATTGATTTATTGAAGATACCTTTAAATTCTAGAAGGATCCTCCTAAAAATGAGAACTAGCTTGCTTCACTGTACCAAATAGAGATTAAAGAGAAAGGACTGAACAGTATTTGAGCTATAATGCGCGTTTGTTGGGCTAATTGAGGAATCAAGTTGATGTAGTTATCACCTTTGTTAAATGCTAGTCTGGACGTTCTCCAGAGTTAAAAATATGTACGTAATGAAACCCTAAAGTAAATACACCTGTGCTCCAAATCAGAGTTTTTGCATATGATTCTCTCTTGCGTGCCCTGAGCTATAGAATAGCTGGAACAGTGTTGCCTCTGCTGGCTTCTTGTCATTTCTCAGCATTTTAACTTTTCAATATTGCATTATTTGCCCTTCTGTTGTATGCTAAGTCATGGTACATGCAATGATTTTTAGAGAAGTGTCCTTACCAAAGTGAAACAGGCTGTTGATGGTGACTTTTGCAAAGTCTAATGGTTGCAATTTGTCTGCTACTTTTGAAGACTTTTTTTGTTTAAAAGCATGAACATCTAAGAAATCCGATTGGTGAAATGTTGATGGTTAATTTATAAGCCAAACTTTTTTAATGTTTTAAAAGTAATTTCAAATGAAAGCTTTATAAAACAGCACATAGGGGTTTTTCTATTCTTTATCTCAAGTATCTTTTTTTAAAATGTGGTGATATGTATAAAAGATTGTGACTGCCTGTGGAAGTATTGTTGTCCGGGTAAGTTAAGCTATAACAGCAAAATAAGTATTTTATTTGTTTTAGGGTTAATCTAATCTAATGGAAACTACTGGAAAGTTTTCATTGAATAGGGAGGGAGTCAGTTGGATTAAACATGAAGAAATTTTATTGAAATGAAATGAGGGAAATATGCATAAATAGCAATTATTCCACTTTCAGATCCTAAGTTTGCTTGGTGTCCACAAAAGTTTCTCTCACAGTTTGTTTCATTCATTCCAGTATTAGTATAAAGCGGTATTTTATATTGAAGGCATTGCTGGAAATCTCTAGATGCTGTCAGCTAAAATACTGTTGAAAAAGCTGTTGATACGAGCTTTACAGTTAGGGATACAGTCAGATTTCCAAGCAACTGATGGAGTAGTTCCTTTGCTAAACATGAACACTTTTTTTTGCTTTTTCTTCAGATCTGTAGTCATAGTACTTGCTGTTAATTATAGTACGTATTTGCACGCAGTAGTAAATCAGTGTGTTTAATACAGTGGTTTAAAGGCTTTTCAATAGACTCATTCATGATGGATTGGCTATTCCTTCAGCTGCTTATTACCAATTTGTAGTATATGAAGCTCTAGTTCTGAATATTGTTCCTTGTTAAGTGGTTTCCACTACCAACAGTTCCATGTGGCTTTTACAGGAGGTACTACAGCCATTGAGATTTACACAGGATAGGAAATAGCTGAGGTTTTCAACCTGGTATTTTCTGTAAGAGCCTAGAGCAAACAACTGGTGTGTGTGATGCACATTTTAAGTGTAATACTTGTCCATCATAAAAACTTGTGAGTGCATTTAAAAACAAAACTAAACATGTTCTGCATTGGGTAAACAGTTCTGGTATTGGTTGATATATTTTGACGTGTATGTGGGTTTGCATTCTTTTTTTATAGTTGTAAGAGTCCTTGTCCTTTACCTACAGTGGGCATGATCCAAAGTCTCATGAAGCCTTTGTGCTTTGATACAGACTTAGCGTTTGCTGTCTGTTCACAAGGCACAGGTGCAGAAGAAAACAAAGACTCAGACGCTTTCTGTAAATCATTTATGTCACCTGTGCCATAATGTCAGAGCAACCTCTTTAATATGCATTTGGGAGAGATGGTAAGGGGCGGGTAGTACTCCATGAAGTATATTATAATGCAATATTAATTTGTCATTGTCTTCCAGATTGTCCTAAAAATAAAAAATGACAGTAAAAAAGGAATTATTCTGATTTTCTATATGGAAAAATTTACAAAGTGCCATCTGTTCTTATTTGCATTTGTGTAATCGATTGCATGTGTGTGATCTAGCAGAAAAAGGTAAACTGACACTATTGTGTTTCTTTATCTAGACACACTACTTCGGCCTTTGGTTTCTCAGCAAGAACCAGCAAGACCGCTGGGTTGAACTGGAAAAGCCTCTGAAGAAGCAGCTGGACAAATTTGCCAATGAGCCTTTGCTTTTCTTTGGGGTAATGTTCTATGTGCCCAGCGTTTCCCGACTGCAGCAGGAGGTGACAAGGTATGTGGTTTCCCTCTGATCACACTACTGTGATATAGCTGGAAGGGAATGGACAGTGGCTTCATTTCTGGCATTCAGTATTTGCTCAGGTATCATTTGTTTTATTCCTTTCCTGGTGATTGCCCCAATGGGCAAAAAGTGAGAGAAATTGCCACTTGATTATATCTCGTTGCGGGGGGTGGGGGTGGGTGGGGGGGAGAGGCAGTATTGGTGAATGCTTGCATATGACCAACTGCAGAAGCAAAAAGTGAGTAATAGATGTAACACTTAAAACCTGACATCAATTTTAAAAGGAATGTGGTGACCATACTCTTTTTTTTTTTTTTTTTTTTTTTTGTAACCTTCTACTGATTAAAAGGAAGCCATAGGCAAAGGACCTCTATATACACTTTCAGTTTGTTATTCTTAAGTCTACCTGTACTTTGTTGAAAGTGAACTTTGGCATCTTTTCTGGGTTTTGCCCATCCTACTCCTAATTTTTTTTCCCCTTACACTTCACAAAAGGATTAAAATTATTAGAGAGTATTAGTGCTTTAATTATGATCACAGTGTACCTTTGCAAACAACTTCAGTGAGAATTATTCTTTCATTTAGAGCCCTGTGCTGCAGTTGTAACAATGCAACTGTTCTGAGGGGCTATTCGTGCAAACCACATCACTGTGTGGTTTTCCCACATCTGTGCTGTATTTAAACTTAAAAAAAAACACACACAAAAAAACCAACCCACCCCAACAACAACATAAAACACCACCAAAAAAAAAAAAAAAAAAAAAAAGAAAAGAAAAAAAGCCCACCTCACCCAAAAAGGGGTGGGCTTGTTGTCTTTTCAACTAAAATTATTTCATTTATCTTGTCTAGAGCAAAGTTGCATCAGTACAGCTAGGGGTAAAGCCTGGAATAAGTGGGTGAGGGCTACAGGGTGGCAGAAGCCTCCCCACTGAAAAAATACTCTGTTGCTGCAAACCTGAAACTCACCATGTGGTCGTTATGTCTAAAAAAGGCATATAAATAGTAGAGAAACAGTAGTTTTAATTCTAGGTGTGCAAGATGTGAAGTGTTTTTTGTGTTGCTGATTTTGTATTTTAAAGGATTTTTTTCTTAACCCAGCTGGAGAATTGACTTTTGATAGGATGTGAAGGGTTTGATTCTGAAAATGGCAGCTGTCAAGCAGTCCCTTGACTACTGTAATGCGGGATTCTTGCCAAACAGGGGGCTGAAAGCATCACAAAGCTTAAATTTCCTTGGGAATAGACTGAACATTGATGCTTATCGGTATTTGTGTGTTCCTGCTTTGTACGTGTTGGGAGAGAGAAGCCTCGTACCTCTCCAGAATTATTTAACATGCATTTGGAATGTCTGAAGCATTCTGTTGCTCACTTTTGTCAGCCCAATCCTGGCCTAGTTGTGTGCAAGGAAGCACTGTAGCTGCTTGGATGCTATTATCTCTTCAAGCTGCAGCCTGCAGTGCTGATTGCTCATTCATAGCTCACCTGCAGAGGTGTATTTGCTCATTCTGCCCAGGTTGGTAATAACAAAACATTCCAATGACAATTGAACTTCAGGGCACTCTCAGTTGGAGTGGCTGCTGAATTGTTTTTCTCTCTGAAGTGATTGATAGCATAAGCTGCAGAGTCTTACAAGTTTCTCTTATGTTTCTTTCAATATCTGTAGCAAATCCAGCAGTTTACTAATGGATCTCAGATACAGAATAGCCTGTTAAGAATTTTTTTTTGTTTGTTTGTGGGGGTTTTTTTGTTTGTTTCCTGAAGTGGAATTGCTTCACTGTAGGTGATGTGATGGCAGCAAACCTTCAACTGTGCGATTCTAGATAGATGCGGTAAATCTTGTGTTTGAAGCAGTGAGTGGTGGGGACATGGAGGACTCCTGAAACAAATGGCAGAGAAAGGCTTAGTCTGAAGTGTGATTAGATGGACAGATGGGGTGTGTGTTGCTTTTTATGGCTTTGCTTGCTCTTGGTAAGCTGTTTAAACATTTGTTTTGAAATTGAGACTGGCTGCTTTTAGGATTAGGCTTGATCATGATATGATTACCTGTGATGGTGAGGTAGGCACTAGACTCACGCACTCAGTGCCTAAATATTTTACTTATATTTATGTACAAATGACAAATCTGTCTTAAATGTGCATCTCATGATCAGACACTTTATCTGCTTCTGGGAAGCTGCAGAACCTCCACAAACAACCAAACCCAAAATAAAGCCATCACCAAAGGCTGAAGCTGCAAAACTAGTGATAGCACTGCTAACAATCGACCTGTTACCTTTATGACCTTATTTTGGCAGAAACATCTCCAGCCCTGAGCTTGCCTGGCCATGTTTGGAGCTTGAGGTGAAACCCATCTCTCAGTCCAGGCTTTTAGTTAATTGTGGACTCCAGAATTTCCAAGGTTGGTTAATATTCCGTAAGGATGATGAAAATACTTCAGCAAACACTTAGATAATCGACAAGTATTTGAAAACCAAGGAACTGGTTTACTGAGGTGGTTTACTCTGCTTCTGGTATGCAGGATTATAGACTGGCTTGATAGCTATTTTTTGAAAGATTTGCCCCAAATTGAATATTTCTCCCTACTTCCAGTGACTGCAGCCCCTCCCCCCCCCCCCCCCCCCGCCCCCCCGCCCCGTCTCACATACTGTCATTGTGAAGAGGGGAAAATGGTCCAAGGCTTTTAGGTTTTGTTTGTTGAGAGGAGCATTACCTGTGGGGTTGTCAGTGGCTCTGAGGCAGTGTTCCTTAACCATTTTTATTTGAAAGACCATCTGGCTCTTCAGAACAGTCTGTGGACCATTTTGTATTCCTTTGTTGTTTGACAACTGGGACCAACAGGAGGAATCCTTGTACAAATAAGACAATCTATATTTAGGTGGAGCCATAATTATTTATAAAATCTTAACTCCTTTACATTTTATCATTACTGTTGTATATATTATGCTAATTATGCCTGCAGGCTCCTGGATTTTAGCTGCTTGCAGGTGTTGGTAGTGGTCAGGAGCTCTTCGTGGGTTTGCTGGTAACTTCATGTATTGCACAAGCCAAATATAGATACAGAAATAAGGGTGAGTAACACTGCCCCAAGCACTATGTCCCCAGTGGTGAACAGACTCTATGGAAACCTGTCTGTATGTGACATGCTGGGAGAGGAGTGGAGTAGTAATGTAGTAAGAAGTCAGTGCTGTCCTTGGGAGGTACGATGTGGGAGTGTTAGTTGTCTTGCTGAAGTGAAATGCAAGTAGCAGTGCTAACCACAGAGTTGCAGGATGGTTGAGGTTGGAAGATACCTCTGGAGATTGCCTGCTTTAAGCAGGGTCACCTAGAGGATTAGAAGCTCTAGGCCTGTGTCCAGTTGGGTTTTGAATGTCTCCATGGATGGAGAGACTAAACACCTTCTCTGGTAAACCTGTTCAAGTGTTTAATCACCCTTGCAATAAAGAAGGGGGATTTATGTTTAGAAGGAATTTCTTGCATTTCAGTTTGTTCCCTGACGATGTCATCATTTCAAAGGTCTGGATGGGTACTGAGTGGGTGAGTGGGTGAATGGGTTACCTGGGTTGGCCGTGTAACTGGTTGTTGAGGACCTGTAGAGCGGCAGGTGCCTGTCATGTAAACACAGGCACAGCCATGAATTAATATTGGATGCCTGTAGTTAATTTGTAAGAGGTAGCTCTGATAACATGAGAAGGAAGGGCCTGTGGGATTCTTGGGAAAGAAAATGAAAAGACAAGACTGCCAGAGTAGTTTATCAACTAACAGCTCTTTGAAGTCAACCTCTGAGGCCTGCGAGAAAAGATGAGGCAGAGAGTGCTCTGGGGGACACATTGTTTTAGTAGGTCAGATCTGACTCTGTGGCTTGCAGTTCTTTTTTACAAAATTGATGCTTGCTTAAAGATGCAAACATGGTGTGGGATTCTTTTTCTCCTCAAAGTGAAGCATTGGGACAGGGTAAGAAGCGCTAGCAGAACATCATCAGTCTTGCTGGGTTAGTGATTTTGAGTGTGAATAGTGAGGCTTGTCAGGAACAGCTGTGTTTCTTGACCTGTGCTGGAAGCTTCCTGGGGGCATCCTAGGGAAATGTCAGAAGGCAGCCACCAGTTGTAGAGTACCTATCTCTTCTTTTTGGTAGTGGCAATGAAATCAATGTTACTGCTATGCCTTGCTTTCAGTGTAATAGCATTCTGCTTTTGGCATTGGGCTTTCTCCTTGGAGAGCTATTCCCTACCCTCTAGTCCTTTTATTTCCCTGTTCTTTCTACTCTGTTTCTTCTGTCTTGGGTTGAGGCTCCCATCTGTACATATCCTCACCAATGACTCCAGCATCTCCCTTGCCTCTAGTCCTGGCATTCTACCTGCACCCAGTCCCACAGACATATTCCAAGCGTAAGTATGAATTAAAGCCCTGTGGTAATTTCTTGAGGTGTCATTGGGAGTTTTACCATGTTGTAATTGCTATAATTTGAAAATGTCTACAAGAATTTGTGATAAACCAAATAAATAATAAAAAAACCTCAGCCAACCAACAAACCCCTCTCCAGGCTTGATGGCAGCTACAGCAAGAGCCATTGGGGTGGGAGTTTGGAGCTGGCACATTAGCAAAAGGCATTTTTCATGGAAGGCTACTTAGACAACCTCTTTTTAGTCATCCAGCTGTTCTCAGAGTGAGCAGCCATCGCAGGTGGAGATGCTGTGCATGCTTTTGGCATATCTAAAGCACCTGGGATCTACATACTCTCTGATATAAAGCAGTCTTTGTGATGCCCTGTAGAGTAGGTATTTGCATAGATTAGAAATATAAATCTGCCTTTTATTTTCTGCTAACTCCTCAGAGGGGAGGCATCCTTTCAACCATTTATTTTTAAAAAATAAGTCTTTGTACAGTGTCTAAAGTAAACAAGCTTGCTTTCAGTGTGCTCTCGTTCCAAAAACAGAGAACCCACACACTCTTGTGGCTTTCTGAAAATGTGGGTGCGATGCTGCTGTATGCACAAGTATCAGACAATCCATGGCCTCCTCCCACCCCTGCCCAGTTCTAAGGGAAAACCAAAGTTACGTTTTGCTTCCCCAGTATCTCTTTGGACTGGTTTTCTTTCTTTTCTTTCTTGGAAGAAGCTTTCAGTGTCTTACTATGTGCAGTAATATCCACTGATGTTTGTGCTGTTGCAGATGGGAGCATAATCCTGTGAAATGAGAGCAGTTCCTAGTCTGGGTGCCGCCAGTGGGGCTGGGTCCCCATGGCGCTGTGCACAGTAGTCTGGTATGCACAACTGTGTAGGAAGGGACATAATCCAGCATCTGCACTGTGCTGCATTGGGCTTTTGCCCCAAGTTCAGCTGTCAGCTCTGCATTTTCCCTGAAGAACGTGCTGTACAGCTTTCCTGTGAAAGAAAACACAGTGTTTGGAATGGGATGGCTGCACCTGCAAAGTGTGGGAATGAATGTGTTTGCAGGTGGAAAATTAGAGCCTGTGGCTGCCAAGCCTCATTTCTGGAGGGCCTGTGAAAAATCAAGCCCCAAACTTGTCCTCCTTTAGCTAAGTGAACGTATATTTCCTCTCATATTTTCCTGCCTCACCCTTTTCTTCACCATTTCTTGTAGCTGTTTTTTTCTGTTTGTCTTTTAAGGAAATACTACTTCTTCACAATTCCTTGCCTTTCCCTTTCTTTATTTTTCTTCAAGTGTTAGGTGAAGAACTTTTGAACAGACATTCTTCTAAAACATACAGAGCTGCAGGCTCTTAGGACTCTGAATTTTTAAATCACATGAGGATAGAGTAAAAGGGAAAAAAATAGTGTTTGACTGCTTCATATTTACAGGGAAAATTGTTCTGGCAAATCTACTCCCCGCCTTCCCCCTTCCCCCCTAATAAACTGGACTTTTTTCCTTCCCCTCAAAAGAAGTCGTTCTTAAATGTCTCGCCTACTTGAGCTTATCTTTGCTTTTAGTCTGTTTTGCTTTGCTTTACTTTTTTTGAACAAGCTAAAGTTTCACATCCTCCTGTGTTGCTAGCTTTTAATACAAGTACAATCAGCTGGCGTTTTGTACCAGTCACTGCTGTCTTTACATGGTGCTTTTAATTGCTATGCTAAGTCTGGATATCACATATCCTCCTGTGCCAGCCTGGTTTTGTGGCAAGCTCAGTGATGTGGAACTCGTTTTGGCTGTTAAGGTTCTAGGGTACATGAGGCTGCTTTGCTTTTTGTGCTTGGTCACAGTCTATCACTTCAGGCAAGTGATGGGCAGTGACAGGTTGTGTGGCCATGCTTGTAAGCACACGTCTAGTAGACCCATAGAATTATTTTTTTTTAATGCCAATGGTTCTTAAAAATTCTGCAACACTTAATATTTTTTTACTGTGAAAGTACAGAGAAATACCATGCAGGATGGGAGGAGAAGAGAGATGTGCAGTTAAGTTTGATGGGTCAGCAAATGAGTGAGAACAGAGTGGCAAGTGGGAAGGTGGAGTATTCAAAAAACGAAGGCCAGAGTTTGGTCTCTCGCACCTGGAGACTTCAGTCAGGATTTAACCATTCAGTATTACTGGTGAAACTGAGTGGAAAAGAAGTTTCATTTTCAGGCAGCGGAAGCCTTACTGCCTCATCCAAATTTGTCTCTTTCCAAGAACCTTTTTCATGTCATGTTTATGGTGTACTTCCCAGCGTGTGTTTTAAGAGCATGCCTGCTCTCTTGGAAAGACGGCGCCCAGGAGCAGGCTACGCAGCTTCCAAAGAAAGGAACACAAACAGTTTCTCATTGCCCTCTTTTCTGGGAACTGTCGTAACTGCTGTGTGTGTGCTGATCAGCTCTGGTAGGCTTAGGGGGCAGCTCTGCTCACACCGCGCAGGAAAGGCCATGACGCACAGCCCTCTCTTGGCACTAGAAAGAGCGATGTGGCTTGCCCAATGGGAAAGATGATGCACCTCTTCACTAAGAAGCAAGACTGTTCTCTTCAACACAAATATGATATTCATGATCAGAACAACAGTCCCAGGTTTTTAACTATTTTAACTATTTTTAACAATTAAAAAGTCTCTATCTGTTCTCTTTGTTTCTTATATTGGGCTAGATCCTGGTGAGCATAAACCAGTCTAGCTCCTGTCTTCTAACAGAATATTTCCAACTTTATAATTACATATATTTTCTATATATAATATTTCTGTTGTATAGACAGCTATAGGTCAATGGACTGTAATTTTAAATGATTCACATGACTTTAGACAGTCACTGCTATTATACGTGGAAGCTGTATGAAGTGAACAGAAAAGGACAGGATGTTCTGTCAGAATGGCAGACCTTAGAAATGGAAAATAATTTGATCCCATGAATCCTTTCAAACCTTTTGTTCTCAGCTACGTGATTTGGAGAGTCAAATTACTGGATAATTTTTATAGGGGAATGGTGGGGAACAACTGTGAAGTGGCGTGGGTTGCCAGCTGACCTATATGTGGTAATACTAATTCTTTCTTTTTTAACTGAAGGACTAACACACAGTGCTGTAGGTAGGTGCTGTGTTGTGAAACGCAGTAAAAGAAGAGTTAGGATGGGTACCAACGTACATGTCTTGTTCATGAGTATATTCATGAGACATTGCGGTGAGGTCTTCCAGAGGAAGCAGCAGGAACTCTGGAGCTGAAATCTTATAAAGTGATGGGAGGCAAAGAAACTTCTGCTGGGGTAGAATCCATTTTTTGTTTAGATTGCAGTTACCAGCCTGCCTGACCCTACAGGTCTCAGTCCTGATCATGGTCCCTGTGCTTATTGTCTTATGGCTGGAACTGCACCGTTTCTCCCAAGGCTGGGAGAAAGGCAAGCTCTGGGATTCATTGCTAGGTGCGGGTACTTGTGAACGCCCAGGGAGTCCTGAATTCCCAGGGATCCCAGCTCTCTTCTGTTGGACAGGACTGTGGATGGGTCTTCAAGTAACTTGGTAATGTTGATTTTTGGTTTTTTTTTTCTTCCAGCTGCAGGAATTTGGGACCAAGGAGCAATGCACTCAGGCACCGTAGCTATTGTTGAGGGGCTCACGTAGCCCAGGCAGGGGAGCAGCTCTGGAACTGCTTGCAAGCTAGATGAGTCTTAAGAGCTCTGGGTGGCCACCCAGGCTTAGACAGTTTGGTCTGTTTGCATTTTGGTGCTCCTTTGATGGTTTTATTGTTTTGTTTTAATTATTAAAATTTTTAATATTAGTGGTTACTGCAGCATAAAAAACACACGTTAGGCTTGTAGCTTGCCTTGTAAACAAACTGATACTTAATTAGCTTTAATGTTTTTAGAGGACAGCAACAACAATGTGCAGTATTTGCTTGGGTCTTCTTGTGTTCATATTATCACAGTGTATGTGTTGTTTTGCTTTTCAGTAATATTCTTGAGTTGGTTCTTTTTCTATGTGTATATTAGTGGATGTTTAAACTTTGACTTAAAAATAAGAACTCCTTCAAGGCAGACCTAAGATTCAACATTAATTCCCTGTTTATAAAATATTTGCTGAGGAGGGCAAACCCTTCTCCCAGCTGACTTTCTTCAGTGAATGGGGAGCTTGTTCTCTGTGTGTTGGTTATTGAAAACTGAGCTCTTTGTACCAGATATTTTAAGAAACTGTTGACGCTTAGATCTAATCTATTACATTATACTGTGCTTTTAGACCAGAAAGTGAATGTGTTTTCATGTGTGTGGTTGGGCAGTACATATGTAGCAATTCTAAAAAAGTGTTGCACAACTATAAATACAGTGATGGATACTTCAGCCTGCATTCTTGCTTTAGTGTGTTTTGGAGGCAGTGGCTGTGATGGCTAGAAATGTTGTAAGAGGAATGTCTTGGTGTTAGGCAGTATCACATATACATCTGATCATGAGGAAATAATACTTATTTTCTGTTCTGGGGCTTGGTCATGTGCTCTTACATCTTGCTGTCCTGATGGGAGCTATTTGTACGCTCAATTTTGGTAGAACAGATACTTCTGAAATATTCTAGGCTTTTTATTGGACTCTTTTTAAATGGCAGCAAAGGTTACATTTTGAGTTTCTACTCTTCTCATACGATAAAGATACATCATTTACACACAGTGCCGGAGCTTTGTCTCTGGTCTTAGGTAGACCAGCTTGAATCCTTCTATGCCAGTCACGCTGGTGGAGGCACTTGTCATGCACTTGGGAAAAGGCGCTTTGTATCTTCCTTTCCTGTCTACCTGGGCGCATGTACTATTGGAGACACTTGCTGAATTTGTACATTGGTTGGGTGACCTGGGCTTGCATTGAATGCTGAGAAGCTCTAGCTGACTCCCACTAGGGGATGAAGAGGGTGGCTAGCTTTTACCTTTGTTGGGAACCAGAAGTGATTCAGATTTTTTTGGAAAGCACCTGGGTAGAATGATATAGCATTTTTATTGTCCATGCTTGTGATTTTTGTTGAGTATGTTAGGATTTTCTTTAAACTGTGCAGCTCTTGAAATGGTGTAATGATAGGAATTTCAGTCTGGGGTTTTTCTAGATGTTCTAAAGAAAACTCAGACTAGATTGGTAACTTGGCAAGAAAATAAAGGCATGAGAGGTATGACTCAAAGTGGTCTGTAGCTTTCAAAAACCAGAAGGAAAAAAAGAGAACTTAGTTCAACCAAATAAAGAAGTATTATTCTTAATAGTGACGTGACTTTGAAAGGGATTGATTCATGGCCTGTGAAACTTCAGAAATGACAGTACGTTAATTGTGCATCCATTTCAGAAGTGCAAAGGGAGCCAGATGGAAAGAAATTGTAGGTATGTGCAAGAGGACAGAGGAGGAATCATAGGATATCTCAAGTTGGAAAGGACCCATAAGGATCGTTAAGTCCAACTCCCTGCTCTGCGCAGGATTACTTAAAATTAAATCATATGACTGAAAGTGTCATCCAGATGCTCCTTGAACTCTGACAGGCTTGGTGCTGTGGCTACTTCCCTGGGAGCCTGCTTCAGTGACTGACCACCCTTTCAGTGAAGAACCTTTTCCTAATGTCCAGTCTGACCTATAGAATCATGGAATGGTTTGGGCTGGAAAGGACCTTTAGAGGTCATCCAGTCCAACCACCCTGCATTTGAGTAGGGACATCTTCAACTAGATCAGGTTGCTCAGAGCCCCATTCAACCTGAATTGAATGTTTCCAGGGATGGGGCATCTACCACCTCTCTGGGCAACCTGCTCCAGCGCTTCACCACCATCGTTGTAAAAAATTTCTTCCTTGTGTCTAGTCTAAATCTACCCTCTTTTAGTCTAAAACCATTATCTCTTGTCCTATCACAAGAAGCCCTGCTAAAAAGTGTGTCCCTGTCTTTCTTATAAGCCACATTTAAGTGCTTCCTCTGACACAGCTTTATTCCATTTCCTCATGTCCTATTCCTAGTCGCCAGGGGAAGCGAGTGTGATTAGGATGTGACAGCAAACCACCATGTTAAAAATGTGTCTTGAATTGCATAGGGCAGTCAGGATTGAGCCTTAATTCCAGAAAGAATAGCTGAAGGTCCATGAGACTGAAGCTGGTTCTTCAGATATTTTATGATCCCTAAAGAGAAGGAAATAAATGAAGCATTTTGAAACTGGCTTTGGAGGTCTAATCGACTTCTGACGCAGGAGGGAGTCTTCTGCCTTCCTGCAAGGAAATAAAAACCTTTTGAGTGGCCCATATAATTTTATTCTGTGATATCACATATATCTGACAGTTGAAATGGTGCAAAGGATAGAAATTTGGCCTTCTGTTTTTATCTGTGAAGTGCTTGCTTTGTGTATGAAGCTATGTGTTTGGATGAGTCACACCTGCCGCGTTTTGTTTCTCAGCCTGTGAGGAAGCTGTCCTTACCACTGCCGGCAATAAACACTTGTGTTATGTGGATCACTGGGATAACCTGGAGCATGTTCTCTTCCATTTCAGTCCTGTCCTTGGCCCGTGGCTTTCCCCAGTTAGATTTCCCAGTGCCACATGCACATATGGTTGCATATTCTCAGCTGTATTGTTAACAGTACCCATTTCGTATGTGTGTGTTTATGGAAAAACAGGTGAAAGTCTGCTTGTATGATCTGAACGTGTCCCCTGTTCCTGTTTTGTGTTTGTAGCTGCTTACCTTAAATAGTGCTGAAAAGTGACTTTTAATCTTGCTGTAATTGGCAGTAGAACAACTTCATGAAAACTGCAAGTTACTTTTTGAAATTAAATGGAAAGTTGCATCCTTCTTGCTTTGAACTGCAGGCTGTCTTAACGTGAGAGGGTGAGTGTACAGATAGTAAGCTTCTGTTTACACAGCCGGAGGATTGGTCAGAAGTTGCATTTAACAACTAGATCTACTCACAGTTGAAGAAGGCCCAGCTAGATCTACTCACACTTGAAGACTCTACAAGAAACCTTCAGCTAGGTATTCACTCTCAAGGACTGTCAAGCTTAAGATGGGATATAGAGATAAAAAATAGCCTTTGTTTAGAAATGAAACTTTAATAAAACAGAAATAATATTCTGTAGAATTAAAATTTAAGTCTAATGTTTCCTGATGGATGGGAGCATACTGCTATGACCATGATGGACAGGGGATTCACTGGTCATCTGTTGCCTTGTCTCTGGAGCAAAGAATGAGCTTTGGTCTGGAGGTTTCTGTAAACTTAGTGAAGAAGCTTCTGCTGTGGTGGCTGTTGGAATGACTCTCAATAGGATCAGTTTTGATGGATTTTGTTCCCTGAAGGTTGTTGGTATATTGTCATTTTCTTAAACCAGACACAACTAAAAGCAAATAGAGGGATTTTTTTTCCCTTCCCTGTAAGGCAGAATTACTCCTTTCATTTAGACTTCACGATGTTCTGCATTGCATGAAGAGAAAAGATAATTTGAACTAAATTAACTCTCACTAAGCGTGGGGGTGAAGTAGCTCTTTATTTCTTGGTGCACATATACCGGGAGGGAACTCCTTTAAAGCTAAGATACGTTTTTAAAAATCTCTTTTTTCTTTCTTTCATTTACTGCTGGCATTAGGAAGACCACTGAGAAGAGATTACCATAGCTGATGAGGTTTTCCTGTACCTTAAAAAGTGAAACAGCAGCAGAGGCAGAAGGAATGTAGTTCCTTGGCTCTGCTGTGCAGCAGTTACATTTAAAAAATTTCTAACCACAATACTGTTTTCAACTGGGAATGCTACTATGTGCTGGAAAACTGGCAGCATTTCAGGGCATCTGTTACATTGTCTTTTCAATGTTTCCAGTGCATCAAAGGGCTTGATTTTGAGCTGCTAGGTGGTGTTAGTCATATCTCCCATTGGGATTGGTCACAAGTAAGAATAGGTAGGGTCCGGAAGCACTTGGTAAGTGTGATAGTGGATGCAGTTCAGTTTTGTGGGTGTGTTGTTACATTATATCAGTATAAATGTTGTATATACAGGCATCCCTCTGAATTGGTAGGTTGCGCAGAGGTCTTGGTTTGTAGCAGTATAGAAGAGATGAAAGAAGTAATTTGCCAGCCTAAAAATAGCCCATATTTTAATACGCTATGAAAGTAAACAAGCCTGTGGAGTTCTAGGATCAAACAAGTGACATGATGGTACTAGGACTGTTTCTTTTTGCTCTGTAATTAAGGAGAACACAGAGAAAAAGAAAATAAACTCTTGTTGCTCATCAACTAGAAAGAACATTTGTGTAAAATGAGACAGTTTCAAAAGAAAGGCCAAATGATGCTTGGTTACCTATAGAAGAGGAACAGCTTATCATCCACTTCACTTGCAATCGCCCTACCAAGGCCCTGCCCACCTTCTCAGAGCTTGGTTCTGACCTCTTACATTAGAGTCATACTAAGCAAAGCTTTTTTGGGAGAAAACATTGTGCATGTTTATGAATCTATTTGTCAGATTTTTAGGCAGAAGAAAGGAGCAAGTTATATCAGCAAGTATCTATTTCTAATTTCTCGCTTGTGGGTAACAGTGAGGAGTTTGAGACTTATTTTGAAAATGACTGCATACATAATGTCTGTTCTCTTCCTCTTCTATGAGACTTTAGTATAATAGCTATAAACATATTTACTGTCATGAAGCAATTTTGCTTTCCGTAGGAAAAAATTATGTTCTCTTCATTTTTTTTGATATAAAGGAGAAAGGATAAGAAAAATGGAAAAATGGAAAACACTTGTCATCCCTAGCTGCTTGAGTCATGGAAGTGCCCATCAGCCTTTATGCATGTCCTCAAATGAAGATGAGAAGGATCATTCTTCTAATCTATGAGCTGTGCCGCTTACTGCCATTGTCATGTGGACTATTGCAAAGTGCTTGACTGCCTTTTTTCCCTTAAGGTGCAGTAGCAGTGTATATCATTGCAGAATGAGGTTGCCCATTGATTAAGGAGCACTGTGTACAACGTGAATATTATGGTGTACCTCATAGATTGGTATGCTGCTTCTGACTTGTCTCCCGGTGCAGTTTAAGGCACTGTTTTGACAGATGAATATGTTACCTAGGCTGGGGTTAGTATTCTCCTGTTTATCTGCCCATGTGATGCGGTAGCGGTGACTAGCAGCTTCTCCTTATGGAAGTGCAGGCTGCTATGGGATATACTGCATGATGCAGACTGATCCTACCTCAGTCATGTAGTTTTCCCCTGATGAAGTCTCAGGAATGAAGGTTGCTGTAGACTTCCTTTGCAATCACTGAGAAAAATGGGCATTTCCACAGCATGATTTCGGATTCCTCTGTTGTGCATAATTTTCTGCAGGTAATTAATTATTTCTACTGCATGTTTTGAAAAGGGAATGGCAGCTCACTGGTCTTCTATTTATAAGTCCCAGATAGATGTCTGAAATTTGGCAACAGCATCAGAAAGAGGGTCAAATCAGTAGCGGTAACCTGTGAGCAGAGAGACCTGTGCTTTTTGTCTGGGGTTTCTAACTGCTTTTTAAATTTTGAGAATTCAGTAGGCAGTGTAAATCTTGGTTACAGTAGCACTGCCAGTCTTCAAATAGATTTAATGAATTTTGATGGTTGTACTGCAGGCTGGAGCAAACTTCCTCTTCTCTTATAGCTGAGACACAAACCACGCAAACTAGTTCTAAATGTACCCTTTTTTCAGGGAGCTGAATACCTTTAATATTTTTTTGCCTTGCTGGCAGGGTATAAAGCTAAAGGGGCTGCAACTGGATGTCAATACAATCCTGAAGTCTCTGAATGTGTTTAAAAGAAGCATTTGTGTGGAGGCCCTTATGCAGCTGAAAATCTCAACAAGAATTTGGCAGAAATCTCAGTGTTGGAAGATGGCAGATTCCTGTGCAGTGAGATGTTCACTGGTTCGCTGTTTTATCTTTGGCAGCTGCCTTTGCACTTGATATCTTCAGCTGTTTTTGAAGCTTTTACAAAGAATAATTATTCATTTCATGAAATGGATCTACTTTACCCACCCAACAGGGCAGTGATTCACATATTTCTCTGGCAACACCCTGTTGTTATCAGACCTGTGTTCACTTTTGGAGGGTTGCATTCACTGGGATGTTAGAACTTCCTGGGCCATGATTTTATTGCATGATTTACTGATGTGTGGGGTGACAGTTTTCAACGATTCCTGTGGAAACACTAGGGTCACCAAGCTCTTTGGGAGGTGGAAACAACCCAAGGTTTCCTGGTTCTGCTGGCAGTAGTTGCTAATATGGTGCTTCAACAATCATTTCAGAGGAGTATGAGCTATTGTACTGACAACCTATAGATGGGTGGCAACTTCATTGTGTTACATTTCAAGCAGCGTTTTCTTATTACCAGGGCAGATTACTGTAAAAGATAGTAGTGAATGGACTGGATTTTAGCTTCCTACAAGGTAAAATTCCACTAAACCAATAGAGCTTTCTCAGACATTGATTATGTGAGGTTGGGATAATACTACCTGAAGGTTTTATTCATAGGGTTTTTTTTTTTAACAAGTTTCACAAATTCATGAACATGGTTTCACTGCAGTCTACCAGAGCATTTATTGGGTTTTTTAAAGTTCAGGTTAAGCATACATTCTATAAGTTTGAACGTGTTCATGTGCTCTTTGAATAAAGTAACACCTAAATACACTTGCATGCTGGTCTGCACCCACAAACCAATCACTTGGTGATGTGCTTCTGGATGCTTACATATGCATACCAGTTGTTCACTAGTATATGTGTGCACTCTGTTCAGCTTTTGCATCAGTGCACAACAGTACAACATTTAACCAGAAAAGGCTGGTGGACTTGTGTCATTTCAGAGTTTGGAGCCCTGCTGGAGGAGAATTTTTAAAATATATATTGAAAAATGAGACAGGGTTTATGGGGTGTATACAATAAGTTTTATTACTCCAACTGGCATAATGGAGGTTGGAGAGTATGGGGCCGTCGGAACTCTTCATGTTTGTTTTGTGTCCAAAGAACAGTTTAGAGTTATGCCTGTACTTACCCCAATTTTTAAGAAGTTACTTGTTTTCAGTGTTGCAGAGTATAAGCTAGAGTATACATATGTTCTGGTTAACTCACCACATTTTTCTAGCATGATATTCTAACCTGCTTGGCCATTAACCTGGCTGGCTACCAGGAGAATTTTCAAACTGTTGACTCATATTGCTTCCATATGTAACTTAAACCACCTTTTCCCACAGTGGAGACAGCTTGAAGGTTAGCTGCATTTTCTTTTCAGGGCAGGGAACAGCATATTTGAACTGAGTCAACACATATGAATAAAGCTATTATTAACTTCCTGGGGTCTAATCTCATTTTTGCTGAAAACTTTCCTGGTTGCAAACCAGAGAAGATAAACAGAGTTGTTTGTGCTCCTCTTTCCTCATGAGGTTTAGTAGTCTTCAGCATACATACCTATGGCTCTTATTTTCATATTTGTAAGGATGAATCTTCGTAGCTGCTGTTACTTCCATACCATCTAAGGGATTGGGGGCATGAGTTGCTCTCTGTATGTGGGACCTGGTGTTTTGAGGTTGTGACTAATTAAGGGGGAGATGACACAGAGGATGCATGCCATGTCATATTGTTGAGCGCCTGTATATAGGTGGAATCTATACGTGGTTGGAGCTCCTATTCATGGTTGGAGCCATGTTTTGTGCCACGCAGCAAAGGGAGGGGTGATGGCTAGTAGAACCGCTCTGCAGTGGTACAGAGTGGTACCCCGCAGTGTTGTCCCTCTGATTTTGCTGTCAAGCCAGGTGGTGGTTTTGCATGCAAAAGTCCTGACAACTCGGAGGGTCCCACAGCAGAGCAATAGCTGCCTCTGGTGCACACAGCCCAGGGTGAGGAGAAAGAGCCATGAGACCCTACATATGAATGGGGAACACCATATGAGTAGGAAGGTGAAGGTGGAGGCAGCAGTTGTGTAAGACCTTGTGTGTTTGCACTCAGAAAAATCCCCTACTGGGTACTGATATTTTTTTTTCTTGCAGACTGCGCAAAAAGCTGAAGGAAATTTAGCAAGAGATATTTTTTTCTCATAGGCTTTGATATCTGTTTCACCTGTGGACCATACTGATGAGGAGGTGACCCGGGTTTAGGTCCAGTGTTACCACCATTATGGCAGTCGTATCCTTCTTCAGGTCCCTGCTTTCTTACTGATACTTTTCTTTTTTATTTTCTTTTTTTTGTTGTTTTTTTTGTTTGTTTGTGGGTGTTTTTTTTTTTTTTTTTGCAATAGGGTGGGAGAATGAGAATACTGATCTTCCTCTACAGCATTTGAGATCTGTGTATGAAAAGCAGTATGTGGCATTGCTTCAATTCACGTATCTGACTTGGTTCTACGGTTTTACCTTTTTTTAAGACCAAAAAAGAAAGTGAAGCTAATAAGGAAAAAAATAATCTCCTATATTGTAACCTCTGGAGCTCTGTAGCCAAGTGTAAGCGTTTTGCTCAGTTCAGGAGACATGAACGCGTATTTAAGCTTAACTCTGCGAGTAGTCTGAAATCAATAGGACTGCCATGTTGAACAATAATGCTTTTAGCATGTTCTTAAAACCCAAACCAGATGGATACGTGGCTTTTTTCAAAGATGTGTGGCTAAAACTTTTCACTCCCAAACGTTTAATTCTAGCATTTCCATGTAATATTTATGCTTGCATTGAGTGCTGTTTTTCAGCTGAAAACACTACAATACAGATTTTTTCACGTTATATGTTTTTGATTGTTTTGTTTGCTTTTGCAATCCCAGTCCAGCCTTTGTAAGGATGAATGCTGTGGTGGAGTCATCAGGGACTGGCTTTGCTGGACTTCAGATTGCAGAGACCAAACAGCCTTTGCTGAGAGAGAGGGCTCGGAAGACAAGAGAATATGGCTTCCTCCATTATTTTTTTTTTTACTGTAAAAGGCATGTTGGGAGTTTTGTGCTGTATAATTCTTTAGGTATTTGGATTAACTCTGATAAAATTATAGGTGGTTGTAAGGGAGTTTATTGTGCTTATAAATTGTAGTGGGGCTCCCTGTAATTTGTTATAATTAATTCAAGAGTTCAAGGGCAGAAAATCAGGATCAGGTTGTGGCATGCCTTCCTTTCTTGCTAAAGCATGCCATTACTGGCCTTTTTTTTTTTTTAAGGTTTAACCTTATGTTCATGGGTTTATTTGAACTCAGAGTATCCAAAAATTATAATACACTTTTAACGAAAAGTACAAGTACAGAGGATGGACCTGTTGTGGTTGGGGGGTTCCTTTTTAAATATAGAGAAATTGGTGGATACTCTTAAGCTGCACCTACTGGCTAAGCCTCTCGCGGAAGGAGTGCGTGTTTTGGGAGGCTTGTGTCATGTCTACAGGCTGCAACAAGGACTGGGTGCATGTCCATGCTTATGGCCCATCAGAAATGGCAGGAAAAGAATACTCACGGAGCACTTCTTTACAACTCAGGCTCTGTTTTGCTGCCAACAAGAATGCTAAGTGTGATTATCTAGTTATCTCGTGTCTAACTGTTCAGGGTTTGACTAGTCATCCATTTAACACTGGACACCAAAGAACCACAACACTTTTATACCAGGCTATACTGGAAGCAGCTGTTAATGTGTGAGAGTTTATAGACAGTGTGTTACCTTCCTAAACAGTCCTATGTCCATCTGCAATACATATATTATTTTCTTTTATGAATGCTCAATTTTACTGCAGGAATTTTACTTCATTAACTGATTCACATCAGGAACAAAGCTTATTGCTCCTCAAATGCTCATACTTTGCATTTACATTTGAAATCTGCCAGTTGTGTAAAGAATTGGTGGAGGTGGAGATCTGTCTTTCGGGGAATGCATGCAAATGAACAAAGTAGTAAACTGATGAAACAGAGGTGGCAAACAACAACTAAGCAGTGCTAGGTGCGTGAAGGTTTTCCTGTTCTAGTACCCTTGGCCAGGAGTTCACTGTGTAGCTGGACCTGAACCTTTGGAAGACATTAGTCTTTGGTAGGAACTTCATTGGTCAGACATGGTAGCGTGCCTTTCATTATGTGCCTCACTGCAGCTCATAGAACAATGTATTGTTTCTCCTTATGCTCACAAGTTGCATATTAAAACAAATGGGAAGTGACCATCATTGCAAAACTAGCCTGTTTTAGCCAAACTCCATTTTTTCCCCCTGTTGCTTTTAAAGAGAGAGATTGAACGATGTGGAAGTAGGTGATACAAACTGTTTTGATCTGTCCTCCGTCCGACATGTGAAAATGATGCTAACCCAGCATTGTTCTGTCTCATTAGGAAGGGGAAAAGGAATGACACAAATCTTTCCATGAATTTCATTTATTTTATTTTTAGTTTCAGTCATGTTTTCCATCCTGCTGCTGGAGGAAATCAGGATGTAGACAGTTGGATGCTGCTTTTGAACAACCTAATTTCGTAGTTACCTGAAGCTAACCTTGACATACCTTTTATAAGGTTGTTATGATCAAGGAGTTCCTACCCTAGAAACTGTTATGACTGTGTTTTTACTATTGGCATTGACAGTTTGAGCTTCTGAAGGAATTTTTTCCTGCATGTGTGACAAAGGCTCTTTCGTCTCCTTCCCTTTTGTTTCTGGCAAGTCTGCTGATCTTTCTAAAGATCTGTGACAGGGTGTGGTAGACTTTTTCTCAATAATACCCTTCCAAAAATATTACCCTTTAGTAGTGGAAGCACAGACATTGCTTTTTATATTCTACCACAAATCCCAGATAAATAGCTATTGTCTAGTACTGTGAAGCATCAGACTTTTACTGGGAGAGAAGCTGATGAAATTCCAGAGGAGCAAGCTGGAGATGTTCTGTTTATCACCACCATCTAAGTTTTTTACAATGGCAAAGACAAGGCCTTAGCACTGCGTTACTGACAATGACATCATCAATGTATGTACCTATTTTTTTTTTAAAAGTGCCTTTAGATTAAGATGTGCTGATTGAATCCTTACATCTAAAATGTGTTTCGGCATGCTCAAGCCCAGAAATCATAACACCATCTTTGCCAATATACAGAACATTGTATCTGAAAAGACCAGTCTTGTTTGCCAGCCTGCCTTTCTTTCTTGCCATATAAAGTCCAGTCCAAGTTTGCAGTCAGTTTTGTTAAGGTGTGTTGAGTGACCCATGTGAAATAAGAATCATCCAGTAAGTAGCGCTCTGGGTTGACACTTGGGAACAAAACCTACATCTCCCAAATCTGCCTTGGTTTCCTCCCAAGTTTACACCAGTAACTTCACCAGCCATGTGCCTCAGATACTGTTATTTGTACAATTAGGCTAATGATCATTAATGCTACTGAAAGCATGTTTTTCTCAGAAAAGCAACCAGTAAGAGTTAAGTATTATGATTGTCTCAAATATGCAATAAATAAATAAAAACAACCTTTTGGTCATTATCAATTAGTTCCTTTGATTGCTTATTGAATAGCTGAATCATTGGCTTATCTAACTCAAAGTCTGAGAAAACATGAAAGACCCTGTGTTTAAAATAAAAAATGGATTTATCTTTAAAATGTAGCATATAGCTATCTGTGGAATCCTGTTGCTAAATAGTATCAAAGCGAAGATCATGGCAGATTTTAAGGTGTGAGATGAACAATAGACACATCGATATCAAAGCTAATGCTTCAAATAATTTTAGTAAGTGATAAAAAGGCCTCTGTTCTGGAGAAACTGCTTCCCCTGTGGGCAGATTGTTGTGTAAGTATACATTGCAGCGTCTGCTCAGAAGTGTATTACCATACCACTATAAATCCAAATGAGCTGACTCAGACTGTTGTTGTGATTCAGTGAGGCTTTTGTTATGTCCCTAATTTTAGAAGATCATATTGTACTCTAATTGTAATTTTTTTTTTTAAGTTGGAAAAGGGCTGAATGGTCTTGAGCTAAACCACTTGTGGGCCAATCTGTTTCTCCTGTGAGTCTTAGAGACTTCTTATTTTTGGAGTTATGAAACAGTAAAGCAGTTCTCTTTTTTTTTTTATTCCAGAGAAGTTAAACTACATAGCTATGCAGTTATCCAGTAGATAGGCTTGATGCCAGAAAGGTGCCTGATGAGTTATAAAAAAAGTTAGTCATGCCAGTAATTGCATCATTAGAAATTATTTTAAAGGAATTGTACCTCTTGGGTAATTAATACATGTTTTGTAGTGCTTTGTGTATTTTCAGATAAACTCAAGGTAAATATTTATTGGTATTAAAACTGTAATGTATCTATGCATACCAACTTGATATTTCCAGAAAAACACACTGACCATTTTTTGTTTTGTTTTGTTTTTTTAAATAAAATTAAAGTGTTTCCTGCTGCACTAGAGATAATGAGTATATTCCAAACCCTTCCTGTTCATGATGTACATTGAAGGAAAGACTAGGGAAAATAACAAAAATCCAGACTGATCACAGTATAGCATTCAAACAGTACTAATCCTTATTATCTTGATCTTGTCACTTTTGTATAAATATATAGATCTGTGTATGTATATGAAGTATATATTTAGATTGTAAATTCCTAGGGCAGTGCGCACCATTTTTTCTGTTCTCATTCTCTCATTTCCTAGCAGAGTTGGATGTTGCTTGATTACTAAGGCTACTGGGTCTGATAATATTGATTATTAATTATTTGCCTTGTGTTTCTTTGTGAAAGTCACTGGTAGGAAAACTGTGAAGATGCACTGCACCCATGCAGCTACTCGGCAAAACTAACCCATATTCTTACTTTCGTAAACCACCCTTTAATTTCTTGACAAAGGTCTCACTTCCACTATTGATCAGGCCAGGTTTGGCATGGCTTGTGGTATCTAAAACATTGGTTGTTGATGAGAATGGAAATCAGCAAAATTGAATTATTTTCTGCATATATAAAACAACAACAGAGGTTATACATCTGGAGATAAACAGTGGTGATGGAAGGGTACCAGGAATTCAGTGACACTGTTCAAACACCCACATTCTTTTTTGAAGTGACAGGAGAGCAAACATGAATCATGATCTTGGGAGGTCTATGCAGAATTATATGGGCAAATGGAATTTCTCTACATTTACACAGCTGTAGCTGAGTCTGAATCTGGGTCTTGCAATTAAATTTTAAACCACTACCCTTATCTCCTGCTTACTAATACTATTTGGGTTTTTTCTCCTCTGATGTAGTATGGATTACTAACATGCAGATGTTTATTCCAGAGGTCAGATGTTGCTTCAGTTGTCCAGTTGCAGCTTATTTTCTTTATAAAAGTGTGCTTTTTGATGCAATAAATGCAAATATACTTTTAATGTTTTCTGTGTTGGCTAAATGGAGTTGTGGGAAATGATATCCTTATAATTATGGCTTTGTTCAGACTTGTTGTCCACTCCCATTCCCCTTGGAATTAGCTACAGGCTGGCAAACTGTAGCAGCCTTTATTATATTGAATGCACAATGGCTCTGTTAAAAACATTTAACCCAAAGTGAGCAATGAAGGTGAGAGATTATCATCTGTCAGCCCACTTGGCTATGGTGGTGTCTCTTCTGCCCTGCACTCCCCTAATATGCCAGAATGGCTCTGTGATTAAAGCTCTGTAAGTCTTCACTTCAAATTTCTTGCCTTTCGTTATTTGGGGGTGCAGATTGCAAACTTCTCTTTTGTTCAGTTTCCATATGCTTTCCCAACTAAACCACCTAATAGGAGGCTTATGAAATGCATGTTTTTATCTGCTGTTCTGAAACAGCTTTCTTCAGTGAATCTATAGCTGAATCATTTTAAAAATGTTTGATTTCCCTCAAATTATAGATCTACTTTTGCAATCCAAGCGAAGAGAGAGCAGTCTTAGCTAGCATAGTGACATAATAACAGCATTTAACGTAATTTCAGATGGAGGAGCCTCAGATCCTTGACAGAATATGGGCCAATTTCTCCTCTCCGTTGGCTGGGCAGAGAGCCTGACCACAGCTTTGCAGCATGGCTGAGCCATGAATCTGTGGCTGGCAGAGCTATTAGAGCCTTCTAGCAGAGCTTCCTCCAGGGTATGCTCCTCCTCTTCCTGGACAGTGGAATTGGCCACTCCAGTTCCTGCCCTGTGAAAGGAGATATCCCAGTTCGTGCTGTATGTGGCCACAGTGAAAGGAGACATCAGGGGACACCTTAGGTGTGTGACCCTTGTCACTGTCAGTCCAGGAGTATAGTTGAAGCTGATACGGACCGTAGGTTTCTGCCTCAGTCGTCTTCAGTTTACCTTGGTGCTTGCTTTGAAAAAGGTGTCAGAGCCACAGCAGGTAACCACTTTTCAGTGTGTTTGCCTGTGAAAGCTGCCAGCCTTCTCCATGAGGTTTCTCCTGATGGATACACTTCATGTCAGAGCACTAGTTATATATGCCTGTTAAACTCTTGCAGCATGTCAACCTACAATATATAAATCCTAAACTTTTATTCTGCTACAGGATTAATAAATGCATTGCTGTACCATAATACTGTGGAATGTCCCCATTAAGATTTTTAAATATGACCTGGCTCTGACAATCAGGATGAAACATCTGTAAATGGGCATCTTTCTCATAAAATGGGTGCTGACTGCTGTCTTAATCTTTCTGAATTATTGGCAACTAAAATTGTGACTAAAACTCTACATCGCTGTTTCTTTTGAAAGTCTTGGTCATAATATTGATACTACAGTAACTACATTGACGCTGTATTTTTTTCGATGCTTACCTAAATAATCCTTTCTATGGTTTATCTATAATTCTGCAGACACTGTGGTTGAAATGGCTCCGCTGAAGCTGGTGACATTCTTGACTTCTGTAAAGCTAGGATGTCACTGTAAGATTTTACACTGTTTTGACTTTGATATAGTCTTCTAACTTTGTTTTAACCATAGCTCTAACTTTACGGCAGACGTGGATTTTACTTTTGTTCTGTCAGACTAGAATATGAAACTCGTGCATACATATGTAGCGTTGACATAAATAGCCTGCTTTTGGGATTACAAGTCTTGAAGACCAGATTCAGCAAATGCTCACCTGCATACTTGATAAAGCAGCTTATGTCAAGCTTCTGTGAAAGCATTGTGCATTTTCAGAATTGGGATTTAGTCATTGCAAAGAAGTGGAAACAAGCTAATTTGTCTCTTGGAACGAGCAAGTGTGAAACCTGGGGCTGAAGCACAGGGCTTAAGCTGAGCAGCCGTATGCTTTTCACACTGCCTCTCTCAATCAAAGTTCAAAACCTCCTAAGGTTTTAATCTTCGTTAGGCTGTGAGAAAGCCAACTCTATAAACATTTTAGATTATATGTTTCCTGTTTGAGAATGTTCTTCAGCCTTTTGTGGGGGAGAGAGGGGAAGAGGAAGCCTAAAACCAGTAACCCAACAATTACCTTTTACACACACGTAAAAATTGTGAACCCTGAAGGGAACTTGAAGAATATGTGCAGAGGCCTTCCCTGAGAGGATTTCTGTGCCCAGCAGTGCTTGGAGCCTCTAAACACCCTGCTGCCTTCGGAGTATGGGTCTGGTCAGAGCGTTGGTGCTGTCTAGTGGCAAGTTATTGCATCTCACATCACTGACGGAAGAGTTAACTGAAGAAAAAATGTGAAATGCTGCATTAGATGAATAGCCCTCAAAGCATGGCTTTGGGTTATGCTGGTTTTGAAGCACGTAGGTATTTTCTAACGCCTCCGCACAGAATTAAACGGTAACGTTTCTGAGTATAGTTAAGGCAGTGCAGTCCCTGTGTAACATGGGTGATGCTACAGTGGCTCTTCCTTTCCCATTGGGACTGGGAAGGTGACTTAAACTCCGAAAAAAGACTAGGAAGTTTCTTTGCTATTCCCAACAGTTCAAAGGTAAGGTCAGATGTGGTGTGCTGGTTGCAGATGGGTCCAGTTAGGAGTTTACTGCCCCCGGCCTTTCTGACCACTCTTTGCTGTCTGCTTTGCAGAGCTTGCAGTCTCTGAGACTGGCTGTTATGCTTGTGTATCATTTCTTTCTAATCCAGTTTATTTCAAGCAATTACGTTTTTTAAATCCATGACCCTTTAAGCAGATGCCTTTTGTGTTGGGGGCTGAGCAGGCATGCAACTGGAGTGGCAGCCTTATAACCTGGTTCAGCTGCAGCCAGACTGGCATGTCTGGTCACAGCCTGAGAAACCCCTTTTTGGGGGGATTTCCTAACTGGGGTCACCCAGGCGCATCAGTTACTATCTGCAGGTCTGGGGGTTGGGTGCACGAGGCTGAGTGCACACACGGGCTGTGGCTACACTGGTACAGTGCCTCTACCTTTGGGCTCAGGCGTGATGAGGAGTTGCTTGTCAGCTGAGTTATATGTGTCAGCATCAAATGTTTAAGCTGATGGGCATGAGATCATTATACCACTGTAACTCAACTTTATAACGAAGCTGTCTCCACTGAACTTTAACCTGATATCCCAGAGGGATTGGTACGTATCCCTGCTAATTGGCCAATTCTGCTGTAGGTCTGGTCCAGTTCAGCAGATGGGAGGGATGCGCGGATGGAGACAGTAACTTCTTAAGCTTTTCATGGAAAGCTGCTTGTTTGTCATAATTTACTCTATTGCAGATATAAGGTGAAACGTGCGAGTTTTGTTACTATGGTTAAAGCTAACAATTTGTCTTGCGATTAGTTGCTGCAGATCAGCAAGTGCATGATACTAGAATCTGGTTTTGCTTGATTTGTGTATCTAAGTTATCCTTACAGACGAGAGATGCCAATTTAAAAAACCTTCATATGGGCCACAGTTAAAGTTATGTCAGTAGGCCAAAGTATATTGCTAAAATTCTGTTTCTTCTATCAAAATGTTAACTCTGGAGCAAAAACAACAGAAGAAATATAGAACAGCCTCTTTTGGTACTGGTGATTGCATGGTCTTCAGTA